>NC_139235.1:84190724-85390724 GCF_977018435.1 Lepisma saccharinum
AGGAGAAATGAGGTAAGATAGAGGAAGATAAGTGAGTAAAAAAGAAAATTGAAAATTCGAAGAATGAGAAATGAAGTAGGGAAGAAAAGAAGCAAACGGAAAGAAAGGGAGAATGAAATGTTAGAGAAAGAGAAGAAAGAAATGAGAAAAACAAATGAATAGGAAAAGAAAGAAACGTAGCAAGAAAAAGGAAGAAAGAAAAATGTAATGTGAAAGAAAAGAGAGAAGTGAAGAAAAATATAAATGGAGTAAAAATGAAAAGACAAAGAGAAATGGAATGTGAAAGAAAAGAGAAAAGAAGTGAGAAGAAACGGACTACGAAAAGAGAGAAATAGAATTGAAATAAGAAAGATAAGAGAAATGAAATAATAAAGAAGGAAAAGATATACTGTAAGAACTAAAAGAGAAATTAAGACAAAAGATGGAGGAAGAGAAAAGGACAAACAGAAAAAAAGCAAAGTCAGTGGATAGTGAAAAAGAGAATGAAACAAAGAGTAAAAGATATAAAAAACAAAATGAGAGGAAGTTTTAACTGAAATTGTACTCGTATGTAGAGTTTCAATCCATGAATCAATCAGTGAATATCTAACACAATTGTTGTCCTGTACAGTTATTATACCGAAAATCATAGTTACTGTATTTTGTTACTAACGTTTACAATAGTTTAAAAAAAGGCTTTTACACTTAGTGGCAAATTTTACTCAAAGTTTATATTCTGTGACCTCTCACAAAGAAAACTAAGTTTTGGAAGGTGTGGATCCATTTATAATTTGGATTAAATGATAGAATATAAAAATATAACCAGTTTTTTTATTATACACTAAACGTTTTCGATGTAATGCAGTTTTTTCACTGTGCTTATAACTTTATTTCTGTTATTAACAATAAAAATAACATTTAGATTAGATATTTGTAGGATTTCGGGGGGGGGGGGCTTAAGCCCCCTTAGACCTCACCCTGGCTACGTGCCTGTGACCTGGACAGTAGATTATTCTTGGTAAGAAACCGTAACATCAGTAACTTATATAAACTTGTCATTTCAACGATTCGTTCAGTCGACAGCAGAATTTCCAGAACTATTCGAGCAAGAATACAAAAATTAATGTGGAGCATCACTAAGTAAATAATCCGTGCAGAATTGATACGAAGCACCTTCACACAACACCATTATGAATTTACCCGGAAAACAATAGACACCAATCCGCTTATCTTTAAAAGGTATGGCATCCTTATGAACAAGGTTACAAATACAATGGGTAGACAGATATTAAAAAAACTAAGCTCTAATCACTAGAATTTATAGCCTGGCGAAACGAAATTTAAATACCTGAAGAAAATGGCTTGTAACGGTCGCTATTCTCATGTGGGATTTACAACAATAGTGCAGCCTTTGATAATTAAATCCATTACAAATTCGCTGCGAACATTGTTTTCGTGGTAACAGGTATTGACAGTTTTGCAAATACCATGGGTTTATTCAGTTGCTGTGTCATCTCTGGAGCAAGGTAGCGCACAGCGTCAGAGAAGGGGAGAAATCGAGAGGGTAGAGTGAAGCAGTACACACTGCTGCGAAGTCTGGTAACAGCAGTCGCCTTCCCCCCTCCACGCAATCCCGTTCCTTTCGCGTGTTCATTGGTGGAACCGTCTCGCGTCACTACTTGTTTTCGTTTCCTTGCTCTAAAGATAGCTGGGACAGGGTATAATGTGGACCAATATTAGAGAAGTTATCCTGAAATATTTTACAGCCGCGTTGCAAGTATGAGTGAGTGCAGAGTAAAAACAAATTCGTGTATGCATTTGGCAACATTGCATGCGAGGGTGGGACGCACAGGTCAGACAAAGAGCGAGTTTATTGGAGATGGAAATTTTCGTGACGCGTAGGATAGCCGGCGGACATGAGAGCATCGAGAAACCTGCACTTTGATCATTAGCTGCCAGCACAAGCCCTTCTCTTTTACACCACGATTTTTACCTGTTTTTTTACCGCCTTTGAGACGTCTGTAATCTTTTCCTTCGCAGAAGCCTGCAATTCCCCTCGTCCTCAGAAAAACAAACACGAAAGAAGTACTTCCTGAATCTGCAACTCCACGTTTGTGCCTGGGAATTGCTGTATACACGTACAAACAAGGATCAACGAACGGTTTATTGTCTTAGAACTGGATACTAACGAACTGCAAGGGTGAGAATCAATTGCGCGGAGGAATATTTGCATCTAGACATGGTTTCCGCAACCGGAAAGATCGCAGCAAACCAAACGAATATCAATTCTCCATCCGCTGTAGGAATGAAGTCGATGAAAACAACTGTGGCTTGTGAGAAATCTTATTGGATACCACATCTAATTCGTTAGCACGTTCGCTTAATCATTAGACTCTCAAGAGGTACACTGCACAGTGGTTCCATCCCACTTTAATTCGCATGCCCAGACGCCATTAGCACTCATGTTTGGTGCAACACTCAGTCGTCTACTTCCAAGGAATATAGGTCTACTTCGTTGATTTGGTGTCACATGGTGCATTTCGTGTTTGCACTACGTTGTGGAGCGTGCGGTGTGGTCACGTGGTACGTGGTAACCAATGAAACGAATGTTGAGAACAGCAGACGGGCATTTGCTGAATCTTGAGAACTTGAACACCGCTATTCTAGGGAACAAAGTCAACTTGTTTGAACACAATTTACTTGCACCAGCCGGACATTAGGACGCACCTGCACTACACTTAGTGCCATAAAGTGCAGCGACCTAGACGGGACAACATTTGCGGCTTTAGCGGGAGGGGCAAGGGGGGTAATTACCCCTACAAAAAAGGATTACTAAGTATATTGAAAAGTATTGCGTTACAAGATGTTAGTTTAGTCTGAGTAAATGAATTCTCAAGCTTCTCCCTTTCTGTAATAATTTTAAATACAAATAACATAGAAGTAGCCAGCCTACTTCTATATCAACAAATCTACTAATGCTATACCTTATAAAAAAAAAAGGTCCCGGGTTCGTTTCTTGGTGAATGTACATTATACAGTGATTCAGGTTCCACTTTGAAGGTCCAGTGCAGATTACTTTATCTGAATATAGATTGTGTCAATGTGTGTAGATTTTTTTAATGTTGGAATCTGTACATTTTATTTCCATACGCTTACAGCATATTCCGGGCCCCTCCCAAAATCTAGATCCGACTGTGGAGGCAAGTATGTGCATAAAGGCCGAATCACACGCAACTACGAGATATATACAGTAGGAATGCCCTAGTTGGCGCTGAAAAATCATGGCCGCAGGGCTGGCTGCTTGTCTGGTTTTGGTAGGCCATGTTCTAATTGTAACTAGCCTTCACCGGCTGGGTTCTGTGGAACAGTCAGTCAGAGCGAAGTTTTGCCATGTGACGATAATCTGTGAGTTTGCCAAAGGAAAGTTTCTTGTTTGTGGTTTCAGTGTGTGGATCGTTTTCGTTCGCTTCTCGATAAAAAAAAAAGTAACGGACATGATGTGCATTCGTGTTCAGTCCACTAATATTTACGTATTTATGCAAAGCCATGAGATTTGTACAAATATGATTAGCTGATAATTCAAATCCTCATTATTACAAGCGTATTAAATGTTTGATATACCGTGCGTCCATTTCGATCTTCAGCCGAGAGATCGGGAGAAGCGTGACGGGCGGCGCTGACGGAGATGCCGACATTTGCGGCCTGTAATGCCCGCTTATTTTTATGGACATATGCATACATTCATATAAATATTGCAAAACGAGCACTAACCTGTGTTATAAGAGTACGGTTTTAATTTTAGTAGCTTAGTGGCTGTATGTGCTGATGATTTTGACACGCCCACCTCTTGTGAAACACGGCGTAGAGGTTTGTTTGGAGAACGTTCTAACGCTGCACCAATGTCATCGAGTTTTGCTTCGGTTAGAATCCGTAGTTTTTGCTTAGGTGTTTTAAAATTTAACGATCCAGTTTCTCGTAATTTAAGGACAAGATGTCTAACCGTATCTCTATGTGGAGTTGAAACGCCCGGGGATTTCCTAACAAATTGCCTACACACGTCTCGACACGAGTCTGTTTTCACGTAAGTGTCATACATAAGAATTCTTTGTTCTAACGTGAACCTTGCGGCTGGCATTCCAATCATCTCACTGACACAACACACATACACACTGCAATAACACAAACAAGTAACTGCAAGTAACCAAGAATAACACTCTTGCGCACAGTACGAAATTAACACGCTCTTGGTTTACATCTGCTCGCCACTATATTCACAGCTGTCCTCATCTAGTCGCGAAGGAACAAAAAAACTCGAGCTCGGAGATTTCGGATTGCAAGGAAGCTCACGAAAACCATTCACTTTTAACGGTTTCGTCTGCAGCGTAATCTTGATACAGTGTTGCACATTCGAAACCTCCAAACGATTCCCATCGCCACAAAACTCTTTCAAGGATATAAACTTAAGCAGGACGTTACTGGTCAAAACTATGATTAAAATGTTTATTATCGGTGGCTCTTAACATCGTTTCTAAAGCGTATTTTTTGTGTATATAAGGGCAGAACTTGGATGAATTACAGATGATAAATTATAATACAGGTTAGTGCTCGTTTTGCAATATTTATATAAATGTCTGCACGTGTCCATAAAAATAAGCGGGTATTACAGGCCGCAAATGTCGGCATCTCCGTCAGCGCCGCCCGCCACGCTTCTCCCGATCTCTCGGCTGAAGATCGAAATGGACGCACTGTATTTAGTTGAACAATATATTTTCTTTTATGAATGAATCCTGCGAATCTCACCTATGAATATGCATACCAGAGTTCATTAAAAAGCTTCTTCAGTACGCACTGATTACAATATTTTGTTTCGAGCCAATTTCTAGTCCATACTTCTCTTTTCTAATTGTTGATAACAGCAGTAATTCCCGTACAACGTGCTTCAAATCGCTCGTACAACTTTGTATCTTGTCTGCTCTGCGCAATGTCTTATGGGAACAAAAGTATACCGACAAGTACGGAAACAAGTGTCCAGTGCCAACTAGGGCATTCATACTGAATATCCAGGTCGGTGTGATTCGCCAAACAAAATTCCGAACAAGTACGAGAGAAGGGTCTTCCACAATCGCGGTCCGAGGACAGCAGATGCTAAAAGACTGGTAAATAATTAGCGACCCCTTTCGTGGGTAACAGAGCCTCTATAAACTGTGCACGACCTTTAGGAGGAAGTGGCTTCCTGCTCCCTTTATCCCGCTTTCACCTTCGACCCCGGCGTGACTTCTGGCTCGCTCACCTGGCCCTCGCAATTAAACCGCCTTGTTCTGTGCCGCGACGTTGTCAAGTCCCTGAATTACGCCCTCCCTACGCTAATGGCCTTTTCATGTGGCATCGCGAGGTGAATAAATGAGCCTCCTTAGCCCTTGCTTCGTTCCGGCTCCAACACTTCCACGAAGATGTCGCCGAAAGAATTCGTTCCGTCTCAATTTACATCCATCGGAAACTCAGCGGTTGGGGGAAGTGAGAGAAGAGTTAACATGCAAATTGTCCGTGAAAAAAGGTAACGACTGTCAAATGTTTTAGGTTGCACCAGAAAAGTGTGCATAGGTGTCGAGCAACGAGTTAGAATACATAGAGAGGAGGACGGAGAGTCCGAAAAGTTGAAGTTGCAATGGGTGCATCCAGAAAAGCTCAACGTTGGGGTAAAGCATTTGCTACCGGAATGTTGCCGGGTAGCAATTGCTACTTCGGTCAGCAAGGATATCACGAGCTGCCTGCTGTCAGCATAATCGCCAACTAGTGGCAATATGGCGGCAAGCAAGTGCGGCTTAGTTTTGCGTGTGTATAATATTCAAAGAAATGGTTTCTGTTTAGTCATCAAAGGTTACATAATGGTAAACACGGTACATAACGTATTTCGTAATTATTATTGATATAAATACAAATAAATAGATTTCTTCCGGCCAACCAATGTGAAAAAGCATGGATCGCAAGATGATTGTCAATTGTTATTAGCTGTTGTTCCCTGCTATACTCAACTCTGCATGTCATTGTTCCAGCGTTGTACGTTTTTGGAAGAGCACAATGCTAACTCAGACGTGAATATTCTATGGAAGAAAATGAAACTAATGTTACGATGGTGAACAGATGGGGGCATATTCTTTATTTTTCTGTATTGTGGTGTTTATATCGGATTTGAAATATTGTGAAATATATTACAGTAAAAATATCTGATTTCTCGCCTCTTTCGTTTCATTCCGCTGTGATACAGGTGTGGAAATTAATGATCTAATGGTCAGTTATGGCTTTGAATGGCTTTTATGTAAAAATTCCGAGGAGGTTGATGGGATTAAAATGGGGTCAAAAAATTTCTAAAACAAAAGGTCCGATTAGACAAAAGAGGTACAATAGCCCCATTTACGGTTATATTAATTTCATTACAAAATTTTATTACCTGTAATCATGTTCAATTCCCTAAACTACAATAACCTGGCTCCAAATGTAATTTTCTTGCTAATAAATGCGTCATATTGTGCGGATCACATATTTGAGGAAATGTTGTACACCGTAGATGCGCATGACTGATTGATGCAGCCTCCCCCCGCCTCGCTTCCTCTTAATAAGATCCACCAAAGACTGAGGAGACCTCGCCATAGGCTAAGCACGTGAAGTTTCGCCTCGTTAGAATCAGAGACAAATCCTTTTCGCAATCTCAGGGTTGGAAATCATGCGGTAATCATTGTAGATGTGAAGTTTAATTCAGCGCCACGTTAAAAACTGTACTGCGATATGTATATTGTACACAACCGCACATACTCCTTGTGAAGATTGAAGGCGAGAAAACATATGCGAGGGTTGTTCAATAAGTATCCAGACTGAAAGGAGTTTTTGCATCTCTCTCACTTGGAAACTGAAAACATTCATTATTACATTAAGTTTAATACACGGGAAACTGAGTTTGATTAAGATTTTTTGGTATTGAATAAAAATTCATTGTAGCCTCTAAATTTGATAATGTTCATTAAATTACACCGAGGAAAAAGTTTGTTTGGAAGAACTAAAAAACGTTTCTGGTAACCAAATATTTTTTTTAAAAAAAAATAGGCGACAAACAAATTTAAATCTATTCCATTCTATTATCTGATGATCTCTAAAATACCAAAGCACAAAAGTTGGTTCTCCAAATAGTCCAGCATGCGAATAACGTGATAAAAAAAGTGTTTATATTTGTATATTCCTTATTTTACATCACTTTTTTGTGTGTTCAGGCTAACCGTCACCATAATGACGATTATGAAATTGATAAAGAGACACTCATAAATGATAAATACATACCCGTGCATAGACAGGGATTCGAACCCAGAACTTACGGTGGGAAGATTGAGAGTGGGCAAATTCAAGGGAGAGTTCTAAAATAAAAAAGTATGTCGAATCCTTAGTTCCGCTGAAAAAGAAACAATGTTATTCATTTACTGAAAATTTCTTGATACGACAAGGTACTTGCAGAAAACAATCATTTTGCTTCTTGAAAATTTCCAACCCTGCCTCTCGTTGACCACTCGCATCACGTCCACTCCAGTCTGCAACGAGTCCAGCGGCTGCCCACGGGAAGAAAAATGGAGCGTAATTATTTTCAAGAGCACAACGAGGCGAGGAGACAGGTCCACCCCGGTTCCAGACGATTATGCAAAAGGCCAGACAGGAAAATGAAGGAGGGGAGAGGGGGAGTTCTCCTACTGCAGCGGCGACGAGCAGATAAATCGCTGCACTTGAATGCCGCCAATCGAAAATGAGACACGATCACAGCGCCACCTGGAATGAACGCGGAAAGAGTCCTCGCTGCTCTACTTATGGAAACATTCCACTGGCGTACGCAGAAGGGGTGCTGACGGGGCTACAGCCCCTTCCGAAATTTTGAGAAAATCAATATTTTCAAATAGTTGCAATGAAGTACCAGGGAACGCCAGTGACAAATGCAAACCCCTTCAAAATTACCTCCCGATTGAAATTTTTGAGAGTAGAAAGTACTAAATATACGAAATAACTTATTGTGTAATCCACCTCTCTGGAAAGCAGCTATGTACCATTCACCTTTACAATCCCAGCCACTTGAAAAAAATCCTGCGTACGCCAGTGACATTCGTTTGTATTTATGTTATTTAGAGTCGCTTGTATGCCACTTCTGCGCAATAACGACGATAAGGATGACTTACTATATGAAATAGGTGTAATAGTAAAACCCAACCCCACGTAGGGATTTGAACCCGGTAATTTGGTGTCCGGTGAAAATGGCAAAGGAAAAAATGGCAACGGAAAAAATGGCCAAGTAAAAATGGCAAACCAAAAAAATGGCAAAGGGAAAAAATGGCAAAGGGAAAAAATGGCAACGGAAAAAATGGCAAAGGGAAAAAATGGCAAAGGGAAAACATGGCAAAAGGAAAAAATGGCAAAGGGAAAAAATGGCAAAAGGAAAAAAATGGCAAAAGGAAAAAATGGCAAAGGGAAAAAATGGCAAAGGGAAAAATGGCAAAGGGAAAAAATGGCAAAGGGAAAAAATGGCAAACGGAAAAAATGGCAAAGGGAAAAAATGGCAAAGGAAAAAATGGCAAAAAGAAAAAATGGCAAAGGAAAAAATGGCAAAGGGAAAAAATGGCAATGGCAAAAAAAAAATAATTGATATAAATAATTCACATGTAAATTGTTAAGAGTATTCATCAGGTTCTTAAGAATGCAATGCCTGATACGTGTGAAATTAGTTTATGATAATTTATACATTATACAGGGCTATTCTAAATGATCTTCCCGATTTCAAAGTTTAATATCTCACGTTTGTTTAGTCACAATGACATGCAAATTATTTGAAATGAAAGAAAAACTCAAAAAGTTTTAGTGTCTGGCAAAGCTGATGTTTAGTTATGCATTCTGCCGCTAGGGCGACAGTAAATCAAGATGGCTAATTGCGAAGATGGGAATGAGTGATGATATAATGAAATTGAGTCTAGACTCTACTTTACGTCCTTATTGCCTTTTGGTTTTCTTCTTTGGCAGTTGTCCTCTCTCAGCCTGCGGAATAACCGCTTTTTGTTTATATGAATTTGTTTTTAGAATTCTTCGACACTTGAATTTGTCCAATTCAGCACACCTCCACCTTATAACATTCTTCACATCAGACTGTTTTGTATATGCATATCCTAGGAAGAAGAGCTTCCCTCCACCTTTCTGTGATCTAACAATTTCCATTTTGAAGAAGTAAACAAGTTCGTCTCATTGAGTGGAACGAGTGACACAAATTAGTGCTGGGGGTAGATAAGGGTTGGGGTGAAGTCATACTTGTATTAAACACGTGTGATTGGTCAGTAGGTGCGCGCAAGACGTAAACTTGTTTTCAGTCAAAATTAAAACACCTGCTATGCTACCCTCCAAATTTCATTTCACATGCTTGAAATTATTCAAAAAGGTATTTCATTAACTTGTGATTTTATAGTAATTTTATAGGAGCCGCAAGTTCTACCAGATTAAAGAATGAAGAATTTAAACGGCATAATAATAATTTTTGGGAACATCAAATACAATTTATCTATTCAAAGACGGTGTTAAGACATCAAAATTATATGATATTTAATTACAAATGATGCAACGCTAGACATAATTTCTCAATTTTCACATAAAATCAGAATATATTGCATTTCCCATTTCTATTCTTGCCATTTCTACCGTTGCCATTTTTTCCTTTTGCCATTTCTTCCCTTTGCCATTTTTTCCGTTGCCATTTTTTCCTTTGCCATTTTTACCTAAATTCGGTAATTTCGGTGGCGAGATCGGAAGTCAACCACCTAACGCACTCGTGGATTGCTGTACGTACATAACATAAACTTCAAGTCGTAATCAATCAAGGAGAATTTTTTACATCAAGGCTCCTGATTTTGCAAAATGTACAGTGGGATCCATGACCATTACGGTGCAAATTGTCCATCATCATGTTCGTGCACTTTATTTGACCCAATAGGAGCTTCAAGAATTAAAAGAAAACTCAAAACAAGCTGTTGACAATTTCTGCATCAGCATACATAAAAATTAATCATTACGAACACACAGGATGTAAGAGAAAAGTTAATGAAAATAGTCATGTACAATTTGCACGGTAATACTCATGCATCCCACTGTACGTAGTAATATTAAAATTTCCATACAAACAAGCAACTGATTTCTCGCTATGTTGCTAATGGAAGTTGAAATATTCCTGTAAAACCTTAGTTGAAAAAAAAAAGACGCTGTCATTTCGTGTACATTTGGGAGGGCATCCGCCTGCATACATCACACGGAAATTACTATACATAAATAACAGATGATGGTTGCACCTGTATCTATTCAACTTGGTCATCACGATTATTATTGAATTTACATTTTCCTTTTGCCGTTTTTTGCCCAACACATACATGACCAAATCATTTAATTCCCCTCTCTCCGAGGTAGGTAGGTATAGATGGAAAAAACAACTTGTATTGAACATACATTGGTTGGCGAGGTCGTACGACTAATTGCATTGTAGAGAGAGAATACTTTCGTAACATAACTGGGCGGGACATTTTGCTCTCGTTTAGGGTGACTAGATATTTGTTGACCAAAAAGAGTATAGTTTATAGGTTGAAGGTGCGCATGCACAAAACATAAAAAAGAAAACGAAAATAAGGGTGGCTATTTCTTATTGCTTCTATTATAGCCCCTATAAAATAGGCCTACACTCTACAGATTCAAATTACTTATGGGTCTAATGTAATTAGCTAATTACAAATACTTTCTCACCAATTGGCACCATCGTTCATACTTCTGGGATGATTTTGCTTTGTTGAGTATATTTAAGTCGTCCTTTATTGCTAGTCCAAACTCTTCACAGGTCATGTCCACATTGAAATTCACTTTCATTACTTGTTCGAGTGTTGACACCAGGAGTGTACTTTTTTCCTCTCGCCAATAAGTTTTAATAACACTCAAGAGTCTTTCACAATCAACATTTGTACCAGGCAGAGTAAACAAGAATTTTATAAGAGGCACAATCACTTTTAAATTTGACCCAGCCTGTACTAAATCTTTGAACACTGACATCCACTCCACTTACCCATCATTGTTTCTTTTCTTTCTGTGGATTTTAACGCATTTTTACGCGTAAAATAATGAATGAAATTAAATAGCAAGGAAAAGAGTATATTTGGGGATTTTTGCAAATTGGAAAGAGTATAGAGTATATGAACCTCTAAAAGAGTATAATACTCTTAAAAAGAGTATGTCTGGTCACCCTCCTCTCGTTATTCACAAATAATATATTTTTCCGAGACCAACTTCTTCACTTTTTTCTGAGGATGCTTGGTCCACGACAAACGAGCCGGGAAGTTTCGAAGCTTCTCCGCCAGGTGGCAGTTGTGAGGTGACGCGTTGACCATTTATTTTGCTTCGAGGTTCTCTGGGGGAAGGGAGACGAAACAAAGACTAGAGATTACGGCCCACCCAAGTTACAGCTCCACCCTCCCGACTCGGAGGTGGTTTAGCACTGGAGGAGGGAGAAAAATAATCAGAAAATGTTTAGGTGACGAACAAACTATAAAAAGGAAGCCATAAATTTAAGAAAATCATAAATATTTGCAGACAAAATTTGCACGACGCCTTAGCATTAAGGTAACAGATGTAAGCAAAGTGGTCTTCATCATCTGCTTATGCAGCATGTGGACTTATATCTTCATGACATTTTGTGTCGACAAAACTCATCTGCTAGTCATTTAGCCTCGTAGATCGGTCATGGTACGCAGGAGTATGTGAAAAATGTCGTGACCTGTCAAAATTGTCATAAACCGCACACGCACATACACTATTGTTATTATCTTGCCAGTTGTTGACAATATACGACTGGGGCATACAATGGTTCGGATCTCGCTTCAGATCCAGTCCCAATTAGCATTTCTGTGCATAAAGTGGACCAACCAAACTCAAACTGTTTGAAAATGTGTAATTATATCTCTTTCTCTGAGTGCGTGGGGGGCAGAGGGCAGCGTTTTAGTGGATAGCATGGTCATCATAACAATATTTAAACAAATTTCTTTACAAGCTAGGGTTCTATCGTAATATCTCAAGTGAGGATTGAAAAATGCAGTTTAAAGTGGGATCTGAACCACTATGTGCCTCCACCGGGTATCGAACCCGGGACCACTTGATTACAAGGCGACGACGTTATCACGACGCCATTCGGTAAGGCTCTGTAGCATCGAAACGAAGAGTCAGTCAGGAAATCTTAAGTTGTTAAGAGTTTAGAGTTGATTTTTAGCCCGCTTCATGCAGAGATAGGTCAATCGGGACTGGACCTACAGTTTAAAGTTAGATCCGAACCAATGTGCCTCCACCGGGTTGAACCAGGGATCCCTCGATTACAAGGCGACAACCTTACCGCTACGCCATTCAAAGCAGTGTTGCCACATGAAGGGAAATCTCCCTTTGGCAGGGAAATTCGGACAGAAATTTTAGCGAAAAGGGAATTTCGATGAAAATGCCACAAATTCAGGGAAATTTTAAGACATCTGACCACCTGTACCTTAGAACAGGACATTTACCGAGATCATTAAATCTTGACACGTAATTTAGAAACAGTGCATTTACATTCTAAGAACACCTAAACTCGTGCAGAAAAAGAGCTATTGAAGTAGTAACAATGAGAAAACTTTACCAAATTTATATCGCCCGTTCAACTCAATGACGGCATGCGGGGGAGAAATGTGATCTACCTCCATTGAATCGAATCGAGTTGACGAAATCAACTCTCCTTGACATGGAAAGAGGTTTTCGTAGCTTATGGACAGAGCAATGGCGCTGGGAGCTTTTTGTAAATCCTCTGCACCTGACCCGACGACAATGTAAACTAGTAATCAATGGGCTATTTAAAAATAGAACTTCAGACCCTAAGTAGGTCAGTGCGGTATTCAAGAAATTTCCAGTGGGGGAGAAATTCTACTGACTGTCAAGGGACAGCATGAGATAATGACTTTATGCCATCTAACATCCCCCCCATGGATAAAATTTATCAAGCAGAGGGGGGACACAAGTACCCAGAGGGGGAAATCCCCTCCCCCATTCCCCCTACAAATACCACCCTGAGTACAGTGCTTTAAAGGGTAACCCGGCATTGGTCGATTATGTCGGAGTAACGCCGATGGTCGACATGTTAGCGCGACGCTAATACCTCCATTTCTTAAAATTCCGTTTATCTCTTTTGGTTCTCAATACAATGTTTTGTTCGTGATGTGAATGTACCACATTGTTGTTACGTCACGTCCAGTGTACTGTGGCCCATGAACATTTCTTTGAGTTTGAATGTTATCTTCGCCGGCTGATACTTCACTGTTGCTGCCATGATCACTTATGCCAGACTGCTCCACATCACTATCTTCTGAATAGAGAAGATCGCTCTCCTCCTTCAATCAGGAAAAAAGTCACAAGAAAAACAATAAAAGGTAACACTATAGTATAGGGGTGACGGATTTCTTCAAATTTCAAGGAGAAATTACTTACGGAAATCATTTTCCGTAGCGTTGTGGAAGTTCGTGAATGTAGTTTTGATCCATTTTAATGCGAATGCATGTGGTTTTCTGCGAAAATCTCTGTCCGACACGCTGTTTCTGCTGTCGCCATTTGCTTTCTGCACGAGAGCACAATGTTCCGTGTGTTAGATGACGTAACCCCGTAGTCAGTGTTTCAAACTCGCCGTGTTTTTACTAGAACATGACGTGTCGAGTATTTTTTTTTAAAGTATGCTTGCCTAACCTAACTTAACCTAACCTAACCTTACGGAAAATGGTTTGTGGGGCTAACGTCAATGGTTTATGAGGCTAACGTCAATGGTTTGTGAGTTATTAGCATAATTTCAAATCCGGGCACGAAAGTAGGTATTTTCCGGTGAACGAGGTTGCAACACTGCATAAATCGACAAAACACTCGCACAACGCGCGATGAACCAGTACACCGTCGCCATAATGTGTGTTACAGAATCGAAATAACAAGTAACAGTAAGTACTCGTAAATGTAAGAAATAGAAATTATCATAGTTAGAAATGCATTATTTCACCTTAGGAAATGTTCCGCATTCCAAAATACAGTAGTACGTTAGCAATGTAAAAAAGTGCGAAACATATGATTTATAGGTGTCACCCCCATACTATAGTAGTACCCAATAAAATTCACGAAAACAATACTATAGTAGTACCCAATAAAATTCACGAAAACAAACAAAATAAAAAATGAAAAAAAAAAACAGTCCTGCGGTTGGTCGACATTCGAGCGTCACGCTAATATTTTGACAATTTGTTGACAGGATCACGGCACAGCTCTTAATAATGGAAGGGAACGCTCCCCTATTATATTTTACAAACTGTAATAAAACAAAAGACAGCTAGACTACATCTCAAAGAACTTTCTTATTTTACAATAAACATATAAGGAGATGATGAATTTCAACGGCGAGTTAAACAACTTGTTTCCTTTTTTGTAGCTAATCAGTGGTGATTTATTCATTCTAGTTTTTTTGTTTCCAGAATTTTTCATTGGTGTTGTTCCACAATTCCATTTGATTCCCCCCAGGAATTAAAGAAAAAAATTATTGTCAGGGATAAAAAAAATGTGGGGGGCGGAATCCCCAGCATCTCCCCCGTTAATTCACACACTGGTTTATGGATTTAGTGTTGAGAAGTTCACAAAGCACGCACAAAGATAACCTGCAAAAGGGAGCTGTATTGGCTCTCGATTTCAGCTGCTGAACATGATCTACGGGATCGCTGACTCATCCCAAAGGCATTGTGGAGACAACCTTGTAGCGAGCTGCTTTGAAATCGGTGGGTGGTTGTTTTCAGTCAGGGGATCGGGTGCTCAAGTGTCGATGGTCAAAAACCTTTTCAAATCGAAGGTCGCAGTTCGTGACCGAGCGTTGCATGCTGGGATTTCCCTACCGGATAAAAGAAGCTGCTCTTATCGCGAAGGAAGAAAGGAATGGATTCGGAAATAGTCGCCACAACGAAGGATATTAGGCCTACACAAAGGAACCAAGGAATTTAACGCTGCAGTTGAGAATGAAACTACCGCCTCTCACTTGTTATTCAGAGCGTTCGCAGCGTTTTAGCACGACTGACAGCAGGGTTGTTAAAGGTCCAGGAATTTTAAAATTATATTCAATTCCGGTCCAGGAGAGAATATCGGCAAGCTTAAATGGGTTCTGGACAGTAAAGTATTTAAATTCGGTCCAGGAATTTTTTTCCGGATCAATTTAAATTCGGTCCTGGAACCTTTTCTCCGGATCAATTTAAATTCGGTCCAGGAACAATTTTTCCCGAATCAATTTAATTACGGTCCAGGAACTTTTTAGGTCAATTTCAAATACGGTGCAGAAACCTTTTTTACACTGTTCCGGGAGTCTGTGGAGCAAACCGAGTGAAAACAAGTCCTCTGCACAAGTAGAACTCGAGAGGGCTCGACCAATGAACGCGTGATAGCCTGCAGCTACCAGCCGTTTGCAGCAGCGCGCACTGCTTTGCTCTGCCCACTCGCGTTCTCCCCTTCTCTACAGTTATGCGCGACCTTGCTCCACGGGCTCCCGAGACAAGGGTATATATACACTGACACACGTTTCTTCAAGTGAAGAACTGTTTTATGCCGCTGCAAGGTAAAGAGAGTGAATGAATGCATCAGGTATCTTGGGTTCGTCAAGTAACAGCGCCCTGGCGAAAGCTTCTTCCGTGACTGCCCGAGGCAGTTGCAGTAATTTCTTGCTCTCAGAGTCACGAGCTATCTAGGCTTCTGTGCAACATCTGTAATTACATTATCCGTGGTGAATGTTTTTTCCTTGTACGTTCCTTCGCAAAGATTGAACATCATCCAGACAACAGGCACGAGTTAAAGAGTTCTGTAAAGACAGCTCGTTTGAGAATCAAGAATCATAGTTTTTTCTTGCAACCGCATTATTGTAATCACTTGTTATATTTATTGTCCGAGTTGTCTTTTGCACGTGTTAGAACTTGTCTACCTAAATCGCCATCTGCAAGCTACGAAATGCTCAAGGCCAATATAACTTCTTCTTAATTGTGATAATCACTACTTTAAAAATGAATCTTGTACGTACACTAAAAAAAATGAGAGTAATAAAAGTACTAACTGCAGAATAAACAATAAACGATACCAAAAGCGAAGAGTCATTTGTTTCAGAGTGGCGCTCTCCAGTGGCGGCAGCGTGAACCCGCAGAACTTACGGTATCGTAACTTTACAGTGACGATATCATAAGTTCGTTCATTCTACAGTATTTCCACCGAAAATACGAGGAACATGGAACACTGAATTCAACATCTCATTTCCAAATACCGTACATAACAAATAATTTACGATGATTGTGTAGAGTTACTGTAAAACATTTTTAGTTAAACACGCACACTTAGATTTCTACTTAACCAAGTTTTATAATACCGGGTGTCCCAGAAGTCTTTCCCTGATTACAAACTTTATTCATATCCGCTATATGCAAGGTAGAGATGTGAAAGTGGTAACAAAATGTTGGAAAACTAACCAAGTTTATTTTTTGCAGGTTTCAGTAATGTGGCTGTAGTGCAGCAGTGTCAGTGCCACGGAATCCGGAATTAATGCTCTTGACATCGGGTGGCATCTTTACATACAATGTTTCTTGGACTTGACAAGATTTGGGAATGAAGATCAATTCCATTTTTTAAATACCAACTTATTGATGGCAATATTCTAGACGAAAGAATTCTGTACATTTGAAAGTTCCTCTGCACTGTTATTAATGACCGGGCCTCGTGATACCAGAGGACATGCTGAGTTTTTCCTGATTTGCGAATATTTCCGGTTTTCTGGCCACTGACACTGCTACACTACAGCCACATTACTGAAACCTGCAACAAATAAACTTGGTTAGTTTTCCATTTTGTTACCACTTTCACATCTCTACCTTGCATATAGCGGATATGAATAAAGTTTGTAATCAGGGAAAGACTTCTGGGACACCCGGTATTAACTTCAAATGTAAATGTAATAGTTATTGTGATTCATTCTAAAATACAAAATAATTTACGTACATAACTGCCCTGCAGATACCTGTAATTTGCAATTATCTTCTACTTTTATTCATTCTTAATGTTTTTAGTTTTTATATATTTCACAAACAGTTAGCTATAAGAATTAATTTATAATATGTAAAATAGAGATGGTAAAGTGGAAGAAAAGGCTTGTGCCTTAACTTAACAGGCAGAAAAATTTTAACGGTAGAATATTGTAAATTTCACTGCAACTTTTCGCAGTGGCGTGCTCAATGGGGGTTGGTGAGGGTCATAACCCCCCTTTTTGGCCGAGAATTTCTAAAAAAAGAACGTCAAAAAATGGCAAAATGTAGGCTGACTACTAAAAAAAGTACAAGTAGCCCCGGCCCCTTTCGAAAATCCTGGGCACGCCACTGAGTGGTCAACATTGAATGCGCCAGGCTTGCAGATGAAAGGCCGGCGTCGAATATTCGAATACCCATGTTCATTCTTCATAGTCACGATTAATGAAGATAAAAAATAAATAAAAAGAGAGCCTAGTTTTAGTCCCACACCGGAAACAAAATTATAACGGATAATATAACTGAATACGTGCATAAAGTGGACTTGGAAACTCAAACTCGTCAAGTGTTAATGTTTGGATTTAAGTAGGCATTAAGTTTATCGACCATTCCTATCAATAGTAACATGAAAATCGGACGGGTAGGGAATGTTTGACCTTTATTATACTTCTAAATATCGCATATAAATGTCATTGTATATTACCGGTGTCTATTTTTGCTATTTGACGTCATTTTTATGCTACTTTTGGCTAATCGCGACGATGAGCTTGCGTAAACGACATGATGAAATTGATGAGCTCACAAGGAACACCAATGTCCAGTCCGAAATCCGAATCTGGGGCCCCTGGCACGCTGTGCTAACCACTCCGCCACAGATCTCGCCCCTCCCCCCCCCCTCCTCTGGTGTCGAAAATGGATACAACCACATTCACGAAGAAACATCCAACACAGGCCGATTGCCCCGAGAACTTTTCTCATTGTTTACTCCAGTCGCTCCTGGGCACTTCATTCTCCCCTACTCATTTTAACATCTCTGTCATGTTTAACTTAATTACACTACAAACGACGTCAAAACAGCCTCCCCGATGGCGTAGTGGTCATATCGTGGTTTTGTAATCACGGGGTTCAGGGTTCGATACCCGGTGAAGGCACATAGTTATTCGGATCACACTTTAAACTGTAGGTCCAGTCCGGATTAGCCTATCTGTGCATAAAGTAGACTTAAAAAAACTAAATATAGCCACGGAGAAACGTTCACGGGATTCGAACCCGAATCTCCAGTTGCTCGACGCGATCGCTACTACACCACTGTAACCATGGACGTCCGCAGGAATATTTCCAGGGTGGGGCAAAGAAGGTAATTTTTGCCGGGGGGGTGGCAAAAGAGGCATATTTTCCCCCATAATAGTGATGCCTTCTCAAAAGCCACGCTTCAGTCTGAAATTATAATGTTCCTTCAACGCCCTTATAATAATTAACATAAATTACTGCGACAAATGAAATGAGTGAAATATATACGTTTTGGGTGGACATTCATTTTCCAGGGGAGGCCGTGGTCCCACCTTCCTTGCCTCCCCTCCGGACATCCATGACTGTAACAGTCAGTAGTTCCAAAGACATTGCACAGATGAAGTCACATGATTCTCACACAATCACTAGCGTACGCAGGGTTTATTTCCGTGGGGGGAAGGCTGGAATTGTAAAAGTGGATATCACATAGCTGCTTTCTATGTAGGGGCGGGATAAAGTAACATAAAATATTTTGCAATTGCAGTTTTAAAAGTATGTTCAAATACATAAATGATTATTGGGGTCATTTTAGGAGGGCTTCACATTTGGCAATTTGGTTCTTCACGAGCTCTTTTACGATTTTATATGAATTTTTCTCTCCAAATTTCGAGAGGGGCTATAGCCCCATTAGCTCTCCCCTGCGTACGCCAGTGCACACAAAGTTGTATTACGAGAATCGTTGCTTCATATACTAAACATCACCATCAACTTTCCCCCGTTTTCTGCACAAACCAGCATATCGTACATCAAGGTCACCATTAACCCAGAGATGGTAAAAAGACTGTAGCAAGAAAAATAAACACCTACCTTCCCGCCCAATCGCAGTCTTCTCCCACGACAGATCCACATTCTGCTACAGTCATTCCTGAAGCAATAACAAACACGAGGCCAGTTGCTATGGCGCACCAAGTCTCCAATTTTTTACCGCGAAAAGGGGCCTTCATGTTCCTCAAAAACAGAGATCCACTTTTGTCACTCCAAGGCTATAGCACTCAATCGTTATTGCAACACATTATTCCGGAAACGGAATCACTATTGTTGACAATGACGTCACAGAATGTGCACAAAATCACTCTTACATTTTTCCTGGTCTAGAGTTTCGGGCAGACCGGGAACTTTGCTCATGGTGCAGTGTTACGATTTGTTAACACCCACGCGTTGACCTATTCAACTGCACTACACAGAGTATATTGGGACAAAAAACAGCACACACACCAAAAGGTCTTGCGCGAGAGAATTTAAAACATGTTACAACACTTGTCAATCACATACACACTTTTCTTTAATCCTCTGTCAACACGCATAGCACACGCTGGCTGGGCACTGTGGTAAGAGCTAGCCGGACTACACTTGACAGCGGATCGGCCAGTGGTTCCCGCCTACCTCGAATGTTGTGGCGAGAGCGAAACACTGCTGCCATCTGTATCCAGGTACGTTTGATGTCCACGCGAGAGAGATGGCTCAGCAGCATCACGAGAGAGTTGATGCAACGTTAATGTTTTGTTTCCGCCAGAGATGGCGCCAAAGTATCTTTGCCACCGATAACAAATTCAAGGTATAAATATTTGTACTCTCAAAAGTTTATCGGCTTGAACTTTATTTATATTTTTCTCATGAATATTGTCGATACCAGAAATGTCTACTAACTTTGTTCCTTGAGCCACTTTTAACTCCTAAAAAGCAAACACACGCATCTGGAATTATATTCATCACAAATTTTATCATTACGAGCATATAAATGCCATAGTAATGTTATTTTGTGTGTTTCACTTACGATTTTATCATTGCTATGGATAAGCAACAGATGACTGATTTTTACCATCAATATTAGTATAAAAAAGGGTATTCCACTAAGGAAAATCAAGGTGTCCCGGGTTGTGCATTTTCTTTTTCCAGTCAAGTTGTGAATGCGGTTTCATTTCTTGCTCTCTGATTGGCTGTTGGAACGTTACGGTGCTGTTATTGTGAGAATATCTTGTTTGCGCTGCACGTTAGGTTAGGTTAGGTTAGGTTAGATTAGATAGCAAATTTGCGCTAAAAATAGGAAATAAGACATTCTCACAATTACAGCACCGTAACTTTCCAACAGCTAATCAGAGAGCAAGAAATTAAACCGCATTCACAAGTTGACTGGAAAAAGAAAATTCGCTCCCGGGTTCGATACCCGGTGGTGGCACATTGTATAGTGATTAGGATCCTACTTTAATCTGTAGGTCCAGTCCCGATTAGCCTATATGTGCATAAAGTGGACTTAAAGCAGCAATTCAAACAAGCAAACGAAAGTGTAAAAATAAATAGAAAAACGCAGGATATGTAACAAAGAAGCGTTTATTTCTAGCTGATTGAAAATGAAGTAAATGAGAAGCTTTACTCTTCTTCTTATTATGCATTAATTTACATGCACACTTTTCAATACAAAACGGATTCGAAATCGAGTATCTTCGTGGAAGTTCAGCGGAAACAAATTTCACATTTTGATTATTTTTAATGTTATTATTATTACACAAGCAAAGACTTAGTTAATTTTAGTTCTTGGCAACTTTTCGAGAAGGGACCCTGACCACATGAATACCCCTGGTGAATATATACATACCTTTACTGAGTATATTTACGAAAGTCGTAGTAAATATCCTGATAGGCGTTAAACTTTTCCTTTGCCCAGACTGTGATGTCTAATTCATGGTCCTCTGGTAACAAATTGCGACATGTCACTCCCTTGTTTTTGGTCTGTAAACAATTTTTTTTTTTGTGCAAATCTCTTATGTCATTATAAAAATAAAATGTACGTGCATCGATATACTTATCCACCTATAAAAACAACACATTCTGGTACTTTGTTTACAATTTTTGTTGCATATTTTGATGTGAAAGATCAAAATATATGACTAGGCCATATTGGGTACACATGCCCTAAACGTAACTTTTTTAATAAAATCTTCCCTGCACCAATGTTATTATTTGGAATTGTCTCTAATTTTCAGTAAACGTCCAGAAATGTCCCCTCTCTTGAATCTTGTGATTAGTTTTTCTGTCTGACTTTGTACACCATTAGAAACAATCGCAAACCTTAGGTAGGCCATATTGGGTTCAGGTCAGTGATGTGCATCTACGCGTAAACAACAAGAATCTACATTTTACACGTAGACTATTTTATACACGTAGATTACGTAATCTATGTAAACAACATGGCGAAAGGTGATAACTTAGCAAAGGGCGCCGTGGAATTAAAAGACAATTATACTGCGTATCAGTTGCTGATGTGTGAGGAGATCTTTTCATACTCTTTCTTCCAAATTCGAACAATTTCTCACCTAGGAAGAAACCTAATATAGGAAATATTCTAGTGTTTTGTGGGAAATTACCACTCTTGCCTCACGACTGCCATCTGTTGTTGTTTTTTGCCTACTATTTATCTTCTTCCATAGTTGATAATAGAAGAGTAGAGAAATTTTGTTGTAAATAGGATTCTTTTCATTTCGTTAGGAAGCAATATAGTTGAAAATGTCACTTTCCTTTCATGAAACCCTTGAAAATTAATTTTAATGCACTTTAGATTGTCTACGTAGTCTATGTAAACCACAAGCCAATGTAATCTACGCGTAGATTACGTGTAGACAACGCATGTAGACGTAAACTTATAGTCTACGGCACATCACTGGTTCAGGTACCTTACATTCGTTACTCTGTAACCGGGTCGGTTGTTGCCTGAGGGCATCAGTTTGGGCGTCCCTGCCCCAAATCAAATTACAGGAATCGGCGCTCGCTTAAATAATCTTCCAAATAAGACGGACATCAAGGCTTGCATCTAAAAGAATAACCGCCGAGCCCGTCCAACGAAGTCTTAGCCGTTCATCTACCTGTCAGAACGAAAATAAAAGTCCTTTGTTTCCCAATCGGAACAATGCCTGCCCATAATAGGCTCTCCAGCGTCCTCCATATTCATGCTCTGGAGCTGGAAAAGCTTATGAGGTGATTTCCATATTCCAGCGGCCTTAAACGATTCTTCATGTCGTGGGAGCGGATCAAATGGAGTGGAGGCAACAGCTGGAGAGCGAAGGGGCTCTGGTTGCGCCAAGAAAAATTTCTGTGTTACGTTCATTACCGTCATCTCGAGAAGGAATAATGTTTATTCGGTGCAGTGAACGGATCCTAATAAGGATATGAGATTTCAAAACAGATTCCGCAAAAAAAACATTGTTTCCATGGAGCAGCCAGAAATTTTTGTAGGGGGATCCAGCCATTGATAAAAATTGTACAGCAGAAATCAGGGTAGATAAATATATTTTTTAAATTTAAATGGGATTTTTTTATTCTTAAAAAAAAAACATGTTTAAAATTGCTTGTATGGGTTTTTGCACCACACAAATAGATATATGTTTTTTTTATAGAGAAAGACTTTTACTGGTTAACGACCCTGTAAAATCTTTGAACAGTTCGATTAAAGCAAATAAAAAATTATATGTAAATGTACATTTTTCTGGTTCTGATACTGTATACATGAATCTACTATGGAAATGCTTGTTGAGTGTGTAAATGAAAGTATAATAATTTCAGTAACTTTTCTTCTACTGAAAATGAAACATTCTGGGTGTAGTATATAATTGTAACTCAAAATATTTTTATAGTTTTTGTAGCTGAATTTTGGCGATTGTTTCATGATCGTTTGCAAAATATCAGCGGCCATGTTTATTTACAGTTTAATTAATTGAAGACTAAAATTGGTAAACGTTGTAAGTGCCACAATAATTCAAACACCGTTTTCCACTTTAAACTGTGAAATGTGCCATGCTTTATAATGTGGAAAACTTGAAATGTGGCTGGTAGCCCTCTAAGTAGTTCAAAGGGCGTGTAAAGAGGTCACTAAGCCGCTCGTCAAGTCAACCTTGCAGCAGGATTTCGCATATGTAGATCCAAACGTGCGCACAAGAACATAGTTCCACTGAGACGGGTTCTATTCCGACACAACTGCATACTTGCAAGAAAACAGTTATTTAATTTGTAATATACAGACAAAATAGTACATCCATTAGCAGGTATGCACTTAATTGGTTGCGATCACTGTGCAGACGAACTTAGAACCGCAGATTCGCCAACTCGAATGTGTATTGCGTTGAAGAGACACTGCAACTTTAGAGCGAGTCGAGAGAGACTGAATGCGTTGCAGAACGCGTGGAATCGGTGATACCAGTGTTGCACATCCCACTATTTTAACCCTATGTTTATTGTAGAGCGGCGAGAATGGCTGAATCTACTGTTCAGCGCGTGGTTTTACCCGAATGTTATTTTGGACTTCGTCCGAAGGGAAATGCTCTTCAAAGACAAGCAAGTTGTTTTGAATGCATAATCCTCCTTGCGGCAACAAGATCAAAGTAAAACAGGGCGTGAGGTGGTGATTTGCCGTCAATGTGCGCACGAATTGTATCACGGGTGTTGAATGATTTGCGGTTTGAGTTTAGCAAGAGGAAACGATTGTTTGTTTTTTGACGACAAAAGAATCTCCGCTGTATTAAAAGATATCGCAGTGAGAAGAAACATGTTTATTATTTGGACGAGACGTCCTTCAACTCGGTGGGTGGGGGAAGGGGGAATAAAACATGGAAGGATACCACCATGCAAAACCACCGCCAGGGCTGAAGAAACCAATGATGAGGGGAAGGGAGAGGCTTATTGTTTCACCCACTGGCGGAAATGAAAGCTTTGTTGAAGGCGCATATTTACTGTTCCGCGCAAAGAAAGGGAAGGGTGATTATCCGTAAGAAATGGACAGACCAAGATTTGAATCCTGCTTTAGTGAAGTGATTCATAAATTGAAACCAGAGTAATAGCGACAGACAATGCACCTGATTGTATATATCACCAATAACAAATCATGCTTTTTTGGTGGTATAACTTGAATTGCGTGTGTCTTACAGGAACGGATGTATTGCGGACGAAGCAACCACGTTTTTCATAAATGTATTTCTTTCTAAACCAAAAACAATAATTTGTCATTAAATTCAAGATGGGCCCATCGTTGTTTACTTTTATCTTTGTTTATTTTTATTTTTGCGTGCTCGAAATACACACACATACTTTAAAAATTTTATGTTTCAGGAGACAAAGAGAAGCAAAAATACATTCCACTTGACATGCATGCGGGTTTTGATGTGTTGTGCGGTTGGCAATACTGTGGATTTTCTCAGTGTCTGCGATGTAAGCAGCTCGGCGGTTGAGGAAAGACTGGCTCGGAAGATTCTGAGCTCAGTTCTCGCGCGGATTGATACATAAAACCTGCTGCAAACTTAGCCTGACGCGCGGCTTAGTGTGCTCGTTCTTACGGGCTGATGTGCGGAACGATGCGATTTCCCAACACTTTCGCTTCTGGCACTTACAACGTTTACCATTTTTAGTCCTCAATTATAATGGAACTGTTTAACATGATTAGTATGTATGTATGTTATTCTATCTGTATGGTATAAAAATTATTGAATTTTAAATCAAGATAAATTTAAGTGTGCTTACAGTTTACATATTATATTTCCTTTCGTTATGAGCTTCAGCAATGGCGGCGATTAGGGGGGCGAGGGGGGCAGTTGCCCCCCCCCCCGCCACTTTTGCCCCCGCTCTATGCTAAATCTTATCTACAAAGGGAAATATACTGTCTTTGCCCCCCCCCCCTAATTTTGGCACCTTGCCCCCCCGGTTTTTGGACCCAATCGCCGCCACGACCTTCCCCCCCCATCAGTACATATATTTTGTTTCCTCTCTCATAACATAATAAACACCATTAATTGATTACGAGATTAATGTAATTTCGCCAAAAGTGATTCTGATATTTACAAAATCCTTATGTACATTATTCTTTATACGGCGAATATCGAGACGGGGTTAGCATCCATTGGAAGGAGGCTAGAGGAGCTCGAGAGAGAGAACCACTCTCTGCGGGAGGAGAACGAAGATCTGTGGCGTAGGCTTTGTGCAACGGAGGCTGACGTGGACAGAATCATCGGCCACTCGAAAAGGAACAACCTTATTTTCGATGGCATGGAAGAAACTGGCCGTGAGACGTGGCAGCAGTGTGAGGACAAAATCAGGAAGCTGGTGAGGGAGAAGATGGGGGTAGAGCTCGACCAGGAGGCTGTCGAGAGAGCTCACAGGCTTAATTACAAGGTGGCCGGCTGCAGACCCATTATAGTGAAGCTGCACCATTACAAAAGGAAGGAGCAGATATTGGCGAATCGGAGGAAACTACGCGGCACATCCGTGTACGTAAGAGAAGATTATTCACCCAGAATTGCGCAGCAGCGACAAGTGCTCACGGGACACATGTTAGATGCCAGGAGGGAAGGGAGACGCGCGTACGTATCTTACGACAAGCTGATTGTAGACGAATATGTTTACAAGACGAACGACGATGGCTCGGACATTATTTGTGTGGGACAACGGAGAGGACACGACGATCTGCGTGGTGCTGCCGGAGAGGGCGGAAGATATGGCAACAGCGCAAACGGAAGGGACAATGGAGCCTCTGGAAGCATCGACAGGTTGTCTGATGGACAAGAGGATGACATCGGCACGGGAGAAAGGCGCCCGCAGGAAACAAACACCGCCGGGGGTACTGGTGCTTGGGGAAGGGGGTTAGTGAACCGGAAAGCCCAGGAACGTTTCCAGGAATTCAACCCAAGAGGAGATCCCAGGTTGCGGAGTCGAAGCAGGGGAGGCGTGCCGTGACCTTTGGACCCGGCTGTAAACGAAGGGTGCATCAGGCAGGAACCAGGTGAGTTTACGCGACATTTGGGAAAAGAGGGGGTGGGGGGAGGTGAGATTGGTGGCGAACCCCGAGCGTTTTCGAAACGGGTTTTGAAAATTCTTAGCTGGAATGTGGGGTGCTTGCAGGGCAAACTTTCTCGGTCTGAATTCTGTAGATACGTCACCGAATTTGACATTGTGGTATTTGTGGAAACGTGGTTTAGCACGGCGGAGACGCCGCAGGGTCTGGGAATGGTGGGGTATGCACAGATCATGAAGAGACGGGCTGGGAGGGGGCGGTATCCAGGGGGGCTGATGGTGCTCGTGAAAGAAAGCCTACGGGCGCAACTGACTAAAATAGATATTGACTGTAATGGGATTCTAGGCGTGCACCTGTGTATAGACAATATTAAATTATGCTTGATTGCACTTTATAACCAACCAGTCTCGTCCAAGTACCACAATGACAGATTCTTCGAGCGAGTAGCTGATTTTCTGCACCTTGTCGAAGATAAATATCCGCAGACGGACGTGCTGTTGCTGGGGGATTTTAATGCGAGAATTGGAGGGGAGGATTGCACGACAAACGGGGAAGAGGGGGGAGGGAGGGTTAGACGAAGCCTAGATCCACAAATAAATGCGGAAGGGAGAAAGTTGCTCAACCTGGCGGAGAGTTTTGAACTAGAGGTCATGAACGGGAAATACGGGAGGGATTTCGAGGGAGATTTCACATTTGTGTGCGAGGCCGGGATGTCTGTGATTGACTATATTTTTTCAACTTGCGGATTGGCCAATAGGGTGGCGGAGTTCTATGTTGACGAGCGGACAGAGAATCGGCACTTCCCGTTGGTGCTGGAAGTGGAGTGTCCGATCACGGTTAATTTTAATGCGGTGGCGATTCCCTGGCAGAAAGAACAGGAAACCTCGATTCTGAGGCAATATAAGATTTCAGAGGAGGGGCTAGAGTGGTTCCAACAAGGGTTGCAAGATGATATAGCGGTTATGCTTACGAGGGAAATGGAAAGAGCGTTGGGCGAAGGCGAGGTGGAAAGAGGGGGTCTCTTTATACTACCACATCATAATGCGAGCAGCGAGGCACATGTTGCGGGACACACGTCAACAAGTTCCCAGCAAGGCTGACACGTGGTATAATGACGTATGTAAGATGCACAAACGAATATTGGATCGATCTCTAAGGCAATTCCGTGCTCGCAAAACTGAGCATTCTAGATTAAATTACTTAGAAGAACGCCGGCGTTACGCGCAAGTTTTGGAAAGGGAGAGGGAGAAGTGGGGGGAGAGGAAAGTGAGGGCTCTTCAGGAGGCCATCCAGGGCCGGGATACGAGGAAGTTGTGGCGGATTATTCGCAACCTGCAAGGGAGTCGGTATACAATAGGCAGTATCTCTGCACGGAGCTGGGAGGATCATTTTCTCAAGCTGCTGGAAGGGGAGGGGGGGTCAGGGGCTATTCCAAACGAGGGCAGGTTCCTGGGTACTTTTGTTCCAATCCTTGACGAAAGTGTGTCGAGGGTGGAATATGATGCGGCTGTTCGCTCGCTGAAGACCGGCAAGGCGGCGGGTATCGATGGAATCGGACCAGATCTCGTGAAGGTGCTGAATTGTAACGAGCGATTGGCAGAAACGGGAAGGTCTCTGCTCAACAACATATTCAATAGTGGAACCTTCCCAAAAATATGGAAAACGAGCGTTATTTGTCCTCTTTACAAGGGGAAAGGGGATGTAAATGACACTAATAATTACAGAGGTATTTCTCTCCTGCCCGTGTTAGGGAAAGTATATTGTAGTATTCTGTACAACAGATTGAGAAAATGGGCCGATATTTTTGATAAACTGACCCCCCTGCAGGCTGGTTTCAGGTCCAATTATAGCACTATAGATAATGTTTTTGTCCTAAACACATTGATCCAAAGCAAGTTAAACGAGAAAAGGGGAAAATTATATTGTTGTTTTGTTGATTTTGAAAAGGCGTTTGACTCTATCAATAGGCAAATGCTGTGGGGGAAGTTATGGGACATGGGGGTTTCGGCTAGAATGATTAATACGCTAATGAATATGTACAGAGGGGTCAAATTTTGTGTCAAATGTGGGCAGGGGGTGGTGTCTGGGCATCACGAGAGCACGGTAGGCGTCAAGCAGGGATGCATACTTTCACCTTTACTTTTCATTCTTTTTATTAATGACGTTGCTAGCTTCGTGGGAGAAGAAGGAGCTGAAACACCGGAGATAGTCGGGACACCGATACCAATCCTTCTGTATGCGGATGATCTCGTTTTAATATCAAATGAAGTACAAGGGTTACAGCGGGGATTGAACAGACTTAAACAATATTGCACAACATGGAAGTTGAAGGTAAATACACGAAAAACTAAAATAATGGCGTTCAAGAAAGGTTATGTTTTCGCAGCAAAGGAGCGGTGGACCTATGGGGATTCCGAGCTTGAAAGGGTCAAACGTTTCACCTATCTAGGCATCACGCTGAGTATGGCAGGGGAGTGGACAAAGCACATCGAAGGCAGAAAGGGAAAAGCTTGTTATGGGCTGGGCAAGGTAGAGCGACTGCAACGGAAAGTCCCTACAGTCAGTGTGAGATTACTGGACCAAATTTATGAAGCAACGGTGAAAGCAACCCTATTTTACGGCGCGGAACTATGGGGGAGGGTAGGGGGGCGAGTAGCAAATCAGATACAAGCGCGGTTTTTAAAACAAATACTGGGAACCAGCACGAGTGCAAGCACGTGTGGCGTCCTGAGGGATATGGGAAAACATAGGGAGGATGTCGAAGCGAGGATGAGATGTTTCAAGTACTGGATGAAGCTGGAACAAGGGGCCGGAGACTCACTGAAAGAACAGTGTCTGCGAGTTCAGATTGAGGAAGGGTTCGCACGCCACTGGGCAAGTGGGATTAAGGACGACTTGTACAGAATGGGTCTGGGGGAACTGTGGGAAGAGGTGAGGGGCGGGAGGTGCGAAACTGGGATGTTGCAAATCATAAGGGAGAGGTTGGTGGACGGTAGCAGGCAAGACATCATGGCAGAATGTAGGGAGAAGGTAACGCTCGTCGCCGCACAACCGCCAGGGGTGTGGGTGGAATGGGGGAGAAAACGATATATTGATACGTGTACGTACCAGCAAAGACGTGGATTCGCCTGGTTCCTGCTAGGGGGGTGGAGGCAACACAAACTCAAGGGGCCGGACGGTCGTGCCATCTGCACGTTATGCGGCGGAGAGGAGACGAGGGCTCACATCCTACACGAGTGTGTTTGGTCGGCACCCCTCAGACAACGCAAATGGGGGGACAGTGCAAGGGACAGCATTGAGCAGACCATCCAGGCTATATGTAGGGAGGAGAGGAGTGGTATAACGAATGTAAATATCAAAGCCCTGGGCTCCTATTTACATGCAGTTTGGAGGGAGCGCAGGAAAATGCTGCAAGGAGTCAGTGAAAGTGAAGGGTACGGAACAGCAGGGGCTCAAGCATAGGTGAAGAGTGTAATGTAGTGTTGTGAAAATGAACAATCTGAAATGCAAGAAGAGGACCACATTGCTATTTATATATGTACATAGTATGTAATTATTTTCCAAATGTTTCTGTTTATAAATGTTTCTGAATGTATGATAAATGGGGTGCATGTTTAAGGTCGGGGTGTTTATGTAACAATATTGTAAGATACGCACAGCCGAAGGGCTCGTATCAATATCAATAAATATCAATATCAATATCAATATCAATTATTCTTTATTCTATAGATTATTTCTTGCAAGTGACTTAAATCAATCCAGCTTGGTAGAAATAATAACAATAATAATAACTATTACAAACTACTAAAAACAATACATTTTATTGCAAATTTATTATTAATAATACTATTACTATGCTTGGGGACTTTTCGACTCGATCCAGCAGAACATGTTTTATTATTTCAGATATGCATATCTTGTTATTAACATTTACACGCCTTGTTCAATATAAAGGTTTTAAAGGTTTAAGAGGATATTTCAGTCATAATGTTGTGTTACGTCTCGCATCAAACTCTAGTTTTAGTATTCTCAAAATGTAAAACCATTTATTCTTTGGTTTAAATGGTACAGGTAGAATATGAAAACAAAACTGTTACCTGTATTTCACACTAAATATTTTAGATTTAACACCATTTTTACTTTGTTATGTTATTATTTTCCAATATAATAACTGCGCTTCCTCGATGGCGTAGTGGTAACGTCGTCGCCTTGTAATCAAGGGGCCCCGGGTTCGATACCCGGTGAAGGCACATTGCACAGTGGTTCGGATCACACTTTAAACTGCATGTCCAGTCGCGATTAAAAACAACAATTCGATCAATGAAACCAGTATTATCTGAACTTTATTTCCGTTAGTAACGATAAAATAACTAGCTTTCTGATATATATATATATTGTAACTTGAAATGAACTATTTCAATTTCCAGGGGTGTCGATGAGCCTGTCCATCATTTCTTCTACCTAACATAACAGAGGAGGAAAAACCGAGTGGCCAACATAACATGCTAGAGGTCACAGATTCGAACCCTGGTCAGCCGGCCCCCGTGGCGGAGTGGTTAGCACATCGCGCTACGACGCCAGGGGTCCCGGGTTCGAATCCCAGCCTGCGCATGGATGTTTGTGAGTGTCCATGCATCAATTTCATCATATCATCACTCATCCTCATCTTCTCAAATTAACCAAAAGTGGCACAAGAAGCGAAGTAAGATAAAGCAAATCAATCAATCGATCGAACTCTGGTCAGCATGGATGGATGTGATCGTGTTTGTCCTTCACTCAGTGGCGAACACTTCGTTTCAGCGAGGGGTAGCGAAAGGTAGAAGATCCCCATCTGCCCCCTAATTTTCCATATACAACAGCTTTTATGTAATAATTGCTAAAGTCCCAGTCCTCATTGGAACGACACTTTACTTCAAAGAAAGTTCCGAAAGACCAGTTTCCCTCTGACAACCATATGTCAAGTCTACGTGGAGTACAGTATATCCTCACCCTCAAACCTTTCCCACCAAAAGCGTCCGTTTCGGGAACTGGCAGTACTTGTCAAGTCCACGTGGAGTAAATGAGATGTTGCCAACTCAGTTTCCTTAGAGATTTCTTAACATGAGGTTGCGATTTCGTTATCTTTGCTAGGTTGCGTAATTGTGTTGTGAGTATAACGTCGTCCCAGTACGTGTTGGATGTCTCAACACTGCAGGTAAACGTGACAACAACGCTTCTCAGAAAAACAGGCGCTGGCTCGAAACCAGATGCGCGTCTCGTCTGCTTCATCTCGAGCTACAGAACTGGCGTTCGAATGAGGACTGAAACTATAACGGGACACGAGGGGATCTCCTCAAACAGTTTTCCCAAAATAAACATCTTTAAAATCAATAATATAGTAATAAGTTTCCCGAGTATAATAATGTAATCATGCCCAGTCCGGAATGCGATCTCTTTTTCCAGTCAACTTGTGAATGCAGGTTCATTTCTTGCTCTCTGATTGGCTGTTGGAAAGGTACGGTGCTCTGATTGTGAGAATATCTTATTTCCTATTTTCAGCGCAAATTTGCTGCTTTCTAATCTAACCTAACCTAACCTAACGTAACGTAACGTACAGCGCAAATAAGATATTCTCACAATCAGAGCACCGTAACTTTCCAACAGCCAATCAGAGAGCAAGAAATGAACCCGCATTCACAATTTGACTGGAAAAAGAAAAATAGCCCGGGACCTCTGGCGTCGTAGCGCGCCGTACTAACCACTCTGCCACGGAGGCTGGTGAAAGAGCATATCGTTTCTCCTGCTTCGTTCTATATCTTTCCTTGTTTCCACCCTCCCAACCTGAACCATGCCCACCCTGCCCTTTCACCAGCGACTCGTGAGGGTTCGACCGATGAACGAGATGAAGTAAGTGCATGGAGGGGGAAAGAGGGCTGCAGCAGCTCCTCCTTTTCTCCCCTTCTCTACCGTTATGCGCGGCGCAGCTCCACAGAATCCCGAGACGGACTAGATTCCTAACCGTGGTACAGTGGGATGCATAAGTATTACTAAGCAAATTGTGCATCACCATGTTTCTTCTCTTTATTTCAACCGGAGAGCTTCAAGAATGGAAACAAAACGACAGACAAGCTGCTGACAACTTCTACACGTAAAAATTCATTCCGTAAAACACATAGGGTGGAAGGGGAAAATTAATGAATTTAGTCATGGACAATTTGCCGAACAATTCTTGTGCATCCCACTGTACCACGCTTACAGAAAAGCGATACAAAATAAGAAAAAAAAAGATATAATGCAAGTAAACTCTTGCCGCAACCTAAGCTAATGGTTGGATCAACAAGAATTTCGCAACTCGCACAATCAACACTTTTATCTCAACTCAACCTAATTAATTAACAGGTAAGAGCAAAACCCTTCACAACTCAATCACGACAGGCTTTCCCAAAACTCGAGCGCACATTCAATAAACAAGGAAGGAAAGGATCTTGTGTTCCTCAAGAGTCAATGATCTTTCGGCCCGATGAACCGCGGATGAAATTTTGAACCAACGAACCAACCCTCCCGATGCTTGGATTTCCGTAAAGTGAAAGGTAGATCGTGACCTGTTGGAAGTGGGTGCTATTAAAATCCGTGTGTATCGTGATAGCCCCTTTCCCAACCACAGATTAACCCGCGGTCAGATGTAATCAATAAACATTGATGGGGCCTCGTCCTGTTTACTAGGCGCAGAAGGTGGTAATATTCGTGGCCCAATTATCTGGCACTCAGCTTCTTCCCTCTGTAATGGTGTTATGTAACGTGAAACTAGAAGGTGTTGCTCTCCAATGTACGGTCACGAACAATAAAAATGGGGCACTTAGATCTTGATTTGATTTTTTTTTTAAATTTGATTTAGTTTATTTTACTTCGCGTTTTGTGCCTCTTGGCTAATTTGCGAAGATGGGGATGAGTGATGAAATGATGAAATTGATGAATGGACATTCACAAACAACCAAGCCCGACCGTGATTCGAACCCGGGACCCTTGGCGTCGCAGCGCGATGTGCTAACCACTCGGCCACAGGGTCGGGCTTTAGATCTTGAAATACTCGTTTGCCTGTATATACTGGCTATAGCAGAACTTGATATTGAAAAGTTGTATTGAAATTCGCTCACTGTACGCTCAAAATTTCTACTCCGTGTAATATTCTAACCTTTCTACGAATGCTACAACTTTGTAATTTCTGAAACAAATTGCGTTTTCCCTTCATTAAGTACAATTGCGAAATCCTTTTGAAATCGCGAAATACTGCGAAGATTCAACATATCTTGTGTTTGAGGCATAAAAAAAATAAAATGTACCATATTTACGTGTGTATAACTCGCATGTTTTCCAACATTCTAACCCCCAAAAAACTATGATTCGTGTTATAGTTGAAATAATTTCATCTACATGAATCACGAACAGGCGTAGGCCTAGCGATTTACAATTAAATAAGGTAAATGAAGGTAAAACTTGAGCCTTGCTATACTTGGCCAAGTGTGTTAAAATAAATATGCGAATTTGTGGGAAAACAACACCGAAAAATATGAAACAAAATCGCAAAATCGAGGTCCCTAATCATTAGCAGTTTGTACACTTGACTCATTTTCGGTTCTCTGTCTAAACTAGTGAAACAGTACTGGAATATTTTGTGCTTCTTACTTGCTCGAAGCCTGGGGCCAATGCCCTTACTCTCCCCTTTGGGGCCCCGTTTTAAATATGAAACAATAATTTACTTCATCTTCGCCCAGTAAGATAAAGCTCAACCGTCAAAAATCTCTTAGCAATAGCTTAATGTCTCACTATAACAACATTTGCATTCACCGTAAAGATGAAGCCAGTGACAATCAAAATGTTTTTGTATTTTCCGTCCAGAGATTTCACAGCGGGGATTCCTGGTTTTCGCCTCCTCCGCCAGATGGCATCCAGGTTCCACGGACAGGTAAGAGTGCGATGATCCTATTATCATGCACCCCGCCGTCTTGTAAGTTTGTCGCCCAGCTGTGATGCTGTCACGCCTCAGCACGTGTGTACGTGGTAATTTCCTCATGTGGACTCACGTGTGGACGTGTGATGGGTGCACCTTGTAGAAGCGTGAGCATATATTCGGTGTAAATCCGTGCGAGCTTGCGTCGTCGAAAAATTCCAAGATGGTATTAACTATGAAATATGTTCAGTACAGTGGACAGTCACTAAATTCTGTTATGACTTGACTTGAAATCCAAATTCGTTGAAAAGCTTTCGTTGGAAATTGTAGAATATATTGGCTTATCTCCGGGAGTCCGACATTTTCTCTTCTCCTGCCATGTGAGGTTCTAACATGAACAAGAAAAGTTCATTGTAAATAAATTCTATGACTCTAACTGATGTAACGTATATGCAAGCTGTCTATGTTTGTCAAATCATTATGTAAGTTTTGGAGAAGGAATTGTTTGTTATTGAGAGAAGTAGTACGATTTCTACGTCAAAGATGAGAAAGATTACTGCGATTTCTATGACTAGAGTGTCAGCCTTTTACTTACCAATAACTTATGAAATGTGGTGCTACAAAGAGTACTTGCCAGTGTAGCCATCTCTCAGTATTTTACTGGTACAACGGCGAAATGCAAGCAGTTGGCTCGTTTGTATCTTTTCGATTATTTGCACGCGAATTGATACAATCGATATTCGCTACTTGAATCAATCGTACTGCACTGATTTAATAGACAGTTCATCGCACCAGGGCATGTGCATTGTGCTACATTATGTATTATGATTATTTAATACACCAACATTTGCTGCTCCCTCAACAAAGCTGAAATCTGCCTTCCTCTTTGATTGATTGATTTAGTGTATTTTACTTCTGGCTAATTGCAAAGATGAGGATGAGTGATGATATGATGAAATTAATGAGGTGATTGTAGAGCGAGCAGCAGCACTGTAGCGTTGTAAGAAGGACGGAAAGGAGGAGTGAGGGAGGCTAGAGACTCCGTCGGTCGCGTTCGTGAGTAACAATGTAGCGTGGCATTGAAATCATGGGAGAAGAAACAAGAGGTGGTTCTGCATCGAGAAGAGTGCCTTCCCCCACAGTATTTTTAACCGCCAAGGCAAGCGCCTCCCCTATCCCTGTTCTTCTGGTTACTGACCTTGAGATTGCAGTGTGCAGCCGGGATGCTCGAACCGCACGGTCACCTCCATAAGTGCAATCTGAAATTTGATTTTGGGGGACTCTAGTGGTTTGGCTAGTGAGGAAGCAGTACCACACGTATCACAATGTTTCAGTATCTTATCTCCAAACGTCTACCTCAAAGTGCATTTCCATATTAACATCAAGTGTTGGATACACTGCTAGAGAAAACCTTCCTATGAAAACAGGGTTCCAAATTCAAAACAAGTTCCCTGGTTTTCCCGAGTCGGTGTGGTATAACGTACTCCACAACAATGACCATTAGTTCCACTTCAAGTGCTACTTGGTGTCGGCAACACTGTGTGCAATGTCCAAGCATCTACATAGAATGCAACCCTTGTCTGAAGTCTGCACCTGAGTACATTGAGTACCTCTGGCTTTGTACACGAACAAGTCCCCGTAAAGAGCACTTGAGCAGTGCTGCCACATGACGGGAAATTGTTCTCGCCGAAGGGAAATTCGGGTAAAAATTTAGGGAAATAGGAAATTACATGAAAAAATATAAAGATTGCAGGGAATTTAGAAATTAAAGTCAAACTGACTGGAGTGTGGAATATATTTTTCTTCCCGCTTTATTTATCCCATGGAAATGAACAAAAATAGAAATTTTAAATTAAATAAAATTTAAATTCAGCTTGGGAACAATTAGCATCTTAAGTAAATACCTTACAATTAACATCTAAAGTTTGAAATTACTATAAAAAGTAAGCAATTATAAATATGTTTTTTGGGAAATTTTTCAAATTTCGTAAAATTTTCTCAAAGTGTACGTACGTAAGGTCGACAGCAAAGATAAAAGTAGGTCAATGTTCCATATTCCTCCGCCTACTGATTATCAATTCATGATTATCACATTGTGGAAAACCAGACTAAATGAAACCGGGTTTGAATCCCGGCCTGGGCCTGTTCTTTGTGAGTGTCCCTTCATGAATTTCATCATATCACTCGTTCTCATCGTCGCGATTATCCAAAAGTGGCAGAAAAGAGAGGCTAAATAACAAAACATCGAATAAAAATGGTGATTGATAATTCGCCAATTGATTCTTTTGCCGTTGGTAATAAAGTTTCCTATACTAATATTCATTATGATGTCCATATTTTCATATATTTAATGAATCCAAATATTTCTGAGAAATAATGTTTTCTATGAGACAGTGAACGGATAGTAGTAGTAGTTCAAATTATAATCATAATAATAGTTAATGAAGTTTTATAATTGCGATTTTAAATTTTCTACGATGAAGGGAAAAATTGGATGAAGAAGGGAAAATTTTCCCTTTTGAAAGGGAAATTGTGATTTCTGGTTATGGCAACACTGCACTTGAGCACAATCGTTGTTTGTCTTCCTGAGAGCAGAGCTTTCGAGTGTTCCTCCATTTTATCATCCTCCAGTGGGATGCAAACGTACAGACAGGACATTCCTCTCACAAGGGCCTCACTGTTATCGCTCACAATTGGATGCGGATGTCCCAAAGGTTAACGACAGAATCTCTCGGTTTATGTCCGTCCAGATTGAATCTTTCCTTTCGCCATGCGGGTGGCTGCCTGGTGCTGGACATTTTGAAGTATACGGTCGTTCCGTTTTATTCATCGCTGTCGCCGTCTTCATACCTTGGGTTGGATTACAGTCCGTCTACGTCACTCGCGACCATCGACAGAAGTGCGCATGCGCCAACTGGACGAGTCCACTGACAATACAGGGGTGACGACTGCAAGTGGAACGCAGATAGGGAATCAGGTTATGCGTTAGTAGCGGTGCAAGTGCCATTTAAAACAAACAATAAATGGTTTCACAATTTTCAAAATTTCCAAAATTAGAGTTTTATGTCAGGTGTCACACAGCATAAAGACAATACAGTAAAACCTCGTTAATCCGGACTCCGATAAGCCGGACTTCGCTTAATCCGGATAGGCAAAATATTTAAAAAAAAAAAAAAAACCAATGCAAGGTTTTAAATGTGGCTAGAAGTCAACAATAGAACTTCCCAAAGAAAAAGCAGTCCACCACTGACGAAATTCTGTTTCCCGCATACTTTGTACTGTACTGTATAGTGTATTTGGGCCTATGCCCTTTAAATACACCATAATAAACGTGTTTTGTTGCTATAAACGGAGTTTTAATGCACTTTCAACTGTTCTTTTACGTTATTTAAGTTAATCCGGACTTTCGTTAAACCGGCCAATTTACCCCCCCCCCATTCGTCCGGATTAACGAGGTTTTACTGTAGTTAAAATTTTCCTAGCATTTGAAGACCTTTTTAACAATGTGTAAATGTTAGTAACAAAATAGAATAGCTATGCATTTCAGTACGGTACACTAAGTCTGAAATGTAAAAACAATGCCGAATAGCAGATGTGCAATATATTCATTCATTTCGTGGCTCGAGTAGAAAGTTTTCCCAATGATGATAATAATAATTACAATAATAATAAATGGAATAAATTATACTTATTTGCATAGTTTATAACAGTTATTATTTTATAATAATAAGCATAAGCCTAATTATTTTTTATTTCTACTATTTGAGTTTTACGCGTACCAATTCAATGACACTCCTACAACAATTTCTGGCGACGGCCATGCTACGCAATGGTGTTCTTTCTGATTGTCAATGTCCCTTCATCAATATCATCATATCATCAATCATCCTCATCGTCCGATTAGCGGAAAGTGGAAGAAAAGCGACATAAAATAACCTAATTCGATCAATTCATCAATGAACCAATTTGCCTGCCAACTGAGGCCATTGTCCAACTTCTCCCCTCCACTCGTAAACTTGCTGTTGTGGTAAGCAAGCAGATAGATATTGAATTCTCATTTGTCGGAGAATTTCTGTAAGTTTTAGGCTTCCAGAGAGCAGGAGACGACTGCTCTTCACTTGTGAAAGTCTTTGGAGGAAGCGCCATCTTTAAAATGACAAAAATGAAGCTTACTTGATCAGTGTTGCAGCGAAAGAACAGTCGATCATAATGTTGTCGAACTTTAAACATTGTCATTTGCTTCTCCTTCGTATGTGTGTGTGGAGGGGGGAGGGATGGTGAAAGAGAGAGAGAGATAGAGAGGAGGAGGAGCTAGTTCACGCGCGGATCCATGGAGAGGGCAGCAGGGGTGATCGACCCCTCCGAACTAGCAGGTTTTTGGATGTAGTATTATTCTGCCTAATACTTTTCAAGACTCAACTGGTCTGTCTTTTGATATGCTTCTATTTACACGGTTCAGCGTACCAATAAACAGATTCTAGAGCTTTTCAGCATTCACTGGATTTGTGTGAGCTTGCAACACTGGTAAGGGGTCTGTCCATTCTCCCATTTTCCACAGGATTCTTGTAGTTTTCCCCCACCGTTCAGCATTTTCTCCACGCGGTAAGCATTTTCTTATGGCAGTCAGCAGTTCAGCGTTTTAGTCTCAGTTTAACAGACTCCAGAATATATTTTAGTTTGATTTAAGTCCACTCTTTGCTCATGACAGGCTAATCGGACCTACAGTTTAAATTTGTATCCGAACCATCTTGCAAGATGTCTCAAAAGGGGGATCGAACGTGAGACTACTACAGAGAATAACAACATAGTTGAAATGTTTTTATTAAATGCAAGTTTTTATTTAATTACTAGCGAATTTCCCGGCGTTGTCTGGGTATTTATTTATCCCAATCTTCTATTAAAGTTGTCCGTGGGAGATTGATTGATTTAGTTTATTTTACTTCCCGTTTTGTGCCTCTTGGCTAATTTGCGAAGATTGGGATGAGTGATGTAACGATGAAATTGATGAATAGACATTAACAAACAACTAAGCCTGAGCAGGATTCGAACCCGGGACCCTTGTATTTGTCCGTGGGAGAAACACGGCGATCTTAAATCCACTCCGCAGTACTTAATAGATTGACTGTCCTTGTGTCTTGTTGGTCGTGATCGAGAAAGCAAGTCTCTCTCTCTCTCTCAAATGTCCTCGTGACGTAACTCCGAAAACTAAGTATTCGACACTAATGTAGGTCATTTTTGACATTTTATTTTTCACCCCCTCTCACCCCCCAAACCGATAGGTGATGAGCTTGGAGTTGAACGGCATTCGTAGTGTCACTAATCATCCTAGCGACTCCGAAAACTATGGATTCCACACTAATATCGGTCGTTTTCGATTATTTTTACATGTTATCTCTTCCCACCCCACTCCTAGTGGTGCCAGGGGTTTGAACGGCATTCGCAGTGTCACTATTCATCTTAGCGACTCCGAAAACTATGGATTCCACACTAATATCTGTCGTTTTCGATTATTTTTACATGTCAGCCCTTCCCACCCCCACCCCTAGGGGTGCCAGGGGTGTCTTCCCCGACAGTATTTCTTTCCAGATTGCAAGTGATATGTGCACCAAGTTTGGTTGGAATTGTTACAGGCGTTCGAGAGTTATGCCGGAACAAACACACACGCACACACATATATTTTTATATACGTATATAGAAGCTTGCTTTCTATTAATAATGATCAATAAGATTTTATACTTATATTACTCTTGAATTCGTATTTTATCTTTATTTTGTATATGTAGCTATAAGGTCTGTACTCAGGGTTTTTCTTTACTGGGGAGGGGGTAGGTAGAACAAAGAGAAGATCATAAATGCTGTGAGGTTGATTGAATTAGGTTATTTTAGTTTGCTTTTCTGACAAGTTTGTCTAATTGCCACGATAAGGATGAGCGATGATATGATGATATTGATGAAGAAACACACTCACAAAGAACACCTATGCCCAGGAAACTTAACCTGCCGCTCTACACAACAAACACATTCATTTATGCAAGGATATTTTTACAAGTTTGAAACATTTTGGATGTTATTTTCGTAGCTTTTTATTGGTTCAAGTATAAATATTTCATGGTTCGAGGGAGGGGGGCGTGGCCCCCATGGCCCCTCCACTGGGCCTGAGTTGGTTCATACTAACAGAACCATATATTGTTTACCTGTATAAAACAGTACAAGTGTAGCTTAGAATTGATTCTCGGTGACTGGAATTCGGCCCTCACAACTGTAAGTTCTGGATCCGCCACATAGCTATGCCAGAAGGACAGACGGACATAAAAAAAAGTTATCTTCCTAGTTTTTACCGCACTCGAACCCAAAAACCGTAAAGTCGTTGACAAAGACTCCAAGTTTCATCTTTCCCGGAGAGTGCGTCCCTTCTGTGCTCGGCATTCGCTCCTCGACCATAAAGCTCCCGCCAGGCCCACAGATGTAATGGCAGCCAAGATGGAGCCGGTGGTAATAAAACAGGAAGAATAAAAATCGCTCACTTTACGACTTAACAGAATAATATGGCCGGGTGGTTGATGAAAGGCGCAGAGAGCCGTTTGAGAATGGACAGGCATGCGAGTGACAGAAGGTTTGACTGCAGCCAAAGACATAAAAATCTTTTAGAGGAGGCGGTTTCTTGACGAAATTCATTATTAACTGCTACTACGGCCACCATTGCCAAAGACCTTTCTGTAAGGTGTATGGCACTCTAGCCTTTCTTTCATATTCTTTGGCTTTCAAGGTGTATTACTGTGCACGATTAGTAGATCGAAAGATGGAACTGTGAGAATTACCATCGATTAATCTAAACTGTTAGATGTTATCTTCAATTTACAATATTCTGGCGTTGAAGTTTAAGGTTCGCTTTAAACTGAAGCATTTTTATGTAACATTTAGGTTAGCTTTTGCGATTACAATGTATAATATATACAGCACGAAAGGCACGTCGAGTTGCACCATCTACGGTGAGTTCACGATGTTTACAATTAAAGTAACTGAAATATTCTTCCATATGTGCACTGTATACGTTATAAGGTATGTATTTAAGCAGTGCTATTGCTTTGTAACTAAAACCTTTTTACACGAAACGTTATTCCTCTCGGTTGAATAGTTATCGGCTTTTAAAAATGTGAAGTGATACATGGTTTACATCTCACGCGGCCGCCATTACACTCGTGACCTAGAGCTCGCTTCTGATTGGTTATGCTACGAAAAATGCTACGAAAATAGGAAATAGGACGGATTCTATCCTTGAGAAATGCCGTGAAATATGAATGGCATATGAAAAGCCATAATATTTTTCATTTTACACGGTAATAATTTGGTGATGGCATAAATGTTAAGAAAAATGCTTTCTTTTAAAGTGGGTCTTACAGTCTGCCTGTAAGATGACAAAACCGGATCGAGATGGCGCTCTAATGCAAGAGGTTTGGATTTATAGAGATGAAACCGAGACTATTAAAATCGACACGAGAACGAGACCAAAACCTTGTAGACGAGACCGGAAACGAGGAAGGCGTCTGTATTACCTTAGACCTGCACAAAGAGACCAACCAAGCTAACAACGTTCTGTTCCAATTTACAGTACACGTTTTACAAAATTATTATAGCAGTTAAATCATGAAGGCATAGGTGGGCAGGCCATGTAGCGCGAATGGGGGAGAGGAAAAAAGAGATTACAGGATTCTTGTTGGGAGGCCTGATGGTGGACCTAATGGAAATCAGTCAGGATGGAAAAAGATTGGATTGATCTTGCTCAGGATAGGGGCAGATGGAAGGCTTGTATTGCTGCAGCCATAAACCTTCGGGTTTAAGAAGACTGACTTAATTCATTTTTGCAAAATAATTGTAGCAACATCATCATATGGGCAAATTACATAAAAAAAACGAAACTAGAAGATATATGCACTGAAGCATTTGGATATATTTTTTGATTCATGTTATGTTATCAGGCGCAAAATTTTGTAAAACATTATATTTTATCGGATTTGTCTGTAAAGGAGTTTTAACTGTATTTCATTTACAAGCGTCGTTCAAGGTTGACCGAGACTTTTATTTCTGCAGAGGAAATAGGTAGCAGAAGAAACACCAAACTATGTAAGTTTTTCAAAGTATTCTCCGTGCGCGCGGAGACACCGTTGCCATCGTTCTGGCAGCTCCCGAATTCCTTTGGCGTAGAAAGAACTTGGTTGTTGTCGTAGCCACTGGAGGACATCGCTCCGCAGTGCTTCGTCTGTCGTGAATTTCTTCCCTCCCAGATGGTCTTTAAGGGGTGCAAGCAAATGATAATCACTGGGGGCTAAATCCGGACTGTAGGGGGGACGGGGCAGAACTTCCCAGCGCATGTCGGCCAGAGTTGTTGTTGTCACATTGGCCGTGTGAGGGCGGGCATTGTCATGGAGAAGAATGACATTTCCAGACAACATCCCAGGTCTTTTCTTGCGAATGGACTTTCGTACAGCACCACTCAACAATGTGGAGTAATACTGGGCATTAATCGTGCTCCCTTTGTCCAGAAAATCCACATGGATAACGCCCTTCATGTCCCAGAAGACACTTGCCATGATCTTTCCAGCGGACGGCTGCGTTTTGCTTTTCTTGGGGGGCGGGGAACCTTTATGCCGCCACTCCATGCTGCGTCTTTTGGTCTCTGGGGTTGAATTGTGCAACCATGTTTCATCACACGTGATGATGGATTGCAACAATTCATCACCTTCTGCTCGAAACCGATTCAGAAGCTGTTCACAGACCGTCCTGCGTGTCCACTTCTGATCGAATGTCAGCTGGCGGGGAACCCACCTTGCACAGATTTTGCGGAAGCGTAAGTGGTCGTGAATGATTGTCTCAACACTCCCGACACTGATATTCACCTCGGCAGCAATATCCCTCACTGTTACTCGCCGGTTCTCAAGAATCATTTGCTCAACACACGTGCGATATTCACTGGTGTGACTGCAGTCGGGCGAATGTGTCCATGCGCTTCATTTGTCACCAGCTCCCGTCCTTCGCGAAACTGCTCACACCATTCGTACACTCTCGTCCGCGACATCGTTTGTTCACCATACTGTGCTTGCAATCGTCTGAAAATCTCAGCTGGTTTCACTTTCTCCTTCACGAGAAATTTGATTACACACCGCTGCTCCACAGCCACAGACACATTGCTTGCCACCATGTTCGCTGCAACTGCTGCGCATGCGCGAAATACGTCATGCCGGGCGCTATTTACTCGCGAAGGAATACATTACGTCACCCGCACGTTTCATCATGATCCGGCTATTCATCGATTTTTACGTACGAAAATCCCGGTCAACCTTGAACGACCCTTGTATATGTTGTCACACTATCATAAATCTTTACATTATTTTATGTATTAACATTAACATTATTAACATCTGTGTATATTGTTAAAATTATCTTTGTGTACATTATGTTAAGCATAAATGGGACTTCGGTCCTGTGATGGACTAATAAAGAAATGAAATGAAATGAAATGAGATTTTCAGGAACCACTCCACGTAGGACACCTCGCTGCGCTTCTCCGTGTTGAAGCCATTCAAAGCGTGGGGAACATGCGAAAAAGTAGCGTATACTGTTCATTTTTTGCTCTAAATCGTTTTGTGGTTCAGGACAAGTGAAAAGCTTACACATGTTTTTCACCACGTGGAATCAACAAAATGAAATGTTTAAATAAATCAGAGAAAACAACTGATTGACAAGATTTGCATAACTGAAATGCGGCAAGGAAATTACGAAGAATGTACGAGTCTGTTCACTCTATTTTCCGAAATAATCTTTCGGAAAGTTGATTTTATTGCCATGAAAGGAAGTTTTAAATTGTTCTTTATGAATATAACATTTTTTTCGAAAACAATGTATTATGTATGTAATTTGGAACAGGTGCAAGTCGATTAAGTGCAAAGATGAAAATAGTTTGAGAATTAATTAATGTCCGCAATCATAAAGGTAAGTCAGAAAAACATAATTGACATGCTAATGTTGCTGTTTCATTCAGTATGTCAATCTTCAGTGAAGACTGAAAATAGCCTCAATAAAATTTTCTTATTGTTGTTATTATTATTATTACTATCCGGTGCTGTTATTAAACCAGCCTGCCTCTTTGGGGGAAAAAACTGCAACAGCATGTTTTCATTTATTTTCTCCCAAGCTGGTGGATTGGGTGAATTGCTTTATTTTCAAACCATTTCTGAGAGCCCCAGTTAGGCAGTTACAACCGAGGTGCAGTACAGATGAAACAGCACAGCTTTGAAAAACCAGTGCGTATACATACGTTTCGTGTGCGTTTCCCGTGTTATTTTTATTATCATAATTAAATGCTTCGCTCTCAGCACAGCTTCACCTTTGTTATAGTTCCTGGAATTCACATCGCATTCGCAATATTTAAATATAACGCGTAATTTAAACGTTTCTTCCATACCAGCAATGACAACGCGCTGCTATTACGTACTACTACTGCAATGTAAACAAAGATCTGTCCTAAGTAGAGCGGCCATATTGGAAGCGACACTAGCGCTCAGGTGGTAATTTTATTGGTTAAATGTAATCTCTCGTGTCATTTCCCAAGTGCACCTCTCGGGGAAGGGGGGGGGGTGCTAAGCGACTGGCGTACCTGAGGGTTATGTTACGATAGTTAAGAAATGGCATTCGCTTTCAATTCTATTTTTTGACAGGGGTATAAACACATCCCTGGCAGGGATAAAAAAAATTGTGGGGTGAAAACCAGGCACCCCCCTCTGTTAAATCGCACACTGCCCCCCACTAGAGCCACAGACAAATAACTATATACTTCTCTGTGCTACAGTCCTGTCCGTAAGGATACTCAAGAGTTCTGCAAGTGACAACCTGAAAAACATTGGGGACTGTTACATCAACGAACGAATCACTCTAAAGGGAACCTGTTCTGTATTTGCCTTTCCCTGCTGTGTGTACTTGCTAATTAAGCCGCAATTTGGTCTCTCATTACGACTCGAAATGGGTGTTTCTCGACGTCGACAAAGCAGCATCGGTTTACATAAACTCTCACCCTCGACAGATCAAACACAAGACGCTCTCCAACCCCCTCCGAGGGAGATTCCGGTAATGGATTTCAACTCCCGAGAAGGGCGGCTCGGTTTATCAGCGACGCCAAGTCAAAATAAACCGACTGGGAAAGCAAAGCATTCTGGTGATGGCAGGTTTGTTGCGCAGAAATTCCCACATGCAAACAGAAATTTCCCCAAAAATTCCCTCTTGTAAAAGAAAAGGTAAATCTACTGCCTGCTCATTGAAACATGCCGTAATTCTAGGGGAGCTGCATACATAATAAGATATTTCATATACAGTACTTACGTAATACGCGACTTACGTAAATTCCCAGTTACGTAATAAATCTCGAAAATTACAACTACGTAGTAGCACGTGTAGACATGTTTGCGACTATTGCGTCTTTGACATTCATTGAAGTATGCAACGACTTACTCCAATGGATGTCAGTTTGTTCTTATATTATTTTATATATTTTTCATACTTTTATAGTTTATATCTGAGTAAATACTGCTGAATGATGTTTTATTTATAAAATAATACTGTGTAAATAATATACATGCATTTTTAAAAATATAAATATACACACACACACACACACACACACACACACACACACACACACACACATATATATATATATATATATATATATATACGTACATATAATAATAATAAATATTGTAGTTTCTTACGAAGTTACACATAAGCAATTTACAAATTCGACTTATGTGAAATTCAAGTTACGTAAAGGTTTACGAAAGGCATTACTTACGTAACTCGGGGAGTTTACTGTATTTACAACATTTCACTAAAAAATTACAATCCTGGGTGTTTTCAATGCCTTTATTTGACAACGTTGATTTTCTCAAAATTACGGAGGGGGCTGTAGCTCCAGAAAAAAATAATTGTTTGTATGCGGCTTATTGGACTGCCATTTTGCGAATTCGTCTTCCTCGTGCCGGTAGGGAGCGCACAGCGCATACAATACCAGATGTTTTGTCCAGACCAGCTTTGCTGAGAACACGCGTCCTCGCTTGGGCACGTTTTTTTCTTGACTTCATGGATTGTTTTGACATACTTAAAAATATCCAAAATTACTGAAATCATATTCTAAGCAAAGTCTTTTTCTTTTTGCAACGAAAACAACTACAAAAATTGATCATTTCATCGGCGATATGGTGTTCCGAAATTTATTTTTCCCTTTGGCCTGTAATTTAATAATTTTCGAGGACAAGGGCTATCTGGCATCCTCAGAACAGGTTTTAAAATTTCTTCAACCATTGCTTTGAACACTCATTTATTTCCTATTTGTTCGCTTCTAATTTTATCTCATGTAAATACCGCAAAAAGCTCATTTGTGAACAATTTATTGTAGTGTTATCATGTTGAAGAAGAGTGCAACATTCGCTACCATGTAGAGGAGCTGGTTTTTGAAATTATGATATGGAATCTAATTTGAATTTCTTTTCAATTGTTTTCCAAAATTTATTTTCAAAAATTAATTTAATCTATTACATTTTATTATATTTTTAAAACAAAATATTACGTAAAATCGTGTCCAAATATTTCAATCAAAAATTGTTAATATGCACTGTTTGTTTAGTTATACAGAGTGAGACAAAAGTCCTGCACCACCCTTTTAATTTGAAAACGACTTGACGGACGGCGATGAAATTTCGGATATGGGTAATTGGGGTATGTAATGATATGGTACATGACCCCGTTCCCATTGGGGTATGTAATGATATGGTACATTACACCCTTCCCATTGGGGTATGTAATGATATGGTACATGACCCCCTTCCCATTTGAAAATCTGGATGTAATTCCAAGATAGCAGCTTTTAAGATGGCCGCCATGATACACACTAGCCCCATCTGGTGTGCTCCACCCCAATTACCCATATCCGAAATTTCATCGCCGTCCGTCAAGTCTATTTCAAATTAAAAGGGTGGTGCCGGACTTTTGCCTCACCCTGTAGATGTAAATTCACAACAGTGCCAGAATTCAAAGAAAAGTAAACAAAAGAGGATTATGACAGAGAACGTCATAAGGGGGGGTATTACTCCCACCAACCCCCCCCCCTTTGGACACGCCACTGGATAATGTCCAATTAACGTTGCATAAAAACATGAGATACTGTACTCGGAGGGAATTTTTCTTGTCTGGAGGGATGATATTCTCTTATCGAAAAGGGAAATGTTAGCGCGCGGAGGGAAATTTCTCTTCCAGTGTGGTGAAAACGCAAAAACGCTACAAAGGAAGCAAAATGGAGAAGAAATCGGGCTCTTCCTCAAAGATAAATAAAGGGACGACTCGGCGACACCCAACTGCTGTTTGCCTTCCCCAACGCTTGATTTGACAGGGCGTTTGCTTAGGTCGGCTCTCAAAAGGAACAACTGCGCCCTCCAGGAACAAAAAGAGGGAAAAAGTCTGCAGGGTAGACGTCTTCAGTTAATTCCTCTAAATTTATACTTACAAGCGTCAGCAGCCTTCTCGAGAAGTTAACAAAGTAAAGTGAAGCATGGCGATAGATATGTTACCTTCACTTCCTTCCTCCCCTCCCTATCTCTAACCTTTCTGATTAGGCGAAATAGGGCACTGGAAGGGAGGTGGAAAGTAAATTGCGAAGTAGAGATTGAATCCAACTAAATTGTTTTCAAATAAGAATGATATGATTTTGAACTGAACTGGCAACTATGCTTCAAATGTTATAACTGTCACTAAAGTCGTTTTCACGTTCAGAAGACACAACGGCGCTTATGGAGAAACCGCACAGTGTTGCCAATACAGCGCTAGCTCATGTCGCCGGGAAATGATGACCAGAGTTAGGATTTTTAGGGGAAAATTTCATTGCGAAAAAGGAAGGGAAAAGGTGCTAAAATAAGACCCAAAAAGGGGCAAAAAAGGTGCTGATTGGGGCAAAAAACAGGTGCTGATAATTATACTACTTATTAAAACTTCCGTCCTATTTTATTAGTCTAAGCTATTCACTCGAAGCTGTGTACACATCACACACATAGGTTGTGTTACAGTTATTCACCAGAGTCGGGAAAAACACAAAGCTGTTGTACCTTACAACATTAAGCATTTCTAAATTTTTAAAAGTGAGTTTGTTTCTTTTCGGAGATAAAATATCTTTATATAAGCTGAAGCTTCTCTCTACATCCACAGAAACAAGTGGGGCAAACTTAGTATTCACTCGGAATGGCAACTCTGAGGAAGTGGCAAATTCCACAACATACGGATTCTTGACAAGACTAGCCTCAAGTTGTTCTCTGGCAAAACTATCTAACTGGCCCCTCACAGTAGTAAAGATATCCCATTGTTTTTCCTTTTCGACGCCTTGTTCTTCTAAGCTTTTGATGGCTGTCGACAGGTACTTGTAGGAATGTACACAAAATAGTTCATTTTGCAAATCATCTATCTTGTCTGGGAGGAGAAGTTGCTGTGCCTTGGAAATTGCACCTGCGTCGGTTGAATCCAGGGAAAGCACAAACTCCTTATTTTTTTCAAAATTTTCACACAGAAATGCAGCACACTCAATCCATGATCCCCAGCGAGTAATGATGGGGAAATGTGGCAGGGGCAGGCAGGTAGTTTTCTCTGTAGGCAAGAATGTGACTCGGGGCCTTAAGGAGTATTTTCTTCAGATCAGATATGAACTCATTTACGACATTGTATTCGTTCCTAATAGATTCAGAAACCCTGTGAAGGGCATGAGCCAAACAGGTTACATGCTTTAGCTTAGTGAACAACTGCTTCAATTGGTTAAATGCCGAAAGCATGTAGGAAGCCTGGTCAGTAACTACAACATCTTTTTCGAACTGAATTCCACCGGGCCACAGTTTTTGACAGAAATCCATAAATGACTGCATCACTGTACAGGCATTGGTTTTCTGCAACTCGGACATGTTTAGTAACATGGGCTTAACTTCCTCACCTGCCAGAGGAAAAACCAAAATGTTCAAAACATATCGTTGCATTTAGTCTGTCGTCTCATCCAGACTGACACCTATATCGCAATCTGACACTTTCACCTTAATTTTACGAACAGTTTCTTCATACACAGGTTCAATATAGTTTTTCCTTAACGTACTCTCATCGGGCACTGACAACCGTGTGTACTTTTCAAGGCACCTTTTCAAGGCCGGATGGTTCACCTTGTTGAGTGGAATCTCCGCCTGTGTAAAAGATGCACACAAGTCAACATTAAATTCCTTTAAATTTTGGTTCTTGGAAGAACACTGCTCAAATGCATTGCGTAAGGGAGGCTGCCGAGATTTACTTCATTGCAGATTCTTGTTCTTTTGATGCTTAGAGCTGGAAATATGTTGCTGGATGCGATCTCTCTGGTGTTTTTCATCTAATGTGATTTCCATATCACAAATCGTGCATCGAATAACAGTTCCATCACTTTCTATGAACTCGTGCTTAAATTCTTGAGCCAGACTGAGAAATCGGCATGGTAAAGTACATGCACTAACAGGATCTAACAGAGTGAAAAAGCAGGTAAGGAACTTACATCCACAAACAATATCTGTTCACTGCGCACACATGAAACCCACCACTTCAGAAACACATTTTTGCTTCACTGCTTCCAAGACCAAACTGAGTTTTCTTCTTCCTTCTATCTTAAAAAAAAATAACGGCGATCTGGTGCATTTCAGTAGCGGTCTTTCCATTGTTGATTTCAAATAGGCCACAAAATACATTCAATTTCAGTTAACAATGTGAAAACATCTTAAAGAGAAAAGTGTCGCAAAAAAAGAAAATAAAAATTCCATGATTTGCTGAGGAAATATATTTAACAACACCAGTAAAATAACTCAAAAAGGGGAGGAAAAGCGATCAAGAACACGAAAAAGGGGGAAAATAGATAAATGTCCCAAAAAAGGGAGGGAAGGGGAAAGGTTATCAAAAAAGGGGAAAAAGGTGCTGGAAAATAAGCTCCATTCTCACGTTAAGGCAACATTTCATACACTGAGTCCTTCCAGAGAGGTCTCCCTTTCACTACGAAAAAAAGGTGCGCACCTAAAAATCCTAACTCTGATGATGACCTTCCTTCACAATGAAGGTGTTACGTATTTTGTATATATAATGATAATTATATGTAAATATTAATATTATACTGTGAACATTACAGTTCATTAGCATGTCATTTTCCCTTTAGATTTAATTTTATACACAGGCACATTTAATATTCATTCGCCTTTCTCTGTAATTATTTCATAGAATAACATTGAGATATGGTAATGTGTTACATATATATATATAAAGTTCACTATTGTCTATGAATTTATGTGTACGTTGGAAACTGAAAGGTGATCTTCATTTCAGTATTAATGTCGACAGTAATGTAAACAAAAACAACGTGTATTTGCGACAGCACTAATGTTGCTCACAACAGCAGCATTGAAAGTAATTGTCAATTATTAAATTAAAGTAATTGCAATTCTATTATAACAAACTGAATGAAGTTAATATTTTTACTGAATGGAAATAAAATAACAACTCGAAAACTTGGTGGTGATTAGCCGGAATGCTGCGGTGAGTCAGCTCAAGATGGCTAGACAACGTCCCCTTACTTCGCCCGCGGTTCGGGTTAAAAAGAAACTCCAAATGCATGGGAGTAATATTTCTGGGAACCTTTGAGTGGTTATAAAAAAATAATTTCATTATTTTCTTCACAGCTTTGTCGCTGGAAGTTTTTACTTGGAATTACAGAAGAAAAAATGGCCAGCGACGACATTTTCTACTGCACGAATATAAAAAATCTCCACATACTTTATTTAAATATTTTTTAATGCGAGTATGCTTTAAAGTATTGATAAATTCTGAGCACCACCATCACCTATGACAATTAGAAAACAGTGTCAATTTTTTTCATAATGAATGCTTCAATTTTACGGCATGTTTCAACGTTAGGAATGAAAACAATGTAAAAATTTTGTTTTCACACAAAATTTGAGTTTTTAATTTATCTAAAAATATGTAAACAAGTTACCACTTTTTTGTGCTCACCATCGTATTCTCTACAAAATTTCCTGCAAAACTGCAGGTACCGATTTTACGTAAGCTAAATTTGTAAATCGAGAAATTTCACAACATCGCGCTCGTATTTCCCATAAGAAAAGCATTGTCCATAAGAGCCCATTGTGTCTTCTGAACGTGAAAACGACTATAGTTGTCATTTGTGTTTAATATACTGTGACAATTCATCATGGCTAAATACACGCTTCAAGAATGTTTGGTTCTTAGGCTTTAGAGCAACTTGAAACGGATCATAATTTTGGGCAAAAAATTATCTTCTCAGATGAAGCTAATTTTTTTTTTCTTTTTTCAACAAACAAAATTTTGGTTTTTGCTGTGAAAACAATCCAAAATAGATTCACGAGAAGCCCTTGCATCCCCAACAGGTCACTGTATGGTGTGGTTTATGGCATGGTGGCATCATCGGACCATTTTTTTTTCCAAAATGAGGTAGGATTGCATCGAAAATTGGGTTCATCGAATTCACTCGTGTCCACAAAGTCGAGGTGGACACTTAAATGATGTGTTATTCCAAACATAATGTAATAAACTATGCTTCAAAATAATATAAAAAGTTTGGTTGTATCTGAAATAGTTTTTATTTTATTTCATTTTAAAATCATATCGTTCTTATTGGAAAACCCTATATTTCAGACTTGCCAGAAATCACCTGACTATTTACAGACATGAAACGTTTATTCTGCAAAAAATTGTGTTTTCAGATTGTTTTAAACGTATTTTAATGTTTTAATGTCTAAATATAAGTTCATTCGAGATCGAATCGACAACGAGATTTCCAGTCGAGGCCGGGACGATAACGAGACACACTTTCTCATTCACGAGTGTGTGTCATCTTAATATGAACCACATAATGCTGAATAACATTAGATCCTTGTGGGGTGTAAGTGGTGACTCTTTGTGATGGCAGTCAAATGTCAACCTCACTTCCATGTAGCACACCCTGAACTGCATTTTGCAGACTAACGAGGCTCTGGCGTCTGGACCTGCAACCAGGATAATCCTATGTAAGAATTGGGGTCTCCCTTATCGCACAACAGTTCTGCAACCTTGCGTTCTGACGTCACTAGAGACTGATTTTATTTTTAGGCTAAATATTATTAGGTTAGACAAGCTAGGTTTAGTTGTCTTAGCATAAATAATACATTTTCATTGTATTTATGCTAATAGAACCATACCTAACAGACCTAACCTAACAACGTAGGCATTTTTTATTGATAAATCGAAAAATTATACACATAAATCTTCAGTTGTTATCAGACTATGCACAAATTATAACAAACTTGTTCAAAAGGGAATTGCAGTAGACTTAGCGCTTCCTTTTATAACATATAGTTCAACAATAAAAATAAATATATTGTCATTGCCTAACATTTAAATTCACATTAAATTTGACTGTATTAAAATTATTCAGTGTTTAGTGAAGCTGTGTTTGTATTGTATTATTTTTATCGATACTATGTATTTAAAGTCATGCTTCATTTACTCTCATATGGATTTGATATTTGTACAATTTGTGTAATTAATCTTAGTGTTCATCGACTATTGTGCGATGTATTATATGTTTGTATTTGAAAGTATTTAGCGATACTCTGTTGTGATTGTACTATATTGTTTTCGTATTTTGTTCTGTAACTGTGTATAACATACCTACAGTCTTTTCTATTCTCTATTTTCTGTATCTTTTTCTTTGTATTTTGTAATTCTTTAGTTCTGTAATTCTGTAATTTTTAAAATGTATATTAATTCTTTATTATAAATGTTTTTAATATGATCCTTTTTAATTGGAACAATATGTTCTGCTAAGGATCTTTGATAAATAAATATATTCCTCGTCTGACGTCAGAACACAAGGTTGCAGGAGTGTTGTGCGATAAGGGAGACCCCTAAGTATTGTGTTGCGTCGTCCATGTGTGTTTCTCGTTGTCCCTTCAGCCATCTCATCGAATTTTTGTATATCGTTTGTAAAGGTAACGCTGAAGTTCATCACATGATGCAAGTGAATATTTTTATGTCAAACTGTACTTTAATTTATCAATTGATGCGTTTTTCGATGCAACTTTCTCGATTAAGCACTTAAACATTTGGTCTCAGCTACATATTTTGTGCATCTTTCATCTGATGCATTTACTTTTTTGTACGTAGTAAATCCTACTTTGGGGAAATACTTACGAAACCAGCATCAGCTGTCAAGCTTGGTATTAATGGGGAACGAAAGTAGGTCAGGATTAGTTCCGAGTATCATCACATCAGCGCACAGCTCTGAACCAGGTCCATCCAGTGCGCAACCAACAGAACAACCTATGCAGAAACATATGATGCATTTCTTGCTTGTCCACGCCTAAGGAATGAGGTAAGGAAGGGCATAAATCATGAAGATAGAGTCTGGGTTTCAGAGCGAATACCTGCTCTCACGTTCATTAGCATTTAGCGGTATCAAGATGCACCACAGCCACACCCAACTCTCAACAGAATCAACACAGCGCTGTAAATCTTGAACCATTTCGCTCCGTGTTCCATAATTGGTCATGGTCCAATTCCTCTGACCATGATTAAGGCTAGGATTTCTATGTAGCCAAAGCATGTAGAATGAGTCACGAAAATGTACAGACAAATATGAAAGTATGTTAAAATATGTAATATTTTTCATAGTCTTCGATTACTTCGTTAATTCCTGCGCTATTTTTTTATACGTCCGGCTGAGTTTCTTGGAATTTGCGTCCAAGCCACTAGAACTGAAAGTATTTATTGCTCATCTCATGTGCGAGCCGTCGGCTGTGTGCACTACATCTATTCTTATTACACAACTATGATTTTCCCTACAGACTACACTTTCCATTATAACACAATTAAGCCTTGTTTCCATGATATAAAAATTCAATATGCTGACCAAGGCTGTAATTTAATTTTATTATAAAACATAAACCAAACGTAACGTTTCAACCTTCTAGCAAGGTCTTCATCAGACTCTGCACCAAGTACAAATGTAACAAGATACAAAAACAGGACGATATATAGCTATACACAAACATTACTCCCCTCCAGACTATTAGAAAGTTGTTCTGGAACATTCTAGCAGGTGGTTTTCCCTTGTCAACAGGACATGACTTAGAGTGGGATGAGGCTAAGCAGATAGGAAGGGAGAAGAGAATACTAGTGAGAAAATGGAAGGAGGCCAAGGAAATAGAGAAGAAAGATGAAGAAGACACAATGAACTGGAATGGGGGACTGAAGTTAAACAAAGAATGGAAGAAGGTGTTAGAAAGAGTGGAAAGGACAAGAGAGAAAGAGGAGAGAAGAAGGAAGAAGAATGAAGGAAAAAGAGCGTGAGATAAAGAGTACCACATTCTAGATGGAAGAAAATATGTTTAGCCTTTTAGGTGAAAGTACAGTTGAAAAGGAAAGCCACCTGCTAGAATGTTCCAGAACAACTTTCTAATAGTCTGGAGGGGAGTAATGTGTGTGTATATATATTCGTCCTGTTTTTGTATCTTGTTACATTTGTACTTGGTGCAGAGTCTGAAGAAGACCCTGCTAGAAGGTTGAAACGTTACGTTTAGTTTATGTTTTTAATAAAATAAATTACTGTCTTGGTCTGCATATTGAATTTTAACTTTCCATTACATTCCGTATAGGTGTTAAATAGCAGTTCTGGTAGTTTTAACTGTTCTCACTTAAACTAACACTTATTCCTCTTCCTTATCCCGTCTCTGTGCAACACTTCTTTCCCCCAACATGTTTGTAAATATACCCCCACTTTCTCCAATAGTTCCATGTTCCTTTGTACGTACTACCACTGATTCGAACACACTTTCCAAGCTTATGTTGCGTAGCTTCTCCTCCTGTGCAGAACGCGCGTGTCAGAATAAATGTTCTGGCTCGTCATCACCATTGCATAATACGCATTTATATCTCCCTTCCTCATTTTTTTACTGTATTGTGTCTCCATCCCCCAGCCTCATCCATGCCAAACCCTTTCTTACACCCTGCAGTCACTAGTCGCAGAATGAACAAGGATTATTTGGTTTATATTACTTCGCTTTTCTGCCACTTTTGGCTAATCGCGAAGATGAGAATGAGTAATGATATGATGAAATTCACGAAAGGACAAAGAACACGTAGCACGCTATGCTAAACACTCCGTCCCGCAGGTCGGCAAGGGTCGTTTAGGAAATATTGCAGTAGGGAAGAATAAAGTAAAGTGCGGTGACGTCATGCTTTGGGCTCCGGCTGCGAGACGCGCGCAGGTTCGATTCGTCGATTGTGTTGTTTTAAGCCCACTTTATGCACAGGTAAGGCTAATCGGGACTGCACCTACAGTTCAAAGTGGAATCCGGGACCCCTTGATTCAGGGGTGCCCACACGGGGGATTCATGACGCGCCTACGTCATGGGATTTTTGGCGGGGTGGACAAAATTTTATAGTTTAACTACCAATTCTATATATCTTCTCACAAAAATTAAAAACTGATTATGTTCGTGTATTGTTGATGAGCGGTTAATATCTACCTTAATTCCATTCTACGAGTCTCATATTTTAAAGTGGTTCAAAATGAGAAAATTATCAATAAGTTTGGTGCAACAACTTTGCAACGTGAGACGTTATTATCATTTATGTTAAATGTTATTATTTTTATTTATTTATTTGAGAAATCCTGAATACAGAAAGAATCCATTTTATATCAGGATATCAACAGCGAGAAAAATAGAAATTAACAAATGAGAAGCACGCACACATATGTAACAAGAATAATACAATAAAAATTAAACAATAATAATAAAACAATAACAAGGGTATAACAAATATTTATTTCTCTTCAGCTGCTTGATGCACGCATTTCTGAAAGCCTGCTTAGATAGATGGAAGCCTGGAGGATCAATTAGTGTATTGTACCTTGTTTGTAGCCTATAGAGAAATTACCTTTGTTCTAGGGATAGCCTTGAGGCTTTTGTATAAAAGAAGTTGTTACATTTGCTGTTGGTACGTGGGATCCGGATGTGAAGATGTGTTAGTGAAAAGTTGTCCATTCATGATTTTGAAAAGAAATGTTAGATCTGAAACTTGACGGCGAAGGGACGGATCGCGAATTTGAAGAGTGGACAGAATTTCATGTTTGGAAAAGTTTGCAAGGGCTGGGCATCTATGTTTGACTATTCTGATAAAGAAATTTACCACTTTGTTTGTTCTCTTTATATTGCTATCACAGGCCATTGACCAAATACAGGAACCATATTCAAGAATAGGTACGACGCACGATGTAAAGTAGGTTTGGAGGGCAGAAACATGTGTGATATCTGTAAATCTGTAAATTAGCCCAAGGGTTTTCATGGCTCTCGAAGTTATGTAATCTATGTGGTGGCTGAAAGTGAGTTTGCTGTCGAAAATGACTCCAAGATCTTTGTGCTGTTGTACGAACGGGATGATTTTGTTGCATAATCTATAGGATGGTGCTGTAAAATTGGATTTGAGGGTAAACCTCATGAAAACAGATTTCTCGGGATTTATTTTCAGATTCCAGTCTTGGCACCAGCGTTCAATGTGTGTGAGATTGTCTTGCATGGAAAAAGTGTCTTCAACTGAAGCGATGTTTCTAAATAACTTACAGTCATCAGCATACAATAAAATTGAGCATTCTGGAGAAATATATTCATGAATATCGTCCATGAAAAGAGTGAAACACAGGGGCCCTAGAGAACTTCCTTGAGGCACACCGGAAACTACAGGGAGCCATGACGAAGAGCAACCAGATATGATAACCTTTTGCTTTCTATTGTGCAAGTAAGATGAGAGGAATTTAAGAAGAGGTCCGTGAATGTTGAATCTGTTTGAAAGTTTATGGATGAGTTGTGTATGAGGGACAGAGTCAAAAGCTTTAGAAAAATCTAAGTAAACGACATCCATGTCTTGCTTGGCACTCAGGCAGTTAACCGCGTTGGTGAGCAAACAAGCAAGGTTTGTGTCACATGAAGCATGAGGAAGAAAACCGTGTTGAGTGGGAGAGAGGAACGGAGTAGCATGCGCAAGGATACGATTGGAAATTATTTTTTCAGCTAGTAGTGCAAGTGCAGGAAGTAAGGAAATCGGACGATAAGAAGTAACGTGAGTTTTGTTTCCGTGTTTGAGTATAGGAACTATATTTGCTTGCTTCCATGCAAGAGGAAATACACCCTCGGAAAAACATTTGTTAAAGATTATGCTGATTGGTTTGGATATAATATGGGCTAATCGTTGTAGAAATATGCCAGGGATATCATTAGGAGCGTTAGCTTTAGAACATGAAAGAGATTTTAATAATTCGTGGACTTCATTGCAGTTAGTTGATATTTGAGAGAGTGTGTAAGGAGTGATGGGCTTGACTTCAGGCAGTGCGGTAGCGGTATTATTTGTAAAGTTGCTGTGAAAATACGAGTTAAAAAGTGATGTGCGCTCCTTCTTTGTAGCAGACTTACCGTTCCAGGAGACTTGTTATAATTGTCAAAGTAATATACAACATGTAAATATCTATATTGAAAACAATACCTAAAGTAAACATAAATTTCTTAAAAATATCTATATTATATTGTTCCCCAAATTTTGACAAACCAAAATATTTTGATTAAATAATTCGGCATAAAGGGGGGAGGGGGAGAAATGATCTACCATTTGGGGCAGTGCGTCATAGGCCCTGGGGGGGCACCTCTGTGTATAGTTATATCTTTGGGGAGGAATGTGTCATAGACCTTGGAGGAGTTCCGGAACCCTTTGATTACAAGGCGACGTCGCTACCACTGCGCCATCGGGAGACCCTCGCGCAGGTTCGAGTATCCTGGGGGAGTCGTAACAACTTTTGTCTTGAGATTTCGGTCTATGTATGGGACTGGTATCCCATACACAGGCCACCATTGTGAGGAAATTGGGGAAGTACGAGTGAATAGCGTAACCCGGTCTTGGGAACCTACAACGACGACTGGGGGTTCATCGTACTGACCACACGTCACCCCGTAAATGAGGAGTGAGACTGGCAGTCGTAGTTAGGCCCTGGCCCTCATGGGCCGTTGCGGCAGTCACAAAGAACGCCCATGCCAGTGGCGTATGCTGAGTCCAAGACCTGGCTGTCTCGCTATGACACCTGGTAGGATATGGATGAAGGGAGAAGACTAGGCTCATTCTTGACGTCTTCAAGGAATCCACGTTGCCGTCCCAACGGTAGTCAGGTTGCAAACTTCTAAACAAATCAGGTTGCCAACTTCTAAGAATTCAGGTTACCAACTCCTAAGAATTCAGGTTGCCAACTCATAAGAATTCATGTTGCCAACTCCTAAGAATTCAGGTTGCCAACTTCTAACAATTCAGGTTGCCAACTCCTAAGAATTCAGGTTGCCAACTCCTAAGAATTCAGGTTGCCAACTTCTAAGAATTCAGGTTGCCAACTCCTAAGAATTCAGGTTGCCAACTTCTAAGAATTCAGGTTGCCAACTTCTAAGAATTCAGGTTGCTAACTCCTAAGAATTCAGGTTGACAACTCCTAAGAATTCAGGTTGACAACTCCTAAGAATTCAGGTTGCCAACTTCTAACAATTCAGGTTGCTAACTCCTAAGAATTCAGGTTGCCAACTCCTAAGAATTCAGGTTGCCAACTTCTAAGAATTCAGGTTGCCAACTCCTAAGAATTCAGGTTGCCAACTTCTAAGAATTCAGGTTGCCAACTTCTAAGAATTCAGGTTGCCAACTTCTAACAATTCAGGTTGCCAACTTCTAACAATCCAGGTTGCCAACTCCTAAGAATTCAGGTTGCCAACTCCTAAGAATTCAGGTTGCCAACTCCTAAGAATTCAGGTTGCCAAATTCTAACAATTCAGGTTGCCAACTCCTAAGAATTCAGGTTGCCAACTTCTAACAATTCAGGTTGCTAACTCCTAAGAATTCAGGTTGCCAACTCCTAAGAATTTAGGTTGCCAACTTCTAAGAATTCCGGTTGCCAACTCCTAAGAATTCAGGTTGCCAACTTCTAAGAATTCAGGTTGCCAACTCCTAAGAATTCAGGTTGCCAACTTCTAAGAATTCAGGTTGCCAACTTCTAACAATTCAGGTTGCCAACTTCTAACAATTCAGGTTGCCAACTTCTATCAATTCAGGTTGCCAACTCCTAAGAATTCAGGTTGCCAACTTCTAACAATTCAGGTTGCCAACTTCTAAGAATTCAGGTTGCCAACTTCTAACAATTCAGGTTGCCAACTCCTAAGAATTCAGGTTGCCAACTTCTAACAATTCAGGTTGCCAACTCCTAAGAATTCAGGTTGCCAACTCCTAAGAATTCAGGTTGCTAACTCCTAAGAATTCAGGTTGCCAACTTCTAACAATTCAGGTTGCCAACTTCTAACAATTCAGGTTGCCAACTCCTAAGAATTCAGGTTGCCAACTCCTAAGAATTCAGGTTGCCAACTTCTAAGAATTCAGGTTGCTAACTCCTAAGAATTCAGGTTGCCAACTCCTAATAATTCAGGTTGCCAACTTCTAACAATTCAGGTTGCCAACTTCTAACAATTCAGGTTGCCAACTCCTAAGAATTCAGGTTGCCAACTTCTAACAATTCAGGTTGCTAACTCCTAAGAATTCAGGTTGCCAACTCCTAAGAATTCAGGTTGCCAACTCCTAAGAATTCAGGTTGCCAACTTCTAACAATTCAGGTTGCCAACTCCTAAGAATTCAGGTTGCCAACTTCTAAGAATTCAGGTTGCCAACTTCTAACAATTCAGGTTGCCAACTCCTAAGAATTCAGGTTGCCAACTTCAGAATCTCCATTATCTTCTATTTCAAATCAGCTTAATTTACACAGTTTCTAAGATATTTCTCTTCAGTATTTTAATTTCTAGGCTTCAGGCTTCGGAGATAGCCTAGCTATCCAGGAATATACGCTCATGCCCAGTCCTGGATCGAACCCGGGACCCCTTAGTGATAGAGTCGAGCTTACACACTTGAACTCTAGGTGCGATGACTTCAAGAAAGACCGCAGACACTCGCTCCCACTCTCGTGTTACTACTCTGAGTGCAGCAGGCACGCTAATTCCGAAGTGACGCAAAGTTTCCCGCGCCCTGATTAACAAACAGCTACCACTGCGCTGAATGACAAACCAAGCTACCTCTTTCTGCCGCCAACGGCGAGATACGATCACAACACGGCGATGCAGATAAGTATGGAGCACCTGTGGTCAGGGCGAGCACCCACACACACACGGACCACTCCCTCATTAGTCCCTCTGCACCTGCCGTGTGATTATTCACTCCAATCGGTGTGACGTCTGGGAGCAGATGTTCCGGAGCGACTTCTCGAAGCGGAGGAGATCTGCACTAAATTAGAGTACTATATTGGACAACTTTCGCTCGAATATGTAGAATATCAAATATCATTTCAGGGCGACAATAATCATACAAATATATGTGTAAAAATCAGTCCTGGTAGTTTCAGCCCATAACCATCTATTCAATTTCATACCGGGTGGTCCAAAAGACCCGGAACGGTCACATATCGTGAGAAATACACATCGAATCGGAAAACGAACAAATACGTGTTTAATAAGTGAAAGAAAGCTATTCAATGATATCACACTTGATTCCCCACCCCCGCCTCCTGGCAACTGTGAAATTTTATATGGAAATCCCCTTTTTGTATTGTAGAATCGGAAAGAGGACTTCATTCTGAGTCCAACGAGCTATCAACCATCCTCCTAGCTCAATTAGGAACGGAGATATGGCGATTTTTTTTTAAAAAAAGTGGAAATTTCATAAAACCCCCAAAAAATTTCAAAGGAGCGCTCTGCCCCTAATTGAGCTATAGTGAAAGCGATTTCAGATTCGGAATCTGCACGTCAAGACCTTTCAATATAGTATATGGTAGACCCCTCTTCCAGAATTGGATGTGTTTTGGATATTCAGTTTTGGAAGAGATCTGGCGACGTATTGGATATTCGGAATTGGACAATGTTTCTTACAACCAGTTCTACACACGTTTAGGCTGTGTATTAGATATCAAGAATTTGTCGAGTTTTAGATGTCCAGTTCTGGATATCCTATAGACGTCCAATGGATATCCAGAATTGGATATCCATAAATGGATATCTAATGGACATCCAATGGATATCCATAATATCCATGGATCTGATCTGGACATTGTGGATATCCAATGGATATCCCTGGGAGATTTGTGCTGTATGGGACAGATAACCCCAGGAAGAATTTGTCAAGAGGAGATTGATTCACTCTAGATTCATTTCAAGGTTTCAACACCACTAGTGGCAGTCTTTGACAAAAAGAGAACATTTTGGCTTTGATTATTTAATCTGGCATATTACGAAAGTTATTATCCGAAAGAGACAGTCTTGACGTTTATAACAACTGCCAGCACAAATGCACCGAACAAGTCGAACTTGAATTGGGCCACTGAAAAAAAAAGCACGTTACAAGAATTTGCGATAGGTGTACAGTCTAGCCAAATCCTAAGATTCCTGAGTTGTAGAAATTTGTTTCATCATACCCGTACAATGGTACTTCCCATATTCGTATATTTGCCACTTTAGGCTAATCGCGAAGATGAGGATGACTGATGATATGATGAAATTGGTGAAGAACACTCATACGCAGTTGGGAATTCGAACTCGGGACCTCTGGCGTCGATGTGCGTTGTGCTGTACTGAACGCAACTCCAGCTGGCGACTGACCTTGACGGCTATTTCTGTCCCCCAATCGTCTTCGGGGGTGTGGCTCGATGGGCGTCAACAAACTCTGTTGCGAAGTAAAAGCTGAAGGGGTCGCATCGCCCTCCCAAAGTAACGTTGCCATAAGTAAAGTACCTCAAATTCCGTTCTCGGTGATTCAGAGTTTGTACAAGTCAATAGTAAGAGGAACCATGAACTATGGGGTTGAATTGTGGGGGGCTAGAGGGGGAAGCATAGTCACAAGCATCCAAACAGAATTCTATAAAAAGTGATGTGTGTAAGTAGAAGCACTTCCAATTGGGGAGTACTTAAGGAACTAGGTCTAAACAGAGAGACAGTACAAGCTCGGATGAGAGCTTTAAAGTATTGGCTTCAGCTGGGAAGGGAGGGTAACACGACACTGAAGGGTCATTGTCTGATAATGCAAGTAAGAGAAGAAAATACACGGAAATGGGCGAGGGATATAAAAAACATGTTGTACTCTATTGGTATGGGGTGGGTGTGGGAAACGGGAGGTAGGGTAGATCAGTAGAAAACGAAATCAGAGAGAGACTGCTGGACATAGACAGACAAGAAATACTAGCCGACTGCCAGACGAAGACTTCACTAAGGAACCAACTGAAATCAAGGGGATGGGGCAAAGCAAGATACATAAATTTAGTAGGAAAAAAAGAAAGGGGAGGGATAGCATGGCTCAGATTGGGGGTTGGAAACAAGTAAAAATGAAGAATGAAGCAGGGGAAACGATATGCTCTTTGTGCGGGGAGGGAGAGACGGACGAGCATCTGCTACCTGCCTGATTTGCGAGACAAGTGGGTTAAGAACGTAACAGGGAGGAAAATAATAGAAGTGGTAGAAGATAGAAGAGGAATCATAAGTGAGATAGTGCAACGAGTGGGGAGATATTTGTGGGAAGTGAGAGAACGACGAGGAAAGACGATAGCGGATACCGATAAGAGAGAAGAAACCGCACAAAGTAACCTTAGCTTATAATACGTGGATTGTGGAACCAGCATTGTGCAATATATATATGTTTGTTCTAGTTTCATATTTTCAAACATTTGTCAAAGGAATAACCAATGTGAATCAACATGTAGTGCGTACAGCCAACGGCTCGCACATGGAAGTTCAAATATATATACAAGTATGTGTTTTATAGGACCGCATATGGGTAAAATGCATCTACTATATCTAACCGCAGGGTGAAGGATAGTGAACGTAACGCGCTACGAAGCTGGATATCCTAGGTTTGAAATCTTATAAAGGGGGAATTTAAAAGTTGGAACGGGAATTTTGGGACAATCACAAGGGAATTTTCAGTCTGAAGGAGGACAGCAGAAGTGAAAATGAAGGGGTCGCGGGTGGGCTGTGATTCTGAGAATTAAATCAGTTTCGCTCAAATTTAAGAATTCAAAATGTTTGAAAATTCTAGCTCGATCATTCCAGGATTGTCTCCCTGTTGTATTCTTGTGAAATTGCGAACGTGTTACAAATTTTGGTTTCTGAGCTTCCATTAATCCAACATGCCAGAAGTTTCGGGGGGGTTGAACCCTAAACCCCCCTCTAAATACGGCCATGTGCAACGGAGGCTGGGAAGGTACAAATAAATAAACTCCCCTCTGGGAGAAATTTCTAAAGTCTAGCACTGGGTTTCCCAAACTGTTTCGTTTCACGGTGCCTTTAGTATTTCAAGATTTTCTCGCGTCGCCCAAGTCACAATGTAGGCCTATCTAAAACTTGCAACTCTCACTGTGGTTAGGTTGCTTGCCTTAAGGTAAAAAATAAACACACGTTTCAAATTCAGAAACATCTTATGTGTAAAAAGTACTAAATAAGCACATATTTGGAAAAATCATATAATTTCTGAGAAAATATTGGAAGATTTCGCCGCTCCCCTGCAAGCTAGCCAGAGATCCCCAGGGCGGTGCGGCCCACACTTTGGGAACCACTGGTCTAGAGAATCTTCTAAATACTTGCTGCTACTTAGATCTCTGCTCCTAAACAAGATTGAACAAATATAATAGCAGTGTTCATGTTTTGTGAATTTATCTTTCATCTAGTTGTGAGCCAAATAATATCTGCTGTCTACATTTTCACTCTTTACCTCGAACAAATTAAATACTATATAGTTTTACCCAATGTCAAGGGGGCTGGCAGCCCTGCCAGCCCCCCTGGCCCCTGCTTGGCTACGGGCCTGACGTTTGGCAACATGTGATGGACCCAACGCTCATTCCTTGGTTCGATACCTTGTGACTCGAAAATGTCCGATTTCAGTCTAAGAAAATTCAACTGATCGCTGATTCGCTCTTTCCCAGCAGCCAATTGCGTTCAGTTATAACTACTCCACCACGGAAGCAGTGTTGCCACATGAAGGGAAATTTCCCTTTTGAAGGGAAATTCGAACCGAAATTTTAGCAAAAAGGGAAAAGGGAATTTTGATGAAAAATATCACAATTTCAGGGAAATTTTAAGACTTCTGACTCTACATTATTACAGTTTATGTTAACTTCCAGTTTCATATTCACATTTTTATTTTTTTCTGATTCTTCTTACTTCTGCTCCCTTGAATATAAGCTTGTATCTATTTATATTTCTCTTAAGTTTATTGTACGTCGCTTTTCTGTATCTTCGGATAATTGTAACGATGAGAATTAACGATTGAATGGATTTCTGACCATGATTCAAATCTGGGACATCTGACCAGAAAGCAAAGAAGATGACATGTATGTGAAAAATGTGTGTAACATTTTAAATTCATACGAACATGGACCAAGGGAAATTTTACTACTTCTGCTGCTGCTACTACTACTGCTGCCTCTGCTAATAATAATAATACTTATTATTATTATTATATTTGTTTAGGTGAAGGGAAAAAATGGTCCAAAAAGGGAAATTGTGCCCCTTGGAAAGGGATATTGTGTCCTCAGATTGTGGCAACACTGCACGGAAGTGGGCTTTTTGTGTAAGGAAAACGGTAAGTAATAGTTCCAATCTAAGAACATTACCCCTACAGCCCTATTTTCACGAATGCCCAATTTATAGTCATATCGGCTCTAACTTTACACATGCTCCTTCCAAATGGAAAATTGTGGATAAAACTCTGGCGTTCTTGCGATATAAACCTAAAGTTTCCAAAAACACGGAAAGAGGAACTCAGTAATAGAAAGTAAATGCAACATTGCTGTTGCATTGTTTGCAGATAAAATGTTGAAAGCAATAACAGGAAACACGGCTACCAATCCCTCTGAGGGACTGGCAGTTATCAACAGACCCATCTTTCCTGTCGGATCAGGTCACGCCAGTTGAAAGGCCGCATGAGGCTTGTCGGAGGGGGAAATGACCACCTTGGGGTCTTTGTGCATGTCGCCCCCAAAAGGCCTTCCAACAACAAACAAGATTTCCCCCCTGTCCAGCGGCCAATCAACTCTGTTCCTCAGTTTTGTTCCACTGTTATTGACAAGGGAACGTCAACTCTGCTTGTTTTACGCACAGAGTGAGATCTCTGTCCAACAAAGTACTCTTGCTCACATTTTCAATAGCGCTGTTATTTTCACAATGTCTCTCGCCCAACTAGTGTTGCCATATGATAGGAATTTCCCTTGCCACTGGGAAATTCAAGCAGAATATTAGGGAAAAGAAGAACGTCATGAAAAACATCAAGTTTGCATGGAAATTTGGAAATACCGGTGCGCATATTGCAATCATAAACATTGTTTCTTTTATCGCGAAATTTACTTCCCCGCCAAAACCAATTACAACTTTAGCTGTTTTAAAATTATTGTAGTAAGTCACGTGAAAATCTATTTATTACGCATAAAGTTCAAAATTTACTAACAGTAATTTTAATGATTATCCATTCAATAAGTCCTAATATTTCTGCGAATTAATGTTTTTTTATGAGTCAGTGAAAATAACAATAAAATTTCGGCTACTTAGTAATAAATAATAACAGTTGATAAAGTTTTGTGATAGAGATTTAAATTTTTCCGAGACGAAGGGAAACTTGCAGCTTTAAAAGAATTGGGTTATCTGGTTCTGGCAACACTGTGTTAAACTGAAGGAACGTGATCTGGAACGAGAAACTTTACTTATTTTCAGAAACATTGCAAGATATGGGGGGATTCTTGCTCCACTTGCAGTGTTTATTATATTAAAATGACAATTAAGACAAAACTGAGTAGTTACAAAATACTTTGATGAGCACGGAGACCAAGGCACACTTGAACTCGTTAAACAGCGACTAGAATATATAGACCGGCAAGAAATAGATATGGAAAGTGCATCGAAAATATCACTAGACCTCGAGGCAGAGAACAAGCAAATATATGAGGAAAGTAAGCAAGGAAGCAAGGGAGTAGTATGGCTGAGATTGGGGGATGGAAACACACTGCGGTGAAAAGATAGGGATGACATATGAATGTATAATATGTAAAAGGAATGACGGGTCGGATCACCTGTTTGCATGTCTGGGAACGCGCGCCCTGCAGGACAAATGGTTGGAGTGTTTGGAAAAGGAAGTAGCCCTCAAATTTGTTTATTCATTTATTTAATTGAAACACAACAGGCGCATGCCCAATTACAGTGTTCAATATACATAAACAAGAACATAACTAAGAAAATTAACAAAAAATATGAATGACGTAATATACATTTACATTTAAGAACAATTGTGAGAAGAATTTAATTATTAGATTACAGAGACAAAGGAAACACAGAGATAATTCAACAATAAATGACGCTAAACTGTTGGATATAACCTTACAGCTGAATGAAAACCAATTCAATGAATAAAACAAAACATACAGCAATTCAACGAATAGATCTAATGTTACAATTACATTTAAATAGCTTGTGGAACAGAGTGCATCAAGTGTGGAAAGCAGTGGCGTGTACTGAGTCCAAGATCTGGGCTATCTCACTATGTCACGTGGTCCTAGGCTATGAATAGAAATAAATTTACCAACTCCTAAGAAATCAGGTTGCCAACTCATAAGAAATCAGGTTGTCAACTCATAGGAAATCAGGTTGCCAACTCATAGGAAATCAGGTTGCCAACTCATAGGGAATCAGGTTGCCAACTCTCAAGAAATCAGGTTGCCAACTCTCAAGAAATCAGGTTGCCAACTCCAGAATCACCATTATCATTTCAGTGATATGAATAATTTTATTAACAATTTCTGATCGATTTTTCTCCTGTATTATATTCTCTAGACTTCAGGCTTCGCAGATAGTCTGGCTAGCGTAGAATATACGCTCCTGGTGGAAAGGTTGGAGAAAGTGGGAGTGTTTTTGGTGAGACTGAAAGAAAAGAGAAGTGAGGCGAGGAAGAAGGAAGAAAGACTGGAAGAAGAGCTAGCGGAATGAATGATTTGTTGGGGGAGGGGAAGAACGTGCATAACTTGTAGTTGTAGCATACCCTCTCCCGTCTCTCTCTCTCTCTTTTCTCTTCCTATCTTCCCTTCTCTCTTTCTGTAGTAATGTCGTCGCCTTGCAATCAAGGGGTCCCGGGTTCGATACAGGTGGTGGCACATACTGGTTCGAATCCCACTTTAAACTGCACGTCCAGTCCCGATTAGCCTTACTGTGCATAAAGTGGACTTAAAACACCAAATCAATCAATGCTTTCTCTTCCATCCCCTGTTTATCTCTATTTCTTTCATTCCTTCTCTTTCATCTTTTCCCTTTCTTGCTTTGTTTTCTTCCTACTAAATAGCAACTGAAGGCAGCGTGAGGGAACTCGATCAACCTGACTGGCCATGACAGATGACCATATGGTTTTTCAAATGTGCTTACGAAGGGTGAAATTTTAGCGATATTTTACAACAAAAAATATTGTTTTTTATGACTTACAGGCCTTGAGTTACAGCAATAATAATAATAATAATTATTATTATTAATGAAGTAGGGTTACATTTAAACTTTCAGTCTAATATCTAACTATAAAAAACAGCTTTTTGTCCTTAATGAATTAATATGTTAAGTATACAGTTATGCAAATATGTATGGAGATGCAGAATATGAAAATTATAAATGTACGTATGTATTTTTTAAAAATATATATAATAATAGCAGTAATACTACTACTACTACTACTACTACTAATAATAATAATAATAATAATAATAATAAAAGTTTATTTGACTCTGTCCTTCCTGAGAAAAGTGTTAAAAGTAGATCCATGGCTTGGAGAGCTTGACCCAGTGGCGTGCCCAAGGGGGGGTTGTTGGTGGGGGTTATGACCCCCCTTGGACCAGTATTCCTTAAAAAAAGAACGTCCAAGGTAGGAAAAGATGGCGAAATGAGGGCTGACTACGAGAAAAAGTGTACAATAACCCCTTCCTTTCGAAAATCCTGGGCACGCCACTGCCTTGGCCATGTCTGTTTTAGAATAAGCAGGTCAGGCCCGTAGCCAGAATTGATCTCCAGGGGGGGCTCACGGGTTATTAGGGGGGGCTTTGTAAACCAAGTCCATTTTTAAAAAAAATATTAAATGAAGGTAAATTATGTGAGTGGGGGGGGGCGCTCATTCATTTATAAATATCATATACTACACAAATACTACATTTTTCTACATCTTTTAAAACATCTCTTGAAGTGTTAATTGACTGATACTGAAATTATCCCTTACACACCTCATACTATTTTAGATGATACAGATAACACAAAAAGCGCACAATATTTAATCACAGTGCCTACAGTATATTCCACCCCCGGCCGAAGCAATTAAACTCCCCTTCCTTCACAAAACTTGGGAGCTGTTGTTGACCTTCGACGCAGATGCGGAGGGAACTTGCATGATGACATCAAAGTCACAAAGTTCTCTCTAAACGGGAGGTTGCAACAGGGACAGTGAAGGTACAGATAAAGAAGCTCCCCTACGAAAGAACTTTCTGAAGTCGAGAGAATATTCTAAATACTTGCAGCTACTTCTGCTCATAAACAAAATGAGCGAATGTAATAGATACTGTTCATATTCTGTGGATTTATCCGTAAAGACGTGAATTGTCTACATTTTCGCTCTTCATTGCAAACAAATTATGCAAAATAGTTTACCTAATGTAAAGGGGGGCTGACGGCAGTTCCAGGTAGTGCTGAGCCCCCCCCCCCCCGGCTGAAGCAGGTGTGCTATATCTGTCTACATCGCATGTCTATTATATCTCAGTTTGGTATTCTTGAAGGAGCATTCTACATTCCAAATACACGAAGCAAACAAAGTTCCTGAAATCGTTTCCAATGTTTGCCCGTTGCTCGTCCTTCCACGTCACTTCCATTCACTGCCCGCTGTCCGTTTTGACGGTTTCCGCCGAAAAGGACCAAACAGATCGACGTGAAAACGCACCCAGAAGAGCAAACAAGCAACCTGCTGCAAGGGAAGGAATTCCTCCGGGGATTAGGGAGAAGGGAAAGGGCAGGGCCCTCCATTCTCCCTCTTTAGTCACGGAGTGGTCACGGGAGCCGCGCTTTTTATGTCCCCCACACCCAGCGACTTTTTCCAAAGCCCTTCTGCTAGTAAAAATAGCACACTGCACTGGGTGGGAGCCACAGATGAGCTTTCGGCCTTCGTACTCACGAAAATATGGTAGACCTAATTTCGATTGGCGATGTAGTACAGTGACTGGCTTGAAGTGAAGGAGCGAGCGGGAGGGGGGGGGGACCAGGGGATTTCTCCCAACCTATAAAAATTGAATTCCCAACCACCGAATTTATAATTTTTGTTGTGTTTCTTTTCCATTTCAATTTAATTTTACACTAATAAATCAGTCTAAATTGTCCATTATATACGAAATTTAGTAAAAAAAAAATCTTTCTTCATTCACAAAGCATAGTACAATAAGCATACCGTTGAATTCCTGAGAAAATTTCCTATTCAATTGAGGTGTCACAACCCATCTCCATTTAAAATTTTGAAGTTTAATTCAAGATGGCGACCGTCATTGTCGTATACCCTATATTGGCCGACCCTGTGGCCGAGTGGTTAGCACATCGCGCTGCGACGCCAAGAGTCCCGGGTTCGAATCCCGGTCGGGCTTGGTTGTTTGTGAATGTCCATTCATCAATTTCGTCATTTCATCACTCATCCCCGTCGCAAATTAGCCAAGAGGCACAAAACGCGAAGTAAAATAAATTAAATCAATCAATCAATCATATAACTATAACATCCCCCCACCCCTATTACAAACTTACAGTTTTAGTTTTGCGAAACAGTGTATGTCTTTATTCGGGTGTCTCCATACTTTTGGACAATCCTGTAACGCCTATACCTAAAGTTATTGGTGCTACATTAAATTAATTTTATCTTTCGTTTGTAATATAAGAAAAAATCTGGCTCTGGTAATCCACAATTTCTTCTGTATTTTTTAAAAATTTCAGCACAAAAGAGTTGTAAATGTAACATGTCACAAAATGTAATGAACATGCTGAAACACGTACTTGCAATATAAACTACAAATATGTTTGTTATTTGTACTCTTGCCCCCCCCCCCAGCAATAAAAAATACTCAAATGTCGAAATGGCAACAAAGCTAATGGGTTAACTTCCACCGAAAAGACTGTAATTATGACATGTATATTCATTATATGAGTGATTATTGACGGCTCGCTGAGACAAAATATTACAAATCTTTACTGGTGTTCGTAAGTATGAGCGATTATCCTCAGTTAGATGCAAGGACAATGCAGGTACAAGAAACATGTGTACACCTCGCAATTATTATATCTTCAACAGTAATTACAGCCATCTAAAGGAGGAAACGACTTTGAAATTGAGATTTGCAATTCTCTTTGTGCAGCGGGATGGAAGGACAGGTGCTTCAATGCTGCAAGTCTCAACTTGTCTCCGAGATTTCCAGCTGAATCGATTTTGGTGTTTTTTGTAGTTCGCTGGACACTGTTCGTCCTGCTACTGTGTTGAGGGGTCATGTAAAAAACGCGTCAATTTGAGCCTGCCCTTGCACTACGGGTAATCTACTCTCTCCTACATCTTGAACGTAGTGTTGCCAATCTTAGCATGTAAAAATGCCCAACAACAGTGATTTGTAGGTGGTAACTTTCTGATGGAAACCTCTACTTTCACTCAGACCGAAGCGACGCGCGACACGGGTCGCTTCAGTCTACTCGTCGCACATGCGCGACCAACAGACCGAGGCAGCACGATGCACGTGCAGCTTGTCGTGTCACTTTGGTTGCATTTATTTCTGGACGTTCGTTTGTGAGTAAGAGTCGATTTCTGTCAGTTTTGTTTACACCAGGCCTGGTAAACATGCCGCGTTTTTGAAAGAGCGCTGTCGTATAGTGGGTTTCATGGGACGTCATTTGTCGTTTGCATAGAAATATGCACCACGTAGCCTTCGTTACAACTGCCTGCTGTTATCTTTGTCGCTGGCTGTACCAGTATCTAAAGTTGAATGTGAACTTGGGTTCAGTGCCATGAATATCACCTTAACTGATCAGATAAATCATTTAAAAGTCAAACCTGTTTCTCGTTTCAATAAATGAAGCTCCAATGAATGATTCATTTTGTTTTACTTTGCTGTTCTGAAACCTTTTGCTAGTCGCGAAGATAAGGATGAGTGATGAAATGATGAAATTGATGAAGGGAACTCATAAAGAACACCCATGCCGAGCCCGGGAATCGAACCCGCGACCCCTGACGTCGTAGCGCGCTGTAACCACTCCGCCACGGTACATAGTGGTTTTCTTATCAGGAGGATAGCAACCGTTGATTATTCGGAGCTAAGATGGCAACACTGACCCAGCTGGGCACACGCCTTGCTCCGTAGAAGCGACAGAACGAGGTACCAGAACAGATAAATTCGAATTATCATCACGACTCGTTCCTAAATAAACCTTGATCCAGGAACCGGTTCGAACACTTGACACTGGAGTCGCCACCAGTAAATCTGTCGCACGAGGAAATAAAAGAGATCAAATCTGGTGTCAGAGAATTTAAATGTGTATTTAAAAAAAAGCAGTTAAACCTTCGGATGTTGAAGGAACGGTGTAAAAATAACTTGATGTTGAATATATTAAAGGTTTGTTTGTTTGAGTTTGTTATTAAGTACACTTTATGCAACTGCAAGAAACGCTAATCGGGACTCACCTGTATGCGAGGGAGCTTTTGAGCCATCTATCATAGTGTCAATCACACGTACTCATGGTAATGATTATTTTAATTCTTTCGTGCTATGAAAGTGTTAAAGTTTATTTTTTATTTTATACTCCCTCTGTCCCATAATTATAGTCCGGTATGCCAAAATGATAGTACAGGAATGACAGACTAAGAGGCAGATGGAAAGCACAATTTGTACTGATCCTTGAGTAATAAAGTTGTATGACTCATTCCCGTGTTTCATGTTCTTCTTCTGTATACACCAATGTCACAGTTTGAATATCGGACAATTATTATGACACAACAAACAAAATGTACCGGACAATAATTATGGGACAGAGGGAGTATTTTTAATCCTTGTAAGATTTAATAGTTCTTTGTGGATAGTGGTTCACGTTTATCTTAATTTTTTTTGTTTTGTTTTTATCAATAGTTTGAGTTAGTATGGGGGTGTGGGGGATTAATGATTTTATTGGATTGATATGTGTGGTATCATGTGGGTATTAATGTGTCTGACAAATTTACAGTTCATGATGGGTTAAAACAAGGAAATGCATTATCTCCATTGCTCTTTAATTTTGCCTTAGAATATGCTGTTAGGAAGTGTAAAAGAAACTAACGAAGGACTAAAATTAAATGGTGTGACTCAGTTGTTAGCATATGCAGATGATGTAGACTTATTAGAGGATGATATAAATACAATCAAGAATGATGCTAAAATATTTTTCAAAACTGCTAAAGAGATAGGTTTGGAAGTTAACAAAGAGAAAACTAAATATATGCTTACAGGCCGAAACCAAGTGTTAGGTAATAATCAAAATCTAATTATTGAGAACAACTCGTTTGAACCAGTTTCCAAATTCAAATACTTAGGAGTAATATTAACAAGTGAAAATTATATTAAAGAGGAAATAAAAAGTAGAAAATGCATGTTACTTCTCTCTTCATAAACTTTTGTCTTATCGTGTAATATCTAAGAAACAAAAAGTTAAAATATACAAAACAGTCATTTTGCCTGTAGTATTATATGGGTGTGAAACTTGGTCCCTTACATTGAAAGAGGGACATAAATTGAGAGTATTTGAAAATAAGATCCTTAGGAAAATCTTTGGACCTAAAAGGGATGAGGAGACAGGTGAGTGGAGAAGATTACATAATTCAGAAGTACATAATTTGTATTCATGTCCAGAAATTATTAGAATAATTAAATCAAGAAGAGTTATGTGGGCAGGCCATGTGGCACGAATGGGAGAGGAAAGAGGAGTTCACAGAATTCATATTGGGAAACCTGATGGTAAGAGACCTGTAGGAAGGCCAAGACGAAGATGGAGGGACAACGTTGAGATGGACCTAAAGGAAATTGATAGGGATGGAAAAGAGTATATAGATCTTGCTCAAGATAGGGACAGATGGAAGGTCTGTGTTGCTGCAGCCATGAACCTTCCGGTTTAAGAAGGCTAGAGAGTTAGTTAGTTAGTTATTGGATTGAAGGTAATATCTTATTCTTTACTTAGTATTTGAATTATTTTTTTAATAATAGTGGCTAGAGATAGTATTATATCTAATTATTTTTATCCTTGTAGATTTATATTTTTATTAATTATTTTATTGTTAATATTAATATTAACTTTTATAAGAATATTTTTTTGTTTTATTTGTTTTTTGGGAGGTCGTTAGTTCCTACTTTACTTTTAATTTTAGGGTGGGGGTATCAACCAGAGCGGGTACAGACAGAAGTATATTTACTTTTTTATACACTACTTACTTCTTTACCTCTTTTGGTTGGTATTTTTATATTAAATAATAAAATAGGGGGTTTCTTTACCTACAATTTAAAGTGGGATGCTAAGCACCGTGTTACTCCTCCGGGTATCGAACTCGGAACCCCTTGATTACCAGGCGACGACGTTAACACTACACCATTTTTTAAAAAAAATAAATAAAAGGAAAGCCCCTAATCCAGGGGGTGTCAAACCTTTTTCTTGGTTTCATGGCTCCCTTAGTGTTTCAAGATTTTTCCGCTGCGCCCCACTCAGAATGTAGGTCTATATAACACTTCCAATGCTCAGTTTGTGTGGTTATGTTGTTCGCCCTAAGTTAAAGAAAAACAACACTTATTTCAAATTCAGATACGTTTTATGTGTAAAAAGTACTAAATAAAAACATACAGTAAAACCTCGTTAATCCGGACTTCGCTTAACCCGGACAGGTAAAAGTCAACAAGAGAACATTCCCAAAGAAAAGGCAGTCAACTAATGATGATATTCTGTTTCTCGCAGACTTTGTACTGTACTGTATAGTGTATTTAGGCCTATGCCCTTTAAATACATCATAATAAACGTGTTTTGTTGCTATAAACGGAATTTCTACTGTCTTTTTAGGTTATTTCAGTTAATCCGGACTTTCGTTAAACCGGTCAACTTATCCCCCAATTAGTCGGGATTAACGAGGTTTTACTGTATTTGGAACAATCATATCATTACAATGAAAATATTGGAACATTTCCCGGCGCCCCTGTAAGCCAGCCACGGTGCCCCAGGGCGACGCGGCGCACACTTTGGGAACAACTACCCTAATCGGTAATTTCTCCTGTAATTAGCTTAATCTTCTTTCTCACTTGATGTGAACTCTAGTCTCTCATTCAGGACAAACACAAGTATCCATGTGTTATCTGGGATTCGATCCCGGGACGCCTGGCGACGCCGCGCGCTATGCTAACCACTCCGGCACGAAGGTCGACAACGCCATCGGGGTGGCACAACAGGGATACTTTACAATCTCGGTGGCCTCAGGAATATATTGCAGGAATAAGTGTTGGGGTGATGTCCTGACCACTATTTGGAAGTTGTTCGGTCTGATTTGTTCTACTTCGCTTTTATGCCACTCTTGGCTAATCGCGAAGATGAGAACGAGTGATGATATGATGAAGGGACACTCAGAAAGAGCCTGTCCTGGCCTGGATTCCAAACTGTGATCCCTGCGTCGCAGCGCGCTGTGGAAGGTGTTCGGAAAATGTTCTGATAATCACTATATGGAAGGTGTTCTGATAAATGTTATGGCCACTAGCACTGCTCGGATATTATTCTGACAACTATACGGAAGGTGTTCGAATGGTGTTGTAACCACTGTATGGAAGGTGAGAGAATATGTCCTGATTACTGGAAGGTGTTCGGATAATATTGTGACCATTATTTGGAAGGTGCTTGGATAACGTTCTGATCAGGCAGGTCATTTAATAATGTTCTGACTGATGTATGGGATGTGTTGGGATAATGTTCTGACCACTGCAGGTCAGCCCACTGAAGCAAGCTCTACATTAGTCTACACAATCGGTGCAAGTGCGCATGCGCTAACTGGACGAGTCCAGTGGGGAAATAGGGATGACGCAGACGAGAAAGCAGGGAGCTAGTAACGACCATCGATACAAGTGCGCATGCGCGAAAAGGAGGAGTCCACTGACAAAATAGGGGAGACTGCTGTAAATGGAAGGCATGAGGAAGGAGGCTCAGCAAATAAAAATTGTCTTTGTTTCACTTACTAACAGTTCTAACAGTCATCATAATCAAAGACATTTAAAAAGCCAGCGACAATAAGTGAAATTCTGCGCATGTTCCTATCTTCTTCCTCCTTCGCAATTGAATTCGTCCACTTGAGCTGGACGCATCTTCAGTGGTCCAGCAGGATCCAGAAAGATGATCTCACTCTTTTAGCAGATGAGAAATGATACTTCTCACCTTGCACGCTGGTGCCATCTATCACCGGGAGTCTTAAAGTGTGAATGTCCGCCTGTCTTTACGGCCTAATCCTAATCTCGCTCCATCAATCAAGGGCTACAAAGGATGAAGCAGTGACACCGCTTCTTCTCGGGAGTAAATGGGAAAGAAGCGACCAATCAGTGCGGATTGATGCTAACCGGCTTCGAGGCACAAAGAGACGCTAGGACTGTGGACGTGGTACAGCAGCCAGGCGCCTATCTGCATCCAGTGATGCCAAAAGCAGGGAAATTTCCCTCGGCACAGGGAAATTTGAGGGTGAAAAGGGAAAAGGGAAATTTAATGAAAAATAGCTAAAAAACAGGGAAATTTAAACTCACATTTTCGATTCATTCTTTTAAAAAGTTCGAAAATATTTTTTTCAGCGTGTACTTTTCCAAATGAATAGTTAGCAACAGTGACACTTTTCAGTAAACTTTCTTTCTCCCTGTTATAGCATAGATTACCTTGACAGGTCAGTCTTATATTTGTCGCGTTTCCTAGGAAGGCCTCAAGGCACGAGCCGCGCTGCACCTGGAAAGAATTTGGGACTCGATTTTCAACTTCTTTCCTTGTTCCATCCATCATTTCAGAACGTGTATTAGTGGCTGTGTGTGTGACTTTGTGTGTCCTGTGTCGATGCAAGGAGAATGGAAGAGATGACTGATAGGAAGCTACCTGCAACTCCCAAAAAGGTTAGAAAACGTCGTGGGGATTTATCTGCCCATGAAAAGTTATCTGGGAAACATGTGAAAAAATTTCGTATTGAGTGGCTGCCCATTACTTCAAACTTTTATGATTTTCATAAACATTTAATAATAATAATAAAAAAGTTTGTTCCTCAAACAAAACAGGCGTAAAAAAAATAATATTAACAGCAGGCCCCTAGCTAAGCTTTGACAATGGGTGTGTTTCAAAGTCCGACAACCATTGCGCCGCAGACGATTTTTTTTTTGTTTTGGGGATTTTTTCAACATATTAGTGTTTTATTTTAAAATTCAAATGTTTATTTTAGGATAATTATATTATGAAACTATGATCAGTTTATAGTATTTTATTCAATGGGGGGTTTGAACCCACTAAACCCCCTTATATACGGTCCTGATTAACAGTTATAGTAATACAAAGATACAGCTTCAGATGTGTTTTGAAAAACGAGGGAAATTTAGGTCGAAAAAGGGAAATTTTACACTGGTAAAAGGGAAATCCTGCACTCGGAGATTGGCAACACTGTCTGCATCTCGGAATCATTTTTCACTCCTTCCAAGACAGGTCGCGTAAGGCCATGTCTTACTTTTTCTTGCCTCACGCTTACATATACCATTCTTCAAGAATGGGTCTGCCTTTATTGCCCAGCGAAGGTTGTGGGTTCAAGTCCAGACCTTCGCATATGTGTTTTTCGTTGTGTGTCCCTAGATTCGTTTCATTTGCTTTCTCGCCGTCGCGATTAACCTAAGAGAAGCAACTTAAGATAACTAAGAAATGGGTACTTTTTAGAACTTCATTCTGTGTAAATTCTTTTGATCACGATTATCTCAAGAAAGGATGGACAGAAAAGTGTAAAAATTTACCACAGCACTGACAGACGACATGTCTCATGATTCATTGATCATTATTTTCCCTCTTCCCTCCTGGAAATTAATTAAATAATGGCAACGCTGTTAGATTCGCATTACAACAGCTAGCGAGCCTACAAACCGTCTAGAGCGTCAGCAAGATGATTAACGATAGGTGCTGCGTTGAGATGACGTCAGAGGCTCGCTTATCGATTGGAGCCTGCTGGAGTTACGACTCGCTCACAAGCTGCAAATGTAGAACACACAGAGATGTCCAGACAAACATATCCAAGCAATGAAAGAATAAAGCTGGACTTTCCTGCTCCAAATGAGGGAGAATTCAAGGGTGGGTACAGTGTTGTTGCTTTACGCCCAGTCATAAACCACGGTAAGTTATCCACCTCAATATTGCTAAACTTTTGCGGCTGTTATGTTCGGCAATGCAGTACGAAACAAAAACAAATCGTCTACATATGGTAACGAACCTTCCTTCAGTGGCTCAAGAGCCAATACACTCTCTGTGTACCCGCCTACGACATGATCCCGACAGCTAAGAACCACAGATAAGATATCTACACTAGGGCTTGGAAGTTGAGGAAAAATTATTTTTTTCCTAGTGTCCGAAGACGAGGCCCAACATAATGTATGTTCATTTTGGGTCATTGTAGGCCAGAAAGAGGTGGGTTTTATTTGTCCTTCTTTGCCTTTTTCGGTGTTTTTTGGCTTATTGGTCCTTTTTTAGCCTTTTTTTAGGTCTTAACGGCTTTTTGTTTGCAACATCACCTTCTTTCGACTACGTTTTTACTGCCCATTCTCAATTCGAATCATAATCAGTTCATCACCTCTTTAATATCCTTTCTGTAGTAAAGAAATTTAAAAACTCACAAGAAATGAGGTTGCCAACTCCAGAATCACCATCATCATCTCACTAATATGAATAATTTTATTTACAATTTCTGATTGATTTTTCTCCTGTAGTTGAAGACTAAAATTGGTAAACGCTGTAAGTGCCACAATAATTCAAACACCGTTTTCCACGTTAAACTGTGAAATGTGCCATGCTTTATAATGTGGTAAACGTGAAAAGTGGCTGGTAGCTTTCTAAGTAGTTCAAAGGGCGTGTAAAAAGGCACTAGTGTGAACGTTCTTACGGGCTGATGTGCGGAACGATGCACTTACAACGTTTAGCACTTTTAGTCCTCATTTTATTCTCTAGACTGCAGGCTTCGCAGATAGCGTAGCGAGCCTATAATATACGCTCCTGGTGTGTATGTATGCATGTGGAAGTTGATGTTTGTACCCCAAATCAAAAACGTTCCTCCAGGGAGAACGGGTACGAATCCCGATCAAAGCATGGGTGTTCTTTGTGAATGTCCCTTCATCAGTTTCATCCTCATCGTCGCGATTGGTCAAAATCGGCAGAAAGGCGACGCTAAGTAACAACAATTAAATCAAATCAAAAACGTTCCTGCGCCACTGCTGTCGCCTCTTCTGTTACTGTGTATATTAATACGAATCTACAGCATAGCAGAAGGTAATGCCCCAGCCAGCGACCACTCCAAACGGTCGAGACAGAAGAGGCTATTCGGATCAAGGTCGCGCGCGGCCACTAATAGAGAGGATAAATTATTCATTGGGGAGAAAAGGAACGGCTCGGGAGAGAAAAATCCCGCCTGTCCATCGGGGACTGCAGCTGGCGTCGCCATTCCGGGCAACATTCCTGTCCGATCGTTATGAAGTGCCTACCAAACCTCGTTTGTCACCAAAAAACCGATCGTGCGATAAACATCTGATTGGGAGAGTTTGTCAAGGTGTCCGCTTGGAGGCGCGGTTGTTGGTTCTCACGAGTTTTGCTTCGGACGTCTGAGAAAACTGGCTGATCATGGACAGCGCTTTATTTAAATTGTGGATTTATTTTCGCTCTTATTGTTTACCTTGCCAAGGGTGGATTAAGGTCCACTCAAAATAAGGTTGGTCCACCCTATTCAAAATTGATACACACATTCTTCATAAAAATGAAGCTAAAAATGATTAATATAAGGGGAACGTTTGTTGCTTCTAAAGTGGAGTTAGTATTTATTTATTTATTGAGAAAATTCCAGATACAGCACAGGAGGCAATTTTACACAGAAATTGTCAACAATGAAAAGCAAATAATAATAGTAATAATAATAATAATTAAAAGTAACAAAACAACACAAAAATGAATAGCAAATTAAAAAAAAATAAGTGAAAGATTTCACTACTTGATATTATTTACAAACGTTTTATAGAAGACCGAAAGGCAAACTCGGAGGAAAATATATCCATACTTGAGGAGAGATCATTGAATTGTGTGTCAAGTCTGTAAAAGAGAGATGCATTTTGAATTTGTAGTCTGTTTTTTTTTGTGTAAAATAAGCTTGTGTTAAATGTTGTGCGCATGGGTGGAATTCCTCAAGGAGTGTGTTGCAGCGAATTTTGCCATTGACAATGTTGTACAAATAAATGAAATCATTCTGCAAACGGCGCTGAGATGCAGTCTGTAAGTTTAGAAAAGACAAGAGGTGCGGAGATGAAAAAAATGCGCAAAGAGGGAACCCTATAACGAGCTATAGCCAGGAAGAAGTGAAAGACTGAATCGATTCTAGAGAGCTGAGTGGGACAAGCCATGGACCAGACCAGTATTCTAATATTGGGGAAATTGATCACTTGAAGTATAAAGTGAGGGCTGAGATGTCACTAATTTCAGTGAAACGGTACAATAAACCCAAGAGACGCATTGCCCTAATATACTTCTTTGCTCCTTAGAAAAATTCAGGTCTTTATGAAAGAAATACTTTAGTTTTGAATAGTGAATGTTTCTGCCTATTTCCAAGAGTGCCTAAAATGGGGGAAAATGATAAACATCAATTGAATATCTATATAATCTGATTGTATCTCGAACAAGGTAGATTCATTTAAATCAGGTTGATTTAAAATCATTTTAAATAAATAATTAAAGAATAATGTACATAAGGCTCCTGTAGATATCAGAATCACTCTTGGTGAAAGTACATTAATCTCGTAATCATTTAATGGTGATTATTAGGTTCTAAGATAGGAAAATAAAGTAAATAAAATATATGTACTGGTGGTGTGAAGCTCATACGAAACGAAACGAAAACACAGTATTTCTATTGATTAAAAATTCAATAATTTTATGAGCAAAAATAGCAAACATTTTGTGATATTTTTTAAACTATCATTAAAAGAATCTCCAAAATTCAGTTACAAAGACTGTAAAAACATTTTAGTTAATATTTTAAGTTAACAATTATATAGTATATCCAGAATGTTTTATCTTCAGTTGAAGAAAAGTTACTGAAATTATTATAGTTTCATTAGCACATTCAACAAACATTTCCACAATAGGTACGTGTACTATCTATAGTGTACTATCAGAAACAGAAAAATGTATATTTACGTATACTTTTTATTTGCTTTAATCAAAGTGTTCAAATATTTTTACAGAGCCGTTTACTAGAAAAAGCCGTTCTATAAAAAACATATATTGTATATGTATGGTGCCAAAAACAAAACAAGAAATTTTAATCGTGTTTTTTTTTTAAAAAAAATGTATTTAAATAATTTTTTTTAATGATTTTTCTCCACCCTGATCCCGAGTTTTGTTTCTTTTGACTATGTCCGTCAATTTTGTCACATATAGCGGATAAATTGTGCACCTGTTTGTAACAGCCAATTAGAGTGTACTGTAGGTGAGAGAAAATGCACCTGCAACAACTAATGATATTGGTTTGTTTTTTTAAGTTCACTTTATGCACAAAAAGGATAATTGGGACTGGACGTACAGTTTAAATTGGGATCCGAACCATTATATGTGCCTCCACCGGGTATGGAAACCGAGACCACATGATCACAAGGCGACGACATTGAATAGCAATGAATTTCAATTAAACCGTAGGGAGGGGTTTACACCGGTAAACCCTCCCCCTGAATGCAGAAGTGGATGTCACGGGGTAGTGGAATAACCGCCAAAGGAATTAAGCGCGAATCAAAATTTCAGTGCAGGAATAAGTGTAACCGCGAACCTGATTAATCGTGAAACCAACATTGAAAATTGTAATGAGTGCGAAATATTAATTAATATTATTTTAATTAAGTTTATTGTTGTTGTTGAGACACTTGGTCGAACCCCCCCCCCCCAAACGTATTTCTAGTTACGTGCCTGGTACAGGTACATTAAGGTAGGAAAACGAATAAATAAATTGGGTCTAACAATCACTATGACAGGAACATGAGCAAGACACTTAGAAACAGTGTGGTGGAAGGCTCGAGCTGTAACGGACACAATAATGGGAATATCACGGAAACTGCAAAACTATGAAATAAGCTTCGTCGATAAGCTATATCGAGCTCTATTCCGTTGGGTAGAGGAGAAGGTCTAAATATGGGCGATGGTTTAAATATGGGTTTTGGAGTTACCAGCTCTGCCGGGTGCTGCAGCCTGGCAGAGGCTATGGGATCTGGTTATCTGTCAAGGACAAAGGTTGCGGTGCAAATTCGCAAGAGAAAGTGGTGGTTAGTTTCGGCCTTGGACGCTGTTATAGAATTGCGACCTCCGAAAACTTTTTGCAGGTTATGTTTTAACTCAACGTTTTCTGAATTCCCATCTGCTTTGTATAGGTTATGATATTCGCGGTACATAAAACAAATGTGGGCTTTTATAATGCCATGATTTGTTAGTGAAATATGTACCACAGAGAGCGAAAATAAATGGAAGAAGAAAAAATAGCGTGATGCGCTAAATATGGGCTATGACATGAGGTGTAATATTGAGATCAGATTTTCAACAAATATTTGGATATTTTTCTTAATTTAGATTTTTCCCATTCCGCTTGAGATTCAAAACAACAGATTATTCATATATATTAGTTTTATAATGTTTTAGCAATAAATGACTTTTTTTAAAAATTTTAATTGCTTTTTGTGATATTGCCACTAGTAAGTAGCCCATATTTAGACCACAATTTTGAAATACATTATTTTACCATTTTTCGGAAATTGCTTTTTTTTTAAAAAAAATGGAGACCTATATTTTAGCATGCTATTACATTTAAGTATATATTTCATAGATATGCATTTTAAAGGCAGGTGCTTGATATATTATTTTTTTCCTCCGAAAATGACAACATAAAAACAGGGGCCCATATTTAGATATTTTCCTCTACGGGTGCGAAATCTGGGGGGCAAAGGGGGAAAGCATAATTAACCAAATACAGTGCAGCTACTTTTAAAAAGACCTGCATGTCGCCAAGGGCACCGCAAACAGCGGAATACTACGGGAACTCGAGCTAGCGAGGGAGACCACCAGACTAATGTGGAGAAGGGTTAAATATTGGGCAACTCTTATAATAGCAGGGGGAGACACTATCAAGGGGAAGGCTCTCATACAACAAGTAAGGGGAGAGGAAATAGGCTCGTGCGCAAAAGAAGTTAAAGGTAAACTATTTGAGATCGGGTTGTGGTGGGTATAGGAAGAAGAGCACGTAGACCAAGGAACACTTGAACTCGTTAAACAGGGACTGGAAGATATAGATCGGCAAGAAATAATTATGGAAAGTGCAACGAAAATATCACTAGACCTGCAGGCAAGGGACATCCATTGGATGCGATTATCACAAGAGGACCAAACTACGCTGAGGGGACAATGTTTGGAAATACAGACAAGGGAGGAAAACGTTTACAGCTGGGATCTGGAAGTGAAAAATCTCTTATATAATAGCGGAATGGGTTTGGTATGGGAAGAGGGAGGAAAGGGGGCATCTCAACAGAAAATCAAATCAGAGACAGATTACTCGACATAGACAGACAAGAAATAATAGCAGACTGCCAAACAAAGACCTCAATCAGGGAACAGCTAAGAGTAAGAGAATGGGGGAAAGCGAAATATATCCAGGTTGTGGGAAAAAAGGAAAGAGGCGCGCTGGCATGGTTCAGATTAGGGGGATGGAAACAACTAAGAAAGAGAAACGAAGCAGGGGAAACGATATGCCCTTTGTGCGATGGGGAGGAGACGGACAAGCATATCCTACTGAACTGCCCTTCTACACGTGACCTAAGGGACAAATGGATGAAAAACTTAACAGGGAGGGAGGTGATAGAAGTGGTAGACGACAGAAAAAAGATAAAGGAAGCGGGGCAGCAAGTGGGGAAATACCTGGGAGAAGTAAGAGAACGGCGGGGGAAAGCTATTAGAGAAGGCAGCGAAATGAGTGATCATGCTCCAGACGAGCCATCTTTATAGTGTAAGTGTGTGTAAAGTAAAATGTATGCGTTTTTTGGTGAGAGTGCAGGAAAAGAGAAGTGGGGCGAGGAAGAAAGACTGGAAGAAGAACTATTGAGGGAGGGGAAGAATGTGTATATAGGGGACAAAGTAAGAGATAGCTTAAAAGAAAACTAAATGTAACAAAATATTGTAGAAAAATCAAAACTATGTAGTGCGTGCAGCCTATGGCTCGCACAAGAAGAAAATAAATCTAAATCTAAGTAAGCAAGGAAGCAAGAGAGGGAGTAGTATGGCTGAGATTGAGGGGATGGAGACACAGTGCGGTGAAAAGAGAGAGAGATATTATGTAAAGGGAATGACGGGCCGGATCACCTGTTTGCATGTCCAGGAAGGCGTGCTCTGCAGGATAAATAGTTGGAGGGTTTGGAAAAGGAAGGAACTCTCAAACTCAAATTAGTTGTGTAACAGAGTGCAGCAAGTGTGGAAAGGTTGGAGAAAGTGGGAGTGTTTTAGGTGAGAGTGAAGGAAAAGAGAAGTGAGGCGAGGAAGAAGGAAGAAATACTGGATGAAGAAAGAGTGGAGTGAATGAATCTGTTGGGGGAGGAGAAGAATTTGTATATAGGGGACAAACTATAAGAGACAGCTTAAAAGAAAACAAAATATTGTAGAAAAAATCAAAATTATGTAGTGCGTACAGCCTATGGCTCGCACAAGAAATGAAATAAATCTACTACTGCAGTACTACTACTACTACTACTAATAATAATAATAAAATTGGTTCATTTTTATTCGTTTATAATAGTTATTATTGTAAAATAATTCCGGTAATAATAATAATTGTGTTATTATTTCTACTAATCAAGTTTTGTCAACATTTTTGGCGACCTGATGTCACCTCTCAAAGCATAATTAAAGTCATGGTAAGCTCCACCCTTTTCTCCGCAGGAGTTAAAATAGAGGACATGCCTCAAAGAAACTTTTCTTCCTCATTGCACAAAGTCAACCTCATCTTGAGAAACCGATACATCACCGAAACCACCTGCCTAGCTGCGGTATTATAACGATTGTGGCAGCTCGTTCCGAAAGCGATTTCCCCGCGTACTCGCCCCTTGCTGGTTTCCCTCTATTTTCAAACAAGGCTCTCCGTTCGACAGGTAAGGCAGAATCCTTTCGAAGGCAACCAATAGATCTCGTTTCTTCTTCCACCTGCTGCTTCAGGCGTGCACGTGCCCCCTGCAGGGATCTTGGTCTTCCCCCTTCCACACGAGAAAGAAAAATAAAAGGACCAGTAAAGCAGGGTTGCCAGATCGTAAGGAAAACCTCTGGGAACTTTGTGTGTGTGTAGTACTTCAGAGTAATTTGTCAATCGGATCAGTAGGACACGACGTTACCAGGAAAATATTGTTTGGGCCTTACTATTGTTAATCCATTTTCGAAAATGTCCCTCCTAGGAATAAAAAATCCCCTTCTCTTCACAAAACATCGCTCAGTATTTTTACTGTTTTCATTGCATCTTGTTCCTTCATGATAGTTGGTTCATTTTAGTGCAAAATTTTATAATGAAAGATCATGTAGTCAAAAATATTTGTAGGGTTGGAGGGGGCCTAGTCTTGATAAAGCTTGGGTAGAAATAATAACAATAATAAGAACTAATATCATGGTTATGATTGTCATTATACAATAATTGCTATTAAAATCTAATAAAATTGAATCAATTTTATTCCAAATGTATTATTATTATTATTATTATTATAACATCCTTGGAATTTGGAAAGACACTTCTACTCCATCCATCATATGAGTGTATATCCAGCACAACTGTTTATCATTATTATTTTACATTTCATACAGATGGCGTACTATAATGCATAGTTCTTCAATTTTTTCAGGAGAAAAGGGTGACTCTTTCTCAAGATACCAATGTATACGGTATTATTCTTATGCAGAGTATAAAGCAGGTAACTTTCCGAGACTAAAACTTCCGATCTCAAATTATAAACTTCATTTGTATTTAATAATAATTCTATAATAAATATTAAGATATATTGAAAGGATAAAATACGTTTATAACTAAAATAGTGGCTAGTAACAGTGGATTTTAGTCACAACGCAATTTGAAATGCATTCGATTTTAATCGAATATCACAAATATGTGATGTCCCGAGTCCGAAATTATGAGTTTACACCCATATCTACAAGAATATGTGTTCTACTACTGTCTTCTATTAGCAAACAATATTGAAATGACATATTAGAAACCAATTAATACAGAGGTGTCGCCAGGGGTTGCTCGGGTGTGCGATTACAAATTCCCCTTCAGACCATCTCTTTAGAAAAAGCACCCGCTGTGTTTTACCTACATCTCGTCAATTTTGATAAAATTGCCCTTCTCTTCCCTATGTATAATTGAACCACGTATGTCAAAAACAGGGAGCTACCTTCCAGATAAACCAGGAAATGTCTTCCTTGCCGTATAAGCATGATACAGTAAGACTTCATTAATCTGGACTAATGGAGGGAATAAGTTGACCGGTTTATCGAAAGTCCGGATTAACTGAAATAACCTAAAAGAACAGTAGAAAGTGCATTAAAACTCAGTTTATAGCAACAAAACACGTTTATTATGGTGTCATTAAAAGGCATAGGACTAAATACACTATACAGTACAGTAAAATGTAAAGAATATTGTATATACAATGCAGTACGTACGACGAATACGATTGTTGACTTCTAGCCACATTTAAAACCTTGCATTCTGCATTCTTTCTCCTTTTGCCTGTCCGGATTAAGCGATGTCCGGCTTATCGGGGTCCGGATTAACGAAGTTTTACTGTATGGACAATCAACTCCTACCTGAATGGTAACAGACTCTGTCTTTGAATCAAATAGTATGTATTTCAACGTCTACTTTTCCTACACTTTGATATTATTTACATGAAATTTCAAAAGTTTAATTACCTGTAAATATGTATGCCTTAGCGCTAGAGGTTAAGACAAAATTCAGATAGTAAAATGTGTTCTATAAAATAATACTATTCTTCTCCAGAAATTTATGTATGAAGCACGAAGCACCATCTTTTACTAACCAAGTTGAAAAATGTGCTATCTTACAAAGAATCTAAATGTTAAGAATTGTTAACATGAGTCTGAAAGCACACACCTACTGAATTATAATACCGTATGTCTATAATATAAATCTCAGCAATAAAGAATACATGTTTTGTTCAGTGTCTATTCCTGTTGTTGACGATCCTCTCATATGCAATTCTACGAACTCAACTATTCGTACATTACTTGCACATCGTTTCCCAGGTTTAAATCTCGTTAACGTGTAATTCAACATAATGACAGGATCGAAATACCTGTGGATTTAAATGGGAGAACAGTTGCCTATCGCACAAACACACGTGCTGCCATCTGCAAACGTTGTATGTAGGAACTAGCACCCTGATTTCCCTTTTCATGTTTTTCCTTTTTCGTTCAGACGGTGCAAAGAAATAATTTACAGTTACACTTCATCAAAAATGAATAAAAGAAAATTAACAGGAAGCAAACGAGAAAAATATTACCCGACAAGAGAACGTGAGGAAAATAGTAGCCATTGAGGATTAATTGCTGCGCTTCTTTAACAATTTATGTACACTTGGGCCCGAGACACGCGAACATGATTCCTTTAATATGTAAATCAGTTCAAACCAGTTTCAAAAGTAAAACTCTGAGAGTGTAACAATCGGAATGAACTCGATGTACTTACACAATACCTAATAATTCATGTCGGGGAGGCTCAATCCTGGATTTATCATGTCGTAAGTAAGAATTAGCCTGGAGCTGGCAATGCTGCTTTTGAGAGGAGCAGACGAGCCGACGCGTCCTTTCCTTCTTCCCCTTGTCTTGTTCGAGGGGGCTGGACTGGAAGTGTCTCCCAAAGGCAGAAATGTGTTGTTGAGAAAGCCCAGGGATGAGACCGCAATTTTCAACGCGTTCTTTCCAGGCACCGCCATAAAACAATAAAGTTTTTGATGTTTCCTTGGGTCCTGGTAGTAAACGACAACATTCGGGTCAGTGTTGCCAGATTTAGCGTCATTGGTACAGCGGGATATACAAGTATTGTTCGGCAAACTGTCCACGACTACTATTAGCTTTTCTCTTGCATACTACGTAGATTATTGCTTATGCTGGTGCAGACAACAGCTTGTTTGTCGTTTTGTTTCTTGACTTTCTCCTTGCGTAGAACAAAACAGGATATGAATGAACATGATGGTGGACAAATTGGTTGATAATATTTATACATCCCACTCAGGGGTATCCACCTGACCTGTGTCAAGGGAATTTTTTGGGGGGACAAAATTTTATACCAATTCTATATATCTTCACACCAAAATGGGAGGGGGGGGGTTGTTTCGTTTGACTTGTTATTGATTTCTAGTTTTGGTTATTATGCACAGTTTTTCTACCTACTTATGGGAGAGAGCGGCGATAGGGTTGAAAATAAACACCACATCTTATGCGTTTAGAGTTTAGAATCGGTTTGGATGGGGGGGGGGGTGCTGCTCGCATTAATACAAGGTTTGTCGAGCAGACAAACTGGTAAGAATAAGGTTCAGTACACTAACAATGGCACTGGTAGTGAGCATGAACAGTATTGTACATTTTATGTTAGCAAACATGAAAGTGAGCCACAGTACCTAAAGTAAACATACATATATTGCTTAAATATGACTGTATTATATTGTTCAGCAAATTTTGTCTGACCAAAATAATTTTGAGTAAATTATTCGGCATAAAGGGGGGCGGGGCGAATGCTCTACCTTTTGGGGGAAGTGCGTCATATGCCTTGGGGGGGATAGGCACCCCTAATCCCACTGTACATAGAGGGTCAACGAAGTTAGTAAGTAATAAGGTGTGTTTTATACTGCGTATATTGATGCACGTGTAGATTGAATTGTATCTTCTGCAAATATGCTGTATAAAGTAACAAACTGCCGGAGTACTTGTTGAGGCCAGTGTACACCAAAGCTGTGACTTGAGCTCAGTTGAGGAATGAATACCTGCTTGAAACTTCCACAAGATATTTCTCCCATTCTCAGTTCAGTTCGCCGAGAAAAAATACAAGAACATAGATATCAGGACTTGGAATCATAAAAAATGGGCAAGGAGGGTGGAAGATAGTCTTAATTTACACTACAATCAACACTACACTTATTTCCGACAATGTTGCACACAACACTGTACTCATACGTTCAAAGTACGAAAATTCAATCATAATTAAGATTTTTCAATCAAGAAAAACATTTTCCGTCAAATCGTGTGTATAAGAAATGCCAAAAAATAAAGAACCTATCACCTAGTGCGTTCCTTATTTCTGATTGGTAATTTTAATGAGATTCAGGTATATCATTATTATTTAAGGATGGTTTCTTGTTCAGGATGCGAGAAATTTCCTTCCTGAGTTGGAAACAAGAAACTTCTAACACGATCCTGTGGTACAGAAGCTACAGTTTTATCCTGAATTCGGGATTGAATTAAGCGTCTTGAGAGACTGGTTTAAGGTACACGTTTACTTCAGTTCTGTCGAAATGCATTTCAATATTGACAATAAAAGCATTTGATGTATGTTGGAGTACGTATTTCTTATTATGTGGCAGTGGCTATTACAAATAACATCAATAAATGTGTTTAGATTTCCGAATGTTCCTTCTGGAGATAAACCCACACGCAACTTATTTTTTATTTATATCTTTCAAACACGAATGTTGTGTATGGTATAATTTTTTTCTGAAAACATTCTTCAACCAACGGAAATTCGTTCCAGCAGGAAACTACAGCCTGTGACTCTTCTGTCCCCTGTATCTGGAGGGACAGCAATACAACAAATAGAATGTTTAGTGATATGGATGATGCCCAGATAGAAATTACTTGATATTTGACAAAGGCTGTGTCCGAAAGGCCCCAAAAGCAGGCTTGAAGTGCGGTCTTGGAAGTGACGTCACTTTGTGCAGTCCGAACCCGTAGCATGCAGCACATATCATTGCAGACTTGTTTACTAGACCAGTGCACTTGTTGTTCACTTGTTTGAAATCATGGATTGTAGCTCTTCTAATATGTGGAAATGTCAGTGCAAGAACTCTTTAAAATACTATGTGATTCTATGGTGAAAACAAGTGTTTATAACGCGGAAAAAAAAAGCGTTCTTAGTTTCTCTACTGATCGTATTTGGCGCTGTAGTGGAAGTGCATTTCTAAAGATTTTCGCTTCGAATACAAGGCTTCAAGACTGAACTGTGCAGAATAAGGTTGACACTAACAATGGCAGTGAGCCTAAAGTGTCTAAAGTAAACATACATTCCTTAAATATGTCTGTATTATACAGTGACGCAACCACAGGGAGGGCAGGGATTATTGCTTCCTCCCCAACCTTCGACGGAAGTCAATTCTAGGGGGCAAGAGGGGACAAATATTGACCCCTTCGATTTCAAACTTTATGCAAATAAAAATTCATTTTGTAAAATTTTCTTGCTTGCATCGCTCGTAATTTCTGCTCTTCTCGTTTTCGTCAAGTTCAGAGCTGTAACTAGGGGCGGCAGGAGTCGGCCATGGGCGCCGAATGATCTAAATGAAAATCCGTTGTGAAAGAGAATTGAATTGAATTGTTGTTTTAAGTGAACTTTATGCACAGAAAGGCTAATCGGGACTGGACCTACAGTTTAAAGTTGGATCCAAACCACTGTGTGCCTCCACCAGGTATCGAACCCGGGACCCCTCGAATACAAGGCGATGACCCATCAGGAAGGCCCACTGTGAAAGAGAGAGCCTTGGTGCCCCGTGATATTATTGGAACCTTATTCGGGGCAAATAGGGGGGGGGGCAAACATTGACAGCCAAGTGCACCTGCAGGGGGAGCACAGAGGAACAATTACTCCCTTCGACTCCAAATTTTATGAAAATAAAAATATATTTTGTAAAATTTTCTTGCTTCCTTCGCTCGCATTATTATCTGCTTTTCTCGTTTTTGTCCAGTGAAATTGTTTGCACCCTACTAAATCAATATTGTTTTCAATTGCAAGAATTGGATCTAAAAATTTTCTTGCTCGCTTCGCTCGCAGTCTACTTGGTTTTTGTAATGTAATGTATTTAAATAATGTGTGTTGTATATTTGTATTGAATAAGCTTTGAATACGTGCTCAATTTAGTGCTAGTTTGTTGCATAAGTATTTTCTTATTTTATGTAGCTCCATGTTGGTTGCATAGGTATGTGTAAAACATACGTTATACATGAATGTTACACATGTATCTTCGGAATACATTTATCATTAATTTTCTGCCATTCAAAAATACAGTTTGTGTGCTTGATTTCCATTATTAGCTAATATGAAATTGACGGTGTTGAAAAAATATTTCAAATTGTTTGTTCCAAACAAATGCTTTAGCACACATTCTACCCCCTTTTTGCGTAATTTACGAGGATAATAACGTCTTTGATACTACTTTGATACTTTTTTTGTAGACACAAATTCGTGTTTGCACCTCTGGTATTATATTTTTCAGCAAATTTTGTCAGACAAAAATAATTTGAGTAATTAATTCGGCATAAACGGGGGGGGGGTGTTCTACCATTTTGGGGGGGTGCGTCATGGGCCTTGAGGGGGATGGACACCCATGCTTGTGATTGATGAAGGCTTGTTTACTAGACTTTTGTCCGAATAATAATATCGGTAGACTATGTAAAAGGCGATGTAATATACACGTAGATAACACACGTAGATAATCTACTGCACATCACTGGACGCAGTGCGTGAGAAAAAAGGAGTTCCTGTGACAAAAATGCCAAGATAAACTGTTCCACAGATGACTACACGTTCCTTTTCAAATCTAGAAAGTAGTGTTGAACCATAATGCGGCCCCAAAGACTAAGTGGGACGGAAAGGAAGATACACCACTCTGTAATAAGGTTCAATTATTGTCATTCACGTTGGAGAACCTTCTCGTGACCCGACCAAGAACTTCACTTAGTGATGTTGTGCCCCGCAGTTGGTGAAAGCTTCCACAAAGAGCTCTGGGTAAATATTGGAAACAGAAGATAAAGAGGAGAGGCTATTTAGATCCGTACCAGACGCTACGTGGAACCGGTTTCGTAATGTCTTTTAAGAGCATGGAAAGAAAAGGATCTTTTCTGGCTGGTCACGTGGAAGAGGAAAATGTTTCTTCTTGAAGATTCTTCAAGGGATCTCGAGGATGTTGAGTTGGAAGGGATTCCGGGTGATGTGTCTGGATTGTTTGTTCAGGGTGGCGAAATGTTTTAGTAAATTTCTGAAGATGTGGACTCTGCACGAGCTGGGAGATGGGCGACACGATCGTAAATGTCAAAGTACCTTGCACCAGTGGCGTATGTGAGGTATGACACGTGCCCTGCGCCTTTTGTCACCAGTAGCAGATCCAGAAAGGTTTCAACGGATATTTCCCTTCATGTGGCAACATTGGGCACAGGGTACGTGAGAAAATGATGAGCAAAATTGAGGAGGAACTTTTTAGTTCACCATACCCTCCTCTTCACAAATACTGGTTGATTGATTTTATTTTACTTCGCATTTCTGCCACTTTTGGCTAATCGCAAAGATGAGGATGAGTTATAATATGATGAAGTTGATGAAGGGACAATCAAAATAACACGCATGCCTAAGCCGGGTTTCGAACTCGGGACATATACACAGTGGCGTGCCCAGGATTTTCTAAGGGGGTTAAGCATACTTTTATTTAGTGGTAGGCCCTCATTTTGCCATTTTTCTTGCCTTTGACGTTCATTTTTCTTTGGAATGCTGTGCCAAAGGGGGATTATTACCCTCACACCCCTTCTGCACGCCACTGTTCACAAATATATAGGGTGGCCAAATAAAGGTAACCGAAATAACTGTAATTTTATTTGCAAACAAATTAAATGTAATTGTTACCTAATGGTGTACATTTGACTTTAATTAATTCTTATTAAACTATGCCGCAGCATTTGTACAATTTCAGTCACATTTTATGTTGGCCACCCTGTATTGTGTCTGTATTTCCGTTTGTGACGTTCCCGCCCCTTCTCCTCCGCACAATCCAAAAGATTGAATTATGGCTGGTCCGGTGAGAATTGTTATGCGACAGCCAAATCCCAAACAGGAAATTCGCCATTCGAAGGCTGAAGGGACGGTGCCATTCTCTCTACACGAACCGGCAACACTGCTTTGAGACCCAGGCTAAAATTCTAATGTGTTGACAGGCGTGGAGGTCAACGTGGATTTATTTTATTTACAGCTTTCCGTTGTTGTTACCCTTGTCTTCAGTTGCCTCATAGCCCCAAGGCGCTTTCCAGGGACAATGTAATTCAACAGAAATAGCGGTTTTCGACCAGCGTGTCTTTGAGGAGCTCTGACAGCCCCACGGCAAACCCTGTTTCAGCAAAGTCTTTTTTTTGGTTAAATGTCTCTGTTTAGAATTCTCCCTCGAGTATCTAGGAGAATCTTCGTTTTCTTGTGTGAATCGTTGTTGTCTAGATATTTGCACTGGCAAAGTGTCAATACAGCTCTTAGAGAAGAATTGGTTTGAATTGATTAATTTGGTTTGTCTTACTTCGCTTTTCTGCTACTTGTGGCTAATTGCGAAGATGGTATGATGAAATTCATGAAAGGACACTCACGAAGATCATCCGTGCCCAGGCCGGGATTCGAACCCGGGACCCTTGGCTTGGTGTCGTAGCGCGCGTTGTGCTAAACACTCCACCCGGAGGCCAACTTTTAAACAAGAAGTATAACATGAAACTTGAGATGGCTTATTTTCAAGTTTGTAACCTAATCAATAAACACATATTATTTCTCTGAATGTTATTAAGGACATGCGAGACAGTCTCCGCCCGGCTTTTCCCTCCGAGTCAGTGTTGCCAACTTAGCTCTCTTGGAACCAGATCTGGCTCTTTCGTGCACTCGTTTGCCTGTGAACTGGGACGCCCGCCCCCGTGCCTCACTATGATACCAACACTGGTTCCGGCCCACATACACTAACTTTTGCCATGATTATACATTTTGCACGTGACGTGATATTGTTATATTGGCTGCGTCGCCCCATCCCCTCTTACTACTTTTTGTTATAGCACCGTGTTGACGTGAAATTGGCATTATATTCTTATCAGGGAATCCTTTATATTCGATTTCGTACTACCATGAGATGGGCTATGCAGCCGGATCTAGATGGTGAAAACTAAGAATAAATTGTCGTCAATTTAGAGTTAACGGTAATAGCAGCGTCCCACCCCTTTGGCAACTAACATTACTCGAGGAAGCACTTCGTAAATCTAGTTCCTTCAAAATCAGTTTTAACTCCATTTTAGGTGAAATTTAGCTCTTTTATGCGCACCAGGTTTGGCAACACTGTCAGGAAGCAAGGAGAAATGCATTGGGCATATGGGAGTATTTTTTGATTTGTTATCTTGGGAATATCAAACTTCCGATGGAATAGAAAATTATATCAACGGGAAGAGGGCAGTTTAAAGAAGTGATTGCCCAGCAGAAAAGTCGAAACTCCCATTTGATTAGCCGTAAATTGATGTTGAAGTTGATTCCCCATAAGGAATACATGGGATTCTGAAAATTCTTATTCTTCATATTTTTTACAGGTCGTATCTAGCTTAACCTTTTGGATCCCAAGCGTCTCGATCGAGATTCTGTGTCAAGGTCGTAGTTTTTACGTTATAACTTTTCTATTTTTGGCTAGAATTTAGATTTTTTTCTTATATTGTTCCTAACACATGTATTTAACAGAAATGTTTCTTGCACCTTTTTTTTTCCTTCATGAAAATGGAGGTGAAAAGGCGGGAAAAGGGACTTCTCTTTTCAAGGGAAAATATAAATTTCAAACATTTCAACAATTTTTAAAAATAATTTTTGGAGGTTTTCTCCCTTAGCCCTCCATATATACGCCAAATTTGCATAAATTTTGCATTTTGTGCATTTTGAATTTTTTGGGGGGGCGGGGGGAAACGCCATTTTTTTAAGAAAAGTATTTTTGAGGGGATTTCCCCCCTTTACCCTCCATATGTACGCCGAATGTGCATAAATTATATATCGTCTGAATCTGTGATTCATTCTGCGTACAACGGTATGTCTTTCATATCTCTAGGGCATTTAGTTTCTGAGCTATAGTGATTTCAAGGTACCGCTGCATTTTGAAGCTTGAATCAGTGGCGTGCCCACCATTCCTTTTGGGGGTACAACTCAAGTTACATTGGTCATACGACAATGATGCAAATATTTTTGTGTTCCTTACATGCCAGCGATAATTTCTATGTGCATTTTGAACTTTTCATATACTTCTTTTCGGGGGGGGGCGAAACCCCATTTTTTTAAAAAAAGTATTTTCAGGGGATTTCTCCCCTTTCCCCCTCCATATATACGCTGAAGGTGCATAAATTATATATCGTCTGAATCTGTGATTCATTCTGCGTACAACGGTATATAGTTCATATCTCCAGGGCAAATAGTCTCTGAGCTAAACTCATTTCAAAGTACCGCTGCATTTTGAAGCTTGAATCAGTGGCGTGCCGACCATTCCTTTTTGGGATGTACAACTCATGTTACATTGGTCATATGATAATAATGCAAATATTTTTGTGTTCCTTACATGCCAGCGATAATTTCTATGTGCATTTTGAACTTTTCACATCCTTTTTTTCGGGGGGCAGGGGGGGGCGAAACCCCATTTTTTTAAAAAAAAGTATTTTCAGGGGATTTCCCCCCTTTCCCCCTCCATATATACGCCGAATTTGCATAAATTTCATATAGTCTGAATCTCGGGTTCATTCCGCGTACAACGGTATATCACTCATCTCTCTAGGGCAATCAGTCTCCGATCTACACTCATTTAATTGAAACTCTGCATTTTGCTCAAAATCGGCTCGGGACCTAGAGGCTTACTTGTGAAAATGGCCTTGGGACTCAAAAGGTTAATAATCAAGTTTGAAAACCCTTCGACCTGCCACATGTGGAGAAATTCATGCTCTCTTGTACCCCCACCTACGCTTTTCTTCAGTAGCATTACCCATTCCGACGATATTCAAAGAAATGCACACATGATGCGTAACTGTATCTCCTCGACTTAATAGTTGCTTACTATTGGACATTATCCATTCGCTAGTGCTGACTCTAAACTCGTTGGATCTTGCTCGGGATAGGGAGAGATGGAAAAATTATGCTGCTGCGGCGATGTACAGTCACCGGCAAAATAAAAATGGGACACACATATCCTCAAATGTGTTATGTGTGTTGTATAACTCTATGGCGAAAAGTGGATTTTAATAGCAAATTTTCAAATTCAAGTTCTGTTATACCCGTACTTAGGCAACACGGATATCGAAGCGAGCATTTCAGGATATAGGTATCCCATTCTTATTGCCTTCGAGTTTGGGAATGCCAGCGTACATTTTGCCTAGTGTGGAGGGTGCTAATACTCAGCTGCTTTGGTGACTTCTAAATTTGTATCCACATAAAAACATATATTTTCTTCCGCTTGACACCTTCCAAGTTCAATTCCATTCTCATAATTATATGATTTGACTTTTCTGCCTCACCTCTAAGCATTCAATGAGCTCTGCCACTCTTGGATGTGGCCTACCAATAGATTGATTTTATGATTCCATCCCTCCACTGCATTATTTGTCCGGTGCCTCCTGTTGAAACAGTTCCACATATATTTTGGCGGGTTTTCGAGCCACAAGTCCGCAAAATAGTCGAAGAACTTCACAAGGTTTTCATTACGAGGAGCTTGCTCGTAAGTATGAAGCCATCATTCTTCATGATCTTATAGTTTTAGAAAAGCTAAAGACGCCCACATACGGATGGTCATCCTTATTTCTTCATCTTCTTTGTAAGATGTTGTCATTCCAATTTCTTGAACTTTCCTCCAAATATTTTGTGTAAAGTGGAAAAAACAATCGTGAATGTTAATCGTGGTAAAACCTCTTTTAAAGCAGAAATAGCAGCAGCCTCGAAGTCACTGTTTACCTTTTCCACTGTTATTTCCCTCAAGATTAATCGAAACAATCGTAAGTAAATGTCTTTCTTCTTGTCTGGTGGAAACACAAAGACTAGAGGCACAGCATTTGCTTCAAAAATCGTACTGCAAAAGTCTGTATGTATGGTGTATATCTAAGAAAACTGGCTAGCACAGCTTTTGAACGTTTCATCCATAAAATAATATGTTTGGGTCTTCAAAGTCTCTCTTCCTTCGGTGCTGGCAAAGACCAGAATTCTCGTGTCTTACCCTTATCTGTTTTTAAAGAAACAGGTTTTCAGCTCTGTGTGTTCGCAATTAGGACGTGGAAATATTTCTCAGTTTCATGTGTTCGCAATAAGGACGATTCAGGCACTGTCCGCAATTAGGACGCAACCATGTGGCCTACCTAGCTTACTGTTGAATGACCTTGGAGGGATTTACCCCTTATCTGTTTTCGAAAACAGGTTTTCTAGTTCCATGTGTTCGCAATTAGGACACTTTCATGTGTTCGTAATTAGGACGATTTTGGCATTGTTCGAAATTAAGACTGTTCGTAATTATTACACAACCTTTCCGATTCGTGTATTCACATCGTCGCAGACTTGTGCTTGGTCTGAGCAAGGAATTACTAAGAATTCGCTTGGCATATCAGGAAAGTGGGGAAGAAGCAGGAATGCAGAAGTGTCGAAGAATTTCTTATCCATTCCGTCTGTAATTTTAATTAAATAAAATGATTGATAACTTGAAGAAAACGCATTCGGAACTCGCTGGAGGCTGACAAGCAGATAAAGAATGATGGCGAAGGGCCTTGGTCACTCCCTCTGGATTCGTAAGGGGGAGGAGGGGGAAGAGGCTCCAGCTGGCCCCGGCCACTCGTCGTCCATTCAGGTGCAAATCTGACGCCCGTGGAAGTCGTCCGCCTCGGGTACTCTGCTGCATAAAAGATGGACACATTTATCTTTTTTTCCAAGTCCTTTTGTGACGCCACTAAAAGCCCTGCCAGCATCAAGCCTTTCACGGCTGAGAAAAATGACATCAAGAGTCCTGGGGTCGGGATGCACGAACCGCCATTCGGAATGCAACGTGCCTGCAAAAATATTCACCATTCTTCAACTCTCTCGAGGGCGTTAGGGTGAGATGAGACTGATAGGACTGCATCTGGTTCAGGCTCCTCCAATGTGTTTCATCATATGAATGTCTAATAGTTCAGCAGTGATAAAAGAATTCTTGACCCACTGGCGTACGCAGGATTTCATTTTTGGGGGGAGCTGGGATTCATTCATATTGATTTGGTGTATTTTACTTCTCTCTCCTGTCATTTTTGGCTAATCGCGAAGGGAACTGGAAATATAAATGTGAACAGTACACAGCTGCTCTATAGGGGGCGGTATACGACAAGATCAGGAGCCTATATTCCAGGCGAGCTAGGCTATCTGTGAAGCCTGAAGCCTACAAAGTAAAACATTGAAGAAAAATCGAGTTGAAACTGTGAATAAACCTAATTTCCTGAATTCTTAGGAGTTGGCAACCGGAATTCTTAGGAGTTGGCAAACTGAATTCTTAAGAGTTGGCAACCTGAATTTTTATAAGTTTGCAACCTGGCTATGGTTGGGATGGCAACGTGGCTTCCTTCAAGACGTCAAGAATGAGCCTAGTCTTCTCCCTTCCTCCATAGCCTAGGCCACTGGACAAAATCTTCGTACACAAGATATTTCGCATATTTAGAACTCTCCACTTTAAAAAACAGCAATCGGCGGATCATTTTAATGGGACTTTGGATTTACCACTCTCTTTTTTTCTCGAGATCTTGAATGCTTTTATTTGAAAATGTTGATTTAAACCAACAGATCAATTGCAGGAGCTGTCCGACAGTATTTACGAGTACACTGGGATCCATGAGTATTACCGTGCAAATTGTACATGACTATTTTCATTCATTTTTCTCTTGCATTCTGTGTTTTTAAGCTATGGGTTTTTTTATGTATGCTGGCGCAGAAGTTGTCAACAGCTTGTTTTGAGTTTTCTTTTAAATCTTGAAGCTCTTACTGGGTCAAATAAAGTGCACGAACATGGTGATGGACAATTTGCACGTCACGGATCCCAATGTGCACGCTATTTCTGAAATCACGGGACACTCACAATTTTATATATATATCGGCAGTGTGTGTGTGTTTGTCTGTCTAAAGTTAAACCTACCCCCTGCACATTGGAACATGCAGCAAAGACATATGGGGGGGGGGATGTGGAGGCACTGGCACTGGCGAACGCAGAGGCGGGACTGAAATTTTGAGAAAATCTACATTTTCAAATATGGAAAGATTTTTAAATAAACGAAATATCTTATTGTGTGTGGCACCCTCCTGGAAATCAGGTATGCACTTCCAGCTCCTGGGATTCGAATCCCGGCCTGGATATGCTGTTCTTTGTGAATGTCCCCTTCATCCATTGCATTATGTAGGGCCCGGGACTTTATGTTATAACATATTTTTTTTTATTTGGCATCGGATCGAATACTGAGGTGAGATATTCGTGTATCTGATGAAAATCGGCCGAAATAGACGAACTTGATAAGGCATATTTTACCAATTTAGCATTTTTACAACATATTTCTTTAATTTTCTCATAATATGACATATTTCTGTATAATTTCGTAATTGCCTTGCATATAATCGGTTATTTTATAATTTATTCTTTGTATCTTTAACGCAACGGATAGTTTATCTGTTATCGATGACTTTCCTCACCAACTAATACAGAACAATAATACTTCCCCCCCCATTTTTTTTATCCCGCCGACAATTGATAGCCGTGCAAACATTATTGAGGGAAAATGTTCTCCGTCATTGTTGTGCAGGCACAAGGATCACCGTAAACAAGTTTTAATTGTTCTCGTTTCTTTACCTTTTCTTCGCTTCTCACAACAATCAGTCAAAAGTAAAAATAACATTTTGTACATTACAGCCCCTACTCTATCGGCATCGGCAATCGAGTATGGTAGTTTCAAGATATCTTGTCGTTGGAGCCAGTGTGCATACTCTGTCCCTGCTTAGAATAATTGCAGTGAACCTCACGATATTTTCTATATTTTCCCACTAAATTCTTCGGTGAAATGAATTCTGACTTCATTTAATACCCCACCCCAGTCCATCTTCCCTGGAAGATACTGACTTCCCGTATAATGAGAAACTCGAATGTACTGTTGTACATATTTTTAGCTTTACTGGGAATATTTCTGCATTTTCTGACATTTTAATTTTTTTATGACATATTTCTAATGTTTTGCGACATATTCTTATGACATAATTACATACATATTTTAGTTTTATAGTACATAAAGTTCCGGGTCCTAGTCATCACTCATACTCATCTTCGCAATTAGCCAAAAGTGCCAGAAAAGCGAAGTAAAATAAACCAATCGAATCTAATCCAATTCCAACCCCTCCCGAAAAAAAAATCCTGCGTACGCCAGTGTATTAGGTTTGTAAAACCTTAAAACTAATTTGAGGTGGAAATTTTTCCTGTAGCATCCATGATAATAACGGATGGCCAAGTTACCCAACTCAGAGCCCTCTGTAGGCTGTTTGAGGCACCGTAGAACTCTGAAATTTGGTGAATCCACTTAGCAGACCATGGGAAAGAGGATGGCGATTTTTTTAAAAAAAGTTCAATTTTCCGCCACCAGGTTGAAATGTGGCGCTGTCCTTCCATGATGGGTTGTAATAATGACGTAAACTTCTCCAACTGGTTATGGATTTGCCTTTACCTTGCAATCTTGAAATAAACGAGAGATCCTCTTCCCCATGGTCTGCATAGTGGATTCACCAAATTTCAGTTCTACGATGCCTCAAACAGGCTACAGAGGGCTCTGAGTTTGGTAACTTTAATTCTGGCCACCCGGTATATCGCAAGCATTTTCCGCAGCATTCTGATTAATATTTGTGATTACAATGGACAAAACCGCCACAACGAGTTTTCGGAAGCTTTGCTGAAGGATGCTGTCTCGTTTCTTCAGCAGTGGAGCGCGCTGTGTGGTCGACTCGCCACCAAAGTTCGCGGGTTCAAATCCCGGTGCACTATAGGTATTCAGTGTGAGTGTGCTTTCATTAATTTGATCGAATCATCTCTCATCCTCATCATAGCGATTAGACAAAGAAGCAGAAAAATTACTCTAAATAGCAAAAATACAAATGCATGCATGCATACAGGGGTGCCCATCCCCCCCCCAAAAAAAAATCGTTAATCAAAATCCACCTCAAAAGAATTGTTTATCATAACCCCCTCTCCACACACAAATAAGTTTGGATAAACATGCAGGAATTGATTTTTGTTTGTCGAAAATTTTGATTTCATTTTTTTTAAAAATAAATTTTAGATATATACGTAAACTTTAGACAACGAAAGCTGACAGTATGCTGCAATTATCCAGTCAGTCGTAGCACAGGAACACAGACAAGCGAAACAAATTTTGCCTGAAACCCATACAGCACAACATGGTTTCAGATATGTTACGGATACGTAACTCGTGAAACATTGTAACATTGCAGCAACATTGCGAAACATTACTGTGATGTTTCAGGTATGTTTCAGCAATGTAAAAATGTCCGCGAATCTAACATAACATTCGTAATGTTACAGAAACATATCAGTGCAACATTACAGAAACGTGTCAATGTAACATTGCAGAAACATGTCAGTGTAATTACAAATACATTTCCGTAAGGTTTTGTGATATTTCAGCTACATTACAGTGATATAATTTTACATTACGGTTATATTGAATGGAATCAGTACTGTATTCACGAGTGAAATATTTAAGGGGGCCTATTGGGGTTAAGCCCCTTTATTTCAATATTTATTTGTAAATCATTTCCTGAAAATAAAATTCACAATGTTTGATACCTAATTAGGAATGATATTTAATTATATTTATTTTACCTCTCCTCAAATGACCACGTATCTCAATTGCTACAATTATTCTCGGGGGGGGAAAAAGCGCATAAAATTACGAAATACACATTCATTCAAACCAGACAACAGTTACAACTAAAAAAAAAAGAAAAATACTCGTATTCGCCACCAAATCCTAAACTACCTTCAAATGTGTGTAAAGTTTTACATGTAATAATAAGCTTTCCGTGGTTTGTTGCACCATGTCACAAAGAAGGTGGGGCCTCTCCCATGGCGCAGTGGTAGCGTCATTGCCTTGTAATCAAGGGGTTCCGGGTTCGATACACGGTGGAGGCACAAGTGGTTCGGATCCCACTTTAAACTGTAGGTCCAGTCCCGATTAGCCTTACTGTGCATAAAGTGGACTTAAAAGCACCAACCAACAAAGAAGGTGGGATTTGAGTGCTGTGATCAGCATAATGCTCCCGTCCCCTCTACTAATAGATGAGAAGCTGGAAGCATTTTAGTGTTGTATGAAATCCATTCATGATTCTATGAGTCACGGTCATCTGAAAATTCTACTCTAATGTGTCTGTATGAATAAAAACATTTTTCCTGGACAGAATACATGTTCCACATGTATGGTTTTCAACCTATATGGTGTTCGAACTTTCAGAATTACGCAGCAATATTCCAAATTAATTTCAAACATCACAAATTGAGCACATGTCTTCAAATATAACTTTCGGATACTAAAATTTACTATGTGACATTCTCACCTTTTACGAATCTCAAATAAAAATTCAAAATGAATGTAATAATATCCTATATACTTACATAATTGGAGAAATGTAGATACACTTTGACCACAAAATAAATTCAGTAAATGAACCAGTAACCACAACTGGGAAATAAATATCAATTCACAGGTGTAAAATGGAGACAAGCTAAACTTTAGCAATTTTTTGGCAGTAACAATACGAATAATATAATTGAATAATAACTAAAAATTTATAAATCAATGAAAACTTTTGACATTCTCTATAATATTAAATGTGCAGCGTGTATCAGAGGTTGTGGTTACTAGTTAGAGAAATTAATTCTCTTAATGTTACTTGTGAGCAATTTCCATTGAATTATTACTTCAAAGATATAATAATACGTTCTCATTTCTATTATTTTTTAATAATTTATATTTCACCCATGTTTGACTTTCAACGTTGTTATAGTGGTTAGGATGGGTTGGCCAGTTTCAGAATACACTGAGAAATTGAATTAAGCTCCTTGAAATGAAGGGATTTCTGGTTCGAAACTCTGGTAGAGGCACATTGCAGTGATACGGATCCCATTTTGAATTGTAGGTCCAGTCCCGATTACCCTATTTATGCATAAAGTGGACTTAAAGCATCAATTCAAAGAACAAATAAATATAAATAAGCATTCTTTGATACATTTTTTTACACCAGCGAGTGATCAGACACTATCCATGTCACCATTGAACTCTAAAAATTGGACATGCATCACATCAAAGAAACATTATTATACGTAAAAATAATATTTTTTCATAAAATATATTCTTTATTTGTCTAAATTTGTCAAAATACAATTGCTTCTGTTCTGTTAAGAAGTATTTCATTGCAGGTTCTCCGCTATAACCTCTTGTTGGAGTGCAGTAACATTCATTTTTTCCTGAAAGGAAATAATGTCATAATATCAATTCTGGTCAGAATTTTCATTTCAAAAAACAATATTTTGCACAAGTAAAATACACATCTTAGCCTTGAAGAAAACTGCAAAGCAACATCAAGAATTTACATTCTTCATGTCAGCACCGATCAGTTTTTTTTATAAATGTAACCTCGGAGAATGCCGTAAAACAGATTGAACAAGAAAAATTGCTTTTACTTCATATTATTTGCTCAGAAATAGCATAAAGGTTTTAGTGAATGCTCAATATGTCATGTAACATCCAAATCGTTAATATTACTGAAAATCAGTGTTTCCATGTACTTTTTTTAAAAATTGCTCGGCATTCCGCAGAAAAAAAATTCATGTTTCATCTTTCTTTTAGCATGTCAAGTTAAATACAACATCTGCAACTTGTGCAATCGTGCAGTATCATAATTTGATTTTAACCTATTATTTTATTTCTGTCAATAATCCATAATTCTACCTACCTAATTACAAAGAAATGATGATTGAATGGATTTTTAGCATAAAAACAACTAAATATTACCAATTTTTTACCTCTTCAAACTTAATAATAACAATTGAACCACAAATGACCCAAATCTAGTATATTAAACTTGCAGTGTTTCATAGTTTTGAATTACTGTAACTTGAAATCCAAATTTTGTCAAAAAATGATCATTCTTGCGAAAGAAACTAATCTTAAATCAGCCATAAAATACTCAATTACTGCTAAATCTGCATAAAAACTAATCGTGGGAGTCATAAACACCATAGCCTTGAAGAAAATTGCAAAGCAACATCAAGAATTTACATTCTTCATGTCAGCACCAATCAGTTTTTTTATAAATGTAACCTCGGAGAATGCCGTAAAACAGATTGAATTTTGGCAAGAAAAATTGCTTTTAATTCATATTATTTGCTCAGAACTAGCATAAAGGTTTTTAGTGAATGCTCAATATGTCCTGTAACATCCAAATCGTTAATATGAGTGAAAATCAGTGTTTCCATCTACTTTTTTAGAAAACTCCTCGGCATTCCGCAGAAAAAATTTCATGCTTCATCTTTCTTTTAACATGCCAAGTTAAATACAACATCTGCAACTTGTGTAATCGTGCAGTATCATAATTTGATTTTAACCTTTTATTTTATTTCTGTCAATAATCCATAATTCTACCTACCTAATTACAAAGAAATGATGATTGAATGGATTTTTAGCATAAAAACAACTAAATATTACCAATTTTTTATCTCTTCAAACTTAATAATAACAATTGAACTACAAATGACCAAAATCTAGTATATTAAACTTGTATTGTTTCATAGTTTTGAATTACTGTAACTTGAAATCCAAATTTTGTCAAAAAATGATCATTCTTGCGAAAGAAACTAATCTTAAATCAGCCATAAAATACTCAATTACTGCTAAATCTGCATAAAAACTAACTGTGGGAGTCATAAACATCATAGCCTTGAAGAAAATTGCAAAGCAACATCAAGAATTTACATTCTTCATGTCAGCACCAATCAGTTTTTTTATAAATGTAACCTCGGAGAATGCCGTAAAACAGATTGAATTTTGGCAAGAAAAATTGCTTTTAATTCATATTATTTGCTCAGAACTAGCATAAAGCTTTTTAGTGAATGCTCAATATGTCATGTAACATCCAAATCGTTAATATTACTGAAAATTAGTGTTTCCATCTACTTCTTTAAAAATTCCTCAGCATTCCGTACAAAAAAATTCATGTTTCATCTTTCTTTTAGCATGTCAAGTTAAATACAACATCTGCAACTTGTGCAATCGTGCAGCATCATAATTACATTTTAACCTTTTATTTTATTCTTGTCAATAATCTATAATTCTACCTACCTAATTATGAATATAGTATATGGAGGGCATGACAAGCCTCATGAGAAACAAAACTATACAAGACTACATGAGAGAGAAAGAGAGAGATTATTAACATAAGTGAGTAACCTAATAAGTGATTAAGAGAGAAATATAATTAGGAATTTAGTTTTGTCACACAAAAAATTACCCATGTGGTGATTGATGGCTGGAAATATAGGAAAAGCTAGCTTTGCATATTATCTACCTGACCTGATAAGGAGCATGAAAAGATGAAAGTATACAATAAAATCTCTTCTGATTTTACATGTATTTCATCACAAGAATTTCTCACATTATAGTGGATAATGAGACAGGTCAAAATACTTATATAAACACTAGCTTGATAGCCTGGCATAGCTAGTCATTCTTTTATAATATACACTGTCTAGTCATGGCACTGTGACACTACTAGTAGTCATGGCATACTGTCACTTTCAGAGGGCTGTGTGTTTTTTTTTTTAACCAGCATCATGTTTGTTTTGTTTATAATTGCACTTCATTGTAAACAGAATTTTGATTATGACTGCTATGTTCATTTGAGCTATTATTAAAGGTTTTTTCATAGGATAATTTTATTCTTGATAGCTTGTGCAACCAATCGAGAGCTGATCTAACAAGTATGACCGTGCCTGTGGTGCTGCCGTAGACTTACATTACATAACGATGGCACAGAACAAATCAGTTGATTCGTAATTTGTATTAGATAGAGGCTCTGAACGTAACAACTTACGTGGTATTCTACGCACAGGGAAGTGAGAAACAACATTTTTTAAAAAGAAGGGGGCAAACTTTGTGCAAAATTTACGGGGGGTGGGGTCATATACCGTAAACGAGAACTATATAGCTATTTTTAACAGTAAAAACATGCAGGGAAATACTTTGCGTCTCGACCATTCACTTTTTCACTACACACAACGTAGACAACTTATTTCTCGCGATTATAGTTTCATGAAGTGGAGAAGTTCAGTGCTTCTTTACGTCCACATATTTTAATTAAACAAACAAAACAAAATACTTCTTTAAACACTGACTTGAACTGCCTTGTTTCCACTCACTTTTTCACACACGTTGTACAACACGGATTAAATATATAGCGTGCTTAAGTATAACACAATTAAACACACTTTGGCATTAATAATATTCAACTTACCACGCAATAAACAACATTATTCTTCATAAGATGTGCACGACTCCCGGTCAGCGTTGAAGGTAACAACATGGCCGCCGCAGAAAATGTCCCGGATGGCCGCCACGCATGCATGTTGACCGAATCCAACGTTGCCGAAATGTCTCTGAAACATTTCTCAGAGATGTAAGAAAAATGAGACGTTGCAGAAACTAGACAATGAAACTATAACATTGCAATGTTTCAGAAACAAAACTGGGACTTCATGTGATGCTTTCTGTAATGTCAACGCGAAACCAGAATGTTAGAAACATTAATGAAAGATTGTAATATTTCTGAAATATGTCTGAAACTTTGTGTGCTGTATGGGAATCAGCCAACACTAAAAAGTGATGTCCGCATGTCGGAACTCGGAACTATCACAAAGAAACACCGGATAGTTTGCCACTGGCCCATATGCCAACAATTGAAAGGCGCATGAAAATGGAATCCTTTCACTGCAGTTGAAATTAAAAGACTAAAAAAGAAAAAGTACAGCTCACTTCATGTTTGCTTACATAAAATGTGCACAACTCCTCAGGCTCACTGCCATTGTTAGTGTACTGAATCAACCTTTCTCTTAATAATTTTTCTGCTTGACTTTGTATTAATGCGAACAGCACGCCCCCCACCCCTTTTCAAACCGATTCTAAAGGCATAAAAGGTGGTGTTTCATTTCAACCCAATTGTCGCGATCACCCACAGGTAGGAAGAAAAACTAATAACCGTAACTAAAAATCAAGCAGGCGCGTCTTGAATCCCCTCTGTGGGCGTCCCTGCATGCATAATGTGTTTCCTGATTTCGACCACTTCCCAAAGACCTTTTATGAGGTGAGAATTCTGACTTGTAGGTTCTTGAAACAAAGAACTTCGTAGGGCTGCTATACAACTAAAAACGTTCTTGCCAAGAAAAGGTGGGGCCCTTGCTGTAATTACTAGACAAAGTTGGCGAAAAACTACCTCCTTCATGGTTAGTTAACAGCACCTGCGTTTTGTAACCACGTGTCATAACATTAATGCATGTTTACAAACTGCCTGGAGATATTTTTTTTTCCTAACTTATTTAACGTCTCGTTCGGAGCACTTAATTAATATTCTTTGTAAAGCTAATTGCACCTACGTAATTATGCGAAGGTGCGCTTCGTAACCTTGCTAATGGCTAGGCCACTACTTAAAGTTATAGATTCGCGACACACATATTTTACGACTTCCGTGGCGGGGTGGTTAGCACAGCTCACGACGACGCCAGGATACATACCTTGATGTAGAAACTCTCAGAGTTTACGAAAATGGTCAATGCAACTCGATGTGTGCGCCTCGAGTTGCCCTGCAGCAGACATCTAAACGGTATTCAAGCTCCCGCCAAGTGTTCTGTAGCATGTGCGAAGGGGCTAGCGCAGCTTCATTTATAATGCGTTGTGATGCTGCGCATGCGCAAGCACGTGTATTCATCACTATTGGTGTATAAATTCTGTGACTTTCTGTATCCTTTAAAATGAAAATCATATCAATATCTTCCTCTGCTTTTAAACAGTGAGCAGTTATTTCTCGATCCCTCTGAGTGGAACACGCTGTGTGTGTGTTTGTACGTACGTACAGTGGGATCCATGAGTATTACCCTGCAAATTGTCCATGACTATTTTCATTAATTTTTCTCTTACATCCTATGTGTTTTTAAGTGATGGATTTTTATGTATGCTGGTGCAGAAATTGTCAACAGCTTGTTTTGAGTTTTCTCTTAATTCTTGAAGCTCTTATTGGGTCAAATAAAGTGCACGAACATGGTGATGGACAATTTGCACGGTAATACTCATGGATCCCACTGTACATATAATTTGAAAATGTTTAAAGTCTATATATAGTGCATGACGTAACAACGCGCTACTTACGCAGCAAATTAATAGCAGTGAGTTACTTCAAGTAGGAGAAGAAAGTAACTTGCAACATGTTACTTTTCTGTTTGTAATTTTGCAATCTTTCGGATCTCTTGTAGAATGTTAACACTTTACGAAGTCTTAACCACCTATTCCTTACTTGTCAGTAAATTACACGAGACAAGCAAGCAAACGTGCCACGATGTAACCATTATTAAAGTTTGATACCATTAAAGCCAAGGCCATATCAGACAATACAAACTCGAACCAGCGCATAGATGGCAGCACTTAACGACCCCGGGGAACTTTTCACCCTGGAATTCGCCTTGTCATACACGCCCAGGCAAGAATGAAGTCATTAATTTGCACTCTCAATGACAGAACATACATCAAAGCCGGACGCGATATCGAATCGATTAAGAATTAGCACCGAAAGGAACCGCAATTCTCGTATCTTGCCTTCATCTTCAGTTAACGTGTCTTGCAACGCTTCAAGTCCTCCTCTTCTTTCTTGCTCTTCATATATTCCCTTCGCCAAGCGATTTATCAGATCGAAACACACCCACGGACTGTTCCGAGAGCGAGATAAGATAGTGTCTTGACTAAGTCACGTGATTACAGGCGCGGTTAACGGTTGCTAAAGAGCCCAGCAGAAGATAGGGACAGCGGTTGCACAGGTTTACATGCTTGAGCATATGTTTCAGTTCACTTATTAGCATGTGTGGTCATTGCAATTTAAGATAGCTTGGTTTAATTCAACTGTATACACTGCAAAAAAAGTATTATTCTGCCTAGTTGCCTACCTACAGTTTTATATCAAGGATAAGTCAATTAAACTTTTAACCAGCATGTTTATTTTCCGTTTTCGCAGTGAGAGCTTCAGGAATTGAAACAAAACGCCAGACACAATCTCCTGGCAACCTGCACAAATGTAGACTTACAAATTCATTACTTAAAAACGCGTAGGATGCAAGAGAAAAATTAACGCAAATAGTCATGGATTACCGAGCAATACTTGTGCATCCCACTGTACAATAAGAACACAAAACCTTGACTCAGTATGACACAAATAAAAAGTTTATCCCTTCCTGAAACGCTGGTGCTATTGGCCTTCGGAAAGTAGAAACGAAGATTGTACTACTCTCCGTCCACCGAAAGAACGAAGTTAATGTAAACAAAACCACGTGACTTCTGAGAAATAGTTCCTTTCCTATGTGTTAGTTCTGGTGTTGTTGAATACATGTCGCAGTTACAGCTAATAATATAAGGTCATACAACTTCAATATAGTGGTATGACTGAGTGGTATGGCTTTATCACGTGCACTGTATTCTTGCGCGCAAGACTGCTACACAGCCGCTATTCCAATACAAGAAAGAGTTCCTTTCCTAAATATTAGTTCTGAGCTGTACCGGTCATAATATAATTTACAACAACTTCAATATAGCAGCTACATTGAGTGGTATGGCTTTCTGACGTGCACTATATTCCTACGCGTAAGATTCCTGAACAGCAGGCATTGGAATAACCAATAGGATTCCTCGGAAGCCACGTGTATTTGTTTATATTTACTTTATTCCTACAGAGGACGGAGAATAGTTAAATGAAGGTGACCTCCCCGTTTCGAACGTATTTAGAATAAGAAGTATGAAGAAACGCACCAAGAAAGGAAGACAAAAGATATTTTTATGCCCTTGAAGATCTGTTACTATACTTTTTTGTGCAGATGATTTAAAAAGCGGATTATGTAAAGCTTCTTGCTATTTCAGAACTTCCTTATTCTGAAGGGCAGAGTAGAATGGATAAAAAAAATATAACCAGTCACGAGAGAAGAAAGGAAGACAAAAAGTAAATATGCTGGGTGATATTGTTACTCCCCTTGGGGCTTGCAACCTTCACGGCAATCAACGGAAGAACCCGGAAGTAGCCGAACGCGGCCGACGCGATGACCCGAACGAGATATCAATGGTGTTGCCTTCTTCCAATAACATCCAATCCAAAAGCGATCCGTTTCCACAGATTTCCTTCTTCCAATCGAGGAAACAAAGACATCTGCAGCTGTATGGTCGCGTGCCACGGTGGAACAGGAATGCGTGCTGTTCGTTTTGTCCGAATCGGGACAGGTTCTGAACTTGGCAAAGATCAAATCTAAAGAGGCTAAAAAAAAAGTTAAGGTGTTCTGCTCAGGGTTGCCAGATGCAGAAATCGAATCGAGAACTTTCAAGGATTTTATTTCTGTTCGGGATGTGGATATAATCGTAATTCATTAGAGTCAATTGTGAATCTGAGGATAGTGGTTGGATATATGTTCAGGACAAAAGGGGTTTAGAGAGGTCAAACAACCATAAGTTTGTACTATTTTTAGTTCACTTTATGGGGCCCTGAGTTGCAATACATAATGAATACTTTCTGTAAATTTTCAAATAAAAATGTAAAAGACTTTGCTACAGTCCAAAAAAAAAAAAAACCCTCGAGTAAAAATGGAAGTAAGAACGAATCCACTTCGAAAATGACTGTACATTTCTTGAAAATGCAACAATATGTTGAATATGACCAAAAATCCATCAAAATATGATCTATCATGTAGAAATGGTCAATATGCCCTTAAAAAGAGCCTTAACTTAATTAGTTTCTCCATAATATGAATTTCTATATGTTTGGGGAACACATCACCCTTATCCAAAAAAATATGCTAAGTCATGAAAATCCTAGCCTTAGTGATCATTATTAAACAGAGAACCTAGATTGATGGAAAAGAACATTACACTAAGAAAGGGTAAACTCAAACATTCGTGACAATTCTTATAAGCATCGAACAGATTTATACGTACTAGAGAAGTGTAAGAATGTAGACAGACATATATATATATATATATATATATATATATATATATATATATATATATATATATATATATTATATACACACACACACAAAATATGGAATTAAATACGGACTTGCATTTGTGAAAATGGCAATTTTCTTTACGCAAGAGGCTCACCTAGCTACATAAAATGCATTAGGCTTACATGACATAACTGCAATGCAAAATCCAAATACAAAACGTGCTTTTTTTCTTGTTACCAAAACAATGGATAATCAAACTTTATTTTAAGTGCTAAATCGTGAATCTCCAACTGTTCCAAATGGACTCAAAAGTGCGTTGAATATAGCATGAGGTAATGGGAGTATATTTAAAATATGACTGGATTTCATAGCGAAAGCTTCAGCTTGAATCAGGCCCGTAGCCAGGATTTTTTTGAGGGAGGGGCCAGATCCGTGTTTATCTGTGTGTGTGGGTGTGTGTGGGTGTATATATGTAAATATATATATATATATATATATATATAGACACACACTCATATACAGTGGTGGCTATTTGAGGTACCTGGGGGCAGTTGCCCCCGTACCAAGGCCTCTTAATGTTTGTCTACCGAGAGAAAATAAATGTCCTTGTCCTCCTCCCCTTTCCCAGTTTTCGCACCCAAACGGCGATACGGGTCAGAAGTATTCGGATAGTTCCGAGTTTCGCAAATTAAAAATGTTTTCAAATTTCCTTCATTTTCTTATACCAGAACCATTGAACAGAAACAATTCTATATTTAGAAAATAATACATTTATAAATTCAATTATGCATATTAGCAATTCTTATTACAATAAAGAGTTCTAGATGTGAGTTAACCCATAGCCCGCTACGATCCAAAAAAGAGAGAGAGAGATACATTTTCACCTGGTAGCCAGTAGCGGCGATGGGGTGCCAAGACTGGAGGTCAAGGACAATTTACTTTTTCTTAGTACACAAGTTTCAGTTTGAGTTTTTGCTTTAGGTCCACCTTTAAGCACAGATAGGCTAATTGGGACTGGACCTACAGTTTAAAGTGGGATCCAAACCACTATGTGCCTCCACTGGGTTTGGGTAGACAAGGCTTAGCATTAAGAGGCCATAGTGCAGGAGCAAAAGTGGAAATAGTGGGGAGAGTGGCACCTGCCCTCCATGCCCTCCAATCGCCACCACTGCTAGTAGCTTTGCATCAATGGTTATCAAACTAAAAGTACCCAATATCGCAGTCTGCAGACTTCTGGATACTGCTTCTCTGCACAACAAACACATTCATTTATGCAAGGGCAAAATTGAAATTTTTACAAATTTGAAAAATCGTCGATATTATTTTCTTAGCTTTTTATAGGTTCACATTTAACATTTAACCTTCCCTGGGTACGGGCCTGCTTGAATTCTCTATTGTTGACAAGAATGTTACAATGATATGATATGATATGATTTATTTAATTCCTTTGACCATTGTACAGTGGTTGTTTTCCACACATGGTATGGAACATGTCAGCACATTACAGTTAATAATTATTTTCAAATAGGTACAAGTGTGAAGATATTATACATAACATTTAAGAAACATTGATTACATTATAATTGATTCTCGTTGTTCTTGCTGTTAGATGCAAGGTTTACAGTAATTTACATACATATAATAGATAAAATTCAATACATGCTTATACATGTCCTAGGAGTTCATTTAGGATGTTACAATTTGCAATTTATTGTCAGGTACTCTTTAACAGAATAAAAACAATGATCTAATAGATATTTTTTTACATGCTTTTTATATGAGGTAGCTGATTGTATTATTTTTATGTCACTTGGAAGGTTATTGAAACAGTGAACAGCCATGTATTTAGGTCCTTTCTCAAATAATGTGGTGTTGTGTGATGGTATTGTGAGGTTGCTGCCATTCCTTGTATAATATTTATGTGAGGAGTTGTTACATTTGAAGGAATCTAAGTCAGTTTTTACATACATCAGCAGATGAAGTATATACAAGCATGGTGAGGGTAATATGCCTAAATTTTTAAACAGTCTTCTGCAGGGTGTATTTCTCTTAGCTCCTGCTATTATTCTGACAATTTTCTTTTGCAGCACAAAAATTTTATTACTATTAGTGGAATTTCCCCAGAAGATTATACCGTATGTTAATAAAGATTGAAACATGGTGTAATATAGTATTTTCAATGTTTCTAAGTTTGATATTGTTTTTAGTGTATTAATGGCAAATATAATTTTACCTAGTTTTGCGGAAAGGTGATCTATGTGTGGGTCCCATTTTAAGCTTTCATGAATCCATACTCCCAGGAATTTGACTGTTTTAACGTGATTTACTGTCATATTATCTAATGTAACATTTGGTTCATTTATCATTTTATTCCTTGTGTGATGGAAATTGACAGCCACAGTTTTGCTGCTGTTTAATACTAAATTATTGTCAGAAAACCATTTGCTGAGTATATATGGTATATACATTGTTTACTGTCAAGATTTAAAATAAACACAGTACAAACGATCAAAATACAGATGAACTGTAAACCTTTGGTATTTAACACAGGAAAAGAAAATGCAGCAATAGCATGCAAATGGAATACATTGCGGAAAATGTTTGAAAATATGAACATTATATGTAACAGTTAGTAAAATATGTTCCAAAAGCTAATATATGTTAAAACGTGGATAATAAAAACAGCATTTTTGGAGCTTACGAGTTGCAAAGATAATACAATAACATTGATTTTAGCATTATGTATTCACATATATATCCGTTCCCTGCTTATAAGCTATAAACTTATGCCATTATTTATTAGTTTATGAAAATGATACACGTTTCGTCTGCAAATAAACATCAGTTTATAATAAATTCTTCACCCGTTAATGCAGCGTCCTGATACTTTGTTCTCATAGACCTGCCAACCCTGATTACGGTGGACGAATATTGGAAGAAACAGGTTATGTTAACCTTGCCCCAGATTCTATACACCTCTCTTCCCATTTCGTCGAAGGGTATCGCTCTTTTTGTTGAACTTTGGTCTCAAAACGCATTGCCGAATGCTATCTTCTTGTTTCTGACGCTTCTAGCTTCATGAATCTCCTGTTGTTCCTGCGAACAGATTTCTATTGACTGAAACTACGTTCAATATCGCATGCAGACAGTGGCGCAGAAACGGGGGGGGGGGGGGGTAATGTAACTTCAATATAACTTTATATATATCCAGTATATCGTCCATTGAGATGCAAATGTTCTATCTCCAAATTGTAAACATATCGAGAAATTAGGATTCAATTGCTCTGATGCCTACCTACAACCAATATTGTTATATTAACAGATATTAACAGACAAGAATTTTGAATAATAGTGGAATCCAATCAGTTAATTGATTTCCAAATATATGAATTATTTATTATACTTTGCTACCGAATGACAAATTTATAATGAAATTGTTTCATCTCCATCTCGTTTCCAGAATGCAACGTTGTATCTTGGGCCTCCCCGATGGCGCAGTGGTAGCGTCGTCGCCTTGTAATCAAGGGGTCCCGGGTTCGATACCCGGTGGAGGCATAAGTGGTTCGGATCCCACTTTAAACTGTAGGTCCAGTCCCGATTAGCCTTAATGTGCATAAAGTGGACTTAAAACAATAAATCAATCAATCAAGCAAGCAACGTTGTATCTGGTAGAGGGAACTCTGGCACACTCAAATCAAAGCTAATGTTAAGTGCAATTGTTCTATCTGAAATTTCAATAATCAATTACAGCATAAATACCTAACGAAACAACTTTTTTTAGAGAGGCTTCAATACATCAGCCTTTACAATGATACAAACTTTCAGTGGAATGGTGACAAAGGTCCAATAAATATATCATGTCAAACTTTAAAGGGCTCTCCTGAAAAAAATAAAAATTGGACATAGAACATTTACATTCTTAGTGGACGATACATAAAGCCCGAATCCCACCACTGAGCCACTGGTGCAAATGTTCTCCATGAAGGAAGCCCCGGAGGAAAAAAACAAACAAACAATGGGACTGCCTCAAAACGCCGAGAAGATTTTCAAAATCGCTCACTTAGCCCTTCTTAAAGGGATGAAATGCTCTTTTTGATGTCCGTAGCAATGTCCGTTTCCAGAGGTAAAAAAATCGTGCATTGTTTCTCACAGATCAATAACACACAGATCAATCAATTCCTTGTTAGAAAATGTGCATCAAACAAGAGTGACATCTAGATAGGAAGATTCAGTCCAGATATAGATATTGGTACTCAATAAGAAAATATCTTCACCGTGGCCGTTGTAATAAAATGTTTAGATCTATAGCAATTATTTCCAGTTTGCCAAGCTTGTTGCTGACCGTGGAAACGGACGTTGCTGCGCTAGGGAACTTAAATAAAGGTTATTTTCATCCCGAAAACTACGATGAGTTATAGCCTATTTGAATTTTTGTATTTCAAAATATAGGAGTCAGAATGTATTACAAAGGCAAGGTAGGACTTTGCGGGGAATAACAGAAAACAACAATTTTTAAAAATGTGAAAATGACAAATGTAGTATGTTTTAAGAAAGTATACAATAATATTTTGAATATTTGTATAATAATAGTGCCCGTACACACATAACGTTACGTTCTAAACTTTTCAAAGAAGCCAACGTATTTACTCGTTTCCCTACCTCCAATCATACATGCCGATATTTTCAAAGATATTAAGAGCATTGAGAAACCCAAAACGTGGCCTACAGTCAACTCCATAGTCCATATATACTCATTTCCACGTCCACACATCCTTACACTTCCGTTTTCTTTTCAATATGTATAACTTACTTGACTTGACTTAATTCCTTTCGTTCCTATTGGAACATAGGGCATCCACGAAGTGTCTCCATCTCGCTCTATTGCATGCGATCTTCTTCATTTCTTTCCAACTTTTCCCCTGTTGTTTTCCTTCTTCTTCGACAGTACGTCTCCATGAGCTTTCGGGTCTTCCCCTTTTTCTAGCACCTTGAGGGTTCCAGTAAAGTGCTTGCTTTTCAATTGTGTTGTCTGCTTTCCTTAGTGTGTGTCCTATCCAGTTCCATTTTCTTCTTTTAATTTGGTTTTTAATCTGGTCTTCTGATGCTCGTATCCAAAGTTCTTGATTTGTGATTACTTCTGGCCAATGTACATTTAATATTCTCCTGAGACATCTGTTAATGAAAACTTGTAGTCTATTTGTGATTTCAGTTGTGACTTTCCAGGATTCTGCTCCATACAGCAATACTGATTTAACATTGCTTCTAAAAATCTTTAACTTTGTTTCTGTAGTTATAATCCTACTTTTCCATATTGGGTAGAGTTGTACAAAGGCCCCATTTGCTTTCTTGATGCGTTGTTTTACATCATGTTCTGCTCCTCCATTTGTTGCAACTACACTTCCTAAGTAGGTAAAATTGTCTACATCTTCTAATATTTCATTTTCTAATTGAATGTAATCTTGGATTCTTGCATTTATTCGCATTGTTTTAGTCTTTGATTTATTTAATGTCAGTCCGAATTTTTTAGCTTCTACAACCAGATCTTCCAATTTAGTTTTTGCATCTCTATAATATTCTGACAACAGACACACATCATCGGCAAAATCAAAATCTTCTAATCTATCCATAAGGCCCCATTGCATTCCTCTTCTTTTTCCCTTTACAGTTTCCCTCATTACTGTATCTATTACGAGAAGAAAAATAAGAGGCGACAGAATACATCCCTGCCTCACTCCAGATTCTGTTTCGAAGGGTTCTGTAACATCTCCTTCATGAATAACTTGACTCTTGTATTGTCGATATGACTCCTGAATTATCCTTATTATCTTAAGTGGTATTCCAAACTTCTGTAATATTTGCCACATTTTTTCCCTTGTTATAGAATCAAAGGCTTTCTCAAAATCTACAAAGATGGTATACAATCTAGTATTCCATTCTATGCATTGCTCAATGATAATCCTTAATGTACAGATTTGATCTGTGCAGGATCTACTAGAACGAAATCCTGCTTGCTCTCTCCTAATCTTGGCTTCTACTTTATCTTGAATGCGATTTAATATAACCCTAGTTAGTATTTTACTTGGGACCGATAACAGCGTGATTCCTCTCCAGTTATTACAATTTGTCATATCGCCTTTTTTTGGAATTTTTATTATAAGACCTCTTTTCCAATCTTCTGGCATTTTCTCTTTTTCCCAAACTGCCGCCAACACTTCATATAATATTTCTGCCATCAAGTTCACATTTACCTTCAAAATCTCTGGTGGAATTTGGTCTATTCCAGCTGCTTTCCCATTCTTTTGTTGCTTAAGTGCTAGTTTGCTTTCCTGAATTGAAGGAGGAAGGTCTGAGATTCTCATCTCTGTACGCTCTTCATTTTCTTCAGTTTCTTCAGCCTCACTCTCTATTTCTCTCGTTCTGTCATTTTCTCTGATGTTCCTATTTAATACCTCTTCAAAGTGTTCTTTCCATCTCTTCATTTGTTCTTGTTTATCCGTTAACAGCCTGCCATTCTTATCCTTGACTGGTATATTTTTCTTAAATTGTCGCTTTGATAGTAAGCGTGTTGTTTGATAAAGTTGTTTTAAATCACCCTTACTTGCTGCTTCCTCTGCTACTCTTGCTTGCTGTTCTATCCAATTGCGTTTATCATTTCGAGCACTCTTCTTCACTTTTCTATCAAGCTCTTTATATTGTCTTTGTAGCGAACTCTTTTGGGTTCTTGTTTTTGCAGTGTTTAATTCTTCCTTCTTCATTTTTCTAGCTTTAATTTTATCCCATGTGTTCGTTGACATCCAGTCTTTCTGATTACTTTCCCTATATCCTAAAATGTTTTCACTTATTTCTATCAAATTATTCTTGGTCTTCTTCCACTTTCTCTCTATTGTATCCTCTTCTCTTTCTTCTATATCTTCATCTCGCTCCATTTGTAAACCTTCAAACCTGTTCCTAAGTTCCAATACAAATCTATTTCTTGTATCTTTATCATTTAACTTTTTCAAATCAAATTTCTTTCCCATTTTTGAAAACTTTTTACATGCTGCCATTATCCGAAGTTTAAAGACTGCAATTACCAAGTGGTGATCACTACCAATATCGGCTCCTCTTTTATTTCTTACATCTAGAAGGGATCTTCTCCATTTACGGGTAATGCAAACATGGTCAATTTGATTTTCTGTCACATGATCAGGTGATACCCATGTCACTTTATGGATATCTTTGTGGGGAAAAACAGTTCCACCTATGATCAGGTCATTTTCTGCACAAAGATCAACAAATAACTGGCCATTTTCATTCATTTCCCCCAGTCCATGTCTACCCATAATATGCTCTATTCCTTCATTATCTGATCCAATTTTTGCATTTATATCTCCCATGAAGATACATATGTCTTTCTTATTATGTACCAGTTCTTGGTGCAATTTTGAATAAAATTCCATTTTTTCTGTTATGTCTGAAACTTCTGTTGGGGCATAGCATTGTACTATTTTAATATTTCTCACCTTTGCTTTGAACTTAGCAGTTATAATTCTTTCAGAAACAGGGTTCCATTCCAATAAGCTTTTCTTTGCTATCTTACTCAAGAGAATACCTACACCATCCCGATGTTGTTCCTCCTCTTCTCTTCCTGAATATAGGAATGTAAATCCATCTTTAGTTCTCATCTCTCCAAATCCTTTCCATCTTGTCTCACTGATCCCCAATATGTCCAACCTGTAGGCCTGCATTTGGGCTACTGCTTGCTGAAGTCTACCACTCTCTCTTAAAGTTCTCACATTCCAACACCCAATTCTCGTTTTCCCTTTCATGCCAAAAGTCGTCATCTTAGAGTCAGTCCGGCTATTCTTCGTGGATGTTTCTTTAATAGTGGAATTTAAGGTGTGCGGGTTATTAACCCACAGCACCCGATCTTGGTGGTAGGGCTGCTACCTAGACCTCCAAGCAGGACGATTTTCTGTAGGGGTTTTCTCCCTTAACCTTTGAAGATCCCTCTTCACCACAAGGCAGTGGTTTTCTCTTCATTACTCCCAAGAGAATGGGTTGCCTCTTCCGCCGTACCGAAGGATTCCTTCTCTGCCGCATCTGCCGTTGAGGACTTCGCCGTAACCCTGGCAAGGGGCCCTTACATGGTACTATCAGCCGGAGCCAGCTGAACCATGGTTTTTTTAAAGAGGTGTTACTCCTCTTGGTACATCCGCCTCCTCCGCCGTTGAGATGATCGTCCATCTTCTTCCGCCTTTGGAGCCGTTGACCGATAGGTTGCTTCTTAGTCTGGCTCCTCTTCACTAGCCTGCCCGGCATGGGAGACCCTGCCAGTAGCTATGCTACCGCCGGTATAGCCTAGTGAATCATCAGAGCACGCAAGCCCCACCACCAACTACAAGGTCCTGCAACCACTAGGTGGGGAATATGTATAACACTCTCTAATATTCCTTGTTTTAGCTTGAAGAGCAGAATGGACAACAGCATTCAATAAGTCAATAGTGTTTCGAAGAAAGTGAATTGTGAAAGATATGCATCAACAGTTTGGAACCTGAACTCAGCAACTTTGGCTAGAAATCGCAGAAATACGCGGTGTGAGCCAAAAAAAATGAAGAAGACGACTTGGATTGATTTGGTGTTTTTAAGTCCACTTTATGCACCGTAAGGCTAATCGGGACTGGACCTACAGTTTAAAAGTAGCATCCGAACCATTATGTGTCTCCACCGGGAATCGAACCTGGGACACCTTGATTACAAGGCGGCGACGCTACCACTGCGAAGAAGAAGACTATAGAATGTACAATTTTTTTCAACTCGTCTCATTTTCCTTAGTTGTATTTTTGTATAGGTTTGTTACTATGTAGGACATCAAGCCATTATTTGTATTAATAGTGTTTTAAATTAAATATTGTGTGGCTTAATTGTAGCCCTATTAGGACGATAAATAAAATTTAATAATAATGAAAAGTTAGGCAGAAACCGGATCCAAATTGACCGTACGGTAAGGCGTTACTTGTTTTAGTAAGTTCCTCAACTCTCTTCAAGGCTAATTCAAGTTCTCGCTTGCAAATTCTCGTCTTCCACGCCGTGAAAATTTAGGGAATCGTGCAAACACGCCTCCTTCTCCCCTCCCCTCCCAGCGTGAAGTCGATGACTTAACCGTTACGTCGCCACGGCGTTTGTTTTTCGTAACCGAAGAGCGAGGCTCCTCCACGCTTAGTATTCAGGCTGAAGGGGGTGGGCACCTGGTTCCCATGACCCCAGAGTGACCTCTCGCAGCGAGTGGCCAGGGGCGACCGAACGAGAGTATCGATCGCATGCTTTCTTCCTAGCTTCGACCTGGCACAGGGGAAAAAAATAATAATGTCTTCGAGAAACGATTTCAGATTATGTGTGATTTGCGGTTCGATTTATACCCTGCCTTCCCCACTACTCTCTCGATCTGCTCAGCGCATGCGCCAATGAGATCCAATGTCAGTGACGGATATGATTTTGCCTTCGTTAAAGTTGAGGATCACAAAAGTCCATCGCTTATTTTGGTAACGATTACAGCAAAACTTCTAGATACAATGGAGAGTCAAATGAAGAACCTTAATCAGTTGTTGTTTCTTATCTCGTAGATTTCTGTATGTAGGGTTGCACAAATTTGCTGCATTTTAGCACAGGCCTATTGCTGATCTACACATATTATCAACTTTGAGTTAGTGCCTGTATACATTAAGAAGAATAAGTATTTGGGATCCACGTGCAGTCACTTGTGAGCCACTGCGAAGGCTTTTCCACCCATCTTGCTGCGAACGGAGGCCATTGTGGAACTAGATTTAGATTTATTCTTTCATGTGCGAGCCATAAGCTGTACACACAACATAACATTTGGATTTTTTTCTACAATACCTACATATATATATCAGGAGCGTATATTCTAGGCTGGCTATCTACGAAGCTTGCAATCTAGAGAATAAATACAGGAGAAAAATCGATCAGAAATTGTAGATAATACCGGGTGTCCCTTTCCCTGATTACAAACTTTATTCATATCCGCTATATGCAAGGTAGAGATGTGAAAGTGGTGCCAAAATGTTGGAAAACTAACCAAGTTTTTTTGTTGCAGGTTTGAGTAACGTGGTTGTAGTGTAGCAGTGTCAGTGCCCAGAAAACCGGAAATGTTCACAAATCAGGAAAAAGCTCAGCATGTCCTCTGGTATCACGAGACCCGGTCATCAATAACAGTGCAGAGGAACTTTCAAATGTACAGAATTCTTTCGTCTAGAATATCTGCCATCAATAAGTTGGTATTTAAAAAATGGAATTTATCTTCATTCCCAAATCCTGTCAAGTCCAAGAAACATTGTATGGAAAGATGCCACCCGATGTCAAGAACATTATTTCCGAATTCCTTGGCACTGACACTGCTACACTACAGCCACATTACTGAAACCTGCAACAAATAAACTTGGTTAGTTTTCCAACATTTTGGCACCACTTTCACATCTCTACATTGCATATAGCGGATATGAATAAAGTTTGTAAACAGGGAAAGACTTCTGGGACACAGGGTACCGTATTATTCATATCAGTGAGATGATGCTGATTCTGGGGTTGGCAACCTGGTTTCTTATGAGTTGGTAACCTGATTTCCTACGAGTTGGTAACCTGATTTCCTATGGGTTATGTTGACAAGAAATGACGTCTCATGGATTTCTCTGTTTATGTACAACATTTATTTACACTTCTACCCTTCGCCGTATATACATATTTTCATAACAAATCCATTATCAACAGCTCCCGGTTGCCTTTTGCCACATAACAAAGAGAATTGCACTTATCAAGACTTTACTCTACGAGCGCACTATTTACCATGGCGCTAATCCGCCCCCGCAGTTCATCACGCAGAGTTCCCTACGCATAGCTACGGCGCTTACGCTCTGTGTGTATCGCTGCATCCAAAAAACTGTCAATCCATTGAGGGACGGCCACTTTCTGCGATCTGTGAGCCTGAAAATCTGAGAGCATAAGAGAGACTGTAACAAGTCGGAACCGGTATTTATACGTCCGACAAACAACACGCCCCCCAACCACCGAGGCAAAGTCCTATTGTTACCTTTCAAACGGGGAAGCCGTTGCGAAAAACCAACCGTTGGATTCCCTAACTACCGAGCAAAAGGCAACCTAGGCAGAGCATGTACACCGAAATACACTTTTACATACATATTTCCCTTTCCATGCGCGCCGACTACGTGGGTGCTCCGGGGCTCGAGCACCCACATAAATAATCTTGTGGGTGCGCCGCACCCACAAGATTTTTAGTTTGATAAAAACAAAATAAAATAAATATTTCTCACTTGCCATTATCAAAAAATAATAAGCAATTAAAACATTGAGATGGAAGTTAAAATTTCTAACGTCTAAAACATAATTGTTTCAAATGTGTTTGTGCAAAAGTAATCAAGCAACACATTCCCCCCTTCGTTGCCTGTCTCTGGCCAAGTCAAAGGCAGTCTCCACAATAACAATGGAAGTATATTGACATTACCAAAATTGCAAACAAATTCATCAGTGCAAATGACGTAAGAAGGAATGTGTTTTGTATTGAAAGTTAACATGTCATGATTATTATTATTATTATTTGGTACATAAAGTTAGTCATTTTGTAGTTTCTGTTCACAACAAAATCCTTGCCTAGTTCTTTCTGCAATATAATTAAAATTATTTGCATTTATGAAGATTTTTTTTCATTTTAATTTGTATGAATGTGGTATTTTCTGTTAGTAACGTGTTGATAATATCATTGCCTCTTGCAATCATTGTGCATGTAACTTGTTTAAAGTATACAATACTTGATAATTACAGATCTAACCGCCATTGATATGCACCCACAGAAATTTTGGAAAGTCGGCGCTCTTGTCCCTTTCTGCAGCTGTGTGCAGAAAAGCCACACAGCAGATTTATTCTGAGTTGGCAACCTGATTTCTTCTGAGTTCGCAACCTGATTTCCTTTGAGTTGCTAACCTGATTTCTTATGAGTTGGCAACTTGATTTCTTAGCAGTTAGTAAATTTATTTTTATTCATAGCCTAGGAGCACGTGAGATAGCCCTCATATTGGATTCAGTATACTACGTCAAATATATATATATATATATATATATATATATATATATATTGCATTTACTTTATCTTATATGCTGTCTCTTAGTTTGTCCCCTATGTACACATTCTTTCCCCTCCCCTAACAGCTCATTCACTCCACTCGGTCTTCTTCCAGTCTTTCTACCTTCTTCCTCGCCTCACTTCTCTTCTCTTTCACTTTCACCAAAAACTCTCCCACTTTCTCCAACTTATCAACACTAGCTGCACTCTGTTCCACAACTAATTTGAGTGCTTCTTCTTTTCCCACACCGTCCAGAAATTTGTCCTGCAGGGCGCGCGTTCCCGGGCATGCAAACAGGTGATCCCTCCCGTCACGGGTAATCATGCACAGAATAATTGAATTTCCATTTGCCGATAAATTTTTGTAAGTTTTAAGCCCGCATCACACGAAACTGGATTTCCAGTAGGTATGGCCTAGTTGGCGCTGGACTGGCTACCAATTTGCTTGTTTTCGCCTCACACGATACTTATCAGCGTACTTGTCGATAGTCTTTTGTTCCCCTACGAGGGAAGTTGTAATGGCGGCCGCGTGAGATGTAAACAATGTATCACTTCAGATTTTTAAAAGCCGATAACTATTCAACCGAGAGGAATAACGTTTCGTATAAAACGTTATTAGGTACAAAATAATGGCGCTGCTTAAATACATACTTTAGAACGTTTACTATACACGTATGGAAGAATATTTTAGTTGCTTCAAATGTAAACACCGTGCACTCAGCATAGATGGTGTAACTCAATGCGCCTTTCATGCTGTATACGTTATACATTGGTGGAGTAACACTCGGAAACCACAGACAAAAGCGCTCCTTTGCAAACTCACAGATTATCTTCACATGGCGAAACTTTGCTGTTCCACAGAATCCAGTCGAGGAAAGCTAGTAGCAATTAGAACATGTCCTATTCCTCCAAACCAGTCAAGCAGTCAGCCAGGCGGCCATGATTGCGACCTAGAAAGTTAGTTCAGCGCCAACTAGGGCATTCCTACTAGAAATCCAGTTCCGTGTGATAGGGGCTTTAGGCTGACTGGTGCAAGTGTGTATATAGGTGGCGCCATCTTTAAAATTACAAAAATGGCGTTTTGAAGCTCGCTTGGATAGTGTTGCAGCCTTGAAGTCGTTTTGTAAATAACAGTTGATACCTCATGTAAATTTCAGGTGTATACAGTCTGCCCTATATTTGTTATTGAACTTTTAAGGTTCTCATTTGACTCTTGTAATAATTTGAAGAACCAAGCTGATGGAGCTACAACCCCTCCCGAAAGGTTGAGAACATCATCATTTTCAAATGAGTTGTGAAGAACTTGAGGGGGGGGGGGCGGAAAACCAAAGTGATAAATGAAATTCCCCTGAAAATGACCCGGGATTAACATTCTTGTCCTTCAACAACTTTTGAAACGAAGGTTAAGAATGTCAATTACGATACATGTTATAGTGTATCCTAGTGGAGTATACTGAGTCCAAAATCTGGGCTATCTCACTATGTCACGTGGTCCTAGGCTATGAATAGAAATAAGTTTACCAAATCCTAAGAAATCAGGTTGCCAACTCGTAGGAAATCAGGTTGCCAACTCATAGGAAATCAGGTTGCCAACTCGTAGGAAATCAGGTTGCCAACTCGTAGGAAATCAGGTTGCCAACTCGTAGGAAATCAGGTTGCTAACTCGTAAGAAATCAGGTTGCCAACTCGTAAGAAATCAGGTTGCCAACTCGTAGGAAATCAGGTTGCCAACTCGTAAGAAATCAGGTTGCTAACTCGTAGGAAATCAGGTTGCCAACTCGTAAGAAATCAGGTTGCCAACTCCAGAATCACCTCACTGATATGAATAATTTTATTTACAATTTCTCATCGATTTTTTTCCTGTATTTTATTCTGTAGACTTCAGGCTTCGTCGATAGCCTAGTTAGCCTAGAATATACGCTCCTAGAACGCAGATGTGTAATATCCATATTTGGCTACAATTTCAACCACCTCCGAAAACAGTGCATCTGGCTGACTATGGGAAGTCACATAGAATGTTTGTAAGGTATGTAAATATCGTAACGAATTATACTTTCTCTAGAAGCTTCAGTCTGACCGAGGGTCGTTCACTTGTTTTCACCAGCTGTCTGCTCCTCTGAGGTATTTTAATTATGCAGAGTCAAGTGTGTACAGATTTCCTAAAACAATTGGAGTGACAAGAAGCAAACAGGTAAACAGGTAGCAATCTGCGTACAGAATAGGAAGAATAACTTGACGAATCGGCGTGGTGGAAGCCTTTACTGGAAGAGCATGAGAGAAGAAGGCAGGCTTGGTAGGGACTTTGACAGGAGTACTTTTGGGAGTCTTGGAAGAAGGGTAGTCAGCCTGACTTAGGTTGAGAAGGAAGGAGAAGCCTAGAGATCGATCTCTTAATTCGATCATCGATCATCTATGTCTAGACAGATGTTTATCCTAAACCTTACCATGTACGATTCAGGTTCTAAGTTCTAAAAACCAAAGAGTGACTATTTCCCATTTCAGTTTTGTTTTAGTTAGTGTATTTGTTTCAGGATTACCTCTTGCTGCTTGGCATCATGTCCTCATGACAAGTGGTCTCACCATCTGAGGATGAATGATATTTAAACTACATCACCCATAAATCCATTGGGAGTGGCAGGTTCGATCCCGTCATTCGTAAGAATTCAGTCTGGACTGTTTTCTAGATTCTATTCGCATGTAATCGCCATATCTCCATAAACAAAAAGTGCAGTCTTTTGTAATCGCATGAAGCATTTTGAATCACCCTGTGTACATACACGCCCAATATAACTCTAACTAGTAAACCATGAAAAATACGATCAAATAAAGAATTAGCAGATTTATTTTGAAACTACAATTTTGCACCCAGTAAGCACTTCCCAACTAAAGTAAGGATTGAAAAAAATATTATGTCATTTCCTTAATCTTCTTGGTGCAAATGCACGTGACTATGGACGACAGGCAGTCATTACTTGATGCACAGGATGTCGTTGAGCATATCAACAAGACATTGCTTCCTGCAAAGAGAGACCGACGGTAACTACTCACTATTTCCAAGAATGTACTATTTACCGTAATATATCAATAATATCATAAGCATAGTTTTATAAACACAGGATGATATTTCGAAACGAAAAGGGTATTCATTTCTTCCTTTCCATCAGGTTACATCACAACAAAAAATGTTTTGCTCTCGGACAATGTTTTCAATTGACACAATCCGAAAATAGCAAACAAATTTACGATTTGAAGAATCTTGTGTCACGCAGACGTGGTGCTTAAGACTCTAGGTTCCCCATATATAGTGTTTTGTGTGTCTAAATGCAAATAGAAAAAAAATATGAAGCTTCGAATGCCTGAATCACACGAGGATAGATCTCCTGCTGGCGCTTTTCCAGTTGGGCTTGAACTTGTTGCGTGGTACTGGCTCATCTGCTAGCTTTCGCCTCACACGATACTTGTTTCCTTACTTGTCGCTATGTTTATTCCCACAAGGCATTGCGCAGATCAGGCAAGCCAAAGAGATAGATGAGCGATTTGAAGAAAGCTGTAAGTGAATAGCGTGGTTATGCTGTTAATTAAAAATTAAGAGAAAAGCATGGGCTGAAATTGGATCGAAATAAAATATAATAATCATAGTGTACTCAACAAGCTCTTTAATGAACTCGGGTCTATACACGAGATTCGCTGGATTCATTCATAAAACATGTCTTGTTCAACTAAACATGTTAATACACTTGTTACGTACCCAATAGACCTAATACTTGTAAATACTGTAGTTGTTAAAGTGAAACAGAGATGGTAGCACCAAACATGCAAACAAGAAGATCCATAAAAGATAGTGTAAATAGACGTAAAAGTTAATTAGAAAGATGAACAATAATAAAATACAATGTAAAAATAATGAAATGATATATAGACGACCAAATTATTAAAGATAATGGCAAAATTAGCAAAGTGTTCATATGCAAATATATGCGAAATATAAAGAAGTGAAAAGACTAATATAAATTTGTGTCTCCTAACAAGTCTTTTCTGTTGTCCTCTTTGAGGAATTTTTTTATTACATGAGTGGCGGCGCTGTACAGACTTGAATATATTCTCACGTGTTCTAAAGAAGAAAGATATAATATAATCGATTAACTGTCTCCATTTGTAGGCTCACTGTCTGATTTCATTTCTAACAAGAACCCTACCCTGAAGATGCCCTAGCGTGGTAAAAAAGATGTGCACCTTAGGGAGGTAGCACACTGGTAATAATAAGGATTTTCATTATCGGCTATCAAATTTGTTGTGTACAAATCTTATCGCTTTGGATAAATTACTAAATATTAGTGAACAGGAATGCATATTTTCTTTCAACGAGCAGCAAACTTTCTCTTCCAAGCTCACAGATTATGTTCACATGACCAAACATTCGCTCTGATTGGCTGTTCCACAGAATCTAGCAGAGAAATCCAGTTGCAATTAGAACATGGTCTACTCGTCAAAAGCAGTTTAGCAGCCAGCCAGGAAGCCAGTCCGGCATTCCTACTGGAAATTGAGTTCCGAATGATTCGGCCTGTACATGATTATGTTGCTTCTCCTCCAGACGCCTCGTGCACACAATCAAATACTCAGTGGCAAGCACGGAGGGCTTCGATGTCCCCAACCCACCTTTGGTTGCAATTTGACAATACTCTGGTCACCTGTAGGCAGTGGCGTACGCAAGGGGGGGGTTACGGGGTTTAACCCCCCCCCTTGAGCTTGTGAAATATAATGAAAAATGCTGTGGAAAAAAAAATTAAATGGCCAATTTACCACAGTCAAAGATCTGGGACAATACTATTACTATTACTAAATCTACTACTACTACTACTACTACACTAATAATAATAATAATAATAATAATTTGAATTATTATTTCCATGTAGCATGGAGAAAAGCACAGCATTCCAAGCACACGCGTCTTTCAGAGTGATGCCTTGAAAATAAGCACAAGTTCTTGAAAGTGAAATATGAGGGTAACTATGATTTAAAAGAGAAATAAAATGTTTTGTATTTCAGTTGCAACAATGTTCAATACTCTGGCGTACGCAGTTTTTTTGGGGGGAGGGGCCGGAATAGTAAATGTGGATAACACATGGCTTCGTTTTGGAGGGCAGGATGCATAATAAAATATTTCGTATTTTTGGAGCTTTTCAGTCTATTAAAATTGTATTCAAAGACAAAAATGGTAATCGGGACTCACTTTAAAAGAGGTTTCGTATTTACACTTTGATTTTTTAAAGTTCTTAACGGATTTTTATTTGAAAATTCTGATTTTCTCAAAATTTTGGTAGGGGCTGTAGTATCATCGGTAGAGGCATGCATATTTCGTTTTTGACAAAAAGAAAACGAAATTGAAATAACACATTGCAATGTTAATTTTTAAGGTTTCTGAAAGGTGTGAGGTGCATTTTCCTACCCTGTTTTGTCACGAAATGATGCGAAATGAACTGCAAAATGCGAAATAGACTCTTAAACACGAAATTTACCGTTTATATACCGACGCGACACTTTCTGAAGTCTGAAGTATCCTGTGTGTTATGCAATTCAAGGAAAATTGATTAATTTTGCTGTAAATATTTGAAAAGCAAAAATGGACTCCTCTATACAGGAATAAACTTAATATTCTGGTAATGATTTAATGTGCTATTAGAAGGGATATGTTTATTTTGTGTAATAGTGCGATTATATTCACATTTTTAAAACCAAAATGTAATTTTATATACCGCTTTTTCACCGCTTTAACAGCGAAATTTCATTTCATTTACAGCTTTTGAACCCGAAATTGACTCTGTTTTTATACTGAAATTTTGCTTTTTTATTTACCAAAAGTATGTGCCTCTAACCATCGGCCATGCCTCTACGTACGCCAGTGTTCAACGAACATGTATTTTTTTTGTGTGAACAATGAGAATTAACTAAAGAAAATTCTTGGTTCGTTGTTAGAGGCTAATGTATAGACAAAGGCTAGGCGGACAAGAATACAGTCACCAGTCTGCCTTCCCATTGTATTATTTACCGCAGCACGTTTGAATGTCTCTCTTTAAAATGTCTCACCTTGTTGACTAGACAATTATTCAAACGACAATAAGCTTAACTATTGGAAAATGTTTTGTTGGTAAGAACAGTGAGACAATCCAGATGTGAATTATCGGGGACATTTATGCGGGGAAGAAGCCGGAAAAATTCCAACCAATTTCGGGAATCGAATCCGGATCTCCCGCGTGATTGTCAGATGTTCTACCGACCAGACCACCACAGCTTCTTGGATGAGTCCCATACTTTAATTATTTCAATTTATTTTAATATATTTTCTTGTTTTATGGATTTTCTTCACCCTTAAAATGTCTCACCTCGTTGACCAGATAAAAACAAAAACAAAAAAATGCTCTCAGGATTTGATAAAAATTGAATGATTAGAAAGTAATTTCTTTCTATTGTTTTCATAAATGGTATATTTATGTAGATCTCTACTACATAATAGTAGTAGTGGTATTAGTAGTATTATTAGTAGTAATTCAGCTAATTAATTAATTATAAGTATTATTAATTAATTGTGATTATTATTATTTAATTAAAGTATAATAAATCAAAGGTAATGTGAATTTGGAGAAAGTTTTAGAAATAACACCCCCCTTGACGAAATCTAGCGTACGCTACTGCCTGTAGGCTGTAGGTCTTTAACCTCTGGTGTTTACAAACAACATTTCTGGACATAGTTCTGCCAGAAGTTAGTGAGCAGAACATGAGTCGACGATTTTTGTTGTGTGATATACCCTGACGGAATGGAAAAATGAAGACCCCTTTCGCTTCGAAATTTTATGCTCTGTTCACGTCACTATGTCAAAATGTATATTACGCCCTCCCTTGCCCGGGAAAACAAATGCTACCACTACCTAGATAGAGGCGGCAAAATCTCCCTCGGACAAGCGAAATAGCGTTACGGTCCAGGTTAAGTTCGTGTGTAGGAACCGGTGACCAACAGTGCATAGTAATAAGCCATATCGAATAAAAACAAAGACATATGTACTTTCAAATTACCACCTCTTTACCTGTAGCCGGTAAGCGGCTAGCTGCATACCTGAAAATCACGGGTAGCGACATGCATACCAAAATGATATAGCCCAAAATTAACATGAAAATAAAAAGTATATTCTATTCATAACCAACAAAAATGGAATTATTACAGGTCCCCACACTTGCACTCTCTCATTCTCTCTCAGATTCAATCCTCATGGGGTCATCGACACAAGAAATTATACATGACATGTACAGGTTTTATGACGACAAGCCCTAATTATTGCATTCTCAATTAATTTTATCTTACTTTTTGTCTAATCAGGTCATTTGTGATTTTGCTCCAGTGCTACTTAAATCCTAGCCAGCCCTTACTTAAGTTCACCTTTTGTTTTTAAAAAAGAAACTAGTCGGCGCGGTGAGAATACATTACTTCACCAGTATAAACAAAGGCGTCTCAACGGCAATTACATTCACGTGGGCGGACGTTTTCCTTTTACAAGACCTCACGTGGTTCCAAACATAACAAATAACCTCCGTTGAGTGACGCAAACATATACTCTCTAGCAGGCGGGACTTAAACACTTCGCCGCGACGAGCAATTCACATTACCAGGCAAGTACTTTAACAAACAATCACATATGCGACCTGACGTAGCTAGCAGCGACACAGCGCTGACACATAAAAATGAACAAACCTCAAGTAGAATATGCAATTAAGCGGGCGGCGCTTTACTCTAATAGTACGCACTTTAAACAAACACAAAGGAGCACAAACAACAATGAATTTAAGATCATAAAAAAAATATCACAAGGAATAAGAAAAATTGACCTAGACGAATAGATTACAAATGACAAGCGCGACGGGAGTTTGGTATGAAGTTCGAGTTGAGTGGGCGTTTTCAAAATGTCGACGAATTTCAAGGGCGTTCTCTAAATCAATCGGGCCGTCACGTGTTAAGGTTCACACAGATGAATACTTTACCATCTCTCAGCTTCCGGGGTGCGTCCTGGCGTCTTTATGGGCGATTGAAAACACATAGTATCCACGCGAAAGGTTTCTTTGGTCGCGACGATGAAGATGCGAAAAGGATTCAAACACCTAGTTCCCCGGCTCCTCTTCCTCTCGGGATCGGTGGATCTCCGTGGTATGGCGCGGTTCGGACGTCGCATCTGAGCGGTCGTTGTAGGCGTCGTCGGCGTCGTCGGGGCGTCAGCATCTCTCTCTACATCTCTCTGTCGCGGCTGGTAGGCGTCGTCGGCATCGTCGGGGCGTCAACATCTCCCTCTACGTCTCTCTGTCGCGGCTGGTAGGCGTCGTCGGCGTCGTCGGGGCGTCAACGTGGCGGATGGTAGGCGTCGTCGGCGTATCAATAGGGCGGCGTTCGACGTTCTCTCTCTCTCCATGGCGGCGGATAGGCATCATCGGCGTAGTTTCTTCTGACATCAGGCGAATCGACGTAACGCCCCCATCTAATTTCTTCCTCTAGCCCGCCATAGTTTCCGGTGTTCCTCGTTTCTCAAAAATTATAAATGGCGTAAGGTAATCACGGAAACACGGTTTCGCTTCAACTTCCCCCAGCGGTTGAGGTAGGCGCACTCGTGTAGACTTACTGCCTATCACACACACTGGTGTTCGCACAACACAACAAAGTCCACTGTACACGAAAGGTAGCACGAAGGTGCTCTCGTTCCAAGAATCGCGGCAAAACTGTATAGGGAGAGGTAGCACGGAGCTGTTCTCGCTACAAGGATCGCGGTAAGACTGTGTATCGAAAAACCATGTCCTTCGTTTTATTTGGATTTTGAAAAAGGACGCTAGGCGCACGTTGGAGTGACGCTTCCGGAGAGGTTATTCCACCACGCTCTATTGTCTCCAAACTAGGACGGACCGTGTCCGAAGTTTACTTGTGAGGATTAAGCTTCCGCCTGGCTGTCGCCCATAGATCAATTGCAATCGCTGTCCACAAACTGATCAATTAGAACCGATTTGATCTGGCGTCCGTAATCGTCGCTTGATCGTGACGAAACTCCACACATCCGTCCTTGCCTACATGCCGCTGCGCTGGTATAAGTTTCACATGAATCTGACCGTTGGAAACCGAGATATTTAAATGTTTGTCATTACGGTCGAATTTCCTAAGCTTTAGACGCATAGCGTGACCCTTCAGGTGCTCACTCTTAACACACGTGAACGTCTTGTTCCTCCCGTCGGCTTGGCAAAAATCAAATATGTAATCTTACAAATTAAAACACTCAACACTTTGAATCAACACGTCTTTTTACCGCTACATACATGAATAATAATGATAATAATAATAGTGACGGTAAATCTGACTGTCACAACCTCGCCCCTCTCCTTCTTCCAAGGATTTCGTAAGCGTGAAAAATTCGCTCTACACAGGGACAGAATTTTTTTTTGTTACAAATCCTTGAACACTGTATATAATATTGACCAACAAATACATGAACACCCTGTATATAAATTGACAAGCAAATACATGAACACCCTGTATATAAAAATTGACAAGCAAATACATGAACACCCTGTATATAAAAATTTACTCTCTGAACGGCACGGACACTGTGACCTTCCAGATACATAACATATATAATAACACCCTGAATATAAACATAACACGAAGAGTATGTACACAAAACAAGAACAAGATGTGAGCATTTACGTGTCAGCTTGCACTCTTACGTCGCTCTTACTCTCGTACAGTGCTGTCCACTCTCTGCGCTTCTCATCGGAACAGTTCCACCTCTTGCAGTTCTCTATATGCTGGGGTGCTATGGTCTTCCCAGACGTGCAGTCCACTAACTCCAGAATATTGGCGGCGAGCTTGCTCTTGCAGAAGTACGGACCATCGTACATGAAAAAGAGCTTCTTGATTTTCCCTTCAATTTGAGAGCTAAGTCCGTGATTTTTTACGAATGCGAGGTCTCCAGTTCGAATCTCGGCGCCGTTTCTTGCCTGTCTTTCATTGGCCTTCCTCCTGGTTTCTCTCGTCCGTTCGACGGCCATCAGGATCTTTTGTTTGACAGTTGGGTCGCGGTTGTCCTCCCTCAATCCAAAGTGGCGAATTACGTCTCTCCGAGGTGTGCTGCCGAATTGTAGCTCTGCTGGTGTGAACCCAAGGGTGTCGGATTCTGTGTTGTTTAGGAGGAGTACAATCGAGGTGACGTGCTTGCTCCATTCCTGATGCTGTTTATGGCAATATAATCTCAAGAGGCGGTTCATTTCACAGTGCATGCGTTCGACCTTGTTTGCCTGCGGCCTGTAGCTCGGGGTCCATATGGGCTTCACTGCGTATGCTTCCAAAGTGTCCCTCCAGAGGCTACTTGTGAACTGAGCTCCGCGGTCCGTGAGTATGTAGCGCGGAGTCCCGAGGTGTACAAAGTAATTTTCCGTAAGCTTACGGAGCAGCACTCTCGTCGCGGTTGACCTGACTGGATACGCAACCAGAAAACGACTGCATCCATCCATGACTGTGAATAGGTACTTCATGCCGTCCTTGCTTTTCGGGAGTGGTCCCACGCAGTCTGCGAACAACACTTCCCGCGGTTTCTCTGCCACAAACGAGGTTGGGTTTTTTGCTGCTCTGACGCGGTTAGGCTTAGTTTGCATACAGATGACGCAATCGCGCACCCATTTCTTAGCGTCTTTCCGCAACCCTTTCCAGTAATAGGTACTCTCGAGGTATCTCCACATTTTCCTCCCCCCGAAGTGACCTGATTTGTCATGCGCTTCCTCCAAGATTTTCTTTCTCGCTTCAGCTGGCACATATACCCTCAGGCGCTCCGGGTTGTGGACATCCGTCTTGCACAGGATCCCGTTCGCGACGACAAAATGCTCTTTCACGCGTCGCTGGCGACGTGGATCTGCGGGTTGCTGGTCTTCCAGGATACTGAAGTACTGTGCGAGCTCGGCATCTTCGTGTTGCATTTCTATAAACCGCCCGCGGCTGAAGGTGGTCAGGTACAGGGAATCGAACTGCATCAAATTTACGTGCACTTTTGTTAATCCTTTCCCCCCAACGTATCTTGACAGGGCATCAGGCACAACATTCTCTCGCCCTTTCACATACTCCACCTCGAACGAGTAGCGCTGAAGGCGATTGCTCCACCTCGTTAGTCTCCCACTCCAGTTTTTTGCGCGGTGCAGCCATTGGAGATTCCGGTGGTCTGTTCTCACAATAAAGTGTCCTCCGGCCAGATAAACATGAAAGGTTTCGATGGCCCACACCACGACCAGGCACTCGAGTTCTCCGACGGTGTAATTTCTCTCTGCCCCCTCGCAGGGAACGACTGGCGTACTGAATCACACGTTTCTCCCCCTCCTTTTCTTCATAGAGTACTGCGCCCACGGCCGTGATTGAAGCGTCGCACTGGACATAAAAAACGTCAGAAAAATCAGCGTGGTAAAGGCGAAGCTGTTCACAGACGGCGTCCTTCAGTTTATCTAGGGCTCCTTGATGTTGATCTGTCCATTTCCATGCCTTTCCTTGTTTCAGCAGTTCAAATAGGGGTGACGCAAGTTCGCTGAAGTTCTGTATGAAGCGCCGGTGCCACGTAAATATCCCTAGAAGGCGCTGGACTCCTTTCCTTGATGTCGGGGGCTCAAGCTTTCTTATTGTTTCAAACTTCACTGGGTCCTGCCTCACGCCTTGCGCGTCTCTGATGTGGCCCAAAAATTGCACTTCCGGTTGAAAGAAAGCCGATTTCTCGAGTTTAATTGTCATTCCCGCATCTCGTAATTTAGTGAGGATCAGGTTTAGATGTTCAAAATGTTCTTCCACGTTTCTTGAGAAGCACAAGATGTCATCAACATACCACAGACAGAAATCTTTCACTTCGTCTCCGAGCACTTCCGCCATGGCGTTCGTGAAAGCTTGCACGCCGTTAGAGATTCCGAACGGAACGACGGTAAACTCGTATAGGTTATCCTCGAATCCGAAGGCTGTATAAGGCATGCTCTGTTCGCACAAGGGAACCTGCCAGAATCCAGATAACGTATCGATTTTTGAGAACACGTGCTTGCCATGGAACAGTTGTAGGGTGTCCTGTAGTTTTAAGGTTCTGACGCGTTCCAGCTTACACCTCGTATTTAGCGCGCGGAAATCTCCGCAAATTCTGAGGCTATTGTCAAATTTCTTCACCACGAGAAGAGGATTCAAATGTACGGAGCGTGATTTCCTTATTACGCCCCACTCCAGCATCTGCTGCAGCTGCCGACGCACTTCCGGTCGATGTGTAAACGCTATCGGGTAAGGCTTACTGACAACTGGACTTTCTCCCTCGACACGGATTTCATGCGTATACTTCCGGCACTTTCCTGGCCTTTCATCAAGAACGACGGCATTATTCCTCAAAAGATTGGCGAAAACTTGCTTTTGACTCGCCGAGAGATTCTCACATGAAGCAACTGCGGCGTGCAATCTTTCCTGAACTCCTTTGTCGCGGTCGACCTCCGAACATAAAGCGACGACGGGCTGGAACTCGCCCTCTTCTCCTGCGCCTGACCTCCAGAATTCGACGTTAAACTCTTCGTCGCGATTATTCAAGGTTACAAAGTGTCGACCGATGTTGAGCACAGACGCATACCGGCTCAGGAAATCCATTCCTAGCAGCAGGTCCACGGACAATGACTGGACCACCAGAACCTCAACCTCAACGTGATGTTCATCCAGCGTTGCCTGCAGAATGGTGTGACCGAGGGGCCTCTCTCTCGCTTTGCCCGAGAAATCGATGAGTCTAAAGTCCCGTACGTGCCGAAGTTGTGGCCTGCGCACTCCCTTTGTCACGCGCCGCCAAGTTGCCTCCGAGCATAAGCTTGCCTCACTTCCCGTGTCTAGGAGCCCCATCACAATTTCATCGCCCACTCGCAGTTGTACATGTGGCGATTTCGAAGGCCAGCGGTCCTCGTGACTTTCCTCGGCTTCTTCGTCGGCGTGGATCTCCTCGTCCAGCCAAGCGGCACGAATCCTGATCGGCGTGGTCTTTGTTACATCCGGGTGGTTCGGCTCAAGCGAAGGTGGATCAGGTGTAGTCTGCCCCGCATCCGAGCCCTGACGCGAGACTTTTATTAGTTTCCCGGATGCTGGTATCCCGACGGTCCTGGCCTGGGCGAACCGCGTCTGGAATTCGGCCTGGTCTCTTCTCTCGCTGCGTCCTCGCTCCACGGCGTCCTGCATCTCCCCGATCTGACTCCGGGCTGACCGACCTGCTATCCGCGTGGCGCTGATAAAAGCCATCCCGGACTTGGCCGTTCTGAAAGAAGCTGTCGTTCCTCCTTGGCGACGCACGAGTCGGACCTCCACGCCGTCTCCTGCCTCTGAACGGGCGTCTTCGTTGCGGTGAAGGTGGATCTTGCAGCTGGCGGTTCCTTTCAGCCCCTGGAGCGTGGTGCTGTCCTCTCCTTCCCTGCTGGACTAGATGAACGCGCGGGTGTTTATTCCGGTGCGACGAATCATCTTCCGGTCGGCGCCGCTTGCTAAACTTCTCACCCCTGGTTTTCTGCCTCTCCTCCTCGCACTGAAACAGGTTTTCCAGTGTGAGGGACATCGCGTCGGCGTCAAACACGCATGCTCCATTGAGGTGACGACGAATTTCGTGTGGAAAATGGTACACCAGAGCGGCTATTATCTCCGCCGTGGTCATTTGGGGTTGCAGAGACTTGAACTCATTGTAACGTTTCCAAAAGTACTGGGCCTACGTGAGTCCTCCGCCCCTGTCGTATCGTTCGTTTCGCACCTGCATCAGCATCCTCTCGACCTGCAGGGGACGTTGAAAATAAGTGAGAAACGCTTCCTTGAACTCCTCATATGAATTGAAGTTCCCCTCGTTCCTGTCCATCCAGTTCTTGGCCCGGTCCTGCATTAAACCTTTCAGAATCAGAAGCCTATCCTCGTCTGTCAGACCTAACTCTCGGGCGGTAGAATTAAATTCCTCGAGGTACGTGGAAGGAAGAATTCTGTCAGCACCCGAGAATTTTTTGAAGTGCTTCCGGTATTCTGGCGGAAACAGAGCTCTCCTGGCGGACGATTGTCCTAACTGTAAATCCTCGTCCCTCTGCTCGCGGCGCGGACTCAACCGTGGTGACGCAGTGTTTTCTCTTCGAAGGGGGCGGGGCGTTCCTGGAGCTCGCTGGTCGCTTTCCCCGTTCGAACAAGTGGCGACGTCGGCTGCCGGTGGTGAAGTCAATCTGGGCTCCCGCGACGATTGTGAAGTGCCGCTGCTAGTCACGCTCAGTTGACGCACTTTCATCTCGAGGTCCTCAATTCGTTCGGAGTTTCCTTCGGCTCGAACTGAAATTTCCCGCACATGTCGCCCCAGGGAGTCTATGCCACGGTCACATGTCGCTTCCAGCTGCACGCATTGTCGGGCCATCTGCTGCATACCTTCCTCCTGGTCGCGCACGCTCTGAGACAGTGTTGCCATCTGGTTCTCTTGCCGGTCGATCCGCACGTTGGTGTCGGCGATTTTGGCTTCGACACGGGATTCGCATTCCTGTACCCGAGTGACGAGTTCTTGCGATATCACCTCACCGGAAGTACGGATGGTCTCCTGGAGGCGGTCTTCCGTCACTTGCATCTGGGTGCTGATGGCCTCTATCTTTCTTTGGGTGGCTTCCAACCCGCTTCGCGTGGCCTCCATCTTAGCTTCGATTCCGCTTCGCGTGGCCTCCATCTTGGCTTCCATCCGTAGTAGCATCTCGATGATCTGTTGGGAGCTGGTACCACTGAGGCTAGCTGCTTCGCCGACCCGTTCTGTTTCTCTCAGGGACACCTGTTGCGCGCTGGTCTCATTGGCTTGCCCCCCGCTGTTCGGTAGACTGGTTTCTTCACGTGGACTTAACGGGAGATCGCACCGGGAAGAAACCTGACTAGCTGTGCCGACGTTTTCACTTTCTGGGAACTCCTCGCTGCAGACATCGCAAATCACCCTTACGTCACTCATGTTTAAGTTCTCGATGCGGCGGTTGCGCAATTTCATGAAATCAAATATTCAACCCTCGGTCGACTCTCAATGCTCGCTGACAAGCGTAAACGTGAGCGCTCACAATATATACCAATATATATATATTTAAACAATTCACAAACGAAAAAAGATAAGGGCGGTCGATTCCCCTTTTGCCAGAACTCAACTTAACGCCTAATGCCATATGCCAAACAAAAATTTTAAAATGCCTAACGCCTTAAGTAGCTGCCCTACTACCTTGACAAAAATAAACGCCTAATGTCTCAATAACCACCTCACGTCAAAAAATAAAACAATAAAATCTCACAATGAAACACAGTTACATGACACCAAAATACGCCTGACGTAGCCCTTACTAAAACGACATATGCACCTGCACTGAGGGTGCTTTCGATTTAAAATATACCGGTCCCTGTGTTCGCGGCGCCAAAAAATGTATGCTCACCTGCACTGATGATGCTTTCGATTTTTTAAGAAAAACCGATCCCCTGTTCGCGGCGCCAAAAATGTATGCTCACCTGCACTAATGATGAAGGTTTTCGATTTTAAGAAAAAAACCGGTCCCCTGTGTTCGGGCGCCAAAAATGTATATTACGCCCTTCCTTGCCCGGGAAAACAAATGCTATCACTACCTAGATAGAGGCGGCAAAATCTCCCTCGGACAAGCGAAATAGCGTTACGGTCCAGGTTAAGTTCGTGTATAGGAACCGGTGACCAACAGTGCATAGTAATGAGCCATATCGAATAAAAACAAAGACATATGTACTTTCAAATTACCACCTCTTTACCTGTAGCCGGTAAGCGGCTAGCTGCATACCTGAAAATCACGGGTAGCGACATGCATACCAAAATGATATAGCCCAAAATTAACATGAAAATAAAAAGTATATTCTATTCATAACCAACAAAAATGGAATTATTACAGGTCCCCACACTTGCACTCTCACATTCTCTCTCAGATTCAATCCTCATGGGGTCATCGACACAAGAAATTATACATGACATGTACAGGTTTTATGACGACAAGCCCTAATTATTGCATTCTCAATTAATTTTATCTTACTTTTTGTCTAATCAGGTCATTTGTGATTTTGCTCCAGTGCTACTTAAATCCTAGCCAGCCCTTACTTAAGTTCACCTTTTGTTTTTAAAAAAGAAACTAGTCGGCGCGGTGAGAATACATTACTTCACCAGTATAAACAAAGGCGTCTCAACGGCAATTACATTCACGTGGGCGGACGTTTTCCTTTTACAAGACCTCACGTGGTTCCAAACATAACAAATAACCTCCGTTGAGTGACGCAAACATATACTCTCTAGCAGGCGGGACTTAAACACTTCGCCGCGACGAGCAATTCACATTACCAGGCAAGTACTTTAACAAACAATCACATATGCGACCTGACGTAGCTAGCAGCGACACAGCGCTGACACATAAAAATGAACAAACCTCAAGTAGAATATGCAATTAAGCTGGCGGCGCTTTACTCTAATAGTACGCACTTTAAACAAACACAAAGGAGCACAAACAACAATGAATTTAAGATCATAAAAAAAATATCACAAGGAATAAGAAAAATTGACCTAGACGAATAGATTACAAATGACAAGCGCGACGGGAGTTTGGTATGAAGTTCGAGTTGAGTGGGCGTTTTCAAAATGTCGACGAATTTCAAGGGCGTTCTCTAAATCAATCGGGCCGTCACGTGTTAAGGTTCACACAGATGAATACTTTACCATCTCTCAGCTTCCGGGGTGCGTCCTGGCGTCTTTATGGGCGATTGAAAACACATAGTATCCACGCGAAAGGTTTCTTTGGTCGCGACGATGAAGATGCGAAAAGGATTCAAACACCTAGTTCCCCGGCTCCTCTTCCTCTCGGGATCGGTGGATCTCCGTGGTATGGCGCGGTTCGGACGTCGCATCTGAGCGGTCGTTGTAGGCGTCGTCGGCGTCGTCGGGGCGTCAGCATCTCTCTCTACATCTCTCTGTCGCGGCTGGTAGGCGTCGTCGGCATCGTCGGGGCGTCAACATCTCCCTCTACGTCTCTCTGTCGCGGCTGGTAGGCGTCGTCGGCGTCGTCGGGGCGTCAACGTGGCGGATGGTAGGCGTCGTCGGCGTATCAATAGGGCGGCGTTCGACGTTCTCTCTCTCTCCATGGCGGCGGATAGGCATCATCGGCGTAGTTTCTTCTGACATCAGGCGAATCGACGTAACGCCCCCATCTAATTTCTTCCTCTAGCCCGCCATAGTTTCCGGTGTTCCTCGTTTCTCAAAAATTATAAATGGCGTAAGGTAATCACGGAAACACGGTTTCGCTTCAACTTCCCCCAGCGGTTGAGGTAGGCGCACTCGTGTAGACTTACTGCCTATCACACACACTGGTGTTCGCACAACACAACAAAGTCCACTGTACACGAAAGGTAGCACGAAGGTGCTCTCGTTCCAAGAATCGCGGCAAAACTGTATAGGGAGAGGTAGCACGGAGCTGTTCTCGCTACAAGGATCGCGGTAAGACTGTGTATCGAAAAACCATGTCCTTCGTTTTATTTGGATTTTGAAAAAGGACGCTAGGCGCACGTTGGAGTGACGCTTCCGGAGAGGTTATTCCACCACGCTCTATTGTCTCCAAACTAGGACGGACCGTGTCCGAAGTTTACTTGTGAGGATTAAGCTTCCGCCTGGCTGTCGCCCATAGATCAATTGCAATCGCTGTCCACAAACTGATCAATTAGAACCGATTTGATCTGGCGTCCGTAATCGTCGCTTGATCGTGACGAAACTCCACACATCCGTCCTTGCCTACATGCCGCTGCGCTGGTATAAGTTTCACATGAATCTGACCGTTGGAAACCGAGATATTTAAATGTTTGTCATTACGGTCGAATTTCCTAAGCTTTAGACGCATAGCGTGACCCTTCAGGTGCTCACCCTTAACACACGTGAACGTCTTGTTCCTCCCGTCGGCTTGGCAAAAATCAAATATGTAATCTTACAAATTAAAACACTCAACACTTTGAATCAACACGTCTTTTTACCGCTACATACATGAATAATAATGATAATAATAATAGTGACGGTAAATCTGACTGTCACACTAATCATGGGTCTCCATGGGTAGAGGGCGTGGGCGTAGCCAGAAATTCTTGTTATCGTGGTGAGGTAATTGATAAAACTCGAATAGTCTAAATAATAACATTAATAACTATCATGATTATTTATAGTTCAACAATAATTAATAGTTGATGTAGTTTTGCGATTTCATTTTTCAAAGACGGTGAGATAATTTGAGTGAAGGGGAAAATGTAAGTGAAAATGGAATTTTTTCACCCGTAAGATGGGAATTTTTGCTCTTTTACACAGGAATTTTTTTTTTACAGTTGTGGCAACACTGTCTTGTGGTCTACGAGGCAAGATGTGTGGAGTTACTGAAGGACTGAAAGCTGAAAAGTAAAACCTAACGAAAGAAACAGTGGTGTGCCCAAGGAGGGTTGGTGGGGATCATAACCCCCATTTGGCCCAGTTTTCCTAAAAAAAGAACATCAATGGCATAAAAAGATGGCAACTGGGGGCTGACAAAAAAAAGTACACGTAAACCCCTCCCTTTCGAAAATCCTGGGCGCCACTGCAAAAGGAAAATGAAAGTAGATGTAAGTAAATATCAGTACTTACGCTTCCTGGAAGAACGTCTCCTGTACAACTTTTCCTTCTGGTGTCGTGTCAGGGTACTTGTCATACTCCTCTATCCCGAGCGTCACCATGGCTGGAAGACAAAGGGAATCAATGAGTACCGTAAAAAAGTTGACCGGAGAAATAACGGTCCGAGACCGTCAATTTCAGCTGCCATCCAACTACCGTAAATTATTACCGTGACCGTTTTTTAAAGTATTAACGGTCATTATACAGTTACTTCAGAAATATAAATGATTCGTTTTTATAATAAATATATTTACGGTGCACGAAACTGTTATTTATAACTGGGTGTCTATCAAAATCCAAAATATATATTTCATTCAATGAAAAACCCCTACCATGAGCCCGGTTAAGATGAAAACTGAAGCTGTACTTTAACAAGGACTTCATCCTGGATGGGGAATGGCCACATTACTTTATTTAATACTTTCACAAAACTTCACACATACAATAACGCAATTCTTAAGAAACAAAATGAACAAATCTAACACAACTCAATACAATTTTATCAAATTCCAGTACAGGCATATAACAATGTAAATTCACTATACTGTAAAAAAAAATAGTAAAAATTCTTGACCACAAGCATAATTTATTGACTTGTTCTTCACCTACCTGTGGATTTCTAGACTTATTATTGATTTTCTTGACTGGCAGACACCCTGCATAATTATTAAAATTTTAATAAAAAACGATCGCGTATCCAGGAGCGTATATTCTAGCTAGCTAGGCTATGTGCGAAGCCTGAAGACTAGAGAATAAAATACAGGAGAAAAATCGATCAGAAATTGTCAATAAAATTATTCATATCAGTGAGAGGATGGTGATTCTGAAGTTGGCAACCTGATTTCTTGTGAGTTGGCAACCTGATTTCCTATGAGTTGGTAACCTGATTTCGTATGAGTTGGCAAACCTGATTTCCTATGAGTTGGCAACCTGATTTCGTATGAGTTGGTAACCTGATTTCGTATGAGTTGGCAACCTGGTTTCCTATGAGTTGGCAACCTGATTTCCTATGAGTTGGCAACCTGATTTCTTAGGAGTTGGTAGACTTATTTCTATTCATAGCCTAAGACCACGTGACATAGTCAGATAGCCCAGATGTTAGACTCAGGATACGCCACTGCGCTTACAGTTTTCGTAAATTAAAAGGCATATTGTTAAATTCTAACGGTAGAATATTGCACACTTCAAAGTATACGAGGAAAGCATACTCTTTTCTAAAACCCTTACATTGAAGCTAAAGAGGTGGTGTTAAAGAGGCCAGTGACAATTTTTAAAAGTGTAAGGTTGTAAAGAAGCCGGCATAGGGCGTACACAACACATTAAAAAGTTTTTCTTGTATGTACGCATTGCTTGCAGTGTAGAATTATTTCTCTTGTAGTCTTATTATTACAAACTTAAAAACACAGTTTTTCGTTGTGACGTTTCAGGAGAACACACGCTCCCTTCATTAGACATTTATTTTTAGTTTGATTAAATATGCAGTTATGCTTATTTCACAGTTAAATTGCTATATTACAACAATGTAATATTGACAACATCCATTGTATAATTGATTATTTTTTGTTGTTAAAACTGTTTATACCATTGTTATAACTGTATCTTCAATCAAACTAAAAGTAAATGTCTGATGAAGGAAGCGTGTGTTCTCCTGAATCGTCACAACGAAAAACTGTTTTTATGCTTGTAATAACCGTAGACTACAAGAGAAATAACATTAAAAAAGGTAAAAACTTCCTCTGAAACGGTGTGAAAGGCCCCCCTCTTCTGTCATCTCTCATCCAACATGGATGTTTACAGTTGGGACGATTGAAACTTTATCTGAGGAATGTAAAATCCGCATATTGGATAAGAATATTCCGCATACTTATATAATAACATTACATGATTACATACACGATACATTGAGGGCCCAGCCCTTGCAGAAAGTGACCATGGGTGTCAATAACGGACGTATCCAATCCAAAGCCGAGTGAAAATTACTTATTTTCAACAAGAGAGACGGTAGTATAACCAATATGCGCAGGTCGCTGCGGAGCACTTCCTATTACGTCATCCTCCCCACCACTATTCTACGTACTGGTCTGACCTTGAGAGTACCAATGCTGTCAACTCAGCATAATTAAGCTAAAACAAATAAGACAAACTATTTTTGCTGTGTAGATTGGCGGTGCCGGTTCATATCAGTTTATCAGTGGTTCATTTGATTTAATCCGGTCTTTGAAAATGCGTGCGGTGCGCGGATCGTAAACTTTAGTATTGCGCACGCGCGTTAAGGTTTATAACGAAGACAAACTACAGGGCGGGGCGAATGACTTCATTTTCGGCATGCGACATCGAGCAGAGGCCGTTTTTTTTTTTAAGTCGAGTAGGATGGGGGTTCTTTTGTTTATCGTACAACAATCACTACGAGAAGGCAATCTGATAACACGCTTGCCTGTGTTCTTTTTTAAAGCATTGAAATGTTCTTGCTCTTTACTCTCGGCTGCTTATTTTTTGAAATGCAAAAATTAAATCATGCCGGGTCCAACGAAATCCACAATCTGCTCTGGAAGTACCCTTAGAGGACAGGCCAGATAAATTATTTACAATGTTGCAATATATTTGCGAAATCAGAAGGAGTTACATAAACTTAACAGGTAGAAAACAGCCCAGGAAAAAGCGAATACAAATTTCGTTAAAAAATCCTCAGACCATTTCGCTCCCTCCAGATTGCAACACTGTGAACCAATGTCGCTGCGGAGAATGGAGTGGGGAAATGTGGTGTGAGGTGCACAAAAGCTATTTGCAGCGTCTTGTTTTTAAACTTGTCAAGTTATAATTGTTGTTTTAAATCCACTTTATGTAGAGAGAGGCTAACCGGAACCGGACCTATAGCAGTCTCAAGTCTGGAACTGAGTCCCTTTAAAAAAGAAAAAAAAATGTTAAATAGACTCGGGAAGTGTGAGAGAAGTCCTTCGAGTATATTCCTGTTCAGGCAGCAAGTGTTCGCAATTAGGACTGTTCGCAATCAGAACGAGAAACATCATGCACTGATAGCGCGAAGCTTGTTACATTACTGATAAAAAAAATCAAGAGATAAGAACCTGTTTCGTATTGGTCGATCGTGATGAAACCCAAGTCGCCGACATCCATTACTCGAAACACCGACTTGATGTGGTCATCGTTGTAAACCAACGGAGGCTTTTCGTAACCTTCTCGGTACTGTATCATCTCCTCTAGCAGCTCTGACAGGAACGCCACTGGATCATCTGAAAAATATGTGAGAAACCTTTTAACAGCCGACCGACAGCAGTCATCACTAAGATGATCTCATACTCTGGCGAAAATTTGAAGATTGTCCTGAAGCCTGTGTAAGCTTATGGGGTAACTTTGGTCACGATTATCTCGAAAACCAGTCGAAAGAAAACTTTCAAATTTTACCTGAGCACTGAGAAAGGCTGTTGCTAGAGAACCACTTTTTGATAATTCCACTTTCTGCATCAATGGCCCGAAAATTAATAAATTTTTACTCTTTAAATATCATATTGGATATGCATTCAAAGGTTTTGTTGACCAACGATGGCAGTAAGACAACACGAGACTTAGCACAGTTTCGCCTGGTCTCGTCTCGATATTTTAACTCTAAGCCCCGCGACAGGTTAAGTTTGCAGCAACTTCTCGCATATATGGACCCAAACGTGCGCGCAGAATATAGTTCCGCTGCAATACTGCCGATTTTCTTACTGTCTGCGATATGAACAGCTCGGCAAGACTGGCACGGGAGATGCTGACCGCCGTTCTCGCGCGGATTAATACCTAAAACCTTCTGCAAACTTAACCTGTCGCAGGACTTAGTCTCGTAGCTGAGGTAGGGTAAGAAGAAGATAAACTAAACGGAGAAAGAGAAGATCAAAATAAAATTAAAGAGAATAAAGGAGAGAAATAACAGGGAAAGAGAGATAACAAGAGAAGCAAAACAGAGAGAGTAAAGGAGAGTGCGACAGAGAATAAAAACAGAAAATAAAGTAGAGAGAAACAGAATAGAGAGTGAGTGCTGAAAATGGAAGAGGAAAGTAAATGATGACACAAGTATTGCTCGGCAAATTGTTTATTTTTACCATATGTAATGTTTCATTTGTTTATTTGTAACACGAATATGTCTTATTTGCTTGTGTTAATACTGTTGTTAGTGTTACCAACTTCATACTTTCTCGTCTTATGCGTTATTAAACGTGATGCTGGAAGCGGAAGTCATTTCCGGTTTATAGACATCTGTAAAACTATGCAGTCTGGCACAGATATATATCTTGTTGATTGGGTTGCCATGACAACGAAGAACGATAAGGAGACAGAATGTTAATTGTGAAAAGTAAAACGATGTAATTTACCAGAGAAAGGTTCGTTGGATTTTGATTGGGTTTGTGGCTATAGTGATATTATAACCGTTATAACGCTGTGATTATGATTAAACAGCAATAAACGTCGTAAAGGTAAGGAATTATGTTTTAATTTCTTCAACATCACGTCCTGAGATGGCTTAGTGTAGTCGCAACATAAACGAGAGTCGCATAACTCTGCCGCGCACAAGGATTGGGTAACTAGCGTGACGTAGTAATCCCGTGTCGCGCCCCAAAAGGAACGTCACATTGTCCATGACTGATTTCATTAGTTTTTCTCGGAAACCCGCTTACTTTATTGTTTTGATGTGATTTTTGTTATTTACTGTCGCGTTTCAGCTACTTTGCAGCTAATCGCAACGATATGATGATATTAATGAAGGGACACTCAGAAAGAACACTACTGCTAAAGCCGGGATTCGAACAGTCAGCCGGACTTGGTAGAAAACAATAGTTGCTAGTCTCCGCGGCGGAGTGGTTAGGGTGATGAACCTGGAAGTCAAGGAATCTTAGAAGTGGACGAGTTGTATCTTTGCGGGTGAACCTTGACCACGACTGGATGCGCAGTAGCAAAGGGAGGAGCTACCGGCTGCCTTAGACAATGGGTAACATTCTCCTCTAACTTTGTAAGAGCTGTCGACCACTCAACGGCGAGTAGGTAGCATGTACGGACATGTACCTGTGCGAATTAGTCAAGGTCACCCGCAGAGATACAGCTCGTCAACTCTAGCTTTGAAGCTTCATCAATTTAAGGAATCCCTCCATTTCAGGTATAAGGGCGGAGTATAGTTGTCCGGTTCCCACTTTGGGTCCGATCGCGGTTACGTGAGCATAAAACGAACTTTGCCAAACTTAATTTTGCCACCTTGCATCCTCATGATGGGGATTAAACTAAGGACGTACAGAAGCAACGCAATATAACAAAAATACAAATCGCCAATCTACGTGGCGGAATCGTTAACACAACACGTTACGATATGAAGAGCAGAGTTGTTACAGGTCCAGGAACGCATAAATTCTAATGGGTTCTATAGGGTTTCGCAAAAGAACCGGAAGCTTTTTTCTCGCACAATGTAAATTCGGTCCAAGTTGCGTATTGTTTAATTTCATTACGGAACTTGGACCGAATTGAAATTGATCCGGGGAAAAATGTTCCTGGACCGTATAATGTTCCGGAAGAAAGGTTCCGGACCGAATTGAAATACGAGGGTTGATCAGCATGCTTTGCCCCTGACACACTTCCAGTTCTTGGAGGGATTCTTTTTTTCGTGTCCTGCATAGTCTATCTTAGTCAGGAACACCCACGAAGTTTCTTTGATCTCATGCTTTTTGTTTTTCATTTACATGTGACTGAAGTGTATGAGGTGTAAGCATTCCAAAGAAGACGGAGAAAACGGTTATTCGTGCAGTCATCAAATATTTGCTGAAGAAAAGAAACTGTTACCAACGGACCAGGAGCATACATTCTAGGCTACCTAGGCATTCTGCGAAGCCTGAAGTCTAGAGAATAAAATACAGGAGGAAAATCGATCAGAAATTGTTAATAAAATTATTCATATCAGTGAAATGATGATCGTGATTCTGGAGTTGGCAACCTGATTTCTTGAGAGTTGGCAACCTGATTTCCTAGGAGTTGGCAACCTGATTTCTTGTGAGTTGGCAACCTAATTTCTTGTGGTTGGCAAGCTGATTTCCTATGATTTGGCAACCTGATTTCCTATGAGTTGGCAACCTGATTTCCTATGAGTTGGCAACCTGATTTCTTGTGAGTTGGCAACCTGATTTCTTGTGAGTTGGCAACCTGATTTCCTATGAGTTGGCAACCTGATTTCTTGTGAGTTGGCAACCTGATTTCTTGTGAGTTGGCAACCTGATTTCCTATGAGTTGGCAACCTGATTTCTTAGGAGTTGGTAAACTTATTTCTATTCATAGCCTAGGACCACGTGACATACTGAGATAGCCCAGATCTTGGACTCAATATACGCCACTGCAACGGACATTTATAATGACATAAGGAAGACAGTAGGGGAGTCTGTCCCCTCATATGACATGGTTAAAAAATCTCAAAAAATCCCTGCGTGGGAAGAGTTTCGCAAGCGATTCCGAAGTGATGGACTCTGTAAACGTACGGTTTCAGGAGCAGTCGGAAGATTTTATCTATGCTGAAACTGAAGGCCTACAGCACCGTTTGGAAAAGTGCATTGCAGTTGCAGGAGACTGCAGGAGACTATGTTGAAAAATAAGAGTAGTTAAATGACTCTGTGACACAGCCTTCTAGTCATGGGCAGAGTATGCTGATCAACTCAACTACCTTATAGGTAAAATGATTCTTTAAGGTCCAGAACATATTTACGCTTGCTGATTTTCCCTCCTGGACCGGAATTGAATTTTTAAAAAGAATGCTTGACCTTTAACAACCCTGGTGAAGAGTCCTGGGTTCGAATCCCAGCCTGGACATAGGTGTCCCCTCATCAATTCCATCATCACTCATCTTTGCGATTAACCAAAAGTGGCAGAAAAGCGAAGTTAAATAAACCAAACCAATTAAAAATACAAGTCAGTTTTTTCAATGAGCAGGATGTAGGGATGATAAAAGTGGTTATAAATTACTTTAAAACTTTATTACAAAACACGAATCTCTGGCCTTTTTTGTACACAAAGTTGGTTCAGCTTCACATAAATATTCCTAGCATGAAGCAACACATGTCCCCTTAACAACAACTTCGGATCATCAGAGGACAAAATAATTACACGTGACAGTCAACAAGGACCACGTCCACAATAGGACCCGGACCGCTGAGAAAGGCATGTTATTTTAATTAAAATTCACACTACGAACATAGTCTCGGAGGTATTCCGGCGGACTCTCAATTACCAAGCAGATTAAACATGGACTGGGAAAGGGAGCCGGTTCATTAATTCCTTCCCGAACGCAAAGGTTAGAAAAATCGAGTTTGGCCTTCTGATGGACGATGCGTTTTCTGCGTGGGCAGTGTGCGTGGAGGAAGAGGACTCCTGCGTGTCACGACGCAATCTCTTTGGGGGGAACAGGTCCGCTGATTGGCACTCGCGAGGACAAATTACAAGCCGTGGTTTGCATTGAGTTCTAAATGGGAAAAACGGATGACTGCGTCCAGATGTTTGGAACGCTCATTTTTTTTTATTTATTTTGGTGCCATTAATTCACTGCACCTCCTTGTAAGGGGAGGTGAGTACTGGCAAGTTGAATAAACTTAATGAATGATGAAGCCAGTAGCACTTTTTTTTTTACCTTCACCACCTCTCCCCGAATTCACCCAATACTCATAAATAGAGCTACGATTTTCATGACTTGGCATTTTTAATTATTGGCATAGGAAATCAGGTTGAAAACTCCTAGGAAATCAGGTTGCCAACTCATAGAAAATCAGGTTGCCAACTCATAGGAAATCAGGTTGCCAGCTCATAGGAAATCAGGTTGCCAACTCATAGGAAATCAGGTTGCCAACTCACAGGAAATCAGGTTACTAACTCTCAAGAAATCAGATTGCCAGCTAATAGGAAATCAGGTTGCCAACTCATAGGAAATCAGGTTGCCAACTCTCAAGAATCACCATCATCATTTCACCAACTGATAGGAAATCAGGTTGACAACTCATAGGAAATCAGGTTGCCAACTCATAGGAAATCAGGTTGCCAGCTCATAGGAAATCAGGTTGCCAACTCATAGGAAATCAGGTTGCCAGCTCATAGGAAATCAGGTTGCCAACTCGTATGAAATCAGGTTACCAACTCTCAAGAAATCAGGTTGCCAACTCTCAAGAAATCAGGTTGCCAACTCCAGAATCACCATCATCATTTCACTGACATGAATAATTTTATTAACAATTTCTGATCGATTTTTCCTCCTGTATTTTATTCTCTAGACTTCAGGCTTCGCAGGTAGCCTAGGTAGCCTAGAGTATACGCTCCTGTTTGTGAGTGTCCATTCATCAATTTCATCACATCATCACTCATCCTCATCTTCGCAAATTAGCCAAAAGTAGCACAAGAAGGGAAGTCAAATAAAGCAAATCAATCAATCAAGGCTGATGTGTTCCCTAAATATATAGAAATTCATATTATGAGGAAACTAATTAAATTAAGGTGCTTTTTAAGAGCATATTTAAGCATATTTTGATAGATTCTAGGTCATATTCTGCATAGACCCTATTTTAGATTTTTCAAGGAATATATACCCATTTTCGAAGTGGATTCAAGTACAAGTAAAGTACAAGGCTTTGCTGGGTGACAATAGGCAATCATTTTTATTCGAAAATTTACAGAAAGTATTTATTGTACATTGCAACCTAGGGCTCATAAAGTGAACTAAAAATAGTATTTGAAAATATCTCAGCATATGTTAAATATTGATGTTTGAAATAGTTCAGTTGTTAGGCAGGCACGTATCTAGAAATATGTTTAGGGGGGTCAAATTAATAATAATGTTTAAACAAAAATAATTATTATATTAAATTAATTAAAATATTCAAATTAATTAATATCATATTTATATTACATGAATAGGTAAAAGGACGATATGAGAATAGTGATATAACAGCACGTATTCATTATCTAGCTTACATGTACTTAAGGGTCGGCAAAATTTGAACAAAGAAACTGGCCTGGCAAGGAAATTAATGTCAAATAGATAAAGAATTGAATATTTATTAAATATAAAAAAGTTGTTTGATCCGTTGACGAAAAGTAATTATAAGTAGCAATAAATCTACTTTGCCACTGTCATTCAAAGTAGTATGATTACAATATAATCCTTGCCTTCCAATAAGTTTGGCGGAAATAAACAAACATTTATTAAACAATAAGTATATTTTCATTATTTAATATTAATTATTTTATTATTTCATTATTTAAATTTTGTAATTAACAAGTCTTTCGGGGGGTTCGGAGCCCCTGAACCCCCCTAAATACGTCCTTGTTGTTAGGGCATATTTGTCTAATTACAGTGCATATTTTTAAAGTTTTAGATCATAAGAGTATTTTTCATTTTGAATATTTTGTGATTTTTACGTCATAAAAATCCTAGCCCTACTCGTAAGTATTTTCATAGACCTCACTGCATAAACGACAGAAATTATTACAAAATGATTATAACAGCAATATAAATAATAACAATTTCACCACCTGGGACGGAGTGGTGATTCCGGTGCATCCAAATGTTTAGCACTCGCACCTCTGGTGCAAAAGGTCTCGGGTTCGATTCCCGGTGGGATCCCCGAAAATCTTAGTGTTGACCCAGCGCCATGGACTCCGTCCGGTCTCGAAAGACAGAAACAGCGGCGATGCGCTGACCACGCGTCACCCAATGAAAAAGCCGATCTGGCCGGCCCTGGTCCTTAGAGGACTGTTGTTGCGTCATGCAGTTTAGGTTTATGGCAAAACTAGTCAAATCGTTCATTTTAAACACCGAGGAAAAGATTTGGACCTAAAAGGGATGAGGAGACAGGTGAGTGGAGAACGTTGCATAATTTAGAACGGCATGATTTGTATTCATGACCAGATATTATTAGAAGACTTAGGTGGGCAGGCCATGTGGCACGAATGGGAGAGGAAAGAAGAGTTTACAGGATTCTTATTGGGAGGTCTGATGGTAAGAGACCAGTAGGAAGGCCAAGATGAAGATGGAAACGATTGGATGATCTTGCCCAGGATAGTGTTGCTGCAGCCATAAACCTTCGGGTTTAAGAAGGCTAAGAGAGTTAGTTAGTTAGCTATAGTGAATATTTCATCTTATGTATAATGAGTTTCCAACGACACTTTCAATTTACCTGAAGCCAGAACGATCAAGTTTATTACGAAGAAGAAAACATCTGAGACCAATAAATTCGCATGTGTGTACTCGATTCTTGTTCTGTGGTTGTCTGACATTTTTTTACCCGCGTACTGCAATGTGTGATGATTATTCATATTCTGCCGTAATTAATAATCACAAGAAAACAACGAATTGGCCAATCTCTATACTTATAAGCAGCTTGCCATGGCACTACCGTCAGAAGAAATGCATACATAGCCCAAGTATTGTTAAATTAATACATTGATAGTTTACAGACAAGGAGATTCGAATCTTGCAATCGGTCAAGCTGACGTGACGACCGCCCAAACCACAGACTAGATATGAACAGCCACAACCTCCTCACTGCATCGCCAGCTGTTTCGTACCCTCGGCGAGGCAGCGGTCCGCGCCACTCAAGAGCTGGCCTAACCAAGTTGAAACACGTGAAAAGTCTCAGCGAGTAACATTTCCACCATGAGCCGGGAAGAAGGTGGCAGGGGGTGGTGTTAGCCAATGGGGTTAGCCCATAAGACACCACCCGTGCCCGTTTTCGCTTTGGCACAGCGAGGGAACATTTCGCAGTGTTGACACAGTTGCCATCTTCAGAGATAAGTCGCTAAATACGACGGATTTGTAAGACCCGTTGGGGAAGTAATTCTTGAAAAAGGTACTATCTACTTTTCTGCCAACTTTTGGAGAAACGACACTAGTATTTTTCCAAAGTTAAATGAACATTTTGATAATAGATTGATGCGCCTAGAGGGCCATCCAGACTTTTTAAAAATATAAAAGTAAAAAAATGCTATGGTGATGCGAGTTTTCTTTGGCATTTCGACAATTTCTTTTTACATCAAATGTCTATAATATTTTCAACATCCAGTTGGAATACGTGTGCATGGGGGAGGAGAAGGTGAGAAGATTTGTTTTCCCTTCCTCTTGTAATTGCGTTTTTAGTGAAGTGTCCTGTAGTGTATAAAGATAGGTTAGTGAGTGAAGATGAATCGTATTACTGTTATTACTTAAACCCACACTGTTTTCCACGTTACCAAACGAGGATAAACATCTTGGCCAGTGGGGCAACCTCAAGGAGGGAGCGGGGGCATTGCGGAGGTTTTTTTTTTTTCAATTTCTTGATCACGTTGGCACTACTCATCATACTTGCCGCCGGCCGCCACTGCTTATAAGTACGAGCAAATATAGAATACATACCAGGTCGATTGGCAAGGAGGTGACCAAGAAGAAAATGAAACAACTCCTCGATTTTCCTTTCGGCAAGGTAATTCTGGGCTTGTATCACGGTAGGTGAACGATAAGGGACCTGCAATGAAATGAACGTATAAATTTATACAAATATGCCAAAGTTTCGGAACATATGTGATAGTACATACACGTATGTATGGGACCCCGCGGTGGCATAAAGTGGTAACATCTTCGCATTGTAATCAAGGAGTCCCGGGTTCGATACTCGATGGAGGTACGTAGTGGTTCGGATTCCACTTTAAACGGTAGGTCCAGTCCCGATTAGCCTATCTGTGCCTAAATTGGACTTAAAACAAACTGCATCATTAAATATATTTTTTAAATGTGCCACATTTTCTCACTATCGTCTACTTTAAAACTGCTATCAATGTATCAGAAGTAGATGTGAAATTTGTACCGATACTGCATACACAACCCTTTGATATATAAATTCTTAGACTGATCGGGTATACAGAAATACAAAGTTGTAATAAGTATGGCAACAACGAATTAACTTTGTGGTATAATACTTTTGGTATCTATACACAAATTACAAACTATAATTGTACTATCACCGAGTTATTAGGATAAAATACACAAACTCATAAGATTAGCTAACAACATCTTATATCTAATTAATTACTGGCTTCTGTTTCTTCTCCATAGCTGCTTATGCAGATAAGTTTGTATCAATTTTTAACGGACGATCTTCAAAAATATGTAAATCCAGCAAGAGTAGTAGATCAAGGTTGAGCCACTGTAGATGGAAATGAAACGATGTACTTCCAAGTTGAGGTCACAACAGTGCTGCTAAGTTTGAAGAGATGTTATTCGAAATTCCTGCATCGAAAATTGGATCTAGTTATTGCGAAAGGTAATGAAACAGTTCAAAATAATAATTTGACGAAAAACATATTTAAAACGACTTTATTATTTGATTCTTTCTAACTTATTTAGAATGAAATGCTAACTACTAATAAATATGTATACAAATGTATCAGAACATTAAGTTTCATTCAGCAATAATTGTTTCCTCCCATAGCTACCGACCAACGTTATTTTATATCTACTATAATGTACAATGCGAGTAACTAAATTCTAGGAAACCAAAAAAATTTATATCCAGTTGAATGTTACATGATGAATACACCAATGTCTGAAATGAAATCGTAAATACTTCATTGGCATAGCGTATTTCCTCGAGGATACTAAAGCTTCAGGAATGGTTACGCATATTATACCTACCAAGCTGGTGTAAGTACATGGAAGATAAAAATTCTGTTTTATGCGTAGGTGGCGTTGGAATCGCAAAAACATGAACTGGGTGGTCCTTGGCGGTAGCAACTTGACTCGGATTAGAGCCATCTGTTGGCTGGTTTGAAATTTATGGACGGATTTGAAGATCCGCCATATGTGCCTGTATTCTTACGTGTCTTCTTCTTCGAGGAAATGAAAAGATGACGTCAGTAGCATATGACTGGAACTTATATGGAATCTGCCTAGGGGTTAGCCTCAAATTAGTATAAAAAACTGTGTGAAAATCGTGTGCAGAAGCTAAAAAATTAGCTTCGTGGAGTTTTCCACCGAACGTAGGAAGCGTAAAGAATATCCAGATGGGAAAAGAGAGTTAAAACACTTCAGATTTTTTACTTGTCTTATAATATGGATAACCAGAGTGGAAGTAACCAGAATTTGTTTCTCGGGTTGGACCAAGCTCTTGAAAACAATAAAAATAACGTGTTGAGAAAATGTTAAAATATTATTTTTTGCCAATATATTGTCGATAACATTGAACTCACACTATATGTATATATATACATATATTATAGTTGATAGATTCTCATTCATTAATTCGATTACTTGTGGTTAATTAATTGATTACTTCTATTTTCGGTTCATGTATACATTTGTACATGTCTTCTTGCAAAAATCAATTTGTATTTATGTTAGCTGTGCGTAAACCAATATGTATGTGTGATTGATTGATTGATTTAGCTTATTCTACTTCGCTTTTTTGCCACCTTGGGCTAATCGTGACAAAGAGGATGCATGTTGATAGGAAATTGATGAAGGGACACTCACAAAGAACACCCATGTGACTGTGCTAACCACTTCGCCACAGCGGCCGGGTGTTTTCTGTAATGTTCACCTCTGTTGACTGCACGAATTATTTAAATTTAATTTTGCGAATTAGTAAAAAATGCGTTCAGCATGTAATTTATCCAATTATAATCAAATTTGGGCAATGATTAATATTTTTCGATGTTGTCACGATTGTGAAAAATGTGATTCTTTATATTCTGGTCATACACAAATTCAATATTGGTATGTGGTTTCGGTCAAATTTCCTTGCATAACATGAAAACATGAATGAACAAAAATTAACATAATTCTTGAAAGTCGGTTTCCCTAGACCCATAAAGACAAGACTACTTTTGTTTATGTTCAAAACTTCAAATGTAGAGAAGGGCGTTTTTTGCAAAATTTCGGAAGGGGCCGGGTGAGCCCATACCTAGCTAGGCCAATGGTAATCAGGTTCTTTTCTCGTAGTGGTCCAATTGGTAGAGCGTTTGCGTGCCCCGCGGGAGACTCATTTCACTTTCTATTCTAGAGTGGACGAATTCAGGTGGGAAATTACCCGACAATGTTTCTACAAAGTAACCGACATAGCAGTAGAGTACATGGTTCTAAGAGTAGTCTTAGTGTCAGTGGTACCCAGGATTTTCGAAAGGGAGGGGTTATACACACTTTTTCTGGTAGTCCTCCCTCATTCCGCCATCTTTTCCTATCTTTGACTTTCTTTTTTTTAGTAATACTGGGCCAAAAGGGGGGGTTGTAACCCCCATCAACCCCCCCCCCTTGGGCACGCCACTGCAGAGTAGACCAATAATACGAAACTTAGGAAAAGAAAGAAGGCCAGAAACATGTAGTTCCGCCACTTTCCTGTAGATGGCAACGCGATCGAAACTTTCTCTACGCCTACAACAGCATCGAGAGAGAGCAAGCAAGTGTTGCTAACCGAAGTAAAATATCGTAACTGCATAACTATGGGGTGCCCGCAATTACGACGTGGAGTCGTTGGATAAACGAGCGGTGCTACTGCAGCCTATATATGATCTACTGTCTGAAGAGCAGTGCTATTGCTATTTCATATTGTTCATAAAGAATTATGAAAGAAGGCATTTGGAGAAGATCCTGGAGACAAGGCTGAAAGAAAAGACATGGGTCCATTTTTCTTTACGAAGGGCGAGCAGTGCAACAAAATAATTATTATAATAAATTAATTAATATTATATTTTTTATTATATGAATAGGTAAAAGGACAGTTTAAGAATAGTGATATAACAACACATATTCATTATCTAGCTTACGTGTTGTTAAGGTTCGGAAAATTTGAACAAATAAAACTGTCCTCGTAAGGAAATTAATGTCAAATAAATAAAGAATTGTATATTTCAAGACTAAAATTGGTAAACACTGTAAGTGCCACAATAATTCAAACACCGTTTTCCACGTTAAACTTTGAAATGTGCCATGCTTTAAAATGTGGTAAACGTGAAATGTGGCTGGTAGCTCTCGAAGTAGTTCAAAGGGCGTGTAAAGAGGTCACTAGTGTGCACGTTCTTACAGGCTGATGTGCGGAACGATGCGATTTCCCAACACTTTCGCTTTTGGCACTTACAACGTTTACCACTTATAGTCCTCATTTATTAAATATAAAAAAAAGGTTGTTAGATCTGGTTGACGAAAAGTAAAGTTCCTGATGATATTTTGTTAATGTTACGTTGCAAGTAACATAACAAGTACAACAAGGACGTATTTAGGGGGGCCCAGGGGGTCCGGACACCCCCGTCCCCGAAAGATTTATCAAGTAGTAACATTTAATAATGAAAAATATATTCGTTTAGCCGTTGTTGTATAATTTCCTCTGAGCTTATTAGAAGACAAGGATTATATTGGAATCATACGGCTTTGAATAACATTACAAAGAAGATTTATGTACACTACTAAAATAATATGCATAAAATTTTAACCAGAAACTTACTTTTCTCCAACTACATGAAACATCATTTTTCATCTATTTGACATTAATTTCATTTGCCAGGCCACTTGATTTTTATGTAAATTATTCCGATCTTAAGTACAGGTAAGCTACGTAATGAATATGCACTCTTATATCTCTATTCTTATAGTCTTTTTACCTAATCGTGTAATAATAATATAATATTAATTTATAAATTGTAAGTAGTATTAATTTGATTTATAATTATTTTAATATAAACATTATTATTATTATTAATATTATTATTCCTGAGACACTTGGTTCGGATCCCCCCCCCCGAAACATATTTCTAGATACGTGCCTAAAGTACAAGTAATTAATAAATTTTGCATAAATCTACTTCGCGACTGTCATTCAGAGTCGTATGATCCCAATATAATCCTTGCCTTCCAACAAGTTTGGCGGAAATAAATAACGCTCGATTAAACAACAAGCATATTTTCATTATTTAATTTTAGTAATTTTATTATTTCATTATTTAATTTTTGTAACTAGTAAATCTTTCGGGGGTTCCGGACCCCTGAAGCCCCCTTCCTAAATACTTCATTGGCCTGTGTCTTCATTTGAGGCGCAGTGGGGGTTGGTCTGACTGCCGATTTGTCGAGAGGAGCTCCCCCTGTACACCGACCTGTCGGAAAATGTATCGTGCCGGACCACGTCTGCATCTGTGCCATTAACCCCCGTTGGTTTCTGGTCCTGACTATATCGGTGTCAGAGACGACATCGAATTTATCGGTGCGTGTGCAAACGTTCGTAGGGTCTGGCAACCTGCAGCACACAACGAATTGGCAGGTTGCATAATTTGCCAGGATAATGCGCCAATAGCGATGTGAAAAGTTTTCCTAAGCATCCTCTTTCTCTCTCTCTCTCTCCCTGCATGTGTGGCGCGGCGAGGAGGGGATGTCAACATTCCATCTTAATATTTATCGTTGAATATGGGCGATATCAGCAAGGAGCGGGGATTTCGAATAGAGTAAAATCAGAATATCTTGAGTTGCGTGAGTTGATGCTTTAATTCCACTTTATACACAGTAAGGCTAATCGGGACTGGACATACAGCTTAAAAGTGGGGTCCGAACCACTGCGCGCATGCACAGGGTATCGAACCCGGTACCACTCGACTACAATGCGATTGATTCTAAGAAAAAGGAAAGAGGAGATGCAGTGAGAGAACGGGCCACGTCACGGGTGTATAAGATGCTCTGCATTCAGGATACTGTCATACACAGCAAGATAACAAGATTCTGTGGGGTAAAAGAGAAGTCACAGGTTCGAATGCATGGGTATTCTTTGTGAGTGTCCCTTCTTCCATGTCACCACATCAACACTGATTCTTACCGTCGCGATTAGCCAAAAGTGGCAGAAATGCGGCACTAAATAAGAAAATTGAACCAATCAAGATAGAAGTCAATTGCCATTGTCGTTTCTCTCTAGGCTGTAGGTGTTGTTATATTGATGTTACTACATTATGTGCCACCTGCCTTGAGGATGTCTTGTTTCAGACAATCTAAATTTGGTTCCTCCTATTTGTATTAGTATTATTTTTATTATAGCATATTACCTGCTCTTCTGCCATTCTAAGTTAATCGTGAAACATGATTGATTCTCTCTCTTTCTCTCATTGTCATTGGCTTGGTTTATACAGTATTACTTCGCTATTCTACCACTTTTGTCTAATCGTGAAGATGAGAATGAGTGATGAAATTGATAAAGGGACACAAACCGGGATTCGAACCCGGTACTCTTGACGTTGTAACGTGATTACTAGGGCCGGGAACTTTATGTCCTATAAAACCGTAAAATATGTATGTAATTATGTCATAAAAATTGAAAAATATGTCAGAAAAAGGTAGAAATATTCCCAGTAAATCCAAAAATATGCACAACAGTACTTTCGAATTTCTCATAATAAGGAATTCAGTATCTTCCAGGGAAGATCGACAAGGGTGGGTGTGGAGTATTAAATGAAGCCAGAATCCCGCACAACAATGTGAGAACATTTTCCCTCAATAATGTTTGCATGACTATTAATTGTCGGCGTGATAAAAAAGTGGGGGTATTATTGTTCTATTTTTAGTTGGTAAGAAAGGACTGCACCTGCTTTTAAATTCTTCGTTCGAAATTTCCTTATCCTGGCATCGATAATATGAACTATCAGCTGCGCTAAATATATGAAGAAAAATTATAAAATAACAGAGTATACAAGACAATCACGAAAATTGAAGAAATGTGTTGTAAAAAACGCGAAATTGGTAAAATATGTCAAAATATGCTTTATCAAGTTGGTATATTTCGGCTGATTTTCATCAGATATGTAAAGATCTCACCCCCAGTACACGATCCGAAGCCAAATGAAAAATATGTTATAACATAAAGTCGCGGGCCCTAGTGATAACCAATCAGCCACGGAAGTGGGCTAATCGTGGAACTGAATGCGATAAAGGAACACTGATTGATTCATTGATTTGGTGTTTTATGCCCAATTTATGCACAGTAAGGCTAATCGGGACTGGACCTACAGATTAAAGTGGGATCCGAATTGTGCCTTCACCGGGGTATCGAAACCGGGACCCCTTGATTACATGGCGACGACTCTACCACTGCGCCATCGGGGAGGCCACGAATGGAACAAACCGTTACCAATGGGCTAGATGTAGTCGAAACTAAAATGTGTCCCCTGCTAAGAATTGAAGTCGTAAACCTTTGATTGTAGTGGATATATGGCACAATGCGTACCGAAACAGGCGCGAAAGTTCGACAGATATTCTTAAACTGTGCAGCTAGCAACACTGCGCTTCTTGCCTGCCCCTCCTCCTTTCCAAAAGCTTCGCGTTTCGGCCGCTAGGATCCGCTCACTCGCTCCATCAGTCAGTTCCATGTTTCCAGTTCCTGGTTACGCTTCGTCTAATAAAGCGGCGACAGTGTGTGCGTGCAAGTGCGTCCGTGATTGTACACAACAGGTGGATATTCGCTTCGCTTCGCCACACAGCGTGTGAACGTAAACAACAGGCACCTGTGGATGCGCGCGGTCTGTTAGAATAGTGCTAAAAATATCCTTTTTGGCGAACCTCATGTGTCCAGTCCACAGTGATGTGTTGCAGGGTTGTAGGTGACATGAGCAGTGGATGTGATAAATTTGTGTGTTCGGTTGGTGGTTGTCGCCAAAATGAAAGACTTGGCACGCAGGTTGAGGCTAGGTTGTGTTTCTAGTCGGAGGACCTGGTCGGATTTCAACTTGATCATCGGATGCTGTTTGTTTCTCGGGATGTGCATCGCTGTTGACGGATCGGCGGCCAGCGCTGGTTTCATGGGTGACCAGTGCGACTGGACCGGCAGGTGAGTGTGACCGTATGGTTGCCAAAAGTCTTGACTACTCATGTGCAATTGCTTTCCTTGCAGTTTCTTTGAGCGTAGCGGTATTGTACGCTGTGGAAATTTGTGTTGGCGATGTTGAGATGTAACGGGGTGGTCAATCTGTGACGCCAACGCGCCATATGGATCAGCGGGCGATGGTGGAATGGCTTTGGCGGGAGGTAAGCTATCGTCGGCCGACAAATTTTCGTCCACGGACTGACCTTTCGATTTGTTTGTCCACCGACAACAGCAGCCGTTGGAGGCAAGTTTAAGAATAGCGACGCAAGTACACTGATGACTCCACTGGAGGGGTGGTTATATATCCACCCTCATAGGCGCCGACGTTTTGGGGTACAAGGCACTTTCTGCCTCCCCAATGCACTTTCTGCCTCCCCAATGCACTTTCTGCCTCCCCAATGCATAAAGTATTGTTTATGCCAACCTTGCCCCCCAATTACCTTATGTTGGCGCCTCTGTCCACCCCCCTCCCTCTGCTCATTTTTTTAGTCATCATTACTGCCCTTATGACGTAAAAGTGAATTAAACACAATGTGCCAATCGTGTGGAAACGATTGCCACTACGACGTTCACAAAATGACCAATTACATCGTGCTACGATTCCAGGGGTGCCGTGTTCGAATCCTGGCCTGGTCATGGATGTTTGTGAATGTCCAGTCATCATATCATCACTCATCCCCATCTTCGCAAATTAGCCAAAAGTGGCACAAAAAGCGACGTAAAATAAAGCAAATCAATCAATCAATCATATATTGAGTGTATGCGTATCATTTTTTAATGTAGAAAGGTTATGAAGTTGCGAATCCCCGTGGGAGATATCAGAAAATTATGCGAAAGGTTCAAAATTTCCCTTTTTTAAAATTCAGATTATTTATTCCCTCAAGGGACTGGAATGGAATACTCGGTAAAAGCTCGTACAGTGGTGTACATTATTATTACAAGGTAAATTGTCATGACATATTTCCATTTTTCAGGAAATGGAATCCTCACTGAGGCTCATGCACAGATTGTCAGCTGTTTCCTTGAATTTTTATACCAATTCTAGAACCTCACATTGAGTTAGACGATTTGTTTGGTAATATTTTTGGTATATCGGGGTTGGGCCCGACGTGAAATTTTGCCAAATTACACTGCTTTCATATTTTGCAGAAACAGGATTAGTCACTTTTTGTAGATCTTGGAATGATGCATTCGAAAATGTAGCTCTTGTTTTCATGTTATGCAAGAGGATGTAACTGAAACCAAAATGCTGTGAACGTTAACTGTTGTGAGCATTTGCTTTTAAGTCGCGAAAAAATTCAAATTTAGCATTCTAAGTAATTGTTGGAATTTCTCCAAAATGTTATGCCTATATTGTGTGTAAAGTAACTACGAAATCCGTAAATTTTCTATGCGAGTATAAGTCTTCGATAACATTTTTGGGAAAATTAGTATGAATACATATCTGTCACAAATTATATTCATAGCTACAAAGCCAGGCATGGACGTACGGAAAGGTAATGGGAAACCACGCCCCCTCCCCCTGGAAGATGAACGTCATCCAAGATTTATATTTCACACATTTTATTTCAGGCACAGTCATTTATGTTAATTATTATGAGGGCGTTGCTTGAACATGATGATTTTTTTGTGAGAGTAACGCTAGTGTGAGGGAAATTAAAAAGAAAAAGCTGTGATTACCTAAGGAACGTTCTCTTCATTTTTGTAATTAGAAGAAAGACCGAGACCAAATAAATATTTCCGATCTTTGCCTAACCCAAGAACTTTTAAGTGCTGAAATATTCGACAGAGGGCATGGCAGCACGTAGCTGTCGTCCGCGGATTTTTTGTGAAATTTGATTAGTTATCTTTTTTATTGCTTTGCATAAATTGGCGCCACAAATTATCACTTAAGGCGAAAAGAACTTCTGATAAATACACACAATAAAGAAGGAAGGAATAGATTTTTCTTGCCTCCATTAAAGAAACGAACCTGTCTAGAAAGTTGTTCAACCTCTCTCTTCTTGATCTTTGCCTGTGGGGTGTAATTTTCATGTCTACTTGCAATCCTGCTTTTCCCTCCAACGCTCACAGCTGAAAGCTTGATGTGCTGCATCTTCAGTGCTCTGTAAGCTCAGTCCAGATATGCCCCTGGTGACAATGCGCATTAGAATTGGGTTAGCTTTTATTTTTTTCACCCAAGAAAAAGTGTTCCAGATTGTATTGAGCAGAGGAAGCGTCACCTAAGGGAACAAGAACGTGAATCTCAAGTAATCTTTTTTCTTTTTTCAGGTTGTTGTTTAGCGACGAAACAAACGGACCAATATATATTTTTTTCAGTCAAAAGAAGCTTTGGTGGTGTGAAAGTAATCCAGTTCTTTTAAAGCTTCATTAAAACCGGAAAAGAGAAAATAGGATTCTCCCTTTGGCTATATTACGTCGTTTGTTCTTACTAGGACTAATACAGTGGGATCCATTAGTATTGCTCGGCAAATTGTCCGTGACTATTTTCATTAATTTTTCTTACATCCTATGTGTTTTTAAGCTATGGATTTTTATTTTTGCTGGTGCAATAGTTGTCACAGCTTGTTTTGAGTTTTCTTTTAATTCTTGAAACTCTTATTGGGTCAAATAAAGTGCACGAACATGGTGATGGACAATTTGCACGGTAATGCTCATGGATCCCACTACCATCACAGAGATAGCGTTCTACAGAGATACATGTTCGATTATATCGCCAATTAATTGTATAATGCTTATGTTAAAGGGTAAATATAGAGGGGTAAACAATAGGGACAGATTATTATTTATGCTTTAGCATGCGCACATAAATTTCAGTAAAGTCAATGTTATTTCTAAAGATTCACCTTCCATGAAACTGAAGGAAAATGGATCCAGAATTCTGCTGGCAGAAGCTTCTCACAATCATGGACGTCCGCAGGATTTTTTCCAGGGAGGGTCAAGAAAGGTATTTTTTCCAGGGGGCCCAAAAGAGTGTTGTTCCCTAAAAAAACATTGCTTAAATTTGAATTTATGGTGTTCATGCAATAATTAACACATATTATTTTGGCTAAAATGAAATTTTATGTCTGAAATACATAATTTTTGGTTGACTTTCATTTTCCGGGGGGGGGTACGTCCCCCCCCTTCCGGACGCCCATGCCCACAATTTAATTCTTATTAGTGGAGAATTTACAGAAATTTAGCCGAGAAATTAAATGCACTTCTTTGTGTTCAACTATCTGGAACAATTTTAATTAGAACTCATCTTAACATCGAAAACAGATACATTATAGGCCCAGGATAGCCCATGTTAAACTGCTAAGATATGTACAGGGTTTCAAATAGGATTTCGTTTTTGGATCCCTGTTTACTATTTTAGCTTTCCATTTTCTAGCTACAACTCCACTTATTGTTTGGGGTCGTTTCCAAAATTTATCGAATCTCTTGTTTTCTTTCATTATATGGTCTCTGAATTCGAATCCTTGGCCCATGTATATTTCCTTTGCACACTGCACCACGGAACACTAGTTTCAACATTTTTGCACGACCATTTTAAGATGTTGCAAAAAGAGAATAGTCTGTGACTGCGACGTTTTCTTACGAGCCGAAAAATGTCGTCAGGGTCGCATATCGATGGTCGAACGATTGCGTGTTCGATCTGTGCCCTCTTTACATGCTCGTAAGCCGTGCGGAACGCACCTTGATGGTGCATGTGGCCAACGAAACACGCAAGCAACATATGCCCTTGGCTCTGTTGGGCCGAGCAGCATTCCACACGTTTAATGGAGCGAAATCTCGCCATATGTGACGTGTTTTCGTCCTTGTAGCGACAATTATTCAAAAGACAATGGCGTGGAGCGAGAGTGTCGGCAATTACTATGCTTTTCTGCGTGTCCAGAGTTTATTGAGGTCATGGATCGTTGTTTTGTTGCCATACAAAACACTCATTTTGCTTGAGCATCCGACGAACGTTCCTGCCGCTACATTCTAATGTTTACATTTTGAGTTGAAAAAGATTTACGACGCGAAATCGTGGAAGTACTCGAGAATACGGTTTTGATGTAACACTGAAATTGTGCAAGGTGAAGCACTAGGAACAAACGTTTTGCAATAGGTTAAAGGTGGATTTTAACTAAGTGGCTATTTCTCTCTACTAAGTAGTAAGTAGAAATGTAAAGTATTAAAGTTTATTTATCAGATTAAGACATAGCTGAATGTATCTGTGACACGGAAGATTCCTTACGTTGAGGGATATGCTTCCTGTTACAATTCTGTAAAATATACTGACTAATGTGGATGCAGTATATATTCGATGCACGCATACTCTCATTGAAAAACATTGATATCACCTGTAATGCATTTAATAAGAATGAAATTTTCATCGAAAAGTAACAACATCGATTATGCACATTCAGAACAATCGTCAGGAGCGTATATTCTAGGCTATCAGCAAAGCCTGAAGTCTAGAGAATAAAATACAGGAGGAAAATCGATCAAAAATTGTAAATTATATTATTCATATCAGTGAAATGATGATTGTGATTCTGGAGTTGGCAACCTGATTACTTAAAAACACTAAGTTGCTGAACTAAACTTTAAAAAAAAAAAAGTTTAGTTTAGTTCTTCGTCTGGGGAAGACCCTGATACAAAGTTGAAACGTTAGTTGTTAATGGAAACAAGGCTTAATTATATTACTGATTTGTTATGAGTTGGCAACCTGATTTCTTATAAGTTGGCAACCTGATTTCTTATGTGTTAGCAACCTGATTTCTTAGGAGTTGGTAAACTTATTTCTATTCATAGCCTAGGACCACATGACATAGTGAGATAGCCCATATCTTGGACTCAGTATACGCTATTGACAATCGTAGATTTTTAAATAGAGTAGGCCTATTCATAAACTCGATAATGACTGTGAGATTGGGTTTTGTCATTCTTCTGCTTTTCGTCCACTGCAGGACATTTTTATTGTCATTATTTATTTGAGATTGCCGCCTTTAGCAGTTTTTACCATAACAATTAAGACAAACACATCCGAAAATGGAAAATGTGTCACTTTTTCTTCACTCTTTTACCACTTGTGTATTAAATCCCAGGATGAAAAGCACAGGACTCTAGTAGTGGGATTAATGAGTATTACCGTGCAAATTGTCCATGACTATTTTCATTATTTTTTTTCTTACATCCTATGTGTTTTTAACCGATGATTTTTATGAATGCTGGTGCAGAAGTTGTCAACAGCATGTTTTGAATTTTCATTTAATTCTTGAAGCTCTTATTGGGTCAAATAAAGTTCACGATCATGGTGATGGACAATTTGCACGATAATACTCATGGATCCACTGTACCAGACCGTCAAAGCTCGGTTAATAGTTCAAGCCTCGTGTCTGGCTTCAATTAATAGTCCCGAATTAATTGAAGGCATTGATACAAACGATTAGGAACTGTGGATTACTAAATAGAGAACTATTTTGGGAGGATAATATTGAAATTTCCTCCAAAACTTCATGTACTATTATGTTGCTGCATACGCAGTTTTCTACTCGTTCTTTAGCCGTCTGTATTTTTACCTGAACCGATATTTCTTCCCGCTTCCATTGCTATTTTTTAAGAAATGAAGCCTCTTCCTTCTTCGTGGAACACCATCCTCGAGGCAGAATGAAAATTGCAGAGAATGAGTCAAGACGATGTGGTCGTATCTATCGAATTATCTGCTGGTAAGGTTTGTTTGCCCCCAGGGACTGTGAAGGGGAGATGTTTCTGCTTGGATAACTCCACTTACAGCAAAGATAACGTTTAGCTGCTAAAAAGAAATACGAGTCCGTTTCACTCGTCAGCTGCACCTGCGTAGACCTGTTGATAACACGGAGCGGTAAGGTTGCACTTCGGAGGGGAGAGGAGGGTTACCAGTGTTTCCAACCAATTCGTGTATTTATCCCGATTTGATCTACTACTGTCAGTGCTTAAAGTGGTTTCACACAGGAGTACGAAGTGCGCTTGAGGAGGCACACTTTAAGTCATCCTGATAAACCAAAGGGGATAGGCGTGGAATTAAATAAATTTATGCAAGAAACTTGGCCGGGGGAGGAGGCGATCGACATCATTCTAATATTTTCTCTTGTGGTGCCTTCTGATAAATGAAGTTCCAGAAGGAATTATACAAACTCCTGCACGCACGACGACAGCGCTATCTACTACACCACCAGGAGGCTTATGGAAGTATGCGAGAGTTTAAACATTTCAAGTAAACCTTGTGCATATTGGTGAACCCGGACTATGAGGCTGATGAGAAATGTAACAGTGGTCAAATTGCACATAATTGTGTTGATACACTTTGTTTTAAGCAGTACAATGTTCATAAACAATACCAAATAAAGGTGTCAGTCTAGAAGACAACGTCTGCTAATGGAATCAATTACACACACAAATTATACAATATATTACCTTTATTTCCGCAACAGATACTGTTAGCAGCAAACAGAACTGTGGCCCGAGCGAACTTCTATTCCATCCGGATCATTTATTCCAGTTGTACATTACTATATTGTATAAATGGGGAAGTGGCCTTAAAATAAAGTAATGTATTGCGAAAAAGTTCTGAAGGTTGCAACACTAGTTCCAAAAACCCTCTACAAAGTTGTTTTCCATGCCCTAAATGCCTGATGAAGAACGGTTGGAAAATAGAATGCCGAGTATATAAAGGCTTACAGACTTTTCTCTGGTTATTTTGCTCAAAACTGGGTCTCTCGCTCTGTGGATTCCAATGGACTAGAATTCTTTTATTGTGCCTCGGCTAACCCCGCGTCGTAGGAAGGGTTGCAGTAAAGTCCATTGTAGGGTTACTGCACCTTGCATTGCTGAGTTCCCTTGAACACTGATCTCCCCAGCAAAGTGGTTCCAATCGAAAGCTTGTGGCTAAAGTAGGATCCGAACCATGTGTCTCCACCGGACCCGAGACACCTTGATTACAAGTCGATGACGTTACCATTACGCCATCGAAAAGGTAATTTTGAGATATTACTGAAAGGAAAACTATTATGGAACGATTGAGATCATCCGCGACTTGGAAACATACAACAATGCAACATAATAACTACAATATTCGCCCAGACGAGCGGCTAGAGACAGCTTTAGCAACTTACAGATATATTGTCAGTAGTGACGTCCCGTATTTATTGTCCACTGTGCAAATTACGCTAACAGCACTAAACCGAAATATTTCTGCTATTAGATGCATGCGGTGGTAGGTTAGGCAGACCAGTTTGGTGATGTTAGAGCTACTGTATTGCGTTAATTTCGAACACAAGGCAGCACGACTGAATCTACATAATTTATTTGAACAGTTCGCTAGAAAGAGTCGAATGGTTCATCAACGACACCAACACTACTGGACTCCAGTCTCGTCAATTGTGAGTACGAAGCAACAGCGCCACCATACTCGACAAGAAAAATGGGTACCTTAGACATAGCAACGTACAGGCAGACATACCAGGTGAGACACACCATGTCAATTAGCGGCTGATAGTTTACAATAATGATTGCCGGTGGCACAAATGGTTATTAAAAAGGAACGCATGAAACAAAAGAAGCCGTTGCCCGTAGAGACAACCTGAGGACCTCCTGGGTCCGTGACTTCATATTTCATGTCATGGGCATGCGGTCACCTGCAGCGCGTTCAGGATGTGAAGATGGGGCGGGTTCAGTACATACGTGTGCTTCCAATCAGAATCAACTACATAATACAGTTCCTCATCTCTTAAGAGAGATTCAGAATAGAAACAATTAATAAAATGGAGTAAACGTGATGGTACGCGAAATTGAATTCCGTATGGCGATAATTTAGACTGTCACTTATTACCCGGAGCAGTATAACCTCTATGTCTTCTCATACCACTCTTTTTCTAGAATGGGTTAACCTCTCTTGAAACTTGTTTGTCATTATGTGCTGGGTGCCATGTTCAATTTTGTGTCGATAATGTTGTATATTCTTGTATTACTTTTCGTATTTTGCAAGAAATTGGCTCGACTGTATCCAACATGCGTAAACATACCAATTGTTTATTTATTGTTCCTTCTTTTAGAGTTCAAGAACAAGGTGTAGCCACAACACACAAAACGAGTTCATTGGCCACAGGAACGTAATTATGCCACACTACGTCATTAATAAGTCACCAGATTGGGCGTTCATGGCTGGCTCACATTATACAATAATGCGACAAGAAAATTGAGCCCTAACATGCATAGTTGTTCCGTAATCGTTATTCTGCCACGAGAACATCAATCAATTTGCAACCTAATCGCTGCAAGAATATGAGGGGGGATTGTTCGTAATCGTAGAATGTTAAGTAATGCTAATGAAGATACTTCCAGCAAAATCGTCAACTCGTTGAATAACGATATGTTTGCAAACCTGTGGAAATGGACAGTTTGTAGATATTAACAACAAAGGGTAATTCTGGGTAAAGAAAATACTGTAGAAAGTATTAAAATAGCAGCTGGCACTTTGTGACGTGTGATTGTAATTTTTATTTCTTATTGTAAGAAACTGAGGATATATAATTGTACCGTGAGAATTTGTAACAGTTTCTTGAGTCATGTCAGCCAAAAATAACCAACGTTTGGTACCCTTTATTCGTGTCATAATTTTGCTGAAGGCTTGATTGTGAATGTTTTCTCCACGTTTTCTTTGTGGAACTAGCATTTAGCTGCTCAAGACCTTTAACAAAGGAACTCCTTGATACATGCAAACTGCTGCGGGGGAGTAAAGGAAAAAATATCTCCAAGACTCTGACCCCCCTTCTTCAAGTCACGTTTTCTGATTTAATGGTTCTTGATGCCTACAGTCGTAAGGATATTTAGCTGCGAGGGATATGGCCTCGTTGGGTTATCATCCGATAGAAAACAATTGTTGTGGGTTTTTATTATGCTATAAAGTCTGGAGAAGATCGGCCACAAAGAGTCAGAATACCAATGAGTTTGTGCATTCGTGATAGAACCACATGTTGCTGTTCCCTAATGGTCTGGGCGTAGATGGAAAATGCAAGGATGATAGTTTCAAATCCTAGAGCTCGGATTCTGTTTAATGAGCGTAGTCACCTCAAAATCGAAGATAATTGAAGGAACAGGTTGAAAGACTTCCAAGGCCCAGGTATATAAGCTTCTTTGCGAGCGGCAATTATCGTTATGGTAGGAACTTGTGTGTACCGTTAGCTGTGGAGGTAGACATTCTAATTGACTGTTACTTAGGAATCGGAAGGAATTTTTGCAGGTGTGTGCGCTGCACAGAAGAAGACAACAGGGTCTGTGGATAAGTTTGAAGGCGCGATTGGATTTGAGTGTGAGTTCTGTTAAGCCGTTTTGCAAACCTGGAGTTCAGACTGGACCTTACAATTGTGTCTACTCAGGTGTCAAGAAGAGAATGAAAGCAAGGCTTGTCTTGGTGCCTTTTCCTTTGTATGTTTTCTCTCCTTTACCAAAGAAGTTTGACCACAGGTTTCCCCGCGGAAAAGAACTTTCACCTTGTGTCCCTAATGGAAGCTTGCCTTTGCTGGCTCTTGTGTTTGAACCTTCTGGGAATACAGTTACTCTAAGCTTGATTATTTGCTAGGGCTGTTGAATATCACATTGATACATAAGCGCCGAGAACAAAGAGGGCTAATCAACAATGATTTTGGATCCATTGCCTGACAATATATTTTTTTTTATGTGATTTGTGTTGTTAAGCGTAGCTTCTCTGCAACCTTTGGCTAATCGCCAAGGCCGTATTTCGAGGGTGGGGGGTTTCTAGCGTTCAAACTCCTCCCGAAACTTACGTATGACATGTTGGATTAATGGAAGTTCAGAAACCAAAATCTGTAACTCACTTTCAATTTTTTTTCGAAGCATCACAAAATACAAGGAGACAATGTTGAAACGATCGAGCTAGAGTTTTCATACATTTGGAATTCTGAAACTTGAGTGAAACAGGATTTATTCTCGGAATCTTAGCACTCGCGATCCCTCCATTTTCACTTCTGCTGTCCTCTTTCCAGTGTTGTTCCCGCGTCACAAGCCGTGTTGCCACAATATGAGAGCACAATTTCCCTTTCCAAGGGGCCAAATTTCCCTTCTTGAACCAATTTTTCCCTTCACCTAAGTAGTAGTAGCAGTAGCTGTAATTATTATTATTATTAGTGGTGGTGGAAGCAGTAGTAGTAGTGTTTCCGTTGGTCCATGTCCGTGTGAATCAAAATGTTAAATTTTTCACATACGTGTCAGTTTCATCGCTTCCTGACCAGATGTCCCAGGTTTGGATCCTGGTCAGGAATCTATTTAATCGTTAATCTTCATCGTTACTATTATCCGAAGGTGCAGAAAAGCGATGTACTTAACAGAAATATAAATAGATACAGGCTATATTCAAGGGAGCAGAAAAAATGAGAATGTGAATATGAAACTGGAACTTAACATAAACTGTAGTAATGTAGTCAGATTTCTTAAAATTTCCTTGAAATCGTGGTATTTTTAATCGAAATTCCCTTTTCCCTTTTGGCTGAAATTTCGGTCCGAATTTCCCTGCAGAAGGGAAATTTCCCTTCATGTGGCAACACTGGTCACAAGGAATATAGACTGAAAATTCCCTTATGATTGTCCCAAAATTCCCTTTCCAACTTTTAAATTCCCTGTCTGGAAAAGTCGAAAATCCCCCTTGATAGGAGTTCAAACCTAGGATCTCCAGTTTCTTAGCGCATTACGTTCGCGATTGAGGTTACAATCCATGCACCAGGCTGTTTTTTTTAAAAAAAGAATAACTGGTTCCACACTTTTCAAAATTCCAAAAATTTAGTTTTAAGGTATAACAACAAAAACTTTGATTAAAATTTTCATCTAACTTTTAAAGCTTTTTCTTGAAGTTATCTAAAATTTAATAAAAAAGTATAATAATTGTGCATTTCAGTTATGTAACATTAAGAAAAAACGTGCTGGATTGAGTAAGCCCCCTCATGGATATGATAATAATAATTATATTATGGAATAAAATTGTTTTATTATGAAATTTTAATTATTATTGTATAATTGTTGTTGTTATTTCTATTATTCAAATTTCTGGCGACGCCCATGGAAACAATTATGAATGAACCCGAAAATTTTTCCTGACTACGGCCATGCTAATCGCGACGATGAGGATGAGTGATAAGAAATTGATGAATAGACACCTATAAAGAGAACAAACACCCTTACCCATGCCGGGAGCCTTGTAATAATGTGAACTCACCATGTATTAATCTTAGATCAACAACATGGAGAATGGTACACGTATCAAGCTGAATTCAGCCGTAAGGTTCAGAATTTGCGAAGAACGTCTTAGTAAGGCAACTGCAAAATTTATAGTGTTCAGCAGACAGCACAGTTTCGGGCGTTCTGTTTCAGTAGCACCAACTTGATATAAATAGAGTGGGGCAAAAGTGGCATGAACAATATTTTATGTATACATCTATAGCTATTTGTTACTGTGGTTTGTGCATTGTAAAGGGCATATGTATATTCATTTTCTTGTGTAAAGTATATGATCTAATGTGGTAGTAGAATCATGAGACATGCATGTTATGGTTGATATGTCACGAGCCTTGTAAAAGAATACCTAAATATAGAAATGTATGTAATAGATGCCCTTCTTGAGGGATTATCGGGCAAAAAGGTGCTTCCCCCTACAAAGTCGGCGTCGATGTTCTGTTTACATGTTGTAAAACGATTCTTCCCGTGGATTGCTTGCAAGGATTGATCGTGCAGTTCGTTTAAATGTGTTTCGCAAACGTGAAATTTCTTTAGTGGAGAATAATGTGGTATCGACTAAATGAACTATGTTTATGTTGACAGAAACATAAAAATAGTGAAGTTTTTCAATCATTCATAGAATGGATGAACAGATAGGTCTTTATGAACAAGTAATTCCCGTGTGTGTTTACACAAGTTGTTTTTTTTGTGTGAAATATTCACTGTACAATTACTTAGACGACAGAGTAACTGATGCAAATGATGACTTTAATGTAAATTCGGACAGGATTTCACAGAAAACCTTTTTTTAAAAAAATCGAACATTCTGTTATCTCTATGTTGGAGAAAACGTCGTTGGAGGGTAGTTTTGCTTGCCAGGCCCTGAATATGGTTCCAGTCTTTCCCTCTGGAACCCGACACTCAGTCCGTCATTCCTCGAAGGGAGGGTTGCTTTGAAGAACAAGAGGGAGGAGGGAAAGCACCCAACCGTGTACCTCCCAATGAAGAGGGGTTGAAGCGCTGGGTTGAATGGGTCTGTTGAAAAGCTGTGGGCGGAATAAGGCCGCACGAGTACCTGTTGTCCTGTTGGGAGGAACATTTCAAAGCAAATACTCTCCACTTTCTTCTCTTCCCCGCTCATACAAACTTCAGTTCTTGACAATAGTGTCATGCAGAAACTTGCACGAGGTTGAACGAAATGCTTCTATTGCTACAAAAGACTAAAATCTCCTCGCTTCTTTCAATTCCTGCCCTTTGTCTTGGCTTGTTTGTTCCTTGCAGCCCTACTGCAGGTGGTTTTCTTTAGGGACACGAACTGCTACTAACCTGACATGAAGATCAGATTAAAAGTTTATCACCTCAACATGTCTCTTAGAAATTCAATTAACTGCATCTTCTTGCCTGTTAATTTTAAACTCAAGCGGTATGTACATTTCCGTAACTGTTGTGCAAAAACTAGCAATGATGGCACACCATACTTTTGGTTTTCTCATCGGGATGTGTTGAGCTTCCAGGCAAAATGATGAACATTCATAGTTACTGTACATTTAAATTCAATCATACAACAGATCTGTCCATAACAATGCTTGTCATAACTAATAACTTTGGAGTTTTAAATGTTTAATGAATAAATTCAGTGCAAAGCATCACAAGTGTAGTGCTTATTTCGTCGTATAATGTCACTGAAAATAAATAAAGCTCAAAACTTAAAATTATTAAGTCCAGATCATTTGGACATGAAAAATTGTTTGTCTTTAACTCGAATACGAAATCTACACCGTGCAAGATATCACTATGTATCTTACTTATACAGTGTAACGTCAAATATTGTTCATGTCAAAAATTTTATAGGGATGTGATATAGCACATATACTGCTTGCTCATTTTAGCAAGGATTAGCAAAAACTATTAATTCGTTCGTAAATAAAACAAGGAAAAAGTTTACTTTCGAAACTTTTATGAAGCTAAATGATTGTAAAATCTACAAGAAGATTAGCTTAGTACAGTAATTTGCACTAATGTTACTACACAATTGTCTTCATAAACCAATTAGTAGAACCTTTCATATCACACAGTGCCCTTGTACGTTTTTGTGTGTTTAAAAATTGATGTCTAACACAAGAATTTTTATCTACGACTCCTCTGTTCTGTGCTTGCTTAGGTTAAAGAAGCGGACCACATTTTTATGTGTAATGGAGTACAGGAAATGTAGCTTTTTGCTAGTTAACATATATTCATTGTAGAGAATGAATGGCTTTGCTCCTTCCCTAGCGCAGGAATTCTGCAATAATTTCATCTATAAAGAACATAAGACTAACTTGTGTCGTTGACTTTAAGGCTAATGCGCCATCTTTAGCTAAAGATGTGCAATTTAAAAGCAGGGAACGCACTGTCAACAGAAGCGTTTGCAAGTTCCCGATAATGTTATCAGGTTCCGAGAGCGCTAACGTCATGTAGATTTTGCCTTCTTATTTACATATAAGTGATATCGATTGCTGATTTGGCTTGCACTGTAATGCTGATATCTGGAAAACGCAATTTTCAAGTATGAGCAAACATGACTTCTGGTTAAAATTTGCACACGCGCGTTTCGTGTTATCTAAATGAGAATTTGCACAAGGACGTGATAGTGATATCAAATTGAGATTGTCACCAGGTAATTTTAGCTACAAATGCCCTGATACTCGACTCTAATTTGTACAATATCATTGCACAAGCATCTTCCTAAATCAACAGAGCCTTGCACAAACTGCACCCTTGTACACTTTCATGTGTTTGATTAAATAATCAATATTTCTTGGACGAGATTTGTGCTAGCAGATGTGCAAATCGAAAGTTGCAGTGTTACCAGACGTTGAACCAAATTCTCACACTTCTAAACCTGAAGAATTCACCAAGTTACCAACCGTTAATTTCTCCAAACAGACGAACACGTTGATATGGAGTGAAAACTACATCAATTTTGCAACCATGAACCATGGCTCACAGGATTCGAACTAGGGTCGCGTGCGTCGAACCAAAATGCCTTACACAAGCCACATGACTGAACTGGTTATGTGAGTTCACTATTAGACCTCTTCTATTTGTCTTTCCTTGCGTTTTTGTCACAGAAAACCGAGATAACGGTGTTATGAGATAAATGACCTGCTAAAAAGACAACTATCTTGTGCAAAAATATAGATCGTTCCGTTAGAAGAGCATGGGTGAAAAAAATCAACCACGCTCACAAACATTCATGGCGCCTTTTTTAGGCACGTCAAATCACCATCTAATCTCAATTTGTGTAGCAGAGGCAACCCAAGCAAAAAATAGTTTGTGGTCACAGCGACTACTGGTACCTGCACCAAGTTTTTCATTCTTCTTCGAGAAGAGCTCGCAAAGAAAACTGTGCATGCTGGAAGCCAAACAAACCAAGAGCTAAGAAGTTGGTTCCTTTTTTACCTTGTGACAGTCATTTATTTTTGTAACGTTGCTGTCGGGTCGTTTATAATTTCAATTAATGCTCTCCTTGAGATTTCTCGTTCCACTACTAGTTCTGCAACGCATATCGCCACGGGCGTTGTTTTTTATTTCCGTATGTCGATTTTTGTAGTATAGGCGTGGTTGGTTGTCCACATTACAATCAGACCAAGCGACAGTGGCGCCAACCCGTGAAGCAAATTTCACCATTGGCTGAATTTTCTTTAATCTTTTGACGTACCTTATAAACGGAGACTACAAGAAGCCAACTGATTTGTTTCTTTACACATTTTACTTACACATGATGCAATTGTTATTACTCGGTTATTATAAATTCAACCGTGGTAGGTGCTTAGTCAAATATGTAATACGGAAATCCATAGGACATAATTATTTACTAGTGGAATGAACACCATAGCGGAAACCGTCATGGCAAAGTCTCATCCCCGTAGTATGCTTTATTCGTCGAGATGTAGAACAGCAATATATTTGTCGTTCAAAATGTACTCATCAACGAATTATACATACACACCAACTTTTGCTCATTTTTCACACTTTCGAACGTGCACTTGCCCCATTTAGCAATAAAACAATGTAAATAAAATACGAGGTTTAGAAGAAGCAACAAGTCATCAATGTTGCGACACCAAAAACAGCAGTAAATCTAAATAATTTGAGATGAAATAGTTTGATATTGTAGTGAAGGTAAATTAGTAAACGTGTTTCAAGATGGCGGACTTTATACCTATAGATGATACTGCAAATCTTTGTAAAATACACTGTTTTTATGCACGAATTTTTGATAGAATCATGAAAGTTTTGATTTCTACGTACTAACATTAACAAAACGAAGAGTCCAATTACAGTTGTGCATAATAGCTCGTGTTTATTCTAACAGCAAGGGTATGGATAAACACATGCAGGAGGACAATCGCACATACAGTTAATCAGCACCTCTGCCAGTGATAAATACCCTGTTGAAATGTGAAAGGAAGTATGAAGAATGACAAGGGGGAGCATGTAACACGCAGGTGTTGCTTGCATTTCACAGGCTGTTGAGTCAAAAGGGCAAAAGTGGAGACATGCCCTTGCACTGCAAAAACCCCATTGTGTAGAGTCTCTGCTGCCAAGAAGGCACGCCCGTGACTTTGTTTACAATATTCGGCATGCTCCAGCCTTTTGCCTTGCACAGTTTTGCAAATGGACGCCTTGTTAGTATTTTTTTATTCCTACTGTGTCGTATGAATGGGCACACACAGGGAACAGAAAAGGAAAACGTGGGTGAGGCTTGTGAAAACAAAAGAGCAGTCATAATGTTTGCACAAGTGCGGTCTTGAAACGCAGTAGCCGAGGTAGCCAGCACAATATGGCGCTAATGCAAGCGAGACAGCCATCTTGACGAGTTGCTATCGTCCTTAGCAATGGTACTGTAAACATGGCGCGTTCTCGACCCGGTGTTTGATTTCCATACTCGCATGGTAGGTTGCGAGTGTCTTGTTCTTTTGCCTCTTGCAAGCAAAACAAGCCTACTTGGCTATTATACCTCGCCTACGTTGAATACTAATTCAAGGGTAATTTTCATGGCTCGGGAATAGGATATGCCTGCATTAAGGGAACATTAGTGCCTGATCAAGGGTTCTTGGTGCCCTTGGCAACGTTTGTTGCAGCAGACCTTGGATTGGACACACACTGTGGTGTGCGAAACCTGACGCTTTTGGGAAAATGGATAATTAATAAGCAAGCAAGAAATGCGCATTATCAAAAACAACCACTCATTTGTTTAGTGAATGGAAAAAACGCACAATAATTAGTTACGTGTGTCATATTTCTTTATTATATTGTACATTTATTTATTACATATCTTTAGTCGGGGCAATCTTTTCTTTCGAATTCGAAACGCGAAAATACCCTGTTTATTTCAACTCACATTCAGGTATGTTTTTCGTTATAAGATCTCCTTTTCTCACTCTTTAAAGCATGCAACTGTTATACGTACATTTAAATTATGAATTTACATGATACTTTCTAATCAATGGAGGCGATTAGCAGGGGCGTGGGGCAATTGCGGTTTCTTAATGTTTAAAACCGTGTCTATCAAGAGAAAGTAAACCGTCCTTGCCCGACCCACCCAGTTTTTGCACCCAATTACCGCCACTGTTTCTAATCATTGTTAAATGAGAATTGAATGCTTAAAATACGCACCAGGCTTGTTGATGATTGTTGGCAGATCGGTAAACATACATGACAGTTCGTGGATTGTTTACATCAGCAGCATCAACTGTGAATGGAAAAAGAAGATTACAACATGGAAATAGAATAGTGATCGGACACTCTAACTTCCTTTCATGATCCTATTTCTTCTACTCCACCCAAAAATAGCTATCAGTCACTATCCCAAATATTCACTGCTTACGAGACTAGTATACTGGAAATGACACCTACCTGGACCAGGCACGTATCTAGATATATATTACGGGGGGGGGGGTCCGAACCAAGTGTTCCAGAAATAATAATAATAATAATAAAATTAAAACATTTTTATTATTACATGAATACTTAAAAAGAAATAACATCACATATTTATTATATAGTTTGCGTGTACTTAAGATCGCCAAATTTGTATGAAAGCAAGGAAATTAATTTCAAATAGATAAAGAATTGACTTTTTTTTTAATAATATAAGAAGGATGTTCCTGATAAATAATTTATGCATATTTTCATAACAGTTGGGCTGAAAAGTTCGTAGGCTGACTCATAGATGGCGTTACTAGAATTAAATCCATGTGATTTTTACTTAGTACTAACCTTCAAAAGATACGTGTATAAATTTCACAGCTGCCGGATAATTAGTTCGTGAGATATAGCATTGTGAGTGAAGCAGCTTTTGTTATTGTGAAAAAATGGATAAAAAAGAATTTCGTGTGTTAATAAAGCATTGCTTTTTGGCGGAAAAAAATACTGTTGAAGCCAAGGCTTGGCTTGATAAACATTATTCGGACTCTGCACCAGGAAAATCAACCGTTGAGAAGTGGTTTGCTAAATTTAAACGAGGCGAAATGAGCATCGAAGACGATGCACGCAGTGGACGTCCCAAAGAGGCTGTTACCGACGAAAACATCAAAAAAGTCCAGAAAATAATTTTAAATGATCGTAAAGTGAAGTTGATCGAGATAGCTGAGACTTTAAAAATATCAAAGGAACGTGTTGGACATATTGTGCATGAATATTTGAACATGCGAAAGCTGTGTGCAAAATGGGTGCCGCGCGTGCTCACAATCGATCAAAAGCAACAACGTTTTGATGATTCGGAGCAATGTTTAGCGATATTCAACCGTAATAAAATTGCTTCCCCATCCACCATATTCTCCAGATCTGGCCCCCAGTGACTTTTTCCTGTTTGCAGACCTTAAAAGAATGCTCGCTGGAAAGAAATTTAGCACTGATGAAGAGGTAATCGCCGAAACTGAGGCCTATTTTGAGGCTAAAGAGAAATCGTACTATAAAAATGGCATCGAAAAATTGTATGACCGCTATAATCGTTGTATCGCCCTCGAAGGCAACTGGGGCCTCCCCGATGGCGCAGTGGTAGCGTCGTCGCCTTGTAATCAAGGGGTCCCGGGTTCGATACTCGGTGGAGGCACAAGTGGTTCGGATCCCACTTTAAACTGTAGGTCCAGTCCCGATTAGCCTTACTGTGCATAAAGTGGACTTAAAACACCAACTCGAAACTCGAAGGCAACTATATTGAATAATAATATCGAATTTTGTCAAAAAAATATTTTTTACTATGTTAGCCTACGAACTTTTCAGCCCAACTGTTAAGTAGTTGTGTGCATAAACCATGTTTGGTTCTGTCCTTCAGAGCAGTATGATTCCAATATAATAAAATATTAATGAGGAACATCCTTTTTTTATTATTCAATAAATAATCCTTGTCCTCCAAGTTCATAGGAAATAAATAACCATCGATTGTCATTATTTTATTTAAATGCTTGGTAAATCTTTCAGGGGATCCGGACCACCCGTACATCCCCTAAATACGTCCTTGACCTGGACATCTTATTTGTTAATCATGAAGATTAGAATGAATGATGAAAATTGAAGGGGGCTAACACAACTACCACACATCTGGACTCGAACCTAGGACCCTCATGTAGAATGATAATAGCGCTCCATCACGGGAGCTGTCGTAGAGTAGGATGTAAGTATTATCAAGCAAATTTTCCGCCACCATATTTATTTTCTCCGTTTCACGCAGCGAAATCTTCAAGGTTTGAAATAAAGCACGAATCGAACTACTGACAAACTTTGCATGAGCATTCGTAAAAATCCATTCCTCAAATACACGTAGGATTCAAGAGAAAATGTAATAAAGACAGTCATGGACAATTTGCCGAACACATCTCACTGTGTAAGCATTTTTGAATGACTGCATTTAATGTCAGTTTATCGAAAACGGGAGCTTACTTACACTTCTCAGATTATTAACTTCAAAACTATAAAAGCTAAGTTGAATTTGGCAAGGTAACAGTTCTTTGAGACTCAAGGAATGCCAAGTGGTTTTGTATTTTCTAGTAGTTACGGAGAACGAAGTTTTGTCGCCATTTTGTTGCACACGGTTTGCATAACGAATCCGAAACACGTACACCATTTGAGTGCAGTACAAGGTAAAGAAGCAGATTTAACCCTGGCCATCTGCCACAAGACAAACAAGATCATCGATATAACTTAGCAAGAAAGACGCATGCGTCGTGCATATTACTAAAGACGCTAGCCTACTTGTCTGAGCTTGTCACTTTACTGTGAAATGGACCACGTGAGTGTTTCGAAGGATAAGATTTTCCCTTCATGCATAATCACTTAGCCACCGGAAGCCGTTTCGAGTGCAACAGGTGTACAAACCTCAGAGGCGTCTTTTAGATTCCTCATGTGAGAAACACCTGTTGCGTCATATCCGTATATTTTTTTATATTGCTTGGTTGTCCCAAGGGTCCGACAAGCAAAATCATTGTTTTCCTCCTGTCTTTACGTTTTTAATGAATTCCGGTAACAATAGTCTTCCCGATCACAAGCTGGTGCAAAGATTTTTATCGACCTAGATTTGGTGGAAGCATTGTTATTCTGTAGGGTGGTCTCGGAAGATGTTTTAACCCTCGACGCAGTTCTACTGCAGTTTTTACACTTCAGTACAATGAAATTCCACAGTTATGTGAATTATATACAATATGGAGGGAACTGATTTTAAAAATCGACAGGGTAGAACATGGACTTCCGCAGGATTTTTTCCACAGGGGGGCGAGCATATTTCCCTCATAATAGTGCTGCCCCCCTCAAAAACACTTATTCAGATTGAAGTCATCATGTTCCTGCAATACCCTTCCAATAATTAACATGAATGCCCATGGAATAGAACTAATAACTTGTATATTGTCCTTCACGTCTAAGTTCATTTGTAATTTTTACAACCCAGCGTCACAGTTGTATGACATGGGGTCAATGGTGAAACGCGGATATGATACGAATTGCACATAGCTTAGTGCGAACAATTTAAAGGTGGAATGAGAACCACTATGCATCGGGAATCGAACCAGGGACCTCTTGATCACACGACAACAGATGTATTCGTAGTGCTATCGCCCAATTTAAGTCTCCATTATGCAAACTTAATATGATACATGGTCAATATTGAGACCCTTCAAACGTGTTTCGAATAGCACTAATACTGTTCAAGAATTGTATATTTTTAGTTGATCAAGACCATGAAGATGGATGATGAAATATATACAAAGCAGACAGTAATCTAATTCAGAACTTTCGGAGAAGTGTTTAAACTGTAGGAGATCGTTCAGACTAATAAAGTCTAACTGGTTCTGTGGTTGCAATATAGGCATTGCATTTCTCTCTCTTCTACCTCTGTAGAATGACGTCATTGTGAGAACAAGTAACATTGCTCCTCAGGATATGACTAACCCACGATGTGAATAATCGTGGGAAATATTGTATACTTACATAAACAAGATCTTTGAGAGGATGTACAATAATTAAGTACAATTTTTTTTAAAAAAAATCATAAGATCACTTGCTGCTTTAACTTCACTAACTTTTATTGGATATCTTTAGTAATAAAGGAAGAAGTAATGTCAAGGTCAGGGCATTTGACGTAAATGCAATGCTGCAGACACGGATCCGAGTATCGCGTTTCATTTGTTTGCTTTAAATGGTGGTCCATGGAAAAAAAGTGGCGGGCCTAGTCATTTCCTGGCAGCTGTTGTATTCACTCCAAATCTAGAGCTTTGGAGCAAGCTTTTTTACCTGAAAGCGTTATCACGCACACAGGTGGTACATCAGCCAGTATAGTACAGTGCTTACACTGAATTAAATGGTGGAGACCACTTGACGTCCATAGTAAGCGTCAAAGTGTGAGAGTGGTTGGTACTTGTCATTCTATAAATCTAGGGTGTTCGGAAAAATGAAATTTTACAGCAGAGAGTAATTTATATTAATTCTTTTAAAATGAAACATTGCAGGCATGATATATGTTGCATCATCACTAGAGACCGGATTTTAAAGGGAAGCCCTTTTTTTATTTTTCAACACAGGTCATGGAATAAATAACAACAGTATCTTCCACCAAGAAGATTACATGGTTTCCGGTCCCTTTATTGACAAAATATCAAATATTTTGTACGACTGTATTTTCCCCAAACAAAACATTCAACAATTTTCTATTTGGTGCAGCTTAGAGGAATTGCAGCGATTGTTGCAACAATGAGATCTGGGCAGCAACACACGCATTGCAAGCGGCGTGCCTGCTGGGTTGAAAGTGTACTTACATATCTGCTAGATTTAGACTTTTATTGTGAAGTTTTTTTAGAATAGTTTTAACTTTACTGTATCCCTTTTTACATATGATGATATGAGCTTTCATTTAAAATTGTACTTTTAGTTGAGTGCAAAAATAAACTATAGTCCTTTTTCTTTCCTTTTTTTGGCAATAATTTTCTCTTTAAAATCCGGTCTCTTAATCATCACTGTTAAGAACTTTAATTGATTTAGTGTGGCTTAAATTAAAACAACATAAAATCGCAGTTTGTGACTTGTAAGTGCTTTTTCCCGAACACCATAGAAATAATTTTGAACACATCTGATGTATGCCGAATGGGCGGGAAATGTCCTCATTACTACATAAGTAGGGAACGTTATCTGGAGTAGTAGATAGGAAATATTTACACTTGGTCGAGTAGAAGCCACAAGGAATACCAGATATGATAACATGGCAACTAAGCGCCATCTTTGTATCCTCTCACCCTACGCAACGATATCCTCCCCTCTAGTACTAAACGTCTGTGTGATCCGAAACCGAGAAACATCTATATTTGCCAAGACTGTGCTCGTAAAGATCCTAAAAGTTACCAGATTTCATCAGTATTTCCCTGTCGCGAAAACACTCCTGCGTCCTGTAATTTTGTGCGGAAGCGCCAGCAATATACCATGTGGCGATACTTATCAATTCAGTCTTTTTTTCATGTATATGTCGAACAGTTGAGGATTTGTTGCTGCTCTTGCAGCCATTAGGCTGCTTCCTTTTTCTGCCACAGTGGCGCTGTGTCTTGATTTCCTCTTCCAATGGGTATCTTGAGGCTTCATTGATACTTCTTAGGGCTGCTGAAGGGTGGGTGTGTGTTTGCAAGGGACGAGTGATGCTGACTCATACGTGGAGAAATTAATGAACAAAATATTCCTTTGTTGCTTCTTCCGGTTAGTGTCTACAAATCCTCCATAACGTCCTTGGACGAATGAGGAAACAGTTGCATAAGATTTATACTGAATGTCAAAAGAAGAGAACGAATTTCCCCGTACTTAAAGGAACTAACTAATTGGTTAAAGGTTACAAATAGAAGAACATTTTTGGAATTGTCCTTACTGTACAGGATTCTGAACAACAAGGAACCTGAATATTTATATGATCAAATTGCCCCGTACAGGAAGAACGGAAAACAGATTAACCTTCGTCAGGAAACTAAATTCACGATTCCTATATAGAAAACAACACTTTACGGAAACTCTTTCACAGTCACCGGGATAAAAGAATTGAATGAATTTCCCCCACCACTGACTGACCTGAGGGGAGGTCCACCCTTAAACATACAAATTAAACTTAAAGAAACATCTACTGTTCAAACAATATTGCCTGCTTTGCGTATCCTGTAAGGTACAGAAATGAGGTATTGTCTTTATAATAGTATACTAATTGTGGTTTACTCTCCATAATCAGTACAATATGAGTATATTTTTCTATATTTTAAACAAGTTCCAATTGCAATATGTATTTGACGAGGGTTTGTTGTGAAAGCAATCCGTGAAGCTGAAACACACCCGGTCAATGGCGTGTATTCTATCTACCAATTGGTCAATTATTCAATCTTCAATCTTAACCAAAATCATAGTTAACCTCGAATATCGGCTTTTACCTAAATTAGTTCCCCTTGCACATTCGTCTCACTTATTAATGTGACACTTCCTTTGTGCATCTTATTCATCAATTGAATTACTTTCATTGTTCAACATTTTATTGCTGAAGCTACCTCCTTTTTAACCTGACATGAACAATATAGTGTATTTGTGTAAATCTTACCTATTCTAACCTTCCTAGTCACGTGTTGATAACAGCTTAGAATGTTGCACTGCAAAGATTGTATCGATTGAACATAATCTGTTATCACAACATTTCAAACAACCAATGAGTCAATTAGAAACAAAACAACATTTTCCGCCACATGTAAGGGAAATGTTGCTTAACGTAACGACTTCTTTATCGCATTACGTCCTGTTAATAAAAAAAAAGACTTGATTAATTCTTCGGCCAGAATGCGAAAGCTGGAACAATTCTTACGCAAGTCTGAGCCTGCACGGTTTATCGCCTTCGTTGGCTGATAGAGTTGGCGGAAAAACATCTGTTAATTGGGACACTCTCCCTCCTTCCCTTAACCACAATCTCCCAGTTATCAAGATCCATTCCAGCTTGTTAACATTTTAAGGGTCGCCGCTTTTTCCTGTCCGCTTGCCAAGCGTGGCAAGGGAACGCACTTAACCAGGTCCACTGCAACACCACATCAAAGGTTCCTCTCTCGCATAATGTCTACAGGAAACTCTTGAAGACGAAGATAAATATTTGGAGAATATCGCCCGATAATGTGTCACAGAATAATCACGGTCTCAATTTCTTCTTCGTCAGAATTTTCTGCAGCGGGCCCTCACGTCGCCAACACGAATCATAGAATGCTGCTACAACTGTTCCAAGTATTCCCATTGGCTGGTAGCTTTTTGGGGGTAGTAAATAATCTGTGGTGGATAGGTTAGGCTTGTTGGGTTTGGTTCTCTTAGAAGAAGAAGAAGACGAACCATAAATAATAATAACCAAATAACAATTATTGTTATATCGTTGAGGTAAATGTTCCCAGTACGCCAGATGAGTAGCCAGTACAACTTGTTTTCTTTTTCTACATTTAATAAAGTTAATACATTCATGTATAGCTATCTATTCCATTCTGCCTTTTTACACACCTCGTTCAAACTAAATCTATGAAAGGTTAGGAAGTTTTTAGTCATAGAGTTTGCATTGTGACCTCTTACCAAAAAAAATATCATTTTTGGAATTGTGAAAACACATAGAACATTTATACTGTGAGTTAAAGAATAAATAAGGAAAGACAAAGTTTTGACCTTGTTCCTGAACCTTATTTATTATTATTATTATTATTTCACTATTGTTATTCTATTGGAATTGGTCCTGTCACACAGAAAACAAAATGCATTAAACCTACAGTATCATTTTTTTTATTATTGAATTGATGGGATTTTTTTCTGCACCTTCCAGCATCATCTCGATGATACACTTAAACATTTGGTCTGGCTCTGAACTACATGCATTTTTTTAATGCATTTACTGTCGTCGCCTTGTAATCAAGGGGTCCCGGGGTGGAGGCACATAGTGGTTCGGATCCAACTTTAAACTGTAGGTCCAGTCCCGATTAGCCTTACTGTGCATAAAGTGGACTTAAAACAACAATTCAATCAATTATGCATTTACTTTTGGGAGCCCCTTCGAAATCTCTCAGGACGCCCTTGGAAGGAGAAGATACAGTCAACATCCACACACACACACACACACACTCACAACACCACCATCATCAAAACACCAACCGACAAGAAGGGAAGATATACTCTCTAACTGGTTCCCATCGAGCATGAAGTCTAGGCACCATGTTGATCCGCTCGAGGCTAGGGGAGTTGAAATTGTACCTTTAAAAAAATGGTTTCTGGCATTTTCTTCTCGAAGACGCGTCATCTTTTATTGTCCTTCCTTGCTTTTCCCTTTTACATCCAGTACCCATTGTTCCTCGACAGTACAATGTCCATTTTTTCATCTCTCTCTCTCTCGTCTTAACACTCTGATATGCGACATGAATATCAACGATACAAGAGACCGTTTTAACATGCAAGAAGTGCCCTCTCTTTGAAAGACGCTAAGACTTTTTCATACCCGTTCATCAGGAACTCTCCTCCTCCATAGCAGAATAAGAGAAAACAAGTTTTCTTGGTTTTGGGTTTATCTTTGCTAGATACATACCGTGCGCATTCAGTGTACGGTAAGCTGACAGATAGCACTTGAAAAAGATTGAAAGCAGACATTGTTGAATTCGCCTCATAAATAACATAAGCAAGATGTGTCTTCTGTTTATGAAGGAGAGGGTATAGCCTGTGACAAACTCCTCGGAAATATAATAAATCTTGGAATACTTAGTTCACAGTAGAACACAGCAACGTAAACTAAAGGAACCAATGGCGGCGATTGGGTTCCGAAACTGGGGGTGGGGGGCAAATACAGTATATTTCCCTTTGTAGATAAGGTTTAGCATAGTACGGGGGCAAAAGTGGCGAAAAGTAGGGGGCAACCGCCCCCTTGCCCCCCACCTAATCGCCGCCACTGAACTAAACTAAAACTAAAGATAATCATGATTTGAGCTCAGTGCACAAAATCGATGAAATTACAACAAAACTACGTTTCTTTAAAAAGTTTAGAATGAAGAAAAAATAAAAATTAGAAAAACCCGTAATACACAGTGCGACTTCTAGAATCAAAGATAAGTTTCCCCAAATGTCTATAACGTAAATAATTGTATTTTTTAAATTTTTTTTTTACAATAATTCGGCTCACATACGTCGCGTAACTTATCCTCAAAACAAACCACAATTAAATATTTTATTGGGAACAATTCACATCTACCCAGTATTCTATAATTATTAAAGTTATTGTAATAAATCTGCAAGTGTAAACTTAATATTTTAGTGTGCAATAACACTATTTCCAGATAATTTTCGGTCAAACATTCAATAAATTTAATTCTGTGAAACAAATGAGTTTTTAGACTGTGGGAATTATAGCAATAATTTAATAATAGTAACTCTAATAACGTTTGATTTTTGTGATTTTAAATGTCTTTCAAAAATGAAGGAGACATTTTGTTCTTTCTGGAAGGGCAACACTGAGTAGAGAGCAAAAATGTACCCTGCCTATGATTGATAATGAGTCCATGAATTCTTAATGTACAAGAATCCTCTTGAAAATCCCTTGTATCTGGTTCACCAAGGAAATCTAATAAATTGGTGTTTGACCCATATTTAGAGGTTGCCATCTTTTTAAAGCCCCTCTTAATTAAGAAACCGTGAACTTATTAGTGTATAATGTATGCTCTACAGCGGCATAGTGAACATCAAAAGATCGGAACGAAAATAAATAAGATGTAGGTCAAGTGAACAAATATGGACGATTATGGCCGTGTGAGAAACCACAGTGTGGAGCTCACATAACACGTGTGTCGTATTCTTGAGTGAGAGCAATTGAACCGTTAATGTCAGGGTCAATTGGCCTTATTTTGCTTAGTTCGACCAATCTGTCTTGGCGCATGTCTTTGCAGTTGTGCTCTTCCAAGGAAAAACAATTGGTCGTTGAGGTGCTTGTGAGAATCTGAATATCAGCTTAGAATATATGTGCTACTGTAGCATTAGTACAAGAGGCTTTCTCTTGACTTAAACATTCGACACTAGCGCCACATCTTCCAGGGTAGTTCTACAAATATGGTGGCGGTTCCTGTTCATTGACACGGTGTTTATTAAAGTTGGTGATTTATCAAAGATAAAGATATTCGATAGACTGAAGTAATTTGAATCTAATGGTACTGAATTCCTAGATATTAATCACAGATATCTATCATCAGAACGGAAAAGTAAATATTCTCAACCTACTATTATTGGTAGAGTTGGGAGTCGACACTATCGCCACTGCTTCCAGGTCAGTGCACTGCAGCGGTTCCTGTTTATGGACTGTAACGGTTGAATTGTGTTCGTTGCGTTTACTGTTGCTAAAGATGATGATTTATCAAAAGGAAAGGTATTCAATAGACTGAAGTACCGTAATTTAAATGTGAATTCTTACTGATTTCTCCGATATTAATCAGAGATATCTAGCATCGGAGCATCTCAGCCTATTATTGGTAGACTTGAAGAGTCCAAAATACTAGACAGGTTGATAGGCGAGCACATTTAATGACATGGACTTCGTAAACCTCATTTATTTACAATTGGTTCGTAATCCTTAATCTTAAGTCTGAAAAAATCACGGTAGGCATATTTTTTTTAAAAGCCACGGCAGTTGCCAAACTTGATATTGTCAAGTATTGGAGGTCTCTGAAAAAATACTTCTTAATTTGTAGATTTATGACGAATCATTAAAAATTACGCTCATTAATACTTTCACTTTGAAGTACGTCCGTAGATAAAAATCTTTATTCACTGATACTGAAATACTGCGATGTATATAATTATAAGTAGTATTTCAGTCAAGGGTGGATAAATAAGATAAAAGGATTGACCTCAGCCTTTTATTAATATTGAAAATAATTTTCACAAAATCTGTGAAGTTAATAGTCTATAAGTAGATATAATGTGCTGCCTCGTAATCGTTCGATCCCCTGTGGAGCCACAGTATTTCAGATTCAAGTTTAAATTGTAGGCCTAGTCCCGATTGATTATCTTATCTGAGCATAAAATTGGATTTAAAAGATACATTAACGAACTTTTGTGATATATTCACACACATTTTTTCTTTCTTCAGTGGAATGTATGAAAAGTCATGTTTTCTATCTCCATGAAGTCAATTGCTTTACAAGCTTAATAGAAAATAGTGCTCGGTACAGAAGTAATACAGGGTAAACCGAAGTCCAAAATTTGTTTACAGAATGTCTTGCAAAATTGTTTGGAATCTGTTTCACTGCAAAATGATGAACCAATCAGTCAGTGAATGGCTTTGATTTAACAAAAGTAAAGTTTGATTCGTAGCAACAAGGATAAAGAGAAGTATCATGGTACGTACGTATTTGCATGTACTGCACTTTGCACCACATGAGAGCTGAGAATGCAAGCAACAATGCTGACATCAGTTGCTGAAACAACGCTAGGACATAGTCCAACCACGTCGCATTGTTAAGATTCCCTCAGGATACAATGAAATGGCTATAAACCCATGACGGTGTATATATTCTGATGACAATATCGGAATTTCTTCTTTTTTGTCCCGCATGATCAGCCGGTTTTCGCTCGTTTCTTTTTTGCACAGCACTTTGTTGAAGATCGGCCGAAGGTCAGCTTAGGAAAACCAGTTTAACCTGCGTACGTAATCACATCAAACTCGTGCCATGCTGTTTTTTCCATGTCACGCGCCAAGATTTGGCCACAGCTCGTGGGAAATCGAAAACTCCAGCTGCTGTAATTATTATTAGTGTAGTTGCCAGAAATGAAACCATTTTTTCTGTCTACAATAACCACAAGTGTATATCAATCCCTCTGAATTGGTGGAACCTTACAAGGGATTATTTAATGTTATGCATCTTCATTCTCAAATTACAATTAGAAATCTTGTCTAGATAAAAATAAGATACAAAAAGTGTCAATAAAAAGTATTTAAAAATATATGCCCAGAACTTTTTGTGTTCATGACGAGAATGTGATTTTTTGTTTTCGTTATTGTATTTTGTGGACACGTGTCAACTTGCATCGGCTCTCCGTAAAGAATTAAATATTAATGGTTTGAAGGGTTTGGTCAGGTTTCGGATGATTGTTCGCCAGAACCAAATTACATGAGCAATCGTGCGCATTTGTTTAGTTCACTGGCGTACTCAGAGGGGGGATGATGGAGCTACAACCCCTCCCGAAATTTTGAAAAAAATTCTAATGAAAAGAGTAAAGAACTCGGGAAAAACCAGAGTAAATGTAAACCCGCCTTAAGATGACACCCGGTTAGAAGTTTTAGTCTTTTACCAAGGTTAAAAATGGTAATTGGGAAATATTTAATAGCGTATCCCGGCCCCCCTAGAACGGAACTATGTAAAGACATTCCAGCCTCCTCCGAAAAAAAAATTCCGCGCACGCCACTGGTTTAGTTAAGAACTAATTCTGTCTGAATTACGAAATTTAGTAACGGGTTGTTTATAGACTAACCTGATAAACTATTTTTAAGACAAACTGAACACTGTAAAACTACAGGAGAGCTTACTGGCTACCCTGTTGGTTCATACAGTACTACTAGCGTATGCAAGATGTTATTTCGTAGGGGGTTGGAATCAGCTCTCTCATTGCGTACGCCAGTGTTTAGTACTCAGGTTGACGAGAATGAAATAAACATTGTAGTATTTGTACTAAATTTAGGATTGAATTGACGTCGCTTATTATGAAATTGATGCGAGTTCCTATCGTTTGCCAACATATTCTTCGAAATCAATTTTGTAGCCAAAGAGACGCGACTACTCAATCACAGCTGCAGGTAATAATAAAGCTCGTCTGCTCAATTTCTTGTCGACGTAATTCCTGTTCCGATCACTTCGCATGTTCTTACGTTTCCGTTCCAGATTGGTTGAATTGTCTTCGTTGCTATGCAGGGGACACGAAAATTTGCGCCAAATCAGCTTGTTTAAAGATTGTTAGGACTCCAGTTTCGACGTTCTGGTTCATGTAGACTGGTTTTCCTCTTTTCTTCATCTTCTACACCCCCTTCCCTGTCTGAAAAATTGTGCTTGCGGCCGTCCGGTAACTTGTTTCCAGAGAAGACCGTAGAGCGCAACGATAAGGTCGTTTCGGCATTTGTGGTCAGGTCTGGTTTGCTAGCCTTGTTGTCAGTGTTGCCAACTGGCTCCTTTTGTTTCCACATTCAGAAACATTATGACGCGACTCTCAAAACGAAGCACTGGCCCATACCATTTCCATTTCCCTCTTCTAGTGAGCCGTCAATCAAAGATAGAACTAATAGTACTAATTTAAGTCGGTGACTAAAAGGTAAAAATATTATGATGAGTAATGCCAGTCAAATACAGGGTGTCTCAAAAGTAATAGCGCAAAGTGACACAGGTGACATAAGCATTTTACCAACTAGGATGACGTTCACAAACAATGAAGTCAGTGGCGGCTTATAATCACACATTCGCAATTATCTCGAAAACGGCTAGTTTGCAGACCCATGTGTACTGAGACTTTTTTGCTTGTATTATCGTGTATGCTCTGCGGTTTACCCAGCTTCAAATAAGCGAGTACCCGGTGGGGTTACGGAGCGTGGTGCTGATCACATCACTTTAAAAATATCTGAGATTCCGAATTTGTGAGGCCGTTACTTCAATTTTTCCCATAGCCTCCCCGATGGCGTAGTGGTAAGGGGTCCCGGGTTCGGTACCTGGCGGAGGCGTATTGCACAGCGGTTCAGATTTCACTTTGAAATGTAGGTCCAGTCCCGACTAACCTATGTGTGGTTAAAGCTGACTCGAAAACAACAGTTCAAACATCCCCCCAATATGACTTCATGCATGTTGCGAAAAAGTATAATATTTCACACAATTTAATTTCAGTCACAGAATTTATGTTAATTATTAAGGGAGTGTTGAAGATTATATGTAAATATATAATTGTAATTTCGGGTTTGGCCCCTTCCTAAAAAAATATCCAGGCCTGGTAGTGAGTTCTAAACCAATGTTTGGTGTCTACATGGATGCTTACTTGGCAACATTGAATCTTCTCTCAAGTGTTTTCCCTTCGGCATATACCGGATCAGAAGGTTTTTTTTAATGCTAGTGCGGCAACGGCTACACGGCATGCTTTTTGAAGTAAAAAAAAAGGTATATGATGCGGGCGGTCATCCATTTTATGGCGTGACGCACGTACTCTGCCCTCCGCCCCCTCCTCCCCCTCCCCTATTTCGGAACTGTAGATCATCCTAATCTCCACCCCCGTCAGTTGCGTCGACGGAAAAGGTGGGTGAAAGGTGACCGGGCAGATAATGGACTTGCTTGTGTGTTTTGAATTTCCGGTTTTCAATGGCTGCCTCGAAAAGACCTGCGGTGTCACTAATGCTGTCCATACAGGATGCAAGAATTATCTTGGACAATATTGTTGGACAAGTAGTCAATTGAATTAAATGTTTTCTTTCAAGAAATCTTGGATTCCAGTGCTCTAGATCAATTTCGTGAGACCGGAGCCTGGTAAATTCTTTCTTTTAAAAGTCGATGCCCCATTCTCAACAATTTCACTCGTAAATATACCTTTCTAATTTTCTTTATACAAGAATTAATACGTATCCTTGATGTTGAATGTTAACAAATAAACTATGGCATAATCATAAACAGTAATAGTTCGATTTTGTCTAGGCTTATTGACAAATAACAATAATAAACTTTAAATTAGTTGTAGAATCTAATGAAATTTTCTAGTTTCCTCAGACCAACATCATTAAATGAATTTCGAAAGTGCTGATTTTTCATTGGTATGTTACATTTTGACCACCGAAAAATTTCAATTAATCAGAATATTCCTATCACAAAATAACTGTTAATGAAAGTTGCTGTGCAAAGAAAAATGACGAATGTCAGAAGAACCTCTCGCGACCTGGTGGTTGAGAAACACAGTAAAGCACGTTATTTTGTGTCTCAGATGTAATTTTAATAATTAATTACTAAAGTAATAAAATTAAGAGGGGACTCGCCTTGTAGAGCTGTAGAAATTTTTGTAGGCGAGGCCAGGCCGTTGATATAAAATTGAATATTCTTATTATTAAAATCAATAATAATTAGTACGAACTAATAACAAGTGTAATTCATTTTTGTGCCGAAATGTTAATGTTATTATTATTATCTTTGGGTCGATGTCTAGTCGATACACCAGATTAGTGAATATCCAATGGGTTCACTGTTTTCATTTTTTTTCACACCGTTAATATATTAAAATGTATGATTAAAATTTGTTGTCTGCCCTCTCACATTAAAGAAAAAATCATTTCTGTAACTGAAAACTCCTAGAGCCATATATTCTTTGGATTAGGTAGTAGAATACAAAACAAATGAGTTCTGACCACGAACGGCTATAGCTACTTGAAGATACAGTGCGTGAAGAGCACCAAATGTGACCCGACTAACCTATTCACACGTATTTCTTCTACAATGCATACGTGAGTAGGTTAGGCATGTCCAGTTTAGTGCTTCAAGCTTCTATAGCTTATTCTTTGGATGTTCTGTTACAGCGCTAATTAACTGAACCTTATTTCCAGTGTTGGCAGTCAACGTAATTCATTATTACTCTAATTTATAAATTTTAACACCAATTTCCTGTGTATCTTGCTTGAGTAAATGTTTGTCATTAGTTTTAAACGTCTACTGATTTGGTTCCGTTATTTATAATTTCATTTCTCTCTCGTTCCAGCGGTGTTCAGAACGGAGAAAGCAGAGGAGTAACGCCCGTGTATCTACGCTGCTCGCAAGGGAGACTGGAGTGGTCCTACCCTCGAGGTGCCCTGCGAGTCCTGCTCCGATTGGGGTCCTCGGGACGCGAATTCCGAGGCTGCATCAAGGCCACCAGGGACTTTCAAGGAGCCCGCCTGTTCCTGGAGGGAAAGCGATCTCTGCTCCCCCTGTTCGACACGCAAGATGGCGCCCACCCGCAACTCGCCCGCTGCTTTCAAAGCAGGGGAGGACAGGTCGCCATTTACGTGGAAGCGGGGCCCACCACCCTCAAGAAGCAGGTCGCAGCCTTCAAGTACCATCTGCAGCCGCTTCGGAAACATACGATGTACGACCCGTCAGAAGGTAAGAGAAGTTATATTGATTGATGTAGTTTATTTTACTTCGCTTTTCTGTCAGTTTATGGTTAATCGTGAATATGAGGATGGGTGATGGTATGATGAAGGGACACTCACAAAGCCCAGACCGAGATTCGAACCCGGGACCTGTGGCGTCGTAGCACCGTGTGCTAACCACTCCGTCACGGAGGTGGGCAGGAGCTACAATAATTTAACATTCAATCAAAATACATATTTATCATTGCACGCAGTACTCGAATTCAAACTGAGCCATTCTGATAACAATAACAAATGGTCAATTTTGGTAGGGGTAACCCCCTCCCCCTCAAATTCCTCACGAGAGAAGCAGAGTGCAGTTCGGCCTCACTCAGACAACGAATTTCATTTTTAAGTGGACTGGGAGAAATATACAACAAAAATTCTACCATGTTCTACAGCATCTTATTTCTTTACAATAGATGATCTCCATAAAAACTTGATTTACAACAACAAACAAAAACCATTCTCTAGAGCTATGAATTTGGTCAAGTGTCTTTAGGATGTAAATTAGATAGTTTGTTACATGAAACAGAAACCACGACTTGTCAAATTTTCTGCTCTTTCATTTTGGTTATCTTTACTTTTTATGTACGACTCACCATTTTCGAGATATTATTTTTTTATTATTATTTAAAGGTGAATTATTAGCCATATTTTCAAGATGGCGGCGAATCTACAAGTCGGAGAGTGGTGAACTTTTTTTTACTGTAGAGGCAGTTGGGTTTCATTTCTGTTGCAATTGGTTCCCCAGACGACACCATTTTTTACTAGACTATGAGGTGTTTCACTGAATGTAGCATAGTCTGCTGTCACATTTTATCATTCCTGACGCAAAATGAAACTTACACCAAACAGAGATTACATTTAAACTGTATAACATACCTTATTTCCACCAAAATTGAAGATACACTTTTTTTTAGGTAATCAAGGTCAAAGGCCACATCGTATGATGTTGAAATTAAAATTTCGATATTTTCATACAAAACTATGTTGTTATGAAAACTATGCCCCCTTAGCTTCAAACAAAACAAGCTCTAGATGAAAGTTATACCATAATTAGAAGAAAAGTCATGTTTTTCTTTGTTGACATTTCAAGCATAAATTTGACATTTTTTATGTAGTTGGCAACGCTGCTGTATGAACACCATCCTACCAAATTTCATTAAAATCTGAGATGGTCGGGTTGAAAAGTTAATTTTTTGTGATGATTTGCCATGGAATGACCCTATGGTTAATTTGATATAATGGGGCGAATACCCAAGTCCATTTTTTAGGTTATGTTAGGCCTTGCTGGGCATGCATTACTTTATCCCGGAAGGAAGGAATGAATGAAAAATAAATCTTTGAACTCTGGTATTCTTTGTCTGCTTCTGAACAATAACAGTCACAGAGTTGATAAACCATTATCAGTTCAGATACACTCAATCTGACGCTGGACTTGCTTCAATCTTTTATCTTCTTGCCAGCCAGCACCTGCTTGTTAACAAGGCACCAAGTCAGTGCTTGTTTTGTGTTCCACTGTGTTTTGAAAGCAGAAAAATAATCTTCAGATGTTTGGCTAAGATGTCCTTCCTAGAAGGAGGATCTTGACACACCTGACTAAATAATGACAACTGTTTCGGGAATAAATCCAGATAACGCATATGTATAAAGAGGATGGGGAGGGGATTCAGAATTGAATCAATGGTTCTTGCATTTTAATTTCAGCATTTTCCACAATTATACTGTTCAGCTTATTAATGGACGCCAGTATAGTCCAAGTGCCGATCTACCTGGCGGAATGGTTACCAGGGGTCTCGGGTTCGAATCCCGACCGTGGCATGGATGTTCCTTGTGTGTGTCCCTTCATCAATTTCATTATATCATCCTCATCCAGAATTGACAGAAAATCGATGCTAAATAATAAAAATCATAAGCTTTAATATACTTAGTATGCAAATAATTATCATTTAGTGACAGAAGGATGTGTTCATATAATTCTCCAAAACCAGGAAAACATTTGTGATATCCTGTATCAAATGCACATCTGTTTTGTCAATGCCCTAAATAAAAATGGAGCACTTACTGGAAAAACATTTACATATTTTAATATTGGAGTAGAAAATTGGAAGTATTTGTTAATGAAAATATGCTCATATTACATATATTCTTCAGAAATTACATTATTCCTCAATTTCATGTTTCAATTTTCAGTGACTAGTAAAAAATCTTAATTTTGTCCTAATTTATTTTTCTTTTCTTGTAACAGATTGTCGGCCATGTTCCAGGGAAGAAATGGCTCAAGCATTCTGCACGAGTGATTTTGGTAAGTTCGTTTCTCAGTATATTAAACTTAGATTTTTTTTAAAAAAATGTTTAAAATTCAAAAACTTAATAAATGTTTACAATTCAAAACTGGATTCTAAGACTTTTGATTGTGGAATAACGAAACCTTTTTTTTACCAATGTCAATGTAGTCAATAAACAGTTTTGTCTTTTGAATAGTTTTATACTTGGATATCAGTCAGTTTGAGGGTTCAAAACTAAACTTGGATATATAGGTGTGATTTGGTAACTAATGTATAATATTTAAGCATTAAAATGGCATTCAATATCAAATGTCAGGTATAAAACTTTCATATGTGCTTTTTTTGGGATCACACCACAAGGAATAAAATCAATACAGTTTTTATTTAAAAATATTTTTCAAATTGATACTTGTTTGTCTCTTCTTTGTGTTGGTGATTCCCTCGTGAATACAGGTATTATCCTGTATTGATTTACATCCTGGCAAATTATCAAATTGAATAAACATTGTCCAATAAAAGGAAATGTCAAATAGTCGATGGTTCTGTATTCAAAAAAGCTAACAGACCACGAACATTTCCCATGATACTTTTGACTTATTTAGCTTGTACTATCTAACATAATTTGATTTTTTTTTTCTACCACTTTTGACTAATTGCGACATCTAACATGATAAATGTACAAAAGCTATTTTTAGTAGATTAAGCATTAAAATCAATTTTTACAACAGTATAATTTACAAAGGGATAAGGACATGTGAAAGGCAAATCATATGGAATGTTGGAAAGCAGCATTCCTGATGGAAAACAGTCAGATTAAGAATATTTTTTTTAAACTTATGTTGGTTGACATTGGATAAACTTGCCATACATGTACTTACTATGATTTTTACGTTAATTTTTTTTTTGTTTCTCCCACAGTGAGTCGAGGAATTATAAAAACAATTGACAACTGGAAGGATTTGGAACTGACCAAATTGACAATTAAGGTCACAAAACTGCTCCGACATATTAACGAAACGTCAAGTGACGATTTGAACAATTTTGTCGATAGTGACATTGGTGATGCTGAAGTGGTAGTGCCTCATTATTGTGGTGCAAAACATGGTGAGGGGGAGTTCGTGTTCATGGCACACAGAAAACTTGGTGATCTTTACTTATCTTGTGCTCCGAGACTAGAAGACTGGGTGGACATAGTGAGCAAAGTGAATAAAGACGGTTCAGCACACTGTGTTTTGAGTTCCTAGCATTGATTTTTTTGCAACTATGAAACAGTGAAAGTAACTGGCATTGATGTTTATGAATAGAATTTTCAAGTGATTACGAGCAATAAACTGTGCATAGTGTTCTTATCTACATCATTTGCCAGGGAAAAGACAGCATTGTTGAAATATTGTGTACAGTGATTGTTGAAACAGCTTTGTATAGATGTACAGTGAGTTTCTATCTTCTGTGTGATATGCAGGAGGTGTATATAATTTCTCCATAATGGAGACACGATGAATTTTAAATGACCAAATCACCAGATCCAGATGTGTGTTTGCTGAGAGAACCTAACTCAGCGATATGATCAAGTTTAAAGAAAGTGTCTTTTTATATCTTGGTTTCCTTATATCATATTCAGTAACAATATGAAAGGAACTGCAATGCTAGATGATTTTTCTCAATTGCTTCATTAAAAAGTTTCTTATATGAAAATTATGATACAGTGGTATCCAGTTAGAAATCTTATATGTTGCAGATGAAAAAATTACATTATGTTAGTAACATATTAGCTACTGGAAAATGTGTTCCGACATTATAACATTTGCAAATGCAATGGGCTTTGCTTCGGTGCTTCCAACAAAAGATATTATGCAATTTTATATTCTGATTACAATTATATTTATAATCAACAAGTTGTTATTTTTTTTCTCAACATAGACAAATCAACATGTGTACAATACTGTACTCATTTACTTCACAGATGCTACTTTCTTTATCCAATATCATGACATTTATTTTTACTCTGCAATTTTGAAAACTGTTGTTCAGTATATATTATTTGTTAAGTAATATGTTTTTGTAAATAGCTTGTATTTGTTCATTACTCTTCATAATTTCCTTTTTTTTAAAACAAATTACTTCCCTGTGAATTCGTCGTGCCAAAAGAAATTGAATGGATTTTGTTTGTATAGTTTTATTATTTCAGTTTTTCAAGCTGGTACCTACCAGCATTGAATTGACGGACCAAGGGGAGATTAACAAATTATGCACTGAACTGCAAAAAATGAAAAGCATTAGTGAATTAAGAAGTCTGATCTCTTATGTAAAAATATAAGGATATTCATGTGTCTGTTGTAATACCTTATTGATTTGAAATGAATATTTACAATGTATCAATTTATATATCATTTACGTTATCTATAATTCAATTTATGATCAAAATAAAATGTGCAATATTTCCAAATAATTTCAAGATATGGGAAATATATTGGTAGTATTTTGTAAAAGGAGTAAAGCACAAGTGAGAAATACATGACGTTCTATTCACTTTTGTCAGACCAGAAAATCGTATTCAGTATACTTTTGATCAAACTCATTTTTTTGTTTCACAATACACTGATTGGTGATCACCTTCCACAGAAGTTTAGTACCAATTGTTCAATTCAAATAATATGCAACATTTGTGTTTTCTTGAAAAGCAGCAGACATGTAAAAACTAACATGAGTCTAAAAATTTATATTGTTTGACATAACAAGCAATATTATCACATGAATTAGCAAATAGCAAAGAAAGTGTAAATGGTAAATTACAACAAATTTGTAATATAATTAATTTCACATTTATTTATTAAATGAAGGTGAATTACCAAGTTATTCTTTTAGATATTTTTCAGAATCCAAACTATTAGATATTGATCAGAAGTTGAAATTTATTGCCCTTGATATTTTCACAAATTTTATGTAAATGTGTATATATTTTGCAATGGTGCCATTATTTTATATGTATTATAATTCTAAAGCAATTGTAATTACAATAAACAATTTTGGATCTCAAGTACCCAGAGCAAAGCTCATGGAATTAAAGATATTTCTTCATTAAAAGTGAAAAATTGTTTGATCTCAAAATAATTTGCTGAAAATTTCCCCAGAACTTCTCTTATTAGTAAAATAGACGTAATCATATTTTGTTCTTCCTTTTTTTAAACTCATGTTGTGTGGTTTAGCCTTAAATTTCTTGTTCATTTCAGAATATTGTATATGTTTCAGCAGTCTGTGTTGTATTACAGATGAACCAAGTTGAATAAGTACAATTGAACAACTTTTCATGATAACATTTTGTTTGTTATCTTATGTAAAAATCCTATTTTACATATAGGTCCTGTTTTATGTCAAATGAATAAATTCTTTATGTTCAGTGAACTGTGATAAATAAGAAACTACTAAAATATATATATATATATATGATATATCTGCTGTTTTATTGTGTGTAAGATTAAAGTTTATTTTCAGATAACCACCATGTTAAGGTAATTAGATTACTGACTTCTCTAGATTTAGGAAAACGGTCTAACATTTCAAGGGTAGATACCAACTTAGGAGAATACCCAGGTTGCAAAATCGAATTGCATATAATCAAATAACATGGAATGCATTTGTAGTGTTAATAAATCTTCTGTGTTTCTTATGTTAAAATACAACACAGTCTTCTTTATAATTTTGAAGTAATAATTGAATCATGTCAATTAGATTAGAATAGTAGAAGAAAGTAATTATCATCTTTGTTTATTAATTAGATTGACTTGCAGCATATCTACTTTTCAGACTTGAATTTGCTTTCAAAATAAGATATTCACTTTTGGGAATAGTTTATGCAAGTCACAATAGCTTTTCCAAGCTGTATATATTTTATAAAAGTTGAAGTAACCCTTGGAATTGTAGAAGTGTTTTTCACTAGTCTCCTGCATGAATACTTGACAAGTTACTGCCACACCAATATGATTCATAATCATTTTGGGCTCATCATTTGCTGAGGAGTTTGACAGAGTGTATACTGAAATGGAGGATTGTTGATTGACTGATTTGGTTAATTTTACTTCGCTTTTCTGCCACTTTTGGCTAATCGCGAAGATAATGATTAGCAATGAAGAGTCTTGCAAAGAACATCCATACCCAAGCTAGATTCGAATCTGTGACCGCTATCATGCTAACCACTCTGCCAATAGGCTGAAAGCAAGACCAGTACAAAGGCTACAAATTATGCATGTTACCACAGGCGGTCTCCATATCAGTTGTCTTCATGACTTTCGAGTGAGATCTTGTACCAAGAGGAAGTTTAGGGAAGTAATCACATTAGACCCATAACGAAATACATTTCTTAGTAGTGTCTTTAACATGTGTTGATGAGAGTCATTGCATGTGAAATGAACCAATGAAGAAACACTTTTCAATCTGAAAACATTTTGGTTCATTTGAAATTTGGCATACTGAAAGGGTTACCTGGGGTAGGAAAATATACAATTTCACCATATCCTTACTTTTAAATTGCAATATTTCGGCAATCGGGGCACTTAGAAATGATTCAGACACTGTTGGGAAGGCACTGGAGAGCTCTTTCGCATGAGATATTACATGCATACTTCAGTGGGCAGTTCGTAAAGGTGGTGTGATCAAAATGTGGGTAGCCATTTTCTCCCAAACAAGGCTTAACTTATAAAAAAAAAATACATGCTATACATACACCATTACTTTATAACTACAAAATTTGAAAATGGTATGCCAATGGGATCCAGAGTTAGGATAGGTAATGCATAACCTATTTTGATAGATAAATTCCTATAATTCAAAAGTAAAGGTCTAACAGAAATGTAAATCAAATATAAACACAAGACTGTTTGCATTAATAGGTGTGAAGCTGATGTTTACAGTTGCTGCTCTTGGAAATATATTGCATCTTAACTGTATGTTTATTAATAGGGCTTGGAAGTTGATGCCCCCAGAAATCTCAAATAATGACCTGTAGAATGACCTTAAAATTAAAAAGTTACCTAAAATGTTGAAAAATGACCTAAAAATAATTTTCGCTCTTAAAATGAAATCTTGATTTTTCGTAAATCATGTGAATGATGTACTTTTAGGTAATTTAAATATGGAAATTATACTAGCATATGCATGAAACAACAGCGAACGAGCGAAAAGAAACCTCAAAAATGAAAAAAATTCAATGAAAGTACTGAAAAATTACCTAAAAGCCTCTCCCCCCCCCCTAAAAGGCAAAATGAAAATATGAGTTTTCATCAACTTCCTTGCCCTATTGATTAATAATAACAAGTACAATTGTAATCTTTTTGACCCAACTGAAAGTTTTACTCCCCACGCCTGCTTAGAAATCTTGGATCTAGACGAATTCCAGCATTTGGAACGGAGTGATACGAAATCAGCCAACGGCCATCCCTGCTTGATCAAAATCAACATGCAATGTTGGGTGAAATTGGTGGAATAGCCTCCCCCTTGTCCTGTCTGAGGGCATGAAACAATTTCCAGAATAAAAAAAAAAAGTGGGCGGGAGAAAAGAAATAGATGAAACCAACAGAGCGAGGAGAGCAAGTGGAACTCCTGAGGGAAGAATACATCATCCACCTGTTGTTGTGCCAAAGGGGAAGAGAAACATGGAAATGGACGACGGTTTTATATTCTGTCACGGTCGGATTCCTTCCCAACACAGACTCGCCTCAACCAGGACCGTATGTGAGGGAGAATTTAACGGGTCCTACCTTTTCCATATCTAACTGGCGCCAGCGAGGATCGTCAAAGAAGGTCACTTGACCCCAAATCCGAATTGATATATGTAGAGGCCCGTGTCCCGCTGTATATAATTTCAGTTATAACTTTGAGGACAAATTACAGATGCTTATTTACCGTATTCGGGTGGGGGTGGGGGAGCTGGGTGTTGAATATTTAGGTGCGTCTTGAATTCGAGTATATATGTATACATATACGGCATTGATTTAATATACAGGGTGTCCGTATACACATCGACAATTTTTGCAAACGACTCCACATCTGTCTTTTATCCATGTTTCTTTTTACTTCGTACAAAACTTTTACACCTTAGTAACTTTTGCCGGACACTCAACGTTCATGTAGTCTGCAGAGCATGATTTTTCTTGTTTAATGTTTAAAAAATATCCACATAGACAAAGTTAATATCCAATGTAAGTGTCATATCTCTATCGCTTTTTGTACAAAAGTTACGTACATCCAAAATCTCGATTGCGTGACTTTTCGGACACACTGTAGAATGGAGTATTTGCTAATTTCGATTATTTAATTTTTCCTCCATGCTTTACCGAAATATCTTTATTGATAAAAATCACCCTTATTTTTTTTTATGGTAGTTCTGCGGTTGTAACAACAGTGTACATGTAATAATATACGGTATTGTTCTAATAAAATACCTGTATGTATATATTTGCACCTTAAATGAGAGTATTTATTTCCTCAAAAACAGAAGCAATATTTAAGGTGTGTCTTGCATTCGATAGTGCCTTCAATTCGAAGACATACGGTGATTTGTTGTTTTTTAACCACGTTTCGAATACCTCAATTTTTTGTATTATTTCGTAGTCCTTTTCAAAGCGTTTCCTCCCAGTGGAGACCCGGGACTCTAGCCCTCTCTAAATCAGGGCCTGCTTGACTCCCATCTGTATAAAGTAAAGTTCTAGGTTCACATTGCACCATACCATGAAGGCACATGGAAGTGGGCCCCACACATTCTCGATCTAGGTTATTTAGAGGTGATTTGATCACCTCTGGCCGCATTTACCCCAGAGACGCTTTATACAGGGACAAGATCGGAAAATTTCGACTTCAGATCACCCACCCCAGGAATAGAAACCGGGTATCCCGCGTGGCAGTCACACGCCCTATGACTAGATCAGCGCGACTCCCTCTCATCTGAATAAGAAAAGTTACATATTTTTGCCCTTACACTCCGAAAATAGTAAAAGAAAGTGGGGTCACATTATAAGATCAACTAAGAGGTGGGGCTTGTGGAGTCAAATCCCCTCTTGGAATTTCATTTATTGAAGAAAAATAAGGCAATGCTATATTTATTTCACTCAATATTTCTATTCATGACTACAAAAAAATATGAACAGTATCCCACGTTTAAAACTTTCTGGGTGCACCCATGGTTCACATGAGCATAAAATTGACGATTGAGTTGTCACAGTTTAGTTGTAAAGAAAAATAACAACCAGACAAACACTGTCATTTTCCTCAACCCTGTCTCAGTGTTCGCAGTCGGGGACCGAGACTGCAATCCTCGAAAATTTTACATCAACCCCCTCAAGCATCGTTTCCGAAGTTGTAAAATCCTAAAAGGGGGGAGGAAAAGGCCACTTAGGCTGGAGGGAAACGAATACCAAAGAGCAAAGTGGGAGTGGAGACATTTTTGAACAATGGCCTCCGATAACTGTATAATTGCCGGCTAAGATAGTCTCCGAAAACGTTTCAGATTCTCTTCTCAACCCCTGTTGCGTGTAGAGTTTTCTGGCCAGAGCGTTCAGCCTGCGGGCGCGAGCCAAACTTTTCCCCGTTTCGCTCCACTACCGCCAGGGGCAGCACATTCCATCCGGAGCATTTCAGCGTAGCCTATCAGCACAGACCCTCCCTCCGGGTATATTCCAGGTAATCAGAATGCCTAAACACACGAGGCCAACGATCCTGTCTACTCTAGAGACAGAAATTCTTAAAATACGTCTTTGAAGAAGCTAAAAAGCGTTTGTCCTTATTAATAGGTTGGTTACCTTCGATCGCCAATTTCCAGCTTCGTGTGGACATTTAATGTGAAAGAACAAAAGGCGAAATAACTACCTTTTGGTAAATCGTAACACGCGATGTTCGATTGTCTCCAAACTTCTTGCCCTTTATCATTAATGCAGAGAAATCGTTTCGAATTCTAAGAAAGCTTTATTGCTTGAAGCAGCGCTTTGATGCTTCCACGAATATACCGAGACATAAATTCAACAGCAACGGAGTTAAATAAGAGATCTATATTATACAACAGAACAGAATTGATTTCTAGTATGAGCCCTTATAACTGTACACATTGGCGGATTTAGCGGGAGGGGCACTGGAGCAGGTGCCCCTTTCAAAAGGAATAATTAAGTATTCTGAAAAGTATTGATATTACAATGAACAAAGAATAAGCAATCCTTTACCAGATAGTAAAATAATAAAACAAAGTTACAAATACATTATGGGGACCAGATTTGCTAGGCACTTAAATAAGGTGACGCTGGAAATCGAACCCGGGACTTCTTGAAGAGTGTTCTACGTCAAATATTTCCTTTGTGAGAGTTTCGCCTGAGGAAATACATTTCCAAGCTTCTTCCTTTCTGTAATCATTGTTAATACAAATAACGTAGAAGTAATTCTGTTTCACAAAAATCTATTAATGAAATCAATTGATCCTGGGTTCATTTTCTGATAAAGTTTATACAGTATAATTAAGTTTTGATTTATTTGGATCCATAAATGATATCATTTTCATTCAAAAGTTTTAAAATGTTACTAACTTTATTAACTGGAAAAAAGTTTTGTTTGGAATAACCAAGAAATAGTTTCTCGTAACCAAATATTTGTTAAAATAAACGACAAAGAAATTATTATTAACCAGAAACAAATATTTTCCGTACTTGTGCACATTTGCGCAGAGTTACCAAACAATTTAGTAAAAATTGCCAAATTTAGTACAAGCTGCCAAATTTCTTTGTCTGTGGATAATAAAAATTTAACTAAACGTGTTGTATTCATTCATATTTCTCTGTATATGGTTACATGTGAATTGAACAGAATCTATACAAAAATTGATTTTAAGTTTACCCAAAATTATGAAACAATTTAAAGGTAATATGCAGGTTTTAAGTAATTTATAGTTAGATACATGCATAATAATGTCAACAATTAATTAACTTATGAAGTTCCTATCTTATATTTGAGAAATAAAAAAGTTGACTAAATGAATAAGAAAAGTGTATAATTTTTAAGTCGGTATTGCTGCTACAACTATTTTTCGTCGTCTTCTTCTTCTAACGCCCAAAAATTCTTCTCTTAGCCTGTGCTAAGAGAACCAAACCCAACAACGAACGCATTCCACACTGACCAATGATTTTTTAAGTTGTTCCCGATAAGTGAGATACAAAGCTACGAGCCAATGGCAATGTTTAAAACAGTTGCAGCAGCAATCAATACCAATTTTTAAAAGCGAAGTGGAAAATCAGTACTAGATTCATGTCAGAGACTCCCGTATAGTCCACAAGGAGGTTGCAACCTCCAGCTCATTCGGAGGGTTTTGGATAAATTTATGTATCTCCAGTGGCAAATCTAATTTCCAGTAGTGTATTACCAAATTCATGACTGACATTACTATGTAAACAACATTAATTATTGTTGTTGTTATTATTATTGCACATTGCCCATAGATCATGCGACGAATCCACCTATTGCAAGAAGGAAGATCTGGATTGCCAGGCTCCCCTTGCACATGACGTCACGTATGTGTGGCCACACTTGCTTTGAATGCGGTTACATGTGGGATTGGTCAGTGGCTGACCTTGCAGCAAGGACAACTGAATCTCGCCGAGTTCTTGACCTCCTTGGAACGAGCGTAGGTAGTAGCATGAAACCCTGAGCAGCAAAAAAAAATACATTCCTCCTCCCTTGAAAAATGCCATTGCCTACTTTAGTTCCTGACTAAGTTGCAATCATTAAAGTGGGAACTTAAATGTTAATGGTATACGTACTTTCTGCAGGACAGTACTTCTATAGTCAGAACGTGTAAAGTTCAAAGAAGATATTTAAACACTAGCCCGTGATTAGCGTTGTTGGCCACATATGTAATAAAAATCTCTTCGTCTTAAGACTAAAAGAGTAATAAATACGTATGTATTTTTTTAAAAAAATTAAACTGATTCAGTAATTTCAACTGAATTTCATTCAAAAATATTTTGCTTGTTCTGCCTCTCGAATATTATAATCTAGTTACAATATTCGAAAATAATGTGTTTTTTTTTCATGTCTTTATATTTATGAAGCGTACCTTTTTAACATGTTTTACTGTACTTATACACCATTTAGTACCACCACAGAATGCAAATCCAGCTCTCTTGATCTTCTGGCCGTCGCCAGAGAAGCAATTTTAGAAATTTCCTCTCTATTTAAAAACTGTTGCCTAGATATTCACCATAGTTCCGTATTTACAGATACAAAGATTCACATGAATGCTCTGGGAGAGAGCAGATGTAATTTTTCAGATTTTGGAATATCAAAATAGGTGTTTTCCAAAAGGAGAGAACTTATCTCCAGAAGGGCCTTAAAGTCCAATGTCGTTATAGTTTAATACAAAGTTAGGTGCAGATTAGATATTGGATTTCCAAGATCCCCTTTCCAAAAGCTTAGAAACCATCATGCCGCAGATATTTTACTTCAAGAAGCCCTATCCAAGAAAGACCCCTGGCCGCCGCACTGACAGGATATCTAAAGAGTCCATGCAGAGGCAGACAAAAGATGAACAATCAAGTATCAGTTAATGCAGAGAAACAACATCAAGCAGAGCCATGGCCGTATTTAGAGGGGGGGTTTCTAGGGTTCAAACCCCCCCCGAAACTTCTGACATGTTGGATTAATGGATGTTCAGAAACCAAAATCTGTAACAAATTTCCAATTTTTTTTCGAAGCATCACAAGAATACAAGGAGACAATGTTGAAACGATCGAGCTAGAATTTTCATACATTTGGAATTCTGAAAGTTGAGTGAAACAGGATTTATTCTCGGGTTCGCAGCCCACCGGCGACCCCTCCATTATCACTTCTGCTGTCATCTTTCCAGTGTTGTTCCTGCGTCACAAGGAATATAGACTGAAGATTCCCTTATGATTGTCCCAAAATTCCCTTTCCAGCTTTTAAATTACCCGTCCGATAAAGTCGAAAATAAATCCCCCTTGATAGTTCAAACCTAGTACCTCCAGTTTCGTAGCGCATTATGTTCGCGATTGAGGTTACAATCCATGCACCAGGCTAAGCTTTTAAAGAGAATAACTGGTTCCATACTTTTCAAAATTCCAAAAAATTAATTTTAAAGTCAAACAACAAAAACTTTATGACTAAAATTTCCATCTAACTTTTAAAGTTTTTTCTTGAAGGTATCTAAAGTTTAATGACGAAGTAAAATAATTGTGCATTTCAGTACACACTGTATGAAACGTAAAAAAGAACAAAAAGGAACTTATACTGGATATTCACTCATCTGCTGGATTGAGTAAGCCCCTCAAGGATATAACAATAATATAATAATAATTATTATTAGTATTATTATTATGGAATAAAATTGTTTTATTATTATGAAATTTTAATTATTATTGTACAATTATTATTATTATTTCTATTATTCAAATTTCTGGCGACGGCCTGGGAACAATTATGAATGAACCCCCCCCCCCCGAAAATTTTTCCTGCCTACGGCCATGAGCAGAGCACCTAAAGAGTTCACGCAGAGCAACAAGAGCAATCAGAGCACCATAAGGAGTTCATGCAGAGCAACAACAGATATCAGAGCAACTAAGGAGTTCACGCAGAGCAACAACAGCAATCAGAGCACCTAAAGAGTTCATGCAGACCAACAACAGCAGTCAGAATACCTAAAGAGTTCGTGCAGAGCAACAACACCAATCAGAGCATTTAAAGAGGTCGTGCAGAGCAACAACACTAATCAGTACACCTAAAGAGTTCATACAGGTTAGCAGTACCATAGATAAACTGAAAAGTTCCTAACGATATCAGCAAGATACATAGGCCTCGCCTTGCCTCGTCCTATTGTCTATAGAATCTAGCATCCTTCCTTGGAGACTGGGGGGACATACAGAGGAAAAAGGACTCTGGGAAAATGACATTTACACAGAAATCACCTAATTTCTGAAACATTCATCAGGGAGAAAGAAAAACGAGCAACTCATGAAATGAGATTCTGTTCTTTAGCAACCGTAAAAGAGCACCCAACAAGCGAGGACACATTTCATCTTCACGGTCCCCTTGTTAAAATATATCATCTGCGTTTAGAGGACGTTATGGCCCTTTTTCTTGTAAAAAGCTGAAGGGGAGCCTTTCCGCAGAATTCTTTCGCAAGACAAGAAATGACTGATGGCGACACGGGCGCCATGTGGTCATTCGAGGAATTAATGCCCCGCTGCCGCCTTGCATCCCCTAGCAACATCCATCTTTCGCAGCGGGGGTTGAAGAGGGCAAACCACCCTGTGGTGTCCTGTGTCTGTTTTACTGTAGGAGGGCACGCTTGAGAGAAGTTTCCCAGAAACGGGAATTTTCAGCGGGATGTCGGGGGAAAACAAGGAATTTACATTTCTCTTTGTTTCAATACTGTGTGGAGTGTTTAGCAAAGCGCTACGACGCCATGGGTCTCTGGTTCAAATCCCAACGTGGGTGTTCTTTGTGATGGTCCCCAAGGTGCAAAATCCTGGGGGGGGGGGTAGTATCCCCCCACCAACAATCTTGGCCTCAAACCCTCCCCCCCAACAAAAAATTCCCGGGGGGAGAGTTTTTGGTACAACAAACAAAAGATAAGCAATTACTTTTAATTTCAAATATACTGTACTAAGAATAATGTCGAAAACATACACAAATTAGTGTAGTTGTGAGTGTTCAATGCTTTTTCTCTGTCAAGAGATCATTAACAAATCTACATCAATACGCATAATAAAAGTAAAACAAGAATGCAAAATAATAATAACTATCAAATCTAATTCATTTATATTAACATAAAGCAAAAACTAAATAAAAATTTACACATAATAAAAGCACTTCAACTATTTCATAATTTATTAACATCTTTAACCAGTTACTAAAGGAAGAAGTTTGCTACATTATAATATCTGATATACAATTTAGTAATTTATTTTTACTTTTAATAACATTATAAATATGTATATCGTATAATTTATATGTATGTTTGTGGGGAGGGGGTTATTAGATTAAGTTCTTTCTCGCACCCTGATGGTCCCTTCATCAATTACCTACATCACATCACACATCTTCGCAATTAGCCAAAAGAGGCAGAAAAGCGAGGTAAAATGAACCAAATCAATCAATCAGTAAACCCTTGAACGAGATTCGTTGCTTCAACATGTTGTTACACTAATTAATATAATGATTAGTGATGTAATGAAAATAATCTCTTCGATTCGAAGTAAAATGTATAGTCAAATGTAGGTATGTATAATTTTGTTTAATTTATTTGGGATTATTTTACTTCGCTCTTCTTCCACGTTTGGCTAATCGCGAAGATGAGGAAGAGTGATGATATGATGAAATTGATGAGGGGACGCTCACAAAAGAACACCAATTCCCATTCAGGGATTTGAATCCGGGCCAAATACATTTTGTTTGTATTTATCTACGTCATCAATAAATTGAAAGGTATAAGAATTATCATACTACATCGACAAAGTGTCGGTGGCGTACCCAAGGGAGGTTGGCGGGTGTTGTAACCCTCCGTTTCCCTTTGGCTTAGCATATCTTTAAAATAAATAACTTTAAATGCTGCAAAATATGCCAAAATATAGGGGCCACGCCACTGGTGAGAAGTGGCATATAATATGCCGAATTAATCATACAGCAAGGAATGTTGATGCAACAATAACATGGACGGACTATTGTTGTCAAACAGAACGTGGATGTGGATCTAAGACTGTGTCCAAGAGGTACAAAGGGCAGACGTGAAGCATGGTATTGTCGGAAGTGACGTCATCTAGTGCAGCGCAGAGCACGCATCATTGCAGGCTTGAGTACTTGACTCGTTGTTCGTTTGTTTGAAATCACGTAGGTAAAAAAGCTAGCAAGTTGCTGGTGGAAGTTCTAATGTGTGGAAAAATATGTATAAGAACATTTTAAAATGCTGTAATTTCTATGGTGAAAAACAAGTGCTTAAAACACAGAAAAAGCAATATGTTCTTAGTTTTATCTACTGATCGCACTTGGCCCTGCAGTCGAAGTGCAATATGAAAGACTTTTACTTGCAGTCCACGACTGCGAGACCATTATCCAAGGATGTTCGCTTCAAGTACGGTCTTGCAACTTTCGGACGCGGAGCATATGCAGAATCTACAATAGTAAATGGAGATTCATAGTGTTCATGGACGTCTGTCTCACCAGCCTGCAAGGGTTGGTCTCTGGAAGCGACTTTCGTGAGAATGGCTTTTTGGTTTTCGTTTGTCGAGTAAACAAAACGCCAATGCATCAACTTTGGTTTTGGGACTCGTTTATATTTTCTGGAATAGCTGGCGTTTGAAACTGAGCAAAGCCACCAAACCTGTGGTCCCGGGGAGAAAAACCTGTCTCTAAACATTACTAATTGTGTTTACTTTTTCTCGATACTTCGCCAAATAACCGTAAACTGGTCTGTTTTGTCTCCGTCTCCTCCTCCAGCATCTCTGACGATGGACTCCTCGCAAAAGTTGCTGCTGCACACGTACACAAGGAGAAGGGTGTCGGCAGAGAGGGAACAGGGATGCTCGGGTTTCCCCTAATTATGAAAACAGAAGAACACTTGCTGACCGTCTCTTCAAGAGGGAGCGGGGGGAGGACAAGGATGTTCTCTGTTCTGGAATGCGAGTGGTTGCCACGGAAACACACTCAACATCCGGTGGTGGCTGGACCGAATGCTGGTGGGGTCATGTTACCCAAAGCGTGGTTGGATTTCTGCACCCGGTGCCGCCTTTTCGTCAAAATTCGGGGCCGCCAGAACAACCACGAAAGTGAAATTTTCGCGGTTTTTCCTTTCGCGCCTATTCCGGTGTTAGATTTTGGTTTCGCGATTAATCCGTTTCGCTGTTGTTCCTTTCGCGATTAATCCGTTTAGCAGTTGTTCCTTTCGCGATTAATCCGTTTAGCAGTTGTTCCTTTCGCGATTAATCCGTTTAGCGGTTGTTCCTTTCACGATTAATCTGTTTAGCAGTTGTTCCTCTCGCTATTAATCCGTTTCGCGGTTGTTCCTTCCGCGATTGATCCGTTTAGCTGTTGTTCCTTTCGCTATTAATCCGTTTCGCAGTTGTTCGTTTCGCGATTAATCCGTTTAGCAGTTGTTCCTTTCGCGATTAATCCGTTACGCGGTTGTTCCGTTTCGCGGTTGTTCCTTTCGCGATTAATCCGTTTAGCAGTTGTTCCTTTCGCGATTAATCCGTTTTGCGGTTGTTCCTTCCGCGCTTATTCCGGTTTCGGAATTAATCCGTTTACCTGTAATGCCTTTCGCGCTTATTCCATAGCGGTTATTCCGTTCGTGCTCAATCCGTTTCGCTGTATTTCTTGTCGCACGTATTCTATTTAGCACTTATTCTGTTTCGCGTTCAATCCGTTTCGCTGTATTTCTTGTCGCACGTATTCTATTTAGCACTTATTCTGTTTCGCGTTTAAACCTCTCGCGCTTGTTCCTTCCCGTTTATTCCGTTGTGCTCTTGTTACTCTCGCTTTTAATCCTGTGTTACGTTAGGGGGTTGTGCCCTTTTATTTTTCGCGGTTATTCCACCATCCCAAAATTCGAATATTTCCAGTGGATATTTTCATTCTTTAGGGATAATACCGTTGCATCCAATACAAAATCAAGACGAGTTGATTTAATTCTTGTTATATAGCGTCGCTTTTCTGCCAGTTTTGGCTAATCGCGACGACAGTGATATGTAATGCTATGGTGAAATCCATGAAAGGACACCGACAAAGAACACTCATGCCTAGAGTGACCAACTCTCCCGTATTTCCAAAGATCTCTAATTGTTCTTATCCTCCCGGCTTTCGTATTGACATTCAACTTCCTTTCTTTTTTCGCTTCGTCTTCTTCTTCTTCTAGAAGGAAAGAAAGAAAGAACAGGTGGGCCCCCAAACCTCCTCGCACCCCGGTAAGAGAGAGAGAGAGAGAGAGAGAGAGGGAGAGGGAGGAGGGAGAGAGAGAGGGGGGGGGAGGGAGAGAGAAAGAGAGGGAGAGAGAGAATGATAGGGAGAGAGAGGGAGAGAGAGCCAAAGGTAGAGAGAGAGGGGGAGGGAGAGAAAGGGAGAGAGAGAATGATAGGGAGAGAGAGGGAGGGAGAGCCAAAGGGAGAGAGAGAGGGGGAGGGAGAGAGAGAGAGAGAGAGAAAGAAATGTGAAGGAAGGAGGAGCGAGAAAAGATGTTTCTCTCTCTGTTTTTACACCCTTCTCATTCTTTCTTTCCTCTCTCTCTCTCTCTCTTTTTAAGAAAGAAAGAAGGAAAGAAGAAAAAGGGAAGGCGGATTCTCTCTCTCTCTCTCTCTCTCTCTTACAAATCCCCCACCCCCTCTCTCTCTCTTTATGAGAGAGAAAGAGAGAGAAAAAGAGAGGGAGGGAGAGAGAGAGAAAGAAACATTAGAGAGAGAGAAATATAGAGAAGAGAGAGAGAGGAAAATAGAGAAAGGAAAAGAAGAAAGAAGAAAAGAAAAAAAAAGAGGGTGGGCTCCTTCTATCTCTTTTCTATCTCTCCTTTCTATCTCTCTCCCCATCTCATTCTCTCTCTCTCCCGGAACCCCTTTTTCTTCTCCTCCTTCTCTCTCTTTCTCTGTCTTCTCTCCTGGGGTTACCCCCACACCTCTCTCTCTCTCTCTCTTCTTTCTCTCTTTCTCTTTCCCCCTCCTTTCAGAAAGAAGTAAAGAAGAGCCCTTTAGAGAGAGAAAGAAAGAAAAGGGGGGTGACCCCCCCAAACAATCAAGATCGCGAAATTTGAGTTCATTCCGATGTAATACGAGTTCGTCGAGTCGAATAATACGATTACGAGAAAGTGCAGAAGAAAATAACCTAATTTCCTCTCATTTCATCCTTTCACAGTCATTTCAAACAATTTTCATCTTCTTAAAAAGGTCTCCAAGAACACAACTAACTAGTAACACAATGAAGTAGAATAGGTTTACTTGCAATTATTCGATTTTACTGGAAAGAAAGACAATGTTCGTGAACAATGTCAACATTTTGTGTTGAGACAGGCCACCATTATCAGTGATTCAAGAAACACAAATTGATATGGCAAGCCTTAGCATTCCCACACTGAAAGGATTTTTTTTTCACTGATGGACTGATCACGGAAATCAATTTAGTTTTGAAATAATTAAGTCAGAACTATAATGGTAGCAATTAATTATGAGCATAGTTGTAAAGAGTTTTTGAAACTTACACACACAAAAAAATTAAAATCCACCAGTGAACAAGTACATATAAGATTAAGAAATATGCAAATTTTGAAATTTTTATTCTGTATTGTGAGCTGTATATAATGTACAACGTAAATGAATTATCTTGTTTAATATTATCCATTCCACGAACATATGCTGGAGTGACGCTGTGCAAACTTTGCTGCAACTAAATCTTCATGTCCGAAAGTTCGTTACCCTATCCATGCCCAGGCCGGGATCCAAACACGGGACTCCTGGCGACATAGCGCGCTGTTCTAACCACTCTGCCGCGGAGGATGGCTATTAAGACGAGAACGTGGACAAAAACTTCGAGACTGACATATTCAACTAATCTATGGTATCAATCAATATTCTTTAGCCAGTAGATAGGGATGAACGATATCGGAAATTTTGATATTGCGATATATCTTCAAGAAAATATCGTCACAGACGATACGATATTCTTTCCGTATCGTGATATCGGCGATATATTGTCTCCATGATATATCGCTAAAATATCGTGACGATATATATCGTCTAGTTGATATCACCTTGACCATTTCTTCAATATCGCGATATATCTTCTGGATGATATGGCGCCCAACACTAGCAGATACCACAGTGCAAGGTGGGAGAATTGGAATTTTGTTAGAATTAATGAATAAAACAAGAACAATCTCATGTTATCACAGAATGCAATCCAAGGACACCCCTGAGCGATCGTAGATTCCAATACCAATTCACTGGTGCGCATGAAAGTCATGGAATGGCCCCCAAGAAGAAGACAACGCCTTGTCCCGCAACGAAATAGATTTCTTTCATTCCCTCAGGAAGGGTCGTTTCCTCCAAGGTCCACCAGTGCCCTCTGGTAGCTGGAGCGAGGGTATCGGAAAGTCTCGCTTCGGGGACGCAATTATCGGAAAGTATTTATTCTTTATTCATAGCCGGTGAGGAAATGCCCAGGGCATCGAGTCAAGGCATTTGCTGCGACAAATGGTGAGCTACCAGGATAATTCTCTCCTTACATTCCACTGACTTTTTTCCTCAAGGTTCGTGTTGCGCACTTATGGCACTAGAACAGGTATCCAGAGCGATTGGGATTCTTAGGGTATGCTCACACTGGGGAAATGTTTGCAAGCAGTTATATTGCTTATTATTAACATTGAATTGTTACATTGTTATGTTGTGTGTATCCAAAATACTAAGGTGGTAAGCAAGGGTGACCGCAAGATTTTTTTCTCAGGGGGGCAGTCACAAACTTTTATTATTATTACTATTATTACTGCAATTATTATTGTTTTCATTTTTGTTATTATTACATTACTACTACTACTACTAATGTTTTTTTTAATTACATACATTTGTAATTTCCATATTCTGTATATCTATATATAATTTGCATAACTGTATACTTAACATTAATTCATGTAGAACAAAAAGCTGTTTTTTATAGATAGATAATCAGTGTAAAATAGACTGTAAGCTTAAATTTAACCCTACTTCAAACTAATAAAAATAGTTGCTCTAACTTATGTCACAGAAAACAATATTTTTTGTTATAAAATATCTCTACAATTTCACCATTCGAAATACATAACTCTTTCCAGAAATTTCAGGGGGGGGGGCGTTCCCTCTTCCGCCCCTACCCCCTGCGGGCGCCCATGGTGGTAAAATTTAAGCGCTATCTTATGGTGATTGCTGCTAGTGTTGTTGAGTGAGTGGCGCTAGTGTCGCTCTCGCTACATTAAGTTGCGGGGAAGCCACAGCTGTACAATAATATTACCTAAGCAAAATTTTTCTCACAAGTGGACAACTATGCGTGATTGATTGAATGATTTGCTTATTTTTACTTCGCTTTTCTGCTACTTTTGGACTAATCGCGAAGATGGGAATTTAAATAAGAAGATAAACCTGATTTCTTAGGAGATGGAATCCTTGCTCCTGCCCGCTTTCTTTGAATTCGTGACTCCAGGGGGTGACGGGCGAGCGTGACAGTGTATCTTAAGGATCACCCGATTGATATTGCAAACCAACTTTTCCCAACATGTAATTTTCCCAAGAACAGGGAATTGTGGAGCCAAACCGTTACAGAAGAGGGAAAATGGTTGCATCTGGCGGGAAAATTCCTCTCTGAACTTCCTCAACTGTCTGTGTCAATGTTGCAAACCAATTTTTCCCAGCATGTAATTTTCCCAGGAACGGAGAAGTTTGAAACCAAATTATCGCAGGCAAGGGGAAAGCGTGGCATATGGCAGGGACAGGAACATCATTGAACGCTTGCAGACGAGTTGAAAAAGAGGTCGTTGACCTTCAAACAACTAGAGTTACAGTGGGAGGGAGGAACAAATTGTTCGCTGACCGGGGCTGGTTTGTGAGTGCATCAAAAATTACCGAAGTGACAAAGACCAGTTCTAGTCTAAATGGCGTCGAGGGTTCCTTAGAGCGTGGAATTTATTTAGAGGCAGCGTGTGAATACAGTAGTGAGTGGATAGTATTTTTGTGAATCATATGTGCTGTGTTGTGTTGTGTAGTGAACTGAAATGAGGGACATAATTAACAAGCTGTCTATTCGGCTTAATTTTGACGATAATCTCCAAATCGTTGTGGATTTCTCTTTTATGTCCACTTTATGCACAGATAAGCTAATGGGGATCGGACCCTACAGTTAAAGTGGTATGCGAACCACCATATATCAAACCCGGGACTCCTTAGTTTCGAGGCAACGACGTTACCAGTGCGCCAACGAGGAGGCCCCGAATTTCAAATCATGAAAATGGGCACGCAGAAGTTTTATATTTATTCTCGTATGTAGGCCTACATAAATATTTCACAATATGCAAATAAGAATAAAATTCTTGAAATCCTTACTGACATAGTGTATTTTATTTATGAGGTACATATTTTTAATCATAATGTCACATCACTTCAACCCCCCTCCCCTCCTACCCAAATGAGCTAAAAAGTACATCCCCAACAGCAAATTTTTGTCTATTTGAATACTATGATATGGTGCGATAGCCCAGAATTTGAACCCAGTATACGCCAGTGGCCGGGGGGAAAAAATGAACGACGTCATGACAAATTAGTGTTCTCATAAAAGTCCTTATCGAGCTCAAGACGTCCCCTACACAGTAAGAAAAATGCACGGTGATATTCTTTTGTGCAGCAGACGTGACCGCTTGCAGGGAACGGCCTTGGCTGGATGGAAGAGCGTCCCTCGAAGGATTTCCCCCCACCCCCTTCCACCTGTTGCTCCCCCGGGTGGTGTTTCCCCAAAGGCAATGGCAACACGCAACGTGACTTATAACTTTGAAATGTTCCTGCTTATTTAGGTTGCGTGCTTTGGAGGTGTCCTATGGTATTAGAGCATTTTCCTCGCGGGCAGGAAAACTTCTCCACTACCTGTGGAATTCCTATGGAAGTGTTGGAAGTATGCATATTACAGAATTACGTTCTTGTGTGACTATTGATATGTCTACTGCAAGGACGTGAGAACCCAGTCAACAAGGTAATGTTGCCACAACGTTGTGGCAACGTTAGCCCCTAACATACCTAACGTTGTTACAACGTTGAATGTATGTTGATACAACGTTGTGAAAACGTTGTGTCAACGTTTAAGGGTCATTTTTTTCAACGTTGGTTGACAACGTTATCACAACATATACTGAACATTATGTAGCAACGTTAGGTATGTCAGGGGTTAACGTTGCCACAACTTTTTTGCAACATTACCTTGCTGCCTGTGTAATTTACGAATATAACAATGCATATTTAAAATATGGTTATTTTGCATGGTAAGCTATTAGCAATCTTGCCAAGCCATTTTTGTATATAATACATATGCGTAACAGGAAAAACTCATGTTTGTAATCTCACAGTTTCTCTTTAAATATTATAAAAAAAACTTTTCCTGCTCCACCAAAATAGGCAATTGTTAGTCTGGAGATGTTGATGAATTAACCAATCTCTAACTACACCTGGTAATCAGTTTTGTTTTGCAGTACTTAGCTTCTGATTATATAGTCTGGAATAAAAATATTTATCTTGGGAGTTTCACTTGTATTCAACACATTTCATTTTCTGATCTTCCTTACAACTTCAATATTCACACATCTTTTGAAGGATAATAAAACACATTTTTTCACTAATTACAATCGAAAGTATCCTTATTTGTGTTACTAAAAGTTATGTTTATTTTTCATTTGAGTCGCACAGCCATCTAGTGTACGCTGTAGGAAATATAAGGTTTGGTGGTCAGTGCACACAAATTCAGATTAAACAAAACACTCCGATCTGACGCTTGTGGCGCTCATGGTGGTGATCGTCCAAACTAAAGCGTATTCAGTGGAATGTTTTTTGTAACGTTGATGCAACGTTATCACAACGTTGTTCCCCTACATACAACATTCATCATAAATACAACATTCATACAACGTTGTGGCAACGTTAGTGTGTTGACTGGGAAGGGAGAGACAACGTCAAGCTGCAATTACATATTCCATTTCACACGTGATTTCGCAAGGCAGGGGAAAACCCAAGAAGTTCAAAGAAGTTACTTATATTACCCGTCACCCAAGATGTTAAGAAATAAATCTGGAGCATCATAAAAGCACATTCCAATCCCGTTATCAGCAGTATTGGTACACAGATGCTCCATTTCTGTACATCTCTCCCTTTCTCTCTACCGTTTCACTGAAATTAGTGACATCTCAGCCCTCACATTGTACTTCAAATCATTCATTTCCCCAATAATAGAATACTGCTTTCCCGTCTGGTCCATGGCATGTCCCACTCAGGTCCCTAGAATAGATTCAGTCTTTCACTTCAATAGTCCGTCACAGGTTTCCCTCATTACGCAATTTTTCATCTCCGCATCTCTTGTCTTTTCTAAACTTTCAAACTTATCAGCGACGTTTGCAGAATGATTTCAGTTATTTATACAGAATTGTGAATGGCAAAATCCGCTGGAACACACTTCTTGAGGAATTCCACTTTCCAGTACCCATGCGCACAACACGCAACACAAGATTATTTTATACAAAAAAACCTAGATTAGAAATTAAAAAAGATCTCTCTTTTACAGACTTGCAGCACAATACAATGATCTCCCCTCAATTATTGATATATTTTCCTCCGAGTTTGCCTGTCGGTCTTCCATCAGAAGAAATGCTTGTAATTAATATCATATAGTGCCATCTTTTACTTATTTTTTTGTTCATTTGCTATTCACTTTTATGTTGTTTTGTTACCCTTAATATTTTTTTAATTTTTTTGCTTATTATTATTGTTGACAATTTCAGTGTAAAATGGCCACCTGTGCTGTATCTGGAATTTTCTCAATAAATAAATAAATAAATTCTCTACCTTTCCTCCTTTGTGTCTCTCGCGTTTCACTTCTCCAGCTTCCTTCCTTTATGTACTTTGCGCTTAACTTCTCTGACTTTCTTCTTCTCTTCTTGTCACCCACTTAACTTTCTACCTTTCTTCCTCCCTATCATTCTCGTGCTTCACTTCTCCATCTTTCTTCTTCTCTCTTCTTAATTTCTTCCTCACTGTCTATCCCGAGCTTCGCTATCTTTCTTCCTCGCTCTCTATGTCTTGCGCTCCTCTTCGCTATACCTTTCGTCTTCTATCACTGCGTCGCGCTTCACTTCTCTACCTTCCTTCTATTATCTCTATCTCGTAACTCCATTTCTCTACCTTCCTTACTTTTTCTCTTGGTTTATTTATACATTTCCTTTCTCTCTCGCTGCATTTGTACCTGTTCTTTACTCTCCCTTGCTTCGTTATTTCTCTTCCTTCCTCTCCATCTCTACACCTTTCTTCATATCCCTGCTGATACGTAAACCTGAGAGCACAATTTTTTCTGTGCGCACCCATGGTTGAGTGTTTGGTTCGGTTTGTTTTACTTCGCTTTTTGTGCCACTTTTGGCTAATTTGCAAAGATGGGGATGAGTGATGATTAGACCTTGGATTTTAGGTTTCTAACCTATTTTTTCCTTTACAGGTATGTAAGAAATAATAAGTTATGTCAGCGTTTCCTTAAAAAAACCCAACAACTGATGAAGTTTTATAGTGCTTAAAAAAACTACTTTGCTTCTTAGAACCTATTTTAGGTTTATGCGACTAAATCAAGCCTTTTTCTCGGTTTTTATATATTTTAAAGGCTTTACAGGCTTTATATGTCACACAGAGACATTTTCTTTGTTTGGTGACGGAAAAATTCAATGACGAACGTGTTTGAAACATACTCTCTGTCGATTTCCCTTCCTCCAAGTCCATGGTGATTTTTCAAAGCTCCAAACAAGAAGCACAATGTCTGGTGCCACTGTTACGTGCACAATTCAAAGTGGTTTGATCTGTGTGGTCTTGCTCACTTTCGCGTCACTTCCATGCTTTGTGGCATTCGTGCCTTGCAAACTAACATTTAAGCATTGAAGTTTGCACCACTGATTATGTTTTTGTTGAATGATTATTTTCAGCATATAAGATGATTCTCACAGACAAAATTGCAGAGTTTGACTGTAGATAACATGTTAAACGATCGTTATACGGCGAAGAGTGGATTTTATAACGGTCAAATATTGAGTAACATGTAATTAATCTAATTGCCCGTTATTGAGAATTAATTACAATTGGTAATATTAAAATCCGTCGCGAATAAAGATGTCTAGCGACTGTCTTAGCCAACACTAGCTTGCTCAACCACCGTTTTTAGCCCGAATTCGGATTTACATGCATTTACAAGCAGGAAAAGTGCAACTTCTAAACCAATGGACCGAATTGGATGAAATTTTAACCAGCGGAAGACCACATCATGAAAGTACTGATTCCAAGATTTGAGCCTAATCAGAACAGAAATACGGGAGTTATGAATTATTAAAGATTCATCGCTGGATTCAATGGGAGACGGTATCCTGGTGAGTTGGCCCTTACTGAACGTGTCGAATACAATAGCCGAGGATTTAACCTAATCTCTCCACGAGGGGCTGCTACCAGAGGTTAAGGACCGGAGTGAGCGTTGACCAGGATAGGACAACGGTCAAAGCACCAGAAACAATAAATGAATACCTAAACACTGAGGCTAGAGCGTCACTTCGTTCAAATCTGGAATAAAAGGGATGATTCGGAATAGCGAAAAAACAGTTTGCCTACAATCGCCACCGAAGTGTGAGCTACGTGCGACCTAGCTCAGAGTCGCGATCCGATACGAGGTCTGGATTTGTTTTTTCCTCAAGTGAGTGTTTCAGACCAATGGAGTAGAGCAGAGTAGAACCAGGGGGTCGTTTCCCCCTCGCCGTCAACGCATTCGTGCACATACGTGTGGTATGTGAGAATAACGCCAGACACGTCCACCTGTGTCAATCGTCCGAAACAACGTCCTAAGTTAGCAGAAGTTAATAACATTTAATATCCACGTGTGTCCATGGGAAACCGCGAGAAGCGAACGAGTGAAGCCAGGATCCGATGATGCCAGACGGAACTGCCGGGAGATCCATTTTCGCCAACCAGGATGACCGCGAAGTACAACGCTGAACTGTGGACGTCTTCCAATACTGTAGGACCACTTTCACCCTACCCAAGTCAGAGGGAATGCAGCGAAGGTAACATACAACCATGTGCGTGTGTGAGAGAGATGACGCCAATCTACCGCGAATCTGCGTAAATCAAATCATTGCATAACTTAAATCAGTGCTAGGGCATAACTAGACATCGGTATTCCGGCGGACAATCAATGTTGTAGATCAGAGTTTATGTTAACAGCAAACAAAAGTTCATTGAAATATATTTATACCTTCAGAAAAGATAAAAGGGGTTCGCACAAGGAACAATTATTCACTTTATACTTAAAATCCTAAACGGTAAATTGTAAAAGGCAATGTAGCCAAGAAATAGCATGAGTACAGTCAAAGTATTAATAAATCTAACCTTTGTAATTGTCATATTGTCGCAATATGCCATGGAATGAGTGTATGAATGAGAGATCGAGTGAAAGAGGGCAAGATGTAATGTGTATTTATCTGTGCTTTAATATATGTGTATATTCAGAACCACCGTAGTATTATGTAACGTCATTTCAGGTACTTAAAATCAAATCCTCCTAGGTTTATTCTCGGTAACTCCGACTGTAGGTACTTATCCTGACCGTATTATAATTCATGTAACGTTTAATCCGCGTGACAGGTGTCATGGGGAGAGATTCTGCGTTGTTGCGTTGCTTAGTTAGTTTTTTAGCGCGTAACAATTTTAATAGCTAATTTCCAATGGTTAAGTTCTGCCATCGCCGTAGGGTTAGGCAACACACCTAACGTTATGCATGATAGTGCGTATTTGAGGATATAGGTGTCCCATTTTCATTGACGGTGGCTATACCTAATCAGTATTTTTAGGAGTTTTGAAGTATTTTATGTTTCTCTGAACCTACTTGAGGATTTTTTGAGCCTAACTCAAGATTTTAGGACCAATTTAAGGATTTTTAGAACCTAGAAGTCAGTGATGATGATATTGATGAATGGACACTCGTAAACATCGATGCCCAGGCCAGGATTCGAACCCGAGACCCCTGTCGTCGTGGCGCGATGTGCTAACCACTCCGCCACGGGGGCCTGCGTGGGCACCCTTGGATGGCATGTTTCATCATGCAGCAACGAACTCATTCCAAGGACCGCGCTCCACCAGCCTGGAAAACACTCGTTAGCATGCATCATCCGGCGTCACCTCTTAACCCGTTCCCGCACGTGCATTACCATATCATCGGCATATTCGCATCCACAATCATGCAGCGGGGATTGACCAGACCAGATTGCAGCTGACGTCAGCGCCCGTAATGGGCCCAATGCATGCCGGGAAGGGCTGAAGAGAAGATGCCGATGAAGAGAAGAGACTCTGGCTGACAGATTCACTCGAAGGCCGCCGTTAATAATTCGATGCTCTTTGTTGCGTCTGTCTGTATATGGAAGTCGGCGATTTGGCGCCAGCGAGGGGGGAAGGGGGGGGGGGCACGACAAGAATGCCACGTCTGTAGTGATAAGTGATGTACTTGCCTTGCACCGAGGCTTATATTACCTGCCTGTCTGTCTGTTGGGCGTTGTTGTTGCAGCGGGATAAATGATGATGACAATGTCGGAACGTTATTGTTGTCTTGCTCGAAATTATCATTGTTATGACCCCCACCAACCCCCCATGGGCACTCCACTGGCAAGCAGGTATCCAGAAATATATCTCGGGAGGGGTCCGAACCAAGTGTATCATTTATTTATTTATTTATTTGTGTCTTATTTATTTATGGCTCAACCACATACAAAAAGTTCATAATATAAAACATATTCATAATTTGATTCATATACATGGGCGTCCGGAATGGGGGGCAAGGAGGGGCCGTGGCCCCGCCCTGGAAAATAAAATTAAACAAAAAATTATGAATTTGACACATATAATTTCATTTTAGCCACTATAATGTGCGTTAATTATTGTATGAACACCATACATTCAAATTTAAGCAATGATCTTTTTTTTAGGGAAGAACACTATTTTGGGGGAAAAGGTGTCTTGTTTGCCCTCCCTGGAAAAAAATACGTTCCTTGCCCCTCCCTGGAAAAAAATCCTGCGAACGTCCATGTTCACATATAAACATTGAAAATAACGATCATACACATACCTTTCATGTCAAACCAACCGCGATAAAAAGAGGGAATTCTAAGAAATACATAAAACATATATACACATGTATACACACTCATACATAGGTTTATATACATAACAGGCCACTACAAATATTTATTAAACATGTATTAATTACTTGACAAAAACAAAAAAATCACTCCATAAAACTTTCTCTTAATCTTCTTTTGAAGATACCTATGGAAATTGATTTTCTCATTTAATGTGAAAGTGCATTCCAGTGTGTTATTTAAGAAATTTCCAGAGGGGGGGGGGAATTCTACTGACTGTCTAGAGACAGCATGAGATGATGTGCTTTATATATATATATATATATATATATATATATATATATATACATACACATAGTACATACATACATACATACATATATACATACATACATAGGTTTGTGGCCGCTAGAGGAGAGAGGTTGCGGGGAGGAGGGGTATCTCAACAATTTTAAATGGTAAATGGAGTCACTCCACACTTCATTTTATATCACTCAACTTAAATTTAAAAAAAGGAGGTTAGAATCAAAAAGTTTTCTACCCCATAAAAATAGGGCCCAAAACTAATTTGCTAAGTTGCGGTTACACTTGGGAAATCATAAAATGTACTCATCAACTTGCTCCTTAGGTCTCAGGAGGTTAACAGAAGTTCCATTAGCTTATTAATTCTGTAAATTTGTTAGGTGGCCGGGTGTCCCTGCTAAGTTACGCCTAATTAGTCTGGGGCTCCTTGAATACAAGACAATAACGATTACGTACCACTATTATGTATATCTAACGCCCATCATTTTGTACGTAATTTCATAATCAATTGTTGTTACGAAACTAATGAAAATAGAATTCAATATCGATTCTTCTGTACTTTTAGTCGTGATATTTTATACATGTCTTTAGCTTGATGCAGAATTACAAAACTACCAACTTAACAACGCATGCTCAAACTGAAAAAAATAAGTCCAACAATGGATACCACATTCCAACTCACCAATGTGTTTCAGTTTAATTGATTGATTCATTTGTTTAGATTATTTTACTCACTTTTTTGCCACTTTTGGCTAATTGCGATGATGATATGATGAAACTGATGAATGGACACTCATCAACACCCATGCTCAGGTTGGGATTCCAACTTGGGACCCTTGGCATCGTAGCACAAAGTGCTAACCACTCCACCACCCATCTGTTTTAATTCAGTGATGTTGAAAGATAATGTATGCGTAACATCACTACAGGGTGATCCAAAGTCGCAGTACAGTCTATTATTTCAGCAGTTGTAAGGAAAATGAAACATTTGAAGACACCAATGTAAATGGGTATGAGGGCCCACCTTTTGGAGCATAACACAACAATGCCCGCCACTTTGAATTGCCATCCATTTTTTTAAATGCGAAGGGGTCAAATGTGGGTTATTCAAAACACATTAAAATTTTGCCAGGAATTCATTTCTGGAATCACATTTCACATAACTGTTACGGTGTAGGCGTTATTGGCATCCAGAAGTCTGAAAACCTTATTCTGTTGCAGGTGACATATGATGGCGTTGACGAAGCAAGAGCGAATTGAGGTGATCCTGATGTCTGGGGAACGAAGCAGTCGAGTCGTTGCAGCAGATTTCAACAGGCGCCACCCAGAGAGACCACCGATTTCGCATAACACTGTTGCATGTCTCCTATCCAAATTCAAGGAAACTGGAAATGTGTCCGACAGGCGACGTAGTGGTCGTCCCAAATCTTCCACTGACGAGATAACCTCGACGATGGTCTTGGCTGCCTTTGCGAAGAGCCCACAACGCAGCACTCGACGTCTTGCAAGTGAAATTGGTGTTAGTCGTTCCTCCATTATGCGTATTTAGAGACACTGTCTTTCCTTCCCTTTTAAATGAAGATGGTACATTCCCTTCGTTTTTCCAACAAGATGGTGCTCCGCCACACTATGGGCTAATTGTTCGTCAGTGGCTCTATGTCCAGTTGCCTGGGCAATGGATTGGTCGGCGTGGCCCAGTGGAATGGCCACCAAGATCACCTGATCTCTCAGCTATGGACGTTTTTTATTTGTGGGGACATTTGAAGCAACTCGTTTACGCAGAGAAAATTCATGATGTTCACAACACAGAATTCCGCTGTGCTGCAGTGAAATCGCACCAGAAGTGCTTCTGCGAGTGTCTGCTGACTGGATTACGCGACTGGAGTTATGCATTCAACAAGACTGTCGGCATATTGAACACATCATTTAGCCGTCCAGTGTCAACTTGGATGCCAATAACGGCTACACCGTAAACGTTATGTAAAATCTGATTCCAGAAATTAATTCCTGGCACAATTTTAATGTGTTTTGATACCCCACATGACCCCATTCCCATTTAAAAAAAGGACGGCAATTCAAAATGGCGGATTTCAAAATGGCGGATTTCAAAATGGCGGCCATTGTTGTGTTATGCCCCAAAAGATGGGCCCTCATACCCAATTTACATTGGTGTATTCAAATGTTTCATTTTCCTTACAACTTCTGAATTTATAGGCTGTACTGCGACTTTTGGACCAGCCTGTAGATACATCAAGCCATGGCCGTGTAATTTTTCATTTCTTATATTTTTTTACAGGCCACCAACAATCAAAAGGAACTCACCACTTTAATACTCCTGCCTTCTTGTGTAGATGCACTTGCAAATTTTCAGAACTCATCCCTTGCTCAACACAGCCTTCACCGCCACCAGATTTCGTTCATTTTGAAGGCAGATTCCTGATATTGGAGAGTGTGGAACTCGTAATGCTCACTTTTTCCACTAACATTCTAGCTTCGCAAAGAAATCTAACTCTTTCTTCCCAAAAAGCACTGTTCTTTAAAAAATGACTTCGCAAAGGGCTATAACGTGCTCACGTCAAAAAATCCATGTAGGCTATCTTCGTATACTATTGTTCCAATCACACAAATGCAGACGTTCTGTGGTGACAAGTTCGAGTCACATGACAACTCATTTTTAACTTTCACATTGATTACGGTGGCATTTTCCTGACAAATTCCTGGACAAAGAAATGGGAAGAGGGGAGGAGGTCTTCAACACAGTTGCTGTCTGACAGAAAATGTTGCAATTGAATGGCGAAGCGGGAAAAAGTAAGAAAATTGCCAATAATTTCTTGTTTCCATCCCAAATATCATTCCCCCAGGGATAAAATTTATCAAGCAGAGGGGGGGGGGAGGGACACAAGTATCCAGAGGGGGGAATTCCCCCATTCGCCTACAAATACCACACTGCGTATCACAAGTAATAATATACATGTTTGTAATTAATACATTAATATAATCGCTGATGCCTATTCATAACAATAATTAATAAAATACATTCGCATTTCTGCTACTTGTGGCTATGACAATGAGTAGGGCTGGAAAGTTGAGGAAATATCCTTTTTTTCCTAGTGTCCGAAGACGAGGCTCAACATAATATATGTTCATTTTGGGTTATTGTAGGCCAGAAAAAGGGCGGGTTTTATTTGTCCTTTTTTGCCTTTTTCGGCGTTTTTTGGCTTATTGGTCCTTTTTTAGCCTCTTTTAGGTCTTAACGGCTTTTTTTTGCAACTTCACCTTCTTTCGACTACTTTTTTACTGCCCATTCTCAATTCGAATCATCATCAGTTCATCACCTCTTAAACATCCTTTCTGTAGTAAAGAAATAAAAAAAGAGAAATAAATATATTTGAACCATCCCTGAAACGAGAGAAAAACATTTTTGGACGACTGAAGCAGGTACGGTTCAGTCACGGACACTGCCGGGTTGTAACGATTCCATTGAAAGTCAATGTATTCATTACAACCCGGCAGTGTCCGTGACTGTACAAGGTCCTTTAACCCTAACTTGTCTGGAAGGTCGCGCTGTAAGTGGCAACTTTCTCTTGTTTTGAAGCTTTCAGCACTGTGTATACGACCAGACAGCACGCGCCTGCAAAGATCTCAAGGTGCCGCGCAGAGGGACGGGGTGAGGAGGTTAAAACTGTGAAGTTATTAATTAATTTGGATCACATTTATACGTTTTTTTTTTTCCATTTTTAGGTCTCTTTTTGGCAATTTATAGGTCTTCAACTAAGGAGCACTAACGATGAGTATTGATATGATGAAATTCATCACTCACAAAAAACATCCATGCCTCGTTCGGGACGAACGCGCGAGAGGGAAAGGAATTGCATGGAGGGGGCAACGCAAGTACAGCTACCAGACTCCTGGGAGTTTAGTCTACCTGTGCAAAAAGTCGTCTAAAACAAAAGCTCAAGCATTACAACGTAGCCTACATATTTTATTTTTTGACGAAAGAGCAGATTTCATTCTTCCCTGGACATTTTGTTTGTGGTAGGAGACTTTAATTTTTTTTCTCGCCACCCGAATTTAGGTAAAAAAGGCAACGGAAAAAAGAGCAACGGAAAAAATAGCAAAGTGAAAATGGCAAGCGAAAAAAATGGCAATGGAAAAAATGGCAACGGTAGAAATGGCAATAATAGAAATGGGAAATGCAATATATTCTGATTTTATGTGAAAATTGAGAAATTATGTCTAGCGTTGCATCATTTGTAATTAAATATTATATAATTTTGATGTCTTAACACTGTCTTTGAATAGATAAATTGCATTTGATGTTCCCAAAAATTATTATTAAATTCTTCTTATCATTTGCTTTTCCTTTCTTCTTGTCGGCATTTTTACTTTCGCCATTTTTTCCTTTTGCCATTTTTTCCTTTGCCATTTTTTCCCTTTGCCATTTTTTCCCTTTGCCATTTTTTCCCTTTGCCATTTTTTCCTTTGCCATTTTTCCGTTGCCATTTTTTCCTTTGCCATTGCCATTTTTTCCTTTGCCATTTTTTCCTCTGCAATTTTTTCCCTTTGCCATTTTTTCCTTTGCCATTTTTTCCCTTTGCCATTTTTTTCCCTTTGCCATTTTTTCCTTTGCCATTTTTTCTTTGCCATTTTTTCCTTTGTCATTTTTTCCCTTTGCCATTTTTTCCTTTGGCATTTTTCCGTTGCCATTTTTTCCTTTGCCATTTTTTCCCTTTGCCATTTTTTCCCTTTGCCATTTTTCCCTTTGCCATTTTTTCCCTTTGCCATTTTTTCCTTTGCCATTTTTTCCCTTTGCCATTTTTTCCCTTTGCCATTTTTTTCTTTGCCATTTTTCCGTTGCCATTTTTTCCTTTGCCATTTTTACCGGACACCCGCCACCCAATACCCTATCTCTCTCTCTCGCTACTGTCATCTTGATTACTTCATCACAGATCACAAGATAAAGCTCAGAATATACCTCAATCTAACCCCTTTCAATTTGATCCCCCCCTACCCGTGGGCACCCCTGATTGTGATTACAATGAAGATAGGGGTGCGAAAGGGTGTAAGAAAAAGCGTCCCCCTGATTCTACAGCCCGCGACACGTTTACAGGCAGTAATTATTTTTTGTCTTTGTTGTTCGATAACCTGCATCTCCCCTTCGGTTTGAGTTGAACCCCGCACCCAATTCTCGCAACAGGTCTGCCGTCTCGAGCCCCCCTTCCCCGGAGACTGGCGGTAATTCTATACAAACAGCGCCGACATCAACACGTGACTTGCTGCTTGGAAATCACTGTGCAGGGGGGAGGGGACTGGGGGAAGGGGGCAGCGTTTCCAAGCAGATGGATCTGGAACATTTCGAGTTTTGCCGCCAACTCGGTGGTTTATTTATCTGCGGGCCAGGGTTGCCAATCTTTACAATTTCACCATATTCCACAACAGCGATAGTGCATATGCTGATTGTAATGAAATGCTGGCAATGAGAATTAAAAAAATTCAGAACTCATGCACAAGATATATATTTAACCTTAAGAAGTATGACCACTTAACTGAATGTTATAATAAATTAGGCTGGATTAAAATGAAAGAAAGACGGAGGTACAGAAAACTAGTGTTGCTATATCAGTTACTTTATACAGGAAGTCCTTTACATCTTTATATATCCAAAGTTCCAATCTTCTGACAATTAAAACTCACAAAACTGAATTTTTTAGTAACTCTTTTACTGGCGTATGCAGAATGTTATTTCGTAGAGGTTTGGAATTCTAAAGGTGTGTATTATTTAGTTATTGATTTAAGTCCACTTTATGCACAGAAAGGCTAATCGGGACTGGACCTACAGTTTAAAGTGGGTATCGAACCCGGGACCTCTTTATTACAAGGCGACAACGCTACTATCATAGCTGCGATCTAGAGAGGAGGGAATACACAACAAATGTTCAAAGACAAAAAGTGGTATTCGGGGGGGGGGGTCATTTTAAGGTAGCTTTGCATTTGTCGGTTTGGGTTTTTCCGACTTTTTACTGCTTTAATTTGAAAATTTCTGAAATTTCAAAGGGGGCTGTAGCCCCATCAGTTCCCACATTGCGTACGCCAGTGTTTAGTACTCAGGTTGACGAGAATGAAATAAACATTGCAGTATTTGTACTAAATTTAGGATTAAATTGACGTCGCTTATGATGAAATTGATAAAGCGACACTCACAAAGAACACTTGTGCCCTGGCAGGGATTCGAACCCGGGCCTTCTGGCGTCGAAGCGCGTCGTGTTAACCATTCCGCCACAGAGGTCGGGACATTTTGGATATGAAAAGGAGTCTCCCTCCCCTTTTTTGCATATTCTTTTTTTGCGTCATTTTTATGTGGCTACTCGTGGCAATAAGGGGTGAATTATGATTAGATGTAAATGCCTAACGAGCAGGCACGTATTTAGAAATTTATTTCGGGGAGGGGTCCGCACCAAATGTCTCATAATAATAATAATAATATCGGTGCTTAGGGACTGGAATGCAGTTTCACATGAAATGAGAAAATCAATTTCCATAGGTATCTTCAAAAGAAGATTAAGATAAAGTTTTATGGAGTGACTTTTTTTTGTTTTGTCAAATTAATACATGTTTAATAAATATTTGTAGTGGCCTGTTATGTATATAAACCTATGTATGAGTGTGTGTACATGTATATATATGTTTTATGTATTTCTTTGAATTACATATTTTTACCGCTGTTGGTTTGACATGAATGGTATACGTGTGATCTTTATTTGCAATGTTTATATATGAATCAATTTATGAATATGTTCTTTATTATGTGGTTGAGTGTAAGAAAAGGCATGAGCCTTAATCTCCGCCACAAATAAATAAGAGACAAATAAGTAAATAAATAAATAAATAAATAAATTGGTCGTCGTGAGTGGATTAAATTAAAGGCTGAACATATTTTTCATGTATAGTGAGTCGCGACATATTGTAAATTTGACATTTTACGTGCTTCTACATATTTTAACAATAATGTATGAAATACATCATGAAAAACACAAATTTTATTTATTTAAAGTTTTGGGTAACTTTCTGATAAAAGAGGTATTTTGTGAATACAGTAACCGCAATTCGTTTTTTTGTTATTTAGATTTCTGTCACTATTCGCTAACCGCGACGATGATGATTATTTGATGAAGGAAAGAACACCCACCCCGGGAACTTCAGTGGCGAGAACGAAAGCCAGCGTGATTGATATAGCCTACGAATAGATATAACAGATTTTTATTTCGGTATTCTCATCCAAAATTTTCCAACATATACGATTTCTTGATCACGTTGGCACTACCCATCATACTAACTGCCAGCCGCCACTGCTTTATGGTGTCTGCTAACAAATTTAAAAAAAAACAACTTGAGTATAATGCCATAGGCTGAGTACATGAAAAGTATTAACAAAAGTGTGTGGCGCTTTAAAAATGTAGCAAATTTTTACTTCATTTGTCTGTGAAGCATAGACTGCAGATGTGAAATGTGTAAATTATATGCATTCACAAACATCTAAACCTTAATGCAATTAAAAACAATAATAATTTCCATATTAATTCGTTTTGTTATTTACATGGAGTAGGATCACTTTTCGTGGAATTCCCCTGCTACATATGCAGTGGCGCCACCTTATGTGGACAGGTGGGGCCCAAGCCCACCCAATAATTTCTCATATTATTTTTATTTTTAGTATTTGTTATAGTGATTGCTGATGAACTGCAATCAGTAAATAACATGATACATGGTGGATATTTTTTTGTTTGTGCTGAATTTATAACGAAAGTGTTAGAGCCCAACTAATGTTTTTAAAAACTTAGCGCCCCTGTACGTATGAACCTTCAATGTTGTTTCAGCATCAGAACCTGTTTTTTTTCTTGCCTTCCGTATACAGTTCATACCTATATATTTATAAAAACTCCAGAAATAATGCACGAAAGATTATAAGATATTTACAGCCGCAAAGGCTCATACTTGCAATAAAGTCTATCCTGGCTATAAATACTAAAATAGCCTTGCAAGGTGGTAATAGCTTTGTGCAAGTTTCGTCCCTTCGTAGCAGAAAAACAAGAAACCAACACCTGAAACACGAAAACCCCTAATCGCGGGTTCCCTTATTCGGGGAATTCAACAGCCATAAGGTTTGTGTCAGTGGAAGAGGCAATAGGGGAATGGGTCATCAGCGGTGCGGAAAGCTCCCCCCCTCCTCCTGCCGAAAAGGGGGCGCACAAGGGCGCCGTTGTGTCCCTACAAACGAAAAACCGCACAAGACGCAGTGCAGAACCCATCAGGATGCATTCTTCTTCAGAGATCCCTCTCACGCGTGGCAAGCCCCCCCCTCCTCCTCGCCTTTCACCGACAGCGTGACCAACGGGAGACGCTAAGCCAGATGAGAAGCTGTCCCTAATTGCTTTGTCTGGTAGAGATCATCTTTCACCCCCTTCTCCTTTGTTCGCAATCTTTCTGTAATTTCAGTAACGAAATCCTTCCCCCTTTTTGGTCTTCTGCTAAATGACATCTTATCGCCATTGTGTAAGATCAAGTTACACATAATTCACTCCATGAGGGATCTTATCTCGAAACTCCAACAATCTTCGGTGAGAAATACGGTGACCAACTTTCGGGAAATTACAGGACAATTTTTGCGCATTACTCCAGCAAATGGGATCATGGGCGCACCGAAGGGGTGGTTATGAAGGTCAGAGCCATCCCCTTGGGCCATCATGTTACACAGAAAATTACTTTTTCTCACAATTTTATAATGGAAAATTTTTCATTCTTCTGTCATTTTCTAACAACAGGATCACTGTTTGGAAGGGGCACAGCAGCATTTATCACTCATTGCACGCAAAACTGTAGCATGATAATAAGAACTTTTCTTTTTACTTGTGACATTTTTCATTTGGTTGACCCCCCCCCCCCCCATAGAAAATTTCTGGGTGCACCGTAGCCTGAAATGGATAATATTAAAAATAATAATAATAATAAATTTACATTTTATGAATATACAGATCCCAATGGAGAATAAACATTTACAAATTTACATGTTTCTTAATCATAACCCATATGTATTTGTCAAGCAAATCAAATCACTGGGGGCTTCCTCGATGGCGCAGTGGTAGGTAGGTCCAGTCTCGATTAGCCTTACTGTGTATAAAGTGGACTTAAAACATCAAACCAAACCAAATCAAATTACTGCAAGATATGGCACAGAAAAGTATCATATTCAAAAGGAAACACATTATTATAAAATATTTTGATAACACTCAGTCAATAATTAATTTGTGATAATTCTTTAAGTGTCTATAATGAAACTTTTCTTCTTTATGTACGGGGAGTTTCCTTCTAAAATTAAATATAATAGCAGGCAAATTACTGGGTGGCTGAAGCCCCGCAGGCCCATAGAAGTTGGCGCCACTGCCTCCCCCTCTCAGCTATTATTATACCGCCATGAATGGGCAGATAATTTTCAGAGATACAGTCCATACAAAAGTTCACTGACCCTGTCCTCACACTAGAATAGATTACTAATTTGCCTACATAATGGGACCTTCAGAAATACAGACCTATCTGTATTCATGTCCTCGTTCTTTTGAAGCTTTTCCAGAAATCCTACCGCTGAATGGCAAAGGGTTCCTGGACAAATCTCACCCTAATGAGTCCGGCAAGAGAGAAACCTCAGGTGAGGTCCCCCTCCCTTTTAAGTGTGCACAAAGAGCCAGTTGCCCTTATCCTAATTTTAGCAGAAAAGCCCTTGGAGCCCTCAGGTTCTCACCTTTGTGAAAAAGTGGAACGGAAAGAGGGGTTGGGGGACTAAGATAATGTCATTACCCTTTGCCTCTGGGGGGTTGGATGTCGCCAAGTGATCCTCGACCTCATTTATCAACAATACTTTCCTCGCTGAGGAGTTCGGAGACAACCGAACCAAGATAGCATTCCTGGAAAAAGATTTGTCCTCAAATCCCTTGGCGTTGTCTGGTGCCAGCTTCTGGGAGGAACTTCAAATTATTTCGTACTTTGATGTTTCCGCTCGTTGTGCAGGAAAGGAAAAATTCAATCCAGAAGTTTGGTATGGAACTCAGCTTCGAAACATGGACTTGCAGTACGAACAATATAATCCACCAACAGAAGATCGAACGAAATCGAGCCTTTCCACCGGGTAACGAACCCAGGACCTTGTAATTAGAAGGCGACGATGTTAACCTGAATAGAAGGGCTTTATGAGTGAGGTCACAGAATAAACTTTGAGTAAAATTTCCCTCCGACTTTAATATGCTTTTTCTAGAACGAAGAGTGTAAATGCTAATAGCTAGAGGCACATAATTTTCGTAAATAAAAAAAAGCAAAATTTCGGTACAAAAACAGAGTCAATTTCTCGTTCAAACGCGGTAAATAAAATAAAATTTCGCTGTTATAGCGGTATATAAAATGACATATAATCTCAAATTTTGATTTAAAAACTGCACTTACTACACGAAATAAACATATCTCTTCTAATAGCACATTTATGTCGTTACCAGAATATTAAGCTTATTCCTGTATAAAAGGGCACATTTTTGCTTCTCAAACATTTACAGCATAATTAATCAATCTTTCGAGAATTGCATAACTCGCAGGATAATTCTAACTTCAGAAAGTGTCGCGTCGGTAAATAAACTCAAATTTCATGTTTAAGAGTCTATTTCGCATTTTGCAGTGTATTTCGCATTTTGCAGTCTATTTCGCATTTCGCATTTTGCAGTCTATTTCGCATTTTGCAGTCTATATCGCATTTTGCAGTCTATTTCGCATTTTGCAGTCTATTTCGCATTATATCGTGACAAGACATGGTGGGAAAATGAAACATGAAAAATTAACATTACAATGTTAATTCACAGTTCGTGTTTTCGTCAAAACCGAATAAATATACATTTCAGTACACTTACTGTACGAAATCTAAAAATATAATCTCTGGTGGATCGAGTAGAAAAATCTCTCAAAGGGCATAATAATAAAAATAATAATAAATTGAGAATAAATTAATTTATATTTATTAATTTGTAATATTTCTTGTCATATAATAATAATAATAATAATAATAATAATGTAACAATAATAATTATTGTTATTTCTGTTTAAATTTTATCAATGGCTTGACCCCCTACATAGAATCATAATGTAGGACCTCTGGCGTTGCAACGCGATACGTTATTATACTCTATCCCGGGAATCTATGGAGCAGGAGCAAGGATACGCATAACGGTAGGGAAGGGGAGAAAGCGAGTGGGCGGAGCTAAGAATACAAGCTGTTGCAACTGGTAGCTGTAGTTGCTTTTCCCCCTCCACGCAATCCCGTTCCCTCGCACATGTTCATTGGTCGGGCCCTCTCGAGTCCCTACTTGCCCAGAGACTTGCTTTCGTTTGCTTCCTCTTCTTCCTCCCACTTCTCCACAACTAAAAATTCCGATCAAAGAACACAATTTGTCAACGACCAGAAGTTTGTTACTGATTACATCTCCTTTACTCCTTCTTATGGCCACCACACCTTCCATTTAAATGTGCCTTCATGGCACAAGGGATGGCTTTATACCTTTCACCATAGCTTTTACTAGCTGCAAACAAAATTAGCATTGGGAAAGAAAATTGAGACCGAGAATTCCCTACTCAAGTCCTTCATCAACTCGAGTATTACCGTGCAAATTGTCCATCCAATGACTATTCTCATTAATTTTTCTCTTCCATCCTATGTGGTTTTAAGCGATCGATTTTTATGTATGCTGGTGCAGAAGTTGTCAACAGCTTGTTTTGAGTTTTCTTTTAATTCTTGAAGCTCTTATTGGGTCAAATAAAGTGCACTAACATGGTGATGGACAATTTGCACGGTAATACTCATGATTCCAACTGTACTCAATGCAGTAGGGAAAATCATGGTGATATTGCAAGAGTAAGGATTAACTGTCTGCCACACGCTTCTAGATTGGTAGCAGAGACCAATCAGAAGCCACGCGAACTAGTTCGGAAAAGGTGCATCAAACGACGCTCCAATTTCTTATGCATACGGACGCCAATTAAGCAAAACTAGTTATTCTACTCAGTCAGATTCAATCGTGGATCGAATGGCAATTGCATCCAAGTAGATCGAAAGGATACTCATAACTTCGACGATTGGCTGCACTGCCGAATTAGCATTCGTACTGGTCGCCTGCTTAAAAGAATTAGCAAAACTCAGGATGACTCTAAGCCCTGAAAGACGCGATAAATTGGTATCGGTTGCTTGTTTTTGCTGAAGGCTTATTGATAAGCAAAAAGGAGCTGTGCTCAAACCAGGTCCGATAAAGTTGCCGACGTAATGCTGCACCATTTTGCAAAACGATTTTATCCAGGCAGAAGAATTAGGGAGGAGAGGCTTAGGTCTGCAACTGGTCAACCGGCAAGAGGAATGTCATTTGTTCAGTAACTAAGAAACACTTGTACATCCCTCATCGCATGGTAAAAATAATGAAAGGGATATTCAACGAAATCCAGATTTATTACGTACTTTAAAAGACGCACCAAAAAGATTCGCTCTATAAATAATGGTGATTGTGAAACATGCTCAGAGGCTAAGTTTGGGACTACAAGAGAAATATTAATTTATGACTGTACAAGATAAATATTATTATTCCTAAGAATCTCTAGCAAATTAGTTTAGATGCAAGCTTGTATAACATCATTTTGTCTTGCTTAGTGCATAATATAGACCAGACCGTAGAAAAGTTAGGTAATAGAAGTGGTAGCTACATTTAAACCTCGCTGCGCTTGGAAATTGCAGTTCCGTCGGCTGTCAATAGATGGCGCGCCCGTGTTCTTTTGCTGTTTCCAGCATAAATTGGGGGGAGAGCTCTTTCGGTGACAGTCACTTGGGTTTCAAACGTCCTTATTGGTCAGATCTCTTGTATCCCAGCAAGGCTGTTACCAATGGCAAGGGCCTCCTGTTCGCAGATGTGGTTCTGATTTTAGAGACAAATGCCGGCCTACAAAGGGCTCTGGACGGGTTGGAAAGATACAGCAGAGAATCCAAACTGCAAGTAAATCTCACAAAAACAAAAATTATGGTGTTCAAGAACGGATATGTATATGAAAAAGACGAAAGGTGGACTTTCAGAGGGCAAGAATTGGAAAGGTTAAAAGTAATAAAATGCTTGGGACTAGTTCTCACTATGGCAGGGAAGGGACATGGACAAGACATGTGCAAACGGTACAAGGAAAGGCTGGGGCAATAACAAATGAAATAATGCGGACAGAATGGAAATTTGTAGAAATATGATATACATTTTGTGGAAGAACTATATTGTACATTATTAATAGGGTCACTAGGGTACGGGAGGGAAAGGGGGGCGATGTACTAAACAGAATCCAGTGCACATTTTACAAGAAGGTTTTGCATATCAGCATGGGCACTGCAAACTGCGGCGTACTACGGGAACTTGGACTGGTAAGGGAGAAAGTATGTTGAGAAGGGTTAAATATTGGGCGACATTAATATCGAGAAGGGAGAACTCGGCAAAAGGGCAAGCGCTGATGCAACAGGTACAAGGGGAGGAAATGGGAACATGGGCGAAAGAGATCAGAGGTAAACTATATGAAATTGGACTGGGATGGATATGGGAGGGGGGACACGTCGATCAGGGGACATTGCAATTAGTGAAACAAAGATTGGAGGATATATATAGGCAGGAAATATTAGCGGAATGTGAAACAGAGATCGCTCGAACTCCAAAGAAAGGGACCGCGGGAATGGGGACAAGAAGGTGAGCATGGTGGCAAGAAAGGGTTTGGCATGGATGAGGCTGGGGGATGGAGACACAATACAGTAAAAAAAATGAGGAAGGGAGATATAAATGCGTATTAAGCAATGGTGATGATGGGACAGAACATTTATTCTTATGTCAGGACACGCGCGATATGCAGGAGGAGAAGCTACGCAATATAAGCTTGGAAAGTGTGTTCGAATCAGTTGTAGTGCAAAGGAACATGGAACTGTTGGAAAAAGTGGGGGTATATTTACAAACAGCTAGGGGAAAAGAAGTGCTGCACAGAGACGGGATGAGGAAGAGGAATAAGTGTTAGTTTAAGTGAGAACAGTTAAAATAACCAGAACTGCTATTTAACACCTATACGGAATGTAATGGAAAGTGTAGTCTCTGTTGGGAAAATCATAGTTGTGTAATAAGAATAGATGTAGTATGCACAGCCGATGGCCCGCACATGAGATGAGCAATAAATACTAAATACAATAAATACTAAATACATTATAGCCTCAAGGCAGGTCCCTCTTATAAAACTTGAAACGTCATCACTTGTAGGCCACGAATCACAACACGATATGACTACATTTGCAATATATTATTACAGTTTACCTACACACACACACACACACAAGTAACTACACTACATTGAAAATGTATCAGCTTTTCTTCCTATTCATTTGCGACTATGGTGATGATAACGTGGGCTACGATTCATGGCCTAGTAATGATGACGTTGAATGTATAATCAAAGTCTCGACACTGGCTTTTTCGTATAAAAAGGCATTGCTCAAGGACACTATTTTGCCTTCGTACAATTTTGCACGACAACTGACAAAACTACAAGAATCGTGATTTCCCAACGAGGAATCTTTCCGAACAGCTGAATAACGGATCACGTCCATGACATAAGTTGATTCTCGTGCCGAGTTAATGAATTAGTGTCATGCTTACAAGATTCTTTTGCGCCACGGCACGATTATCACGCGATCTGGAGGTAAAAATCGTAACTATGAAGATGTAATGATAGATTTCAACATTGCCAGAAACGTGATGAAGACTTCCTTTCGTAACAGACGATGTTTACAAACGTACCACACTAGTCGTAATCACCTGTAGAAAAGCGGGTAATGGTGTATGTTCGTGCAAGGGGAACACGCTGAATTTCTATTTTACACTAACACCAATATTTCTGAAACCTCGGAAAATATGCAACCCCGCAACTTAAACTAGCGATGTCACTTAGTTCCGGATCTACAAATTTTTGGCCCTCCCACAAAATATTACTATAGGCCGCGTTCTATATAATATACACGTACTTATGAAAGGAAAACTTTTGCTCCTATTCAGTATGCGTGTGTGTGTGTCCCTCTGGAAAGATATCATATGATTTTCTCTTATTTAGCGTCGCTTTTCCTGCCACTTTCGGCTAATCGCGACGATTAGAGTGATTGATGACAGGATGAAATTCATGAAGGAACACTTACAAAGAACACCTGGCCAGGATTTTTACCCGGTACTCCTGGCGTCGTAGTACGCCGTGCTTACCACCCCGCCACGGGGGTTGCATACCTCCGGAGAACTAGGTAGAATTGTTCTTCTCATGCAGAAGTTTTGCAAAATCATGTACAGATGAAGCTTTTGATAAGTCACTTTCGAGAGCATTTTAGAGATAAAATAATTCACCTCGGATTGATGGACCCATTAGCGTAACTAACACGTTCTGCGTCCCCCCGCAACTTTCAGTTGTGCGCCCCTACTCGTTAAAAAAGAAAAAAAAGTTTTCCTTTCTAAAATATTAATTCACGCCTACACTTATATACAAATACGAAAATGCATGCATGTAATTTGAATCAATGTAAATACTGGTACGAAACGTTAAGACAACAGAAAAACTGTAAAAAAGGAAATATAATTATGAAAATACACTGTTACTACAAAAATTACGATATTGTTGAATGCCTATTGCCTATAACCCCGCATCCGTTATTTTGTCTCCAATGTATAGATCGTACGAAAATAGCATAGAAAGAATTCAGAAAAGGTTCGTAAGGTATCTGTTTTACAAAAAATATATGTCCCCACGACAAAATAACGTGAATTACAATAATCTGCTTGACATATTTGGTTTTATGAGTCTTAGTAATAGGAGGAAAATATTAGAACAGTTGTACTTGTATAAAACAATTAATGGTGTCTTAGACAACAGCTCCTTTCTCCGTCAAATTACAATTCAATATAAGAAAAAATAATTGCGTAATAGAAATATTCTAACTTCTAAAATTTCAATAACTCAGAAATATAGAAACTCACCAATAAATAGAATGTGTCATAGTTACAATATCCTTGTTGCAAACAACCAATGTGTAGATTTTTCACTTCCATTTGACAGATATAAAAGAATAATAGAGTCAGTGCTATAGAAAACGAAACTCTGATAGAATATAGATTGTTTAATATAAATGTTACCATTTACAGTGTGCAATACTTGTGAATTACGTATAAACCTCTTGCCTAAATGTATGTAGATAAGTGTGTATATATCTCATGTGTTACGTATGTTGTATGTTATATGTATTGTACGTGAATGAATGAATATGTGTTTGTATATTTCCATGTAATTTCTATTGTATTAATCAAATACAGTGTACGCCTTCTGTAATTAGAGGTTCAATCCTCTGTAGAAGTGCAAAGCAAAAATAAATAAATAACCAATTCTTGTGCTAGTTTTATCATCTAGTCCAGTTTTCGAAGACATCTGCCTCGTTCCCAGGGGTGTAAGGGGTGACTTTGTCCGTAGGCCCAGTCCAGATTAGTCTACATGTGCATAAGTGGACTGTACAGTCATTGACACTTCTGGGGTTGTAATGATTCCATTGAAAGTTAATGGGTTTGTTACAACCCAGAAGTGTCCGTGACTGTACATATAAGACAAAAGAAAATGAGGATTTGGCTACTCTGTTGGACACTTTCCGCACACACCTTCCCCTTCTCGCCGTAGCTGGCGCTGATTGCATGACACCATCGCTTAACCCCTGCTGCCCTCTCTCGAATCTATCGGTCAAAGACCCTGGTGGCTGCGACATAACTGTTCCCCAGCGCTCACGATTCCAGCGGGAAAACAAAGCAGCAAAAATGCAATTATGACTTATGTCAGACTCACAGACTGAGGGGGCACTGAATGAACCCATGCAGGTTTGCGATTGGAGCACGTTTTGTTCGTTCTGATGTCTCGTAAATCAGAAGCCTTTCTGGAGCGGTAAGTTTCTCTGGAGTGGCGTCAGATCTTAGGGCGAAGGGGTTACGGTCGTGTATATTTATCCTTTCCTGTTCAGTGCATGGACGTCCGTAGGATTTTTTCCAGAGGGGCAACAAGGCATATTCTTCCGGGGGGGGGGGGCAAACAAGGCACATTCTCCCCCATAACAGTATTGTCCTCTCAAAAAACATTGCTTCAATTTTAATTTATCATGTTCATGCAATAATTAACACACATTATTGTGGCTGAAATGAAATTATATGTGTGCAATATATATTTTTTGCGTTAGCTTTCATTCTCCATGGTGGGGGGGTTGGTCCCCCTTCCGGTCTTCCATGCTTCAGGATGGAAAATTGTATCTGGACAATTGCGACCAGAACGAAAAATTGCGATCACATTGGAAGTGGGAAATGCTAGGGAGTTGTTTGGTCAAAACTTGGGGTAAGCTGGGGAGGGATGCTCTTGGTTTAACAAGGTGTGTAGTGGCACCAGGGGGGGGTGTATTTGCGCATCCCTTAATTTTCTTCCGCACCCGCTTCAGCACCCCTTTTTCTAAACCTTTGTTCAACTGAAAACATTAACTCTTACAGTGTTATATAATGTCATGCCGTCACATTAAGCACCGAATGTTGGGTATTGAAAAACAATTCCGGTCGTCCATGCATGTTATTGGCCTTCCTTGAACAAGCTGTCCCTTTCAAATTTCTAAACATGTCGTTGTTGTGCTAAAAGCAAGTGAAAATGAAGCAAGTTAGTAGAGCATTCCCTGACATTCGCTACGAGATTCGGCGGCAAGCGGCCCGGCATCAGCGCTTGTCGTTCCCGGTGAACGGGTCAGCGACAGTCGCTAGAGTCGGCTATTAAAATTACAGTTTTCATATTGTGTACTACCCTTGACTACAGAAGGTGTTGAAAATGATGTCCCTCTGCTGCAACACATTCCTGGCATCTTCGAAGGAAATTGGCATTTACACGTGCAAGTTCGTCTACTGTAATTCTCCCGATTTCTCGTACAATACTCTCTTTTAACTCACGGATGGTGTGCGGATTGTCTTTGTATACTTTACTTCCCCATTTTTCTTTCCATTTTTATTCATAACTGACCCTGTTACTCTAAACGTTTTTACGAGGTTGAATATAGTGGTCCTATGTGGAACGGGAACACCAGGAAATTTCGTCGCAAAACGTCGTCGCACTTCTCCACAATTCCTCTTTCCGAAGTAACACTCGACAAGATAAATCCTTTGTTGTAATGTAAACTTTTGTGGTGCAATATTAAGCCACAATCTTCAACACACGGACACAACACAACACAACTTCCGAGGGAGGATTATACTGGCGTCAGTCTGCAACGTCAACGGAAAGAGAGCGAAGGCAGGGAGAGGGAGAAAACAGACTGTAGCGTGCGACTGTCGCGGACCCGTTCACCGGGAAAGACAAGCGCTGATGCCGGACCTCTTGCCGCCGAGTCTCGTAGCGAATGTCAGGGAATGCTCTGTAGTATTCTTCAGTTTCATTGGCATATTATCATAGATGCCTATTAAAATTTGATTAGTACTTGATTTAGTGGCTAAAACATGCATGCGTGTTTCATTTTTCTTTATTTCCAACATCGCACCCCTCTCAGCACCCCTAGGTGATTAATCCTAGCGCCGCCGCTGAGACAATTGGAAAACTGGCTGCATGCTTTGCGAAAATTTTGCCAGCTGGGAGTATACCACCCCCGCATTCCACTTCACTTCGAGCAATGATTGGACATAGAACCTAAGAGGAGCTGGACATGGGGTAATTCGCGGTTTAACTTTCACATATGTTTCTAAAAGTCAATGCAGGATGCATTTTTTTTCTGAAGTGATACTAAATGGTAGAGAACGTCAGTGGAAAACAGCCTGTTGTCTCAGCTCGGTACGGTTGGTCAATTTCAGAATGGTGTCCTCCTTTAAGCCACAAGGCTGCCTACTTTTCGGCACGGAAATCTTTGATAGTTAAGAAATAGTATACTACAGTAAAACCTCGTTAATCCGGACCCTTTTTAAGCCGGACTTCGCTTAATCTGGACAGGCAAAAGGAGAAAGAAAGCAAGGTTTTAAATGTGGCTAGAAGTCAACAATCGCATTCGTCGTACGTACTGCATTGTGCTTTACATTTTACTGTACTGTATAGTGTATTTGCCTATGTCCTTTAAATACACCATAATAAACGTGTTTTGTTGCTATAAACGGAGTTTTAATGCACTTTCTACTGTTCTTTTAGGTCATTTCTAGTGTTGCCCACCGGACGAGACGGGACAGGCTTTTAAAAATTCGAGACGAGACAGCATTTCACAGCATTTCCACGAGACGAGACAGGCCAAAGACTCGTCTCGTGGGCAACACTAGTCATTTCAGTTAATCCGGACTTTCGTTAAACCGATCAACTTATCCCCCGATTAGTCCGGATTAACTAGGTTTTACTGTATATATAAGGGGGATAAAAATATTCCTGTAAGGGATAAAAATAATTTTGTTTTGCCGGGGGTAAAATATTTGTGGGGGAATGCGCCAACATACCCTCCCCGCGTTAATTCGCGGACTGTACATTGGATTTTGAATCCCCTTCGACAATTTTCCAGTGGCGCTTATGGTTACAGTATTAAGTATGTTGGGGTCAATGGAAAGGGGGGGGGGCTAAATCACATTAAAATAACCACGAACGCGACTGTGGGAGCTATCTTTTTTATTTTTGGCGCCAATAAACCAACACATGGCCCGCACGTAGCTTCGAAATGCATTAAAATAATACACAATGATTCGGTCTGACCTTTTTAAACCTTCTCCCCTGGAGTAACATGACAGTCTACAACAGCCGCGGCCCTGTTATAATTCCCTTACGAATGTCTTAACATTTCAGGACGCCAGACTCGTTTTCTCTTTTATTAATCTTCCATAACGCTTCATACATGTTTATACATACCGGCTGAGGGATCTCGAAGGAGCACTTGATAACCGCGGGCGAAAACGCGGCGTGACCCATTTGTCTTTCCTCGCCAACAGGATCTGGCTGCAAGAACAAAGGATTCCCGCGCTCTCGCCGCTCATCCATGTGCGTCGAGTGTGCAGGACCGTTCCTCCGACAGTCCATGTGTCACAGCGGCGAGTATCTTCTAGCTTCTGCACCCCGAGAGGGCAACGTCGTCGGCAATGACACGCGGAGGTCAAATGGTCCATTGTTTGGTCAGATGAATGATGGGAGTCTGAACGGCGTGGAGATGTTGACCCCTTCTGTAGTCGCCATTCCTCCTCGACACCAAAAAACCGGTAACTCTGGATCCCGACTTAAGGGAGGTAAAGTTTTACATCATATCGGTAAAAAGCACACGTAATAGGGTTTATAATCCAAAGTGCGAAATCATTGAAGAAGACTGGTGGGGGGGGGGGAAGAAGATCTTAATCTTATACACACACACACACATACACACACATATATAAATTATTATGATATGGATATTTATAATGTTATTAAATATAAAAGTCAATTAATTACTAAATACTTAAAAAACATTATTAAATACACATAAAGTAATTAATTAGTTACTTTTATATCAGTGTATGAGTAAAGTAGCAAATTAATTACTTTACAAACTGGTTATAGATGTCAATAAATTGCGAAATAGTTTTGTTATGTACAAGCTTTTGTTTAGTTTTTGTATTAATACAAAACTATTAAAGATAAAGATAAAAAAAGTTAAAGTGCTCCCCTGTGCTTAGCACTACGCCATGAAGCATGAAGGCGTATAGGGGGTGTGGGGGTAACGCCCCACACTTTCTTGATCCGGTCGTGCGTGGGGGTGATGTGATCAGCAACACGCCCCTGACCGCCTTTACCCCCCAGGTACCCATGTTATTCGACGCTGGGTGGGCGCCGGGACCGCTTCCATCGTTAGAAAAGTTCCCGGATTTGAACCGGCCGGGGATCGAACCCGGGACCTTTAGCATGGTATTTATATATTTATATTATAATTTATAATTATGTTTGACTTGCATTCTTCTTTTATTGCACGCATATTGTTGTTGGTGTAGACAGAGTAATAATCTCTTGAAAAAGAGAGAAAGCATTCTACACTCACTATTTAGTGTTTTTTCGATATTATCCTTAGTAAAGTGCATAAGAAGTAAATACTAATTGCTTATATTTTGTTGTTACAAGAAAAATTTTCCCCCCGGGGAAATTTTTGGTGGGGGTATTTTTGAGGTCAAGATTGTTTGTGGGGGGAAATCCCCTGTCCCCCCAGGATTTTGCACCCTGATTTATACCAATCTTTGGCCGTATATTCCTTGAAAGGGGGGAGGGGGGTCTGAGGCAGGAAAAGATGGCGCTTTGTAGGTATTGGCGTAACTTGGCGGACACTTGCCTCACAAAATTTTCGAGTTTGCGGAAAATTTGAGTATTTTCCATGTGGAGGTAACTTTGGTCACAATTATCTCGAGAACCAGTGGACAGACAATTTTTAAATTTTAACTGAACACCGAGAAAGGATGTTTCTAGAAAACCACTGATTAATATTTTCGTTTTCTGCATCAACGTTCCGAAAATTAATTAATTCATTTTTATTCGCATTTTTTTCACTTTTCGTGACCAAAATACCCCCAAAACCCCACAATGCTCAGACCTTCGCCGGGGCAGGAGATCGCCTTAAATGTACTTTTATTAACCCCCTGGGACAAGAGTAGCAAAATGGAGATCATTTAACTGCTTTCTACGTAGCTAGATGCGGAATACACTAAAATATTTTACAATTACCGTTTTAAACCTTCCTTTTAAAATTTGTTCAAAGACAAAAATGATAGCCGAAGGAAGTTTGTGTTCACCTCTTTGGTTTTTCCAGTAGCCAGGAATTCTTATCAGGGGGAGCAAAGTCATTCCTAGAGGGGGCAAATTTTTAATATATTGTGTTGCATTGGCAGATATAGCAGGGTACAGAGGGGCACTTGTCCTACTTCTCCAAAAGTGATAATGTAACAGGAAAGGGATGATATCTTGAAAGTCCAATGAACAACAAAGGTTCGAGCAACATCAAATAACAATATTTCGATAATGATCTTTCGGAATACCAAAGAATACAAAGATAAAGTTTAACATAAATAGCGATTGTATGTACCTTATATTTACAGGTCGAAAATGTTAATAGACGAATAATATGTACCAACATCTTTGGGCTTCTCTGCAGAACTGATTAAGGAAGTCCTTTATAAATCGTCCTTCATAATGTAGTACTCTAGTTTCCAGTATGCAAGATTTTTACGCACAAAGGAATCTAACGAGAATCCAACACCACCATTGTGTTGTGTTATGCAAGAAAAATCGAATTAATTAAATAATAATGATTACTAGGGCTAGGATTTTGATGCAAATGCATATTTTTTTTGGTAAGGCAGAAACATTGCATAAGTAGATAGGAACGTATTTTACACGTAAGTGAAGAAATTGGGACGCCTTTGTTTGGGCATATTTTTGCAATTTTTTGACCCTTTATGGAGTAACGGTCATTTTTAAAACTTTTGAAACCGTTTAACTCATTTTTCGGCCTTTTTAAAGTCATTTTATGCATTTTCTACATTTTGGTGAAAGAAGGGACATTTTACATGCAACTGCAACCCTTTGAAGGAGAGAGGTTCCCGACTCTCGTCTCATTGTCTTCAGCGCAGTTCTGAATGTGTGTTTGAAGAAAGAAAGAAATTCGGTGCAGGATTGTTGACACAAGGTGTTGTATAACAATTCAGCTCAAACAATGTGATTTCCTCCTCTGTTAGTAAATATATTGTCGCCAGACTGATTATTGTAAAAAAACAAAGGGTACAAAGTTTTGTGCTCCGTATCGGATATTTTGTCAGGGAAGCAATTTCCACTCTATGGAATTGAAAGTGACTTAACAGCGAGTGACATTGTTCATTTCAAGTAAGCTACTCTTGTGTAGGTGGAAGTCGAGAAAAAATGTCCGTGTACAAGGCTCTCTTGTCCGAAAACCGACAACCATTCACTTTTGAAAATTTGCATATGATTTTCGTTGTGTACAGCAACTCAGTACTTAAAGTGTAAAAGATGACAAAAAGTGAACTTTCTTACTTGTACTACCACCATACGCAATGAGCATGTGATAGATACTGTAACGTTGATTTGTAATTTGAATTTCTCTTGGTAGTTTATAAATTTGTTTTAGAAATCGTTCAGAATTTTTAGGTCATTTTTCTAAGTTTATAGGGCATTTTCTTTCATGTATTAGGTCATAAATGCCTTTTTTAAAGGTAATTTTTTGGCAATTTTAAGGTCATCAAAATCCTAGCTCTACATTACATCTACACTTTGATGAATTGTGTAAAAATTTGTAATACATTTTTTGTATTACAAGAGGTTATGTACGGGTATCTCCGAGCAGCTTGTAATATAAGGATATGGCTGAATTCGAAACTTCCATCCTTTCTTCTTATATTACAACAAGCTGCTCGGAGATACGTACTCGTACATTAATTAACCTCTTGTGTATAAAGGCTTACTTTTTTGACATCTCAAACGGATGACCCGGTATTTTTCCAACATGTTCAATTTCATATTAGCTAATAATGGAAAACAAGTACACAAACTGTATTTTTGAAAGACAGAATATGCATGACGAACTTATTTTTTTTGTACATATGACACGTATAACTTTCATGTACAACATATATTTTACACATATGCAACATGGAGCGACGTAAAATAAGAAAATACATATGCAACATGTTAACGCTAAATTGTGTACGTATTCAAAGTTTCTTTATATATTATTTAAATACATTACATGATCAATTCAATTCATACGCCAAATTGTCTCTCAAATGTGACCTCTCCTTTTCCTCAAAATACTTGTTCGTGCATTTAAGCAGCAACAATCTGAAGTATATATTTGGCCTTACTTCTCTCTCGGGTAATTTAGAATGCATTACAGAGAAGAATCATATTGGGATCGAAGCGAGCAGGAAAATCTTTAGATCCAAATATTTGCAAACTGAAAATAATATTGATTTAATATGGCGCAAATAATTTCACGGGGTGCCATGGCATTCTCTTTAACATTTTTTTTTCATTTAAATCATTTTTCCTCGCAGAGCTTTGGACTATAAGAATAGCAGAACCTGTACTTGCGAGCGAAGCGATCAAGAAAATTTTACGAAATATACTTTTATTTGTATAACATTTGAAATCGAGGGGGAAATTGCCCCTCTGTGCACACTGCAAGTGCCCTTAGCCGTCTGGAAGAAAAATGCAAGAAACACTTGAAAACTAATTCCATTTTGAGTATCCATTTGTCCTGCTATTCTTAGAGTCTGCTAGTCAGGTTTCTTTAATTCAATGTTTGCCCCCCCCCTAGATTGGACTTCCTTCCAAGATTGGGGGGAAAATGCCCCTGCCCCCTGTGGTTGCAGCACTGTTTGCGAGTGCCTCATCATAAATTTCACAACACTCATAGTCACGATTAGCTAGATGTGGCAGAAAAGCAACGCTAAGTAACAAAAATCAAATATCCACTCCCTCTCTCTACCACATGAATCACTATTACCAAAAGATAGACTTGAGAAACAAAAATTTAAGCAGTTCCAAGTTCATAGCAACACATCTAAGATTTGTGATTTGATTTATTTTACTTCGCCTTTTGTGCCACTTTTGGCTAATTTACGAAGATGGGGATGAGTGATGATATGATGAAATTGATGAATGGACACTCACAGGATTCGAACCCGGGACCCCTGGCGTCGTAGCGCGATGTGCTAACCACTCCGCCACAGGGGCCGGCAACACATCTAAGAAAAAGATCCAAACACATTAGGCAACTTTCATACAAGACTTCTCAAAATGTCACAACTGTTCTAGATACTGAAAATTACGAAATCATTCCCCGAAGTCTGAATCAGGAAGGGATTTTCTCCCCCTACTCCTAGTACGACATTATTCGGAATCCCACACACCTTAATAAATCACAAAATCAATAAGTGTCTTTGTTATGTTGCTAGAGTAATAGAGGATATAATTGTAAACATTAGTGAGTATTCTAGGTAGGATTATGTTCTTATTTTTCACAGGGTGGGGGGCGCCCCCCTGTCCCCTCTAGCTACAGGCCTGTTTTTGCAGTGTCTACTTCATTCATTTCAAAATTTTGATTTTCTCACAATTTAAGGAGGAGCTGTAGGCCCATCAGCTCCTCCTGGGTAGGCCAATGTGTACAAATATTCGATGTTTAATTTATCTGTAATAACTTGTATGCCAGAGGTATGTATTTGGCAACATTGGTGTTGCTGTGGCTTTGGATTGGATTGATTTGTTGTTTTAAGTCCACTTTATGCACAGTAAGGCTAATCGGGACTGGACCTACAGTTTAAAGTGGGATCCGAACCACTATGTGCCTCCACCGGAAATCGAACCCGGGACCCCTTGCTTACAAGGCGACGACGCTACCACTGCGCCATCGGGGAGGCCGCGTTGCTGTGGCAATGAACAAAAATGTTGATGAAAATAATTTATCACAATTATAAATTCCCCAGGTAATTTACGATATAATTAACCATCAGAAGTTAGTGCGGAGAAAACGTTTACGGAAATAAGTATATGTTTCATCATGGAGTACACATGTTTCATAGAACGTTGCAAGTTTCCAGTTCTAAGAAGTCGCTTACCGTACATCGTCACAGCCTCTTAAGCCTTTCGTTAGTAATTAATATGCGTTTCGCTTCTCCTCGTCAAAAAAATGGATGTTACCTGCCAAAACCTAAGAGCAATATGTTATTTGGCACAACAGAACTTGCACCTGCTTCGTATGTTCATATATTCAGTACCGATGGTTCAATTTCGAGAAGAAAAATATTTGCAGAACCCAACACCTGTTCAACAAACAGCTTCATTTCTGGCATTTTAAAATTATATTACAATTATCTCTAATATACGAATAACACGCTTTATTGGCCATCATGAAACTGCGATCCACAAGGCTTCTACGATCTTAGGAGCTTCCGTTCTGGTTTTGCTGCTAATTTCTTACGCATTACGAGTAATAAAGTTGTCATGGAAATCGTCAGAAGAAACCCGACCACTGTGAGCGGCACAAACACAAAAAAATGTCAAGAATTTGCGGTCAATCTGTTCAGTTTTTACCTCTACGTTTTACGTTCCCGCCGATGTTCTCGTAATATCACGTATTGTGTTTTTCCTACGGCGTTGTTGCTTTTAACATTTCTTATGTGATATGGTGGCGCTGGCATCGTGCCATGGTTTGCTGTAGAGAGGACTTTGGATGAATTGACATGAACATTTTATCGTGAGCAATTCACCAGAAGCGTGAATTGATTGGTTGATTTAAAATTGGTCGGCACATGCGGCCATTTTGCACCCTTCAGTGTGTACGGGGAAATATCCCCTTATCTAAAATTCTTACTTAAAATGTTAAAACAATCGGTGTAAGAAGTCCCTTGGAAAAGGATAAAGTGCGGTGCGAGGTTGCAAAGGGACCTGCGTAAGACAAACACAACATATTAAAAAGTAAAGAATAAACTAGGCCAGCTCCATAGGCTCTTCTGGGAATATTAACAGTCTGCCCATCGCTTAGTAGTGCGATACATAGTTATATATTTTATATATATATATATATATATATATATATATATATATATATATATATATATCGTATTTACAAATGATGTAATCCATAAAGAAATCGGATATAAACATAACTAACTCCGTAACTAACTTGTAAGTTATATGAATATAACCGACTAACCACAGAAATATAATAAAAATTTATCACTTTTGCTTTAAAATGGATTGTTTTTAATAGTAATTAAAAACAAATTTATATTACCCACAGTTGGATTGTGTTTTGAATAGTAATTAATACTACTATTACAAATTTATATTAGCCAGAGTTGAACTGGTTTTTAAATAGTCATTAAAAAAATAAATGTATATTACCTAAAATGTTAATCGAGTTCAATTATACTTTATACATGCCTATCGCCACTGAACATTCTTTCTTTATTATTTTTGTTTCTATTACTACTGATATAGAAGTTTTCATTTATTATCTTTGTTATTATTATTATTATTGAGATGGAAATTGGAAGAGTGCACCCCCTGGCACGCAGCATTCTACGCGAAACAAACTTTGACAAACTTATGAGGTAAAAGTGATTGAAGTGATGTCAAGGTGTATATGTTCGGGAATTTTCATGCACCATGTGGAGGCCCCCAAAATGTGGACAAAATGACTTTCGCAGTTGTCTTTTCTTTCCAATTAAGATTTCCTAAGAATAAATCAAAGCATGTTAAGGTACATGTTGTAAGTTAATTGTATAAAAATGTTAAAATTTTAATTCTATGACCTCATTGCTGTCAAGAATCTATGTTGGACTTAAAAAAGAGTTAAACAAACGTGTCCATGCCTCACGAAGGAGGAAAAGAGCCATGCTTAATCCTCAAGGACTTCAACGTTTGGAATCTTTCCTGAAACCTTTTCCCTGGAGCTTGAAGATTGACTGAGTTGAATACCAAATCGCAGACTCTAGAGCCTCGGGGATGGGTTTCTGATATATTGAAGAGAAACCGCGGCCTGTGGAGGGGACTGCAGTATCTTATTAGCATAAAAATCCGAAAAAAAGGCGTCGACTATTCTTGCCACATGCAGAGAAGGCGGTTTCCCTTGCATTGTTATCAGAGGGTGGAATGCTTTCACGGGGGTAAGTGTATTAAATGTAGAGCCATTTGTGCAAGTTCATATTTGTGTCACAAGAGGTGGTCAAATAGAAGAGCGCAACCAGTGGTGATCAATAATGAAGTGCAAAGTAGCGTGGCAAGGATTTTTGAAACGGGGAGGAGGGTTACGTATAATCTTTTTAATAGTCAACCCTCATTTTGCCATCTTCTCCTGCCATTTATGTTCTATTTTAAGAATACTGGGCCTAAAGGGCCCCCACGAACGTCACTGAGTACAAGAATGGAAAAAAGGAAATAATGAGTGTTCCTTGTCATCTTGAGAGGGCGGGGTAGGGGCTGTGGCCATTGGCGTAGTCACTCATGGACTCACCTTACCAGACTCGGGCCCCTCCAGAAATTTTCCAACTGCTTTACAATGAATTTGTTACAGCAACGTAGAAACAACTGAAATCTGTCCGATTCCTAAAGCCGCTGATAAGGCTGACATATGTAACTATAGGCCTATTGCAAAATTGTCAGTACCAGCGAAGCTATTCGAGCAGATAATGTACAAACATATATATTTCCATATTAAACCCATTCTCTCCCCCAATCAGCATGGATTTGTCCAAAAGCGGTCAACCGTAACTAATCTTGTCAAACTGACAAGCTACATTGCACCCAGTATAGCTAATAAAGGGCAAGTTGACGTTTTATTGTCACGGTATCTAGTGACATGTATAACGCAGTTCGATATAAATTATTTTTTTGTTTATTGATTCATTTTATGCACAAACATGAAAGTGTGAGGTTTGATTTTATTTTGTGAATAAACTTGTATCCGAGCCAGACACTCGGGAGTTGGGAGATGGGGTTTTCTTGAGTGACAGCGGAACTGTCTTTTCGGCTTAGGACATGACATATTTGCACCAACACGGAGATAAGGAAAGATTGTTTTCGCCGCTACCGAGCTTGAGTCGCAGCAGGCGTTCGAACCCATGTTCACGGATGACCAGGAAAGCCAGCTGGAGCTCAAGCTTGCAAGGATCGACGACGCGCACTTGACCGCGTTTCAAGACAATGGAGAGAGGTCATTTCCACCCCCTCAGAAAGGGAAGCGAAGCCACCTTAGCGTCATTCCCAACGGACGAATTTGAATCTCTCTTAAATACGCGGTGCTACGATTCCACACACAGTTTTTACCCGGATTTCATAGAGAGAGCATCTCCGCGCTACACTCTCGCGTGATTATTGTTTTGTGTCCGTGGACTTTGTTTCCTTACGTACCGTGAGTGAATCGCAGATAGAGCGTTACCAGGGTGCGCCTTATTTTGGTGAAGATTACGCGGTGATATGTTTTTGCCAAGCGTGGACTACATAAGGATGGAGGGCTAAAGAAGATTGAGAAGGGAGCCCGTCGCTCCCCCTGACGCCTGCAACGACGCCGAAGCCAGTCAGCCAACGCCAAAGACGACACCAAAGCCCGAAGGACGTTTTCAGATCGACGTCCCAACCAAAGCCCGAAGGACGTTTCCAGATCGACGTTCCAACCGAAGCTCGTTACCAGAGAGAGAGAGGGAAGGACGATTCGAGAACGACGCCCAAACGAAGCCCGGCACCAGAGAGAGATGATTGCAGGTCGACGTCCAATTGATGCCCGACACTATAGCCTGACAAGTTAAGTCCCGATATGCGCAGATCGCTGCGGAGCACTTCCTATTACGTCATCCTCCCCACCACTCTTCTACTCACTGGTGTGGCGTTGAGAATACCAGTGGTGCGAACTCAGCAAAATTAAGCTAAAAAAATATGACAAAGGATTTTCACTGTTTAGCGTGACGGTGCATGCAGGCTCCTATTATATCAGTGGTTCATTTTATTTAATCCGGCCTTTGAAAATGCGTGCGGTGCGTCGATCGCAAACTGTAGTATTACGCACGTGCGTTAAGGTTTATAACAAAGAGAAACTACAGGGCGAATGACTTCATTTTCTGAATGCGACATCGAGCAGTGGCCTTTTTTTTTTTTAACCGAGTGGGGTAGTGGTTCGTTTGTTTATCGTTTATCGTACAACAATCACTACGAGAAGGCAATCTGATAACACGCTTGCCTGTGTTATTTTCTAAAGCATTGAAACTTTGAAAGAGATGGACTTATGGACGAGCGTGTAGATGAACTGATAATTAGACTCGGTGAAGCCGATTCAGACACGGACACAGATTCATCGGTAGACACAGACTCGGATGAGTGGGAGAGTGAAACTGAAGAAGGAAAACTGGAAAGCACTTAGAACGTGAGCTCAGTTCTATCGTTTATATATTTTTCATTTTTCTATCGTTTTATTTCATACATTTCTTATGCTGGTAAGAATTATCCCTAATATAACTTAATTCATTTAAGGTTTAAAGGGATAATATCAAAATGTATTTAGAATTTAGCGTAATCAATAGGTAGCGTAGGTTAGGGCATGCCTTTCACATTCAAATTTCGTTGAAAATTCTCAGACAATTATGCTGCCTCCGGGTTGCAACACTGCGAACGAACGTCGCCCCAGACAATGGAGAGGGGAAATGTGATGTGAGGTGCGCAAACAATTGATTGCAGCGTCTTGTTTTTAAACTTGTCAAGTTATAGAGATATCCCGACCGGCGCGTGACCACGTACACCCGACGCTAGTGACAAGAGGAAAGCCCGAAGTACTAAGGAGGTGCAAGTACAACAGATCGTCGCAATTATTCTTCGTCGCGATCGACCTCGGAGGACAATTTCGCCACAAAGGAACCGTGTGCAAGTCCCGCGTCCAGGAGAGATGAATGACCACGCCATGTAGCAGAGTCTGGTACAGTATACTTCAGAGGGTCTCATGTACATGTAAACGTGCGTCGTTAGTATCAACACCGTACAGTTAACGCCGAAGCCTCACTTATTAGCAAAGTTACTCAGGAAAAACCTAAACCTAACCCCGCGTCTGATAATTTTTGGTATTGTTATAAAAAAGAGTTATTTCAGGTTCAGATGTGCTAATTTAATTGTCTGCATTCAGCGTTAGAAGCTCCATTTCATTTCTTTAATATTTAGTATAAATTGTGAAAGTGTGCTCCATTTCTTGTGTAACCGACCGCCCCGTCGCGCCATTTAATTTGTCAATAGTTGACTGATGAGTCCTTTTAATTGTGGAAAGCGTAGTTGTTTTTATCGCAAGGTCGTGTGCGTGAAATAGTATTTATTTGTTGCATGGTGGTTTTTAAGGTAATTTTTGCTCGCGCCGACGATTGATTAGTGTATTCCGGCAGCTGGAGCCAATTAAGTTTTGCATCACTATGTAATTGAGTAGTTGTTCTCATTGGACGAGAGAGGCTGATGTGTAATACCCCCGTCCGGGAAACTAGTATAAAGTCGAGCTTACGACTCGATGCACACGTTCATTCGAACGAAAGATTTAACCACGCCGACCCATTGTCTTAGTTAACCGCTTTCCGAGGGCTGGCACTTAAGTTAATTTAAAAGAGCACAGGAGCTGGCAGACAAATACCCTAAATTCACATAAAGGTTTAAAAATTAAAAGGAATGGTATGTTGATGAGATCCATGATTTGTATCCATACTTCACATGTAAAAATACCTCATGTGTGTGAAAGAGAGATAGCGTGAATGTTGTGAGAGTGGGGAGGCTTTGTAAACAGTTGTTGATTGCAATATTTTTGTTGTTACAATATATATTCACTTTTTTACCGTTCGTCAGTGTTGTTATTTGACGTTTTTCAGGTACCAGATATTATGCTATTAGTGTTTTATGATTGTTCGAATCTACATATCAAAGGTAAACAAAACAGTGTAACATTTCAAGGTATTAATCTCCGCCTCGCAATACTATGACAATAAACGACCGTCTCAGTACCGAACTTGAAAACCTGGACCGAGACTCACGACCGGTCTCCCGTACACATAACGACGTTTGGCCCCGTGCCGGGGTATGATTGACACGTCATTTCGGGGGCCGTGAGTGCACTCGTTACATTTGGCGCCGCGAACATGGGACGGCAACTTTTGTCATGTCTTTCCAGGAAAGCCAGGTTGCGAGAGCGGTAGAAATTTCATTGTTGTATACGTCATGCATAAAATTCTTGTGTTAGGTTCCTGGTTATTTGTGTATTTTTCCTTTTGTATTTCGAGGGTTATTTTTATGTATTTGTCGTAGGTTCACGTGTAAGGACACGTTATTGGGCGTAATTGGTAACAATAGGGCAAATATTTTTTTTTCGGCGAAAGCAGCAAGGGCAGCTGCATAGGGCATTTTTTATGTACTTTTTGTGTATTTTTGGTTTTTGGCGTAATTTATGGCTTCAGGCTGAGTTGCGGGATAAGGGATTCCCGACGGACCTCCTTTTTCTTTTTATGTATCGATTTGTAATTCACATTTTGTGTGAGCTCGCGTAAGTTGGCGTAACTGTTCCTAAGTGCGACAGAAAATCGAGCAGATATTTAGCGAAAGGCCTTCATGAGATTAAGAAATCGTCGTATAGACTGTTTGAACACGAGTGACGTCATGATGGTTTGCGAGGCTTGTGGAAAGGAATTTGATGATTTCGAAGTCGACAGCGAAGGAGATTCCGGACCGGTTTGTCTCCAGTGCAAGAGCCCGCCAGGAATGGAAAGGGAGATACCAAGTGCCCAGGGGGGTACGTCACGTGCGGACGACGACCACGGCAAAGAACAAGGAGATGACGTAGGCAGTGGCAGTGTTGCCAACCAATTCCGGCTAATCCTCCAGATGCTCCAAGGAATGGAAACCAGGATGCAGACCGAGATGCAGACCATGTTCCAAGGAATGGAAACCAGGATGCAAACCATGTTCCAGGGATTGCAGACCGAGACGCAGACCAACATCCAGGGGTTGGAAACCAGGATGCAGACCGACGTACGAGGGATGGGAGAACGCCTCCAAGGAACAGTTCGCGCCTCCGGAGAAGAAATGACGCAACAACTCCTCCCAACGATGAAAGAATCCGAGGCTCAAATCAAACCCAGAACCGAGGAGACCGACGCTCGCATCATGGATCAAGGAGCCAAGGTGGCAACACTGGCGCAGAGCGTACGTGAACGAGAAGGAGCCCTGCAACACATCGGCCAGCAAAACGCACAGCTGGAGTTCCTTTGCAATCGGAGCAACGATGCCCTCGAGCGACAAGTGCGGCGAGCAGCGAACCCAGCGGAAGGGAATTCCGAGAAGATAAAGGGAATCGAGAAAAAAACTGCAACAATTGAACGTAGCCGACGTTCCGGGATCACCGCGAGAGCCGGCAGCTATGACGTCATCGCAGCCAGCTGAAGTTCCTTCGCCTTCAAGAAGCGCGAGTGACGCAAGGCCGACTACAGGTGTCAACCGAGGAAGCGAAGTGGAATCGAGACTACATCTTCCATCGTCGCGACCGTTCGAAGCCCAAACTTCAAGCCGGGACGACATATGGTCTAAACCAACGTCGGCGAGGAAAGCTTTGTACCCGTCCGAATGTAAGAAAAACTTCAAGAAGTTCTCCGGGGACGACCGGATATCGCCGTCTGCCTTCGTCGAGGAATTCGAAGCAACAGCCCGGGAGTTAGGACTGACGGATGGAGAGCGATTGCTTGTACTGAAAGGCTGGATGCAAGATCGAGCAAAGAACTGGCTGGATCAGAAGGAAAGACACTTTCATTCGTACTCGGCGTTTAGGGAAGCCTTCCTGACGCACTTTCCACGCTCTATGCAAGTGAAGGGAAAGATCAAGAAGCTGTTTTTTATGTACGACGGGCCGTATTTCTGTAAGAGCAAGCTAGCCACTAACATACTTGAACTGGTAGATTGCACAACCGGAAAGACGCTAGCGCCGCAACATACAGAGAACTGCAAAAGGTGGAACTGCTCCGACGAAAAGCGTCAAGAGTGGTTAGCGCGATATAAAAGCACAAGCGAGTCTTTGGCTTGAATTCTGATCAGGATGTGAGGTACATTTATCCTATTTTTGTGTAAATTTTTGAGTGTATAATATGTTGATCTATTATGTAAATTGGAGGCATCATTTATATCATGTGTTTTGTGTTATCGAACTGGTTTACTTTTCTTGTACAGGGTGCTAAAAAATTTGTAGTCAAAATTTCATGCCCCTGAGTAGTGAAAAATTTTATTCGCCTACAGAATTTTTTGATCGGAAGGAGGGCGAAATGTCACGGTATCTAGTGACATGTATAACGCAGTTCGATATAAATTATTTTTTTGTTTATTGATTCATTTTATGCACAAACATGAAAGTGTGAGGTTTGATTTTATTTTGTGAATAAACTTGTATCCGAGCCAGACACTCGGGAGTTGGGAGATGGGGTTTTCTTGAGTGACAGCGGAACTGTCTTTTCGGCTTAGGACATGACATATTTGCACCAACACGGAGATAAGGAAAGATTGTTTTCGCCGCTACCGAGCTTGAGTCGCAGCAGGCGTTCGAACCCATGTTCACGGATGACCAGGAAAGCCAGCTGGAGCTCAAGCTTGCAAGGATCGACGACGCGCACTTGACCGCGTTTCAAGACAATGGAGAGAGGTCATTTCCACCCCCTCAGAAAGGGAAGCGAAGCCACCTTAGCGTCATTCCCAACGGACGAATTTGAATCTCTCTTAAATACGCGGTGCTACGATTCCACACACAGTTTTTACCCGGATTTCATAGAGAGAGCATCTCCGCGCTACACTCTCGCGTGATTATTGTTTTGTGTCCGTGGACTTTGTTTCCTTACGTACCGTGAGTGAATCGCAGATAGAGCGTTACCAGGGTGCGCCTTATTTTGGTGAAGATTACGCGGTGATATGTTTTTGCCAAGCGTGGACTACATAAGGATGGAGGGCTAAAGAAGATTGAGAAGGGAGCCCGTCGCTCCCCCTGACGCCTGCAACGACGCCGAAGCCAGTCAGCCAACGCCAAAGACGACACCAAAGCCCGAAGGACGTTTTCAGATCGACGTCCCAACCAAAGCCCGAAGGACGTTTCCAGATCGACGTTCCAACCGAAGCTCGTTACCAGAGAGAGAGAGGGAAGGACGATTCGAGAACGACGCCCAAACGAAGCCCGGCACCAGAGAGAGATGATTGCAGGTCGACGTCCAATTGATGCCCGACACTAGAGATATCCCGACCGGCGCGTGACCACGTACACCCGACGCTAGTGACAAGAGGAAAGCCCGAAGTACTAAGGAGGTGCAAGTACAACAGATCGTCGCAATTATTCTTCGTCGCGATCGACCTCGGAGGACAATTTCGCCACAAAGGAACCGTGTGCAAGTCCCGCGTCCAGGAGAGATGAATGACCACGCCATGTAGCAGAGTCTGGTACAGTATACTTCAGAGGGTCTCATGTACATGTAAACGTGCGTCGTTAGTATCAACACCGTACAGTTAACGCCGAAGCCTCACTTATTAGCAAAGTTACTCAGGAAAAACCTAAACCTAACCCCGCGTCTGATAATTTTTGGTATTGTTATAAAAAAGAGTTATTTCAGGTTCAGATGTGCTAATTTAATTGTCTGCATTCAGCGTTAGAAGCTCCATTTCATTTCTTTAATATTTAGTATAAATTGTGAAAGTGTGCTCCATTTCTTGTGTAACCGACCGCCCCGTCGCGCCATTTAATTTGTCAATAGTTGACTGATGAGTCCTTTTAATTGTGGAAAGCGTAGTTGTTTTTATCGCAAGGTCGTGTGCGTGAAATAGTATTTATTTGTTGCATGGTGGTTTTTAAGGTAATTTTTGCTCGCGCCGACGATTGATTAGTGTATTCCGGCAGCTGGAGCCAATTAAGTTTTGCATCACTATGTAATTGAGTAGTTGTTCTCATTGGACGAGAGAGGCTGATGTGTAATACCCCCGTCCGGGAAACTAGTATAAAGTCGAGCTTACGACTCGATGCACACGTTCATTCGAACGAAAGATTTAACCACGCCGACCCATTGTCTTAGTTAACCGCTTTCCGAGGGCTGGCACTTAAGTTAATTTAAAAGAGCACAGGAGCTGGCAGACAAATACCCTAAATTCACATAAAGGTTTAAAAATTAAAAGGAATGGTATGTTGATGAGATCCATGATTTGTATCCATACTTCACATGTAAAAATACCTCATGTGTGTGAAAGAGAGATAGCGTGAATGTTGTGAGAGTGGGGAGGCTTTGTAAACAGTTGTTGATTGCAATATTTTTGTTGTTACAATATATATTCACTTTTTTACCGTTCGTCAGTGTTGTTATTTGACGTTTTTCAGGTACCAGATATTATGCTATTAGTGTTTTATGATTGTTCGAATCTACATATCAAAGGTAAACAAAACAGTGTAACATTTCAAGGTATTAATCTCCGCCTCGCAATACTATGACAATAAACGACCGTCTCAGTACCGAACTTGAAAACCTGGACCGAGACTCACGACCGGTCTCCCGTACACATAACGACGTTTGGCCCCGTGCCGGGGTATGATTGACACGTCATTTCGGGGGCCGTGAGTGCACTCGTTACATTATATACAGACTTTTCAAAGGCATTTGACACAGTTCACCACGATATATTAATACAGAAATTAACCAACTCTTCCACTTATAACAGTACTTTCTTCCTACCTGCAGAATCGCCGACAATATGTCGTGTATCAACTGAATTCATGGCCAGTTCAGGAGTCCCACAGGGGTCGAATCTTGGTCCCTTGCTATATTTAATTTCTATAAACGATTTGCCAGAACTACTCACAAAATCGGAAACATTAATCTTTGCTGACGATGTTAAAATATATAAAAATATCATAAACGCTGATGACTGTACTATATTACAAGAAGAGCTGGATAACTTGCTTCAGTGGTGTGAAATTAATAGAGTCAGCCTGAACTTAAAGAAAAGTAAACTTGTATCATTCACCCACAACAGACACCCCATTCAACATTCATACACTATGATGTGTTAGTACAAAGTGAGAATATCGTTACCGACCTAGGGGTCACTTTTGACCAAACGTTAACATTCCAACCACACATTGCCCGCATTCTAAGTGAAGCTCACAGAAATTTGGGATTTATAATGAGAATGGGTAATCAATTTAGAAAAAAGGAAACATTTCTCTTGCTGTATTATACACTCGTCAGATCTAAACTCGAATATGCTTCTCTTGTTTGGAACCTGCAATTCAAGAAAGATATCGATAAATTAGAGAAGGTTCAAAATAAATTTCTCAGATATCTACTATTTAAACTTGATGGTACATATCCAAAACTCACTCCTAGCAACATATTACGCGAAATCCTTAATATTTCGTCACTCGACGAAAGGAGGCAAACAAGTCAAATAACTTTTCTCTCCGAGCTTACTGTATGTTAAGGCCAAGAATTAACCTCTTTCATATCCCCTTCGGAAGAACCAAAATGGCCGAAGCTGAACCCATGAAGAGAATGTGCAAGTTATATAATTCAGTTTCTTAGAATAACCCAAACATTGACCTATCTAAATGTAATTGTAACATTAGATCTATTCGTTGAATTTCTGTATGTTTTGTTTTATTCATTGAATTGGTTTTCATTCAGCTGTAAGATTATATCCAACAGTTTAGCGTCATTTATTGTTGAATTATCTCTGTGTTTCCTTTGTCTCTGTAATCGAATAATTAAATTCTTCTCACAATTGTTCTTAAATGTAAATGTATATTACGTCATTCATAATTTTTGTTAATTTTCTTAGTTATGTTCTTGTTTATGTATATTGAACATTGTAATTGGGCATGCGCCTGTTGTGTTTCAATTACATAAATAAATAAAACAAACAAGCACCCTTCGGAGACTAGCACCAAACTTTGGAGGTTTACTAAATACATATCAAAGACTATAAATCAGCCGGGAGACAACCTTCGAAAGATGCAAAAGTGGCCATTTTTATAGGATTCTCTGTTGATTGTCTCTTGTTTCCCCGTAATAGATGAAAGGGAGAAGCTTTGAAACTGACCACGTGCTGCCCTCATGTAGCGAATATACGAACTAGCGCCTTTCGAAAAGAATCCCTCCCCACCCTCATTCTAAGAGCATTGTCTTCACCCGCTCCCTGCTGGATTGGTGGTCAAGGACGTTCAATGCCGGAAGACAAACGGATGATTTCTATCCCTTCTTTTGTTCGGGACCCGTCCTTCTCTCCTGCTGCCCATCAAATAGGAGGATGGCTCAGTGTTGCAAAATGAAAGGAAATTCTTCTCAATGCACGGAATTTTTTGTGAAAAATGTTCAATTTTCAACGAAACTTTACTATGACTACAAGAATGGATTCATCGAAAATTATAATAATATTCAAATTTTATGATTGTGTCTTTCGGTTTCTTTCAGCTGAAAGGAAAATCGGACGAAAAGGGTAAATTTTGCACATGGAAAGATGGAAAGGGAAAATCTTGTCCTCGGGGTTTGGCAACACTGCTATGAATCTGTGTTCCTATGGTCACAGAAAACAAATCGGTGCATTTTGCCGGTCTGTGATTCAACCCCCCTTCCTGCCTGAAGGGTACAAACCCTTAATCACGAATTTCGCTTTCAACATCACCTTTCATTTCAGACACGACTTAAAGTATAAAGAAGTGTCTGCATATTTTGGGAGAGCTTTTAGCCTCTGTCATTAGACTTCAGATGAGCTGTGTTCAAATCCTTCCTCATCCCTCCCTGAATGCTGCGTAGATAACATGATGTATGTACTAGACAGTGGAAATTGTGAGGTGGGTATAGGAGTTGGATGAACAGAATTAACCCAGTATTCCTAATAAAAATAACGCCAGAAGCATGAAGAGACGACACAATGAGGGTTGACTGCTAAAAGAGGGAAACCTAACCCTCCCTCCTTCGTAAATTCTGGGCACTCCCCTGAGTTTCGATATCGAGAACATAATCAGACACATGTCGAGGGGAAGTGTTGTGTCGCAATTTCTTTGTTTGACTGTGTAGCTCCGGAATGCATTTCACTGCGTTTGTATGCAATCGCAAGTAGTGACTTTAAGGCGAGGAGATACAATTACGCACCAATTGTGCATTTATTTCAGTATCGTCCGAATGGGCACTGCTATTAAAACAAACCCTGGGTGTATCCAAGAGTATGCATTTCTCTCCATGTTACAAGCGCAAACATTTTGTTATGTTGATTATTAAGCTGGACAGGCTTAGTCGGTAACGCGTCTGACTACCATGCTAAAGGTCCCGGGTTCGATCCCCGGCCGGTTCAAATCCGGGAACTTTTCTAACGTTGGAAGCGGCCCCGGCGTCTACCCAGCGTCGAATAACATGGGTACCTGGGGGAAACCCTGAGGGGTAAAGGCGGTCAGGGGCGTGATGCTGATCACATCACCCCCACTCACGACCGGATCAAGAAAGTGTGGGGCGTTACCCCCACACCCCCTATATGCCTTCATGGCGTGGTGCTCCGCACAGGGGAACACTTTACCTTTTTTTTTACCTTTACGATGTTTGAAAAATATGATGAATAATAATTTTCAGAATCCCATGTATTCCTTATTGGGAATCAACTTCAACATCAAGTTACGGCTAATCAAATGGAAGTTTCGACTTTTCCGCTGGTGAAATTCATCTTCAAACTGCCCTCTTCCCGTTGACATGTCTTTCTATTCCATCGGAAGTTTTATATTCACAAGAGAATGAATCAAATCATACTCCCATATGATCAATGGTTTTTCCCTTGCCTCCTGGCAGTGTTGCCAAACCTGATGGGCATAAAAGAACTAAGTTTCACCTTAAATGGAGTTAAAACTGACTCTCATGGGATGGAGCTAGATTTATGATGGTTGGATAAAGTGCCTTCTAGGGTAATGTTAGTTGTCAAAGGGGTGGGGCACTGCTTTTATCGTTAACTCTAAATTGGTGACAATTTATTCTTAGTTTTCAACATCTAGATCCGGCGTCATCGCCCATCGAAATAATCCACCGATGGTCGTATGAAATCGAAAGTAAAGAATTATGTCAATTTCACGTCTAACATTGCGCTATAAAGAAGTAGCTGGGGAGATAAGAGAGAGTGGGGCGACGCAGCCAATATAACAATATCACGTAACGTGCAAAATGTATAATTATGACGAAAGGTGGTCTATGTGGGTCGGAACTAGAGATTGCATCATAGTGGGGCACGGGGGGTGGGCGTCCCAGTTCACAGCCGAACGAGTGCACGAAAGATTGATTGATTGATTTAGTTTATTTTACTTCGCGTTTTGTGCCTCTTGGCTAATTTGTGAAGATGGGGGTGAGTGATGAAATTGATGAATGGAAATTCGCAAACAACCAAGCCCGAGCGGGATTCGATCCCGGTACCCTTGGCGTCGCAGCGCGATGTGCTAACCACTCGGCCACAGGGTCCGGCTAGAGTGCACGAAAGAGCCAGATCTGGCTCCAAAAGAGCTAAGTTGGCACATTGCCATGGACAGAAGGGCTTGGGAAGACTCCCGTGGAAATTGTATCGCATGCCCTTAAGATTCAGTACAACCGATGCAAAAGATGCTTATAATCGTTTTCACGCAGAATTTGACCACAAAACACTTCGTCACTATCCTGTCGGGGATTTCAACATTCACTTTGAAAAGCCAGGAAGAGTTTTGCCACCAAAAAGAGGCATCACCTCGCATATAAACTGTCTTTAGCTAAGTGCACTTGCATTGCTCTCACAGCTCACGTAATACTCCTTTTAAGAAAGGACAGTATAAAAAGTGGACATGTCACAAGAAAATATACACAGCACTTGGTTTCTGCGGGGACCAAGAGCGATGGCGCCACTGTTTAACGCTGAAGCGCTGGTGCCATCTGTTGGCATTTTTTATCGCATGAATCCCTCGATAGGAACGTGTATGGCGAAGGGTCACTGAACATGACCCAGCATGTACTGGAATTTCTCTTCTGGAAGACTGCTACTTATCATGATCTTTAAGCCGAAAAAAAACAACGTATATGCAAGATCAGAAAAATCTTTTTACGTATCCGAAGGCCAAGGCTATTCACTATACAGGAAAGCAGAGAGGGTGCAAATTAACGTTTGAGATGTTACGGATCCACCCCACGAATGATTCTAACCCCCACCACCACTAAAATAGTCACTTTATAATGCAAACATTTCCCAAATGTAAAATTGTTCACCAAGCAAATAACACTCCGTGCTTTCAAATGTTGAAAGTAGTTGAATTAGTACTCCGGCAATTTGTTTCTTTATTACAACATATTTGCAGAATATACAATTCAATCTAGGTGTATCAATATACGCTGTATAAAACACACCTTATTACTAACTTCGTTGACCCTGCACAACAGACTATTGCAAAACTGACAGTATGAACTGGATGCATCCTATTATCAAGAAATAATTAACAATATTGTATGTTTTGAGCAACAGCAGAGACACAGTTTAAAAGCAGTTTTCTTTAGATTTTATTTTTTCAAATGTATTCTGCCATCACTATATATGCACGTTAAACTAGCTTGTTTAATGCATACGACCTGAATAAGCACAGTGGAAGATTCCTTCACTGATTGCTTGCACAGCACATACTTCTGAATAATCTCGTTCATGCCTAATGACGTCACAAAAACGTCCAATATCTCATTTACTAGCTGTTGCCATTGTTCACCGTCTCTGAGATGTTTCAACCACTTAGGAACTAAACTAAACGTTCATGTACCTTATCTAGTAATGAAACAAGAAGATCATGCGTTGGAAAAATTTTAAGTTTTGAATTTCCAGCAAGAAACCAAATATAGATGATATAGCATCACAACCAAGCGAGAAATTTTCTGCGAAATATTCTGCACTCAGCTAGTTGCTGACATTTTAGATAGTTCTGGTCCCTGTATTCGCAACAGACGCGACATTTTCATGACGAGAAAGGGGTTGAAAGTTAATCAAATCCCCCCACACTCGAGTTACCACGGTTTACACACGTTAACTTCATTGCAGGTAATGGATTTAGTTCATTATATAACGCAGATCTTTTGGCTAACGACATTCCGGCAAAGGGAATTTCTTGAGTATCTTGTATACCCGTTTCATCTAGTTACAATACAAACGGGTTTGAATCATAGTTCGTCATTATACCGTAGTTCTATCTGCCCCATACAAGTCGACAGAGAACCATGCTATGTCTCTGTCTGTATGCACGTTAAACTGGCTTGTTTAATGCATACGACCCTGAAGTGGAAGATTCACACCTTAAAGTGTACTTAAATTGGTATGAGGCAGTATGCTTTTCGAATGTATAGATCCAACACTGTTCTAGTTGATGCGAGTTTATTTACATAATGTACAAGCACTATCAGACTACATAAATATACTTTGTTAGATAAACTCGCCGAAAAAAAAGCATTGTCTATTATCATTTGGCTAGTTTGATGGATATTTATTCAACCGAACTAATAATGAACTAAATTGGTCTCTTGCCTTTTTAAAGTTTAACCCTTCTCCACGTAGTATGGAAGAGAAAGTTCACGAACTAAATATAATTGTGTGTGTGAGTGCAAGATCTGAACTTAAAAACATTATGGAACGTAATTAGCCTTCTCCTCCATATCGGACACCTTAACAACGTGTCTACCACTTCCTGTCCCTGTGTCCGAATCCAAAATGAGCCGCCTGAAGGCATGCAAGGTTGCACAGAGGCTTCGTTATTACGTCATTGTGTAACTTCTTTTATTTACCTCTGGTGGCAATAATAAACATGATTCCATCAAACTGGCACAAATGAAAGCGAGATAAACAAAATGACGGCTCCGCGCGCACTACGGTCATAGTAAAATACATAAATTTGAAGTTAACAGAATGACACAATTGGCAACATATGAATTTTGATTTTCTTAATCAAAGTTAGTGAAATAGCAATTGATTTTTAAAAAATGTACAGCACATTGCTCTTTGCTGATAAATAATTCAGACCATCAAGGTTGACATTTTTTCTGGAATTGCTCTGTTAAAACTAGATAAAAATTACTGTTGGTGCCAGGATATATGATCTAGGGGTCGTAGTTTAAAGTGGAATCCGAACCACTATGTGCTTCCACCGGGTATCGCAACGGACCCCTTGACTACAAAGCAGGTTGGATTGGATGCATCATCATTTCATCAGTCAGTTACAGTCATCGTCGCGATTAATCAAAGAGGTAGAAAAGCTACTCAAAATGACCAAAATAAATGCAAATAAATATGTGTGTATACAATACGCACGTCAGCAGGCACGTATCCAGAAATTGTTTTCGGGGGGGGGGTGCTAAACATAAATTTTTTACAGGGGTATAGATATAACCTCGCAAGGTTTAAGGTCGATGGTGGCGATTCAGTTCCAAAACGGCGGGGGGGGGGGGGTGAGGGGGGCAAGAAAAGTTTACTTTCTCTTAGTAGACAAATGTTAGCATTAAAAAGCCATAGTGCGGAGCCAATAATAGAGAGCAACTGTCTCCTAAATCTGCCACTGTTTAAGCTGCTGTTTTTTTTTCTTTCAGAACGTAATATCGGGGCATTTTTTATCACTCAACTCCTCTGTTGCAATGTACGAACATTGTTGAAATGATGAAATTGATGAATGGACATTCACAAACAACCATGCTCGAGCGGGATTCGATCCCGGGACCCTTGGCGCCACAGTGCGATGTGCTAACCACTCAGCCACAGGGTCCGGCCCATTCGAATGTGTTCTCTTAGGTTTGGATATGATCCTTTATGGTGTTGTCGCCTGCCTTCAAAATGTAACCTTAACAAAAATCCTAATTTTCAATCCTTGTGACTTGGAGCCTCAAGATTTAGGAAGAATTTAGACCGAAGGCACACACACGTCGTTTGCAATGAGTGACCCAATCAACAGAAACTTTTCACACCGTAGTGGCACGACAGGCTGCACAAGCCTGTGTTCGATTTGTGAAATCCTCACGTATAACTTGTAGCTTCGGTGTGAAACCTGGTGGGTTAATGTCATTGTCACCTTGAAACAGCAGCTCGTGTTGACCACAGAAGAAAAATATCTTGTCAACCGGTGGGAATGTCCCTTAGTTTTATTCTATCTCATTTTTCTGTGCTTGTTAATTAAACAGGCAACATCTTACGGTTGGGAATACACAAGACATGTGCCATGCAGAAATTTTAGCGGAAAATGCAGGCTCCACTAGGCATACCGTGCCACTGCTCTACAGCGACAGCAAAAGATCAAGCGAAGCCAAGGGTAACTCGGTAGCTCACTTGGTAGAACAAAAAATGGCACGGTATATGCCAGAGACCCTGGTTTTGGAGTCATGGTCCAGCTTGCTTTTTCCGCTAAAATTTCCACATATGCAACATCTTCTTGTTTTCTCTTCTTGACATTCATAAAATTTTCGGCCTTCATGGCTGCCCCTTTGTGGTAGTTAGTGTTTGAGTGTTTTTTCCAAAACAGTTGACTTAAGAGTCCTTTTTTAACCCACGAAACTCTCGGACTGCATACAGAAAACTTGGTCCGGTCACTAATAAATCGTCACTCAAAACTTAGATTTTCAGTCGATCTGTGCAGCTTATTTCCTTTTTTTTTTTTTTTTTTTTTTTTTTTTAAAGAAAAAAAAATATGCTCCAATGCCCATTACTGCTGAAATATTTACTTTAGAGACCTTCGATCTCTTCGGCTCATGACCCGAAACTAGCACTACACTGTCGACAATGTCTTCAGCTTTCGACCCGAACTTGTAATAGTGGCAGACTTCAGCATTTTCCAGCAAAATGTGTCACTAGTTCCCCCCCCCCCCCACTAATCTCTACATCTTATAAAACTGTCAATGGACACTGACTGATCACTAATCGACTGTCACACTTACTCCTGAAGTCTTATTGAATTATTCTGATGTACAGACCAACCGTGAAATTGAATCCGCATATTTATATCCATATGGAATGTTCCGCACATAAAAGGTTTTGTAGTTCGACTCCACCTCCTATTCAAGAACGTTCCCTCTTGAGCTTTTCATAGAATTAGTAATCCAACGAATCGCCCGACTCATGGCGCTTCCTTCAACAGTGCTTTGTTGTGCAACTTCCAAATGCTGACAAATCTTTAAATAATACTGAAGTTTGTTGCGACAACACCGAAAGAGCAAGAAAAGTTTACATACAATATTATCAATAACAGGGTTATCCCTCAGGGTTCTAGAACATTATCCGCTTTTCCTCGATAATTATATCTCTCTTTAAATTATAATCACAATATTTTATTTCACACACACAAGCCAAAAACCTCATTTTATCTAGTGTAAATCGAAAACTTTCGGAGGGGGCTCGAGCCCCCTGAGCCCCCTCTCTGGATACGTGCCTGCACGTCAGAGTCTTGTATATGTGTTTGTATGCAGTAGGGTCCATGAGTATTACCGTGCAATCGTCCATGACTATTTTCATTTTTTTTTCTCTTAAATCCTGTGCGTTTGTAAGCGATGAAGTTTTATGTATGCTGGTGCAGAATTTATCAACAGCTTGTTTTGAGTTTCCTCTTAATTCTTGAAGCTCTTATTGGGTCAAATAAAGTGCATGAACATAGTGATGGCCAATTTGCACGGTAATACTCATGGATCCCACTTAAGTAGTACGTGTCGTCTTTTCAACAGTCAAGTTTTGAGTGTGAAGATTGAGGAGATAGTTCACTCGAAACGAATATTGCCACTGACCAGATGGCAGCACGCGATTGGACCGAGATTCAACTTTTTTCATATAGAAAAGCATTTTAACTATCGGTTTGTTGAAGTTCCAGCCAGGTCGTAGAGATGATTGTAACGCTGCAAGCTATTGTTCTATCCACGAGCTACTCTCAAAAACTGCTCGCTGCAATCATGTTGAGGGATTTATTGTCGACTTGCTCAGATTCCTCTCCGAACAGCCATCGTTAAATCCGTTGCAATATCAGTAGTTAAGAAAAGGATTTTCATGCACAGCTAGACAACAATACTATGTTGCCTACTTTCCTAAGCCGTTACAAAACTATAATGGCTGAGTAGAACCATCAGACACCTATACTTTAGTATCTTATCTGTTCTTTCCCATGTCGAAGTTCATGAAATAAAAAAAGAAGCTGAGATTTACACTAGGCAGTCGCTTGCTTTGCACATAAAACTTCTTGCAATCATAAAATAAGTCTGGGCTTATACACCGGAGCAGTGGCGTACGCAAGGGGTGGGTTACCGGGTTTAAACCCACCCCCTTGAGCTTTTGAAATATTATGAAAATGCTGTAGAAAAAAATTAAAAATGGCTAATTTATCACAGTCAAAGATCTGCGACAGTAATAATAATAATAATAATAATAATTTGAATTATTATTCCCATGCAGAATGAAGAAAAACACAACATTCCAAACACAATCTAAGCGGCCGCAAAGTTCAATTTTGCAATTTTTTTTGCAAAAAGTCGCGCAGTGACTCTCGTGAGAATTGTGAAAATTCCTTGCTTCGTCCTTATTGCAAACGTTCTTCCCGGTACTGATTTCACATCCCCTTGTGAACTCTCAAGCGATGCTGAGTATATATCCACATCATTAAATAATGTTGAAGAAGTGCTTTGTGAATCACCTAGAAGTGATAAATGTGTTGGAATGTCTATAAACTTACTTTTCAACGAAAACATAGACTCAGTGGAATTTAGCAACATGTATTCTCGCGCTTCATCATCACCCTGGGTGAGTTCCATAGGTAAAGGTAATGTAAATTCCCCCGCGCATATAGCAGCGTGCCGTGAAGGCACACGTAGTGCTCCGGCAGCCTTCATCCCCCAGGGTTGCTCTCAGGTACCCATTGCTATGAGGCTGGGTGCGGAGACAAGCCTGGGTAAATTCCAACCAATTCCGGGAATCGAACCCGGATCTCCCACGAAGTTGTCAGACTAGACCAGCGCGGCTTCTTGAATGAGTTACATATTTCGATTATTTCAATAAATTTAATATCTTGTTTTTATGGATTTTCTTCACACTTAAAATGTCTCACTTATCATATACAAATAACCGTTGACTAGAGAATTATTTTGTAACAAAGAAACAAAAGAAATGTATTTTTGTTCTATTTCTTTCATAAATAGCAGCCGCATTAGTAGTAATTATTAGTAGTAATTAAATTAATTAATTATAAGAATTATTAATTAATTTATTATTATTATTAATTAAAGTATAATAAAACAATGGTAATGTGAATTTGTAGAAAGTTTTCGAAATAACACCCCCCTTGATGAAATCCTGCGTACGCTACTGCACCGGAGATTATTAGAAATAACTTTTGTATTCAACAACATTTTAAAGGGCATGTGACGATGATGTCAGGGACAAAGCAAAACAGGAAGAAGGCAACATACACACCATAAAAACTAAGAGAAATGACAGTTCAAGACAGTCAATTTCCGCTAGCAACTGTAAAAATTACCGAGATCATTTCAAAAGTATTAACGACCAGGGCCGGCCCTCTATAGTTGGGTGCGGGGCTTAGAGCACACGATTTACGCGAGGCCGGTAACCAAAATATTTCCGAGTCTCAAAAAAATCAAACTTTTGTTCCTAATTCTGAAGTACAGTTGCTCTATACTGTACAGTCACAATATAAACATTTTTGCAATTAATAAACAATTTATATATTTTTTATTAATGAGCAAAAGAGAACATGTTGAAGGTTTAATCAAGAATTATGGGAAGCTAATAAATATTTCTAAATTAGTGTTTATTTTCATTTCCGATACGCCACTAGTGCGTCGTTCATTATGTTTATATTTAATTACAATACGGGTTTGGTCATTGGTCAACATCTAGTAAAGTTGTAATATTTAGTCACATCCAATAAGGTATTCTATCACAATTTTCTTGGTTTACTTTTGAATTGAATTTTGACACTGTATGGTTTCATGTAAAATGATATTCTCACATCATGATCTCTTTCTATAATTAATGAATTGTATATTAACTATTTTTGACTGAAATATTTGAACACGATTATTATGTAGCACTTTCTTTAGAATTAATATATATGGTTTCAGCAATTTTGGATATTTTCAAGTATGTCAAAAGAATGCCCGAAGTCAAGGAAAATCAAATTAGTTGCTTAATTGGAAGCACCAGCATCCTATAAATTAGTTTTAAACCACACACAAACAATTATTTTCATCTGCCTCGGGGCCTCCCTGTACCTCCATAGGACCGGCTCTTGCAACGTCCTCCAGTTGGACACCAGTCGTCCCAAAGTTAGTCCGCTGCTACTTTTGTCGGGAACATGAGACGCTTTTATCACTCATCAGGGCTTGCTGGGTAGAAAAGAAACACAATATGGTTTTCAAAGTTAGACACAGTTTTATAATCACTAATATTTCCTAATCACTTACCAATAAAACACTAGAACATTCAAATTACATAATTAATTGTTTACTTTCAACTTATCGGCAAGAAGAAAACTCGAAAACCTAAAATCGATACTTGAATTCTCTCCGTTTCCAAGTTCTTATTGATTCTTCTTCACCTTCACCTGTTTTCCAAACTCAGTCTGTCGTCAGGTGGGTTCACTTCCTCTGCTGAGAGGAGAAAGTGACGTTAACAAGAACAGATTTTGACGTAATTATAAACATATATACAAGTTCCAACCACAACTGTATCAATCTAACTGCCCGACCCTGTGGCCGAGTGGTTAGCACATCGCGCTGCGACGCCAAAGGTCCCGGGTTCGAATCCCGGTCGGGCTTGGTTGTTTGTGAATGTCCATTCATAAATTTCATCATTTCATCACTCATCCCCATCTTCGCAAATTAGCCAAGAGGCACAAAACGCGAAGTAAAATCAACTAAATCAAATCAAATCAATCTAACTATAATTGTCTGTGACAACTTGCACATTATGTGAAGTAATAAACATATTAAAAATCTTAACTTCTTACAAATATAAAACCTTAAACTCTCAGGTTCCTTACACTCTTTTACGACTATGACATAGTTTACCGTAATTAATGTCATATTAAGTGTTACTTTTTAATTGGTTGATTTAGTTTATTAAACGTCCAATTTCTGCCACTTTGGCTAATCGCGATGATGAGTGATACTGTTGCCCACGAGACGAGACTTTGGCCTGTCTCGTCTCGTGGAAATGCTGTCTCGTCTCGAAAATATTAGTTTGTCTCATGACACATGGTCAATCTCGTCTCGTCTCGAATTTTTAAAAGCCTGTCCCGTCTCGTCCCGTGGACAACACTAATGAGTGATGATATGATGACACTTATGAAGGGACACAGCAATGCCTGGCCGGGATTCGAACCCGGGTGTATCTTTCCGGCTACTTTCAGAACTCATCCCCATAAATAGCACAAATCGACGGTCTATAATTCTTACAACTTTCGTTCCTTAATCTCCAACTATTCTCCACCCACCGTAAGAACGAAGTCAATGTAAACAAAACCACGTGGTTTCTGAGATATAGCTCCGTTCCCATTTGTTAGTTCCGGCAACTTCAAATTAGTTTGCTAATTGGTGCTGGACCTACACTATGTGCTTCGAACCCGGAACCCCTTGATTACAAGGCTACGATATCGGGGAGCCCCCCCCCCCACACACACAGTGGCGTGCCCAAGGGGGCTTGGTGGGGGTCATAGTCCTAAAAGAAACGTCAAAAAGGCAGGAAAAGATGGCAAAATGAACGCTGACTAATAAAAACGTATACGTAACCCCCTTTCGAAAATCCTGGGTACGACACTGCCCCCACAGAACAACCGCGAAAGTGACATTTTTGCGGTTGTACCTTTCGCGCTTAATCTTTTCGCTCCTATTCCTTTACTCTGCTTCCGTTCGCGCTTAATCTGTTTCGCGGTTGTTCGTCTCGCGCTTATTCCGGTGTTCAAGTTTGTTTTTGCGATTAATCCGTTTTGCTCCACCTCGACCTTGTTCTTACAGCCAACAGAGAATATGCTTTTGGATTTTTAGGGCGTGTCTGAAAGTTGCAAGACCGTACTTGAAGCGAGCATCATCCAGGTATGGTCTTGGAGTGCGGTCTTCAAGTCGTGGACTGGAAGTGAAAGTCTTTCGAGTTGCACTCCGACTGCAGCGCCAAATACGATCAGTAGACGAAACTGAGTACTCGTTGTTTTCCCCGCGTTTTAAACACAATTGTTTTTCACCATAGAAATCACATAGCATTTTCAAATGTTCGTACACATACATTTCCACACATTAGAAGAACTTTAACCAACAACTTGCGGACTTTCTACATCCGTGATTTTAAACAAATGAACAACGAGTGCGAAAATCACGTGACCTAGTCAGCAACCATCCGTACTGCGAGCTGTGCACTTGCGTGCTTCTCTTCTTGGCGCTTTCGAACTGTACTAGGTGACGTCACTTACGTCAAGACCATACTTCAAGTCTGTACTTTGTACCCTTCGGACAGAACCTCAGTCAGCATTTCAGCATATCTCGTAAACCACCGCAACAAACGGCGGAAACAAGTCAGCAATTGACATTCGAAATGCGAGCGACGCATTAGGTGAAGGGACTCCAAAACGCCAAATAACGACTCTGGATCCCCCCAGGTGTGCAGAAGGGCGCGTGCAAGTTGTCATTCTGTGGCATCGCGATGAGACGCACGATGCAACCACAAACAGCGTGCCTCGTGCCACTCACAGCCGTCTGCAGGATTCTCTTGTCCACACTTTTATTTCGAGGGAACTGTTCGCACAAGGCGTTGCGCAGAGCGGATAATCTAAGAGGATGAACGAACGAGTGACTTGAGGAAGACCATAGTTACTTCTGCTATTTTCCTTACAATTGCAAAAATTAAAGAAAAATACAAGTATTGGCTAGAAAGGTATTATTTTAGTGAATTCGAGTATGTATTCACATATGAGATTCGCAAAATTCATTTATACAAAAAAGAAAGAAACAAAAATATTGTTGTCAGGCACGTATTTAGAAATTTATTTGGGGGGGGGGAGGGGTCCGAAGCAAGTGTCTCAGAAATAATAATAATAGTATTAACGTTTAAATTACAATAATTATTATAATTGATTGATTTGCTTTATTTTACTTCGCTTTTTTTGTGCCACTTTTGGCTAATTTGCAAAGATGAGGATGAGTGATGATATGATGAAATTGATGAATGGACACTAACAAACATTCATGCCCAGGTCGAGATTCGAACCCGTGACCCCTGGCCAACCACTCCGCCACAGAATAATCATTATAATTATATTCAATTTTAATATATAAATTAATATTGTATTGCTATTATTTATATGAATAGGTAAAAATACGGTATAAAAATAGATATATAAAAGCATGTATTCATTATCTAGCGTAGCTACTTGTAGTTAGGATTGCTTAAATTTTGCACGAAACCAACTGTCCTGACAAGCAAATCAGTGCCAAATAGATAAAAAAATAATATTTATTGAATAACAAAAACAAATGTTAAATCCAGTTGACGAAAATTAAAGTTTCAGATTAATATCTTTGGTACTGTCATTCGAAGTTCGATGAACATAAATAACCTCGATTATACAGCAAATGCTAAACAAGTATATTTTCATTATTTAATTTTAGTACTTGGTAAGGGGGGTCCGAGACCCTTGGCCCTCGCCCTTAAATATGTCCTTGCCAGTCCGGTAGAATAGTTCTGTCTCGAGTCGCCCAATAAAATAATTATGCAACAAAAGAGTCATTGTACTACGTTAGCTTTTGTTTAGACAGACGCACATCAAATTAATGTTAAATAAAGCAATTATAAAAACTGAATATTTACTGCCTTCAAATAAGTTCGGTGGAAATAAATATCACTGGATTGTACAAGAAATGTTAAACAACGTATATTTTCAACATTTAATTTTTGCAATTCGTAATTTTTTTTTGGGGGGGGAGAGTCCGGAGCCCCCCTAAATACGTCATTGATTGTTCTTCAACTAAATAAGTCAAATATTGAATACAGCGCTAATAATTATTATAATAATAGGATCTTGGTTCGTTATCTTCTATGCACATTTTTCGTGTACAAATCTCACTGCAATGAATAAATTCCTAAATATTAATAAACACGAATACACCTCATTTCGGATTTTTTTTAATCGAGCAACAAACAAAAAACAATCGCACAACCAACACTCAAAAACCACAGATAAAACCGATTTTCTGAATTTTCCTAACAAAACTGGCATATTACGTATCTTTACAACCAAACGTTCAATCTCACTTTATCGAGCAGAGAATCAACTGCCTATTCGACAAAACCAGCCTTGCAGTCGTCCTGGCCAGCCAGAGCTCAGTATTCCTTAAAAAAAAAAAAAAAAAGATGGCAAAATGAAGGCTGACTACTAGAAAAAGGTGTACATACCCTCCCCCCTTTTCGAAAAAATGGGCACGCCATTGCAGGCAGCCATCATTTCTGGAGTAACGACATTTCCGACACCGTCATTTGCGACACTAAGGCATAAACTGGTTTTTTCCCGTCATAAGCGACACTGCTTGGATTTTCCCCTACGATTTCTAATTTGTTTACCAGAATTAGCGACATTTGCGTACGTGCAGCAGCAATAGCGTCTCTGAAGAAAGTATTTCCAGAGGCTCAAATCAGTGGTTGTAATTATCACTTTAACCAATGTTTGTGGCGAAAGGTGCAGGAGTTTTGACTGACAAACGATTACAAAACAGATCCAGACGTGCGGCTGTGTATAAGAATGTGTTCAGCTCTGGCTTACCTTCCTGTGGCTGACGTCGATGATGGATGGCTGTGTGTGATGGAAGATGCTCCAAACCACGCGACATATTGAGAAAAAAAATGGATTATTTCGTTGAACAGTGGATGAAAAACTATGTTTTCGACATTTCCATGTGGAACTGCTCCCAACAGCGGCACAGGACTTACAATGCAGTTGAGGGATGGAACCATACAGTTAATGTATTGACGGAAGAGTCAAGTCCTAACGTGTACCAATTAGTGAAGACTTTAAGAATAGAAGCTGTGTACTTATGTGAGAGGAGGGCCTTTAATATTAAAGGGAAACGTAGACGACGTCAGTACAATACATTAGATGAGAGAATACAAAGAGCGTTTGCAGACTATGAAATGCATAGAGATCTTAAGCGCTTTTTGAGGAGAATAGCGTTACGTTCAGAAATTAGAGTGAAAATAGTAAGATGTTGGTTCAACCATGGGCGTCCGCAGGATTTTTTCCAGGGAGGGGCAAGGAAGGTATTTTTTTCCAGGGGGGGGCCAACATGGCATATTTTCACCAATAATATTGTTCATCCTTCAAAAAACATTGCTTAAATTTGAATTTATCATGTTCGTGCAATAATTAACACACATTATTGTGGCTGAAATTAAATTATATGGGTGAAATATGTAAATTTTGGTTGACTCGTTTTCCAGGGGGGGGGGCCACGGCCCCCCCTTCCGGACGCCCATGGGTTCAACTACAAGAGAAACGACACATTCTACATTTCTACATTGACAGGGATTGCAGTCTGCTCCTATACTGACAAGGGATCTAAAAATCCGTCATTGACAAAGGATAAATACATCCAGCTTTTAAACACCCAGCTTCCATGATGCCAGTGTGAAGGAAAACTAATAAAGGTTTTCAAAAACACACCAGCTTCCATGATGCTGAAGTCCTAAACCTGGATAAAGTGTGACGGGAAGCTATTTACACTTTGTGTCGCATATGACGGTGTCGCAACTGTCATGGAATATATTTTCAATACAGTGTCGCATACGACGGTGTCGCAAAAGTCGTGGATTCATAATTTCTAGCCAATTTCCTATAGGAAATCCAGTTCCGTGATAGACCTTATAGTCCACTTTCATTTGGTACAAGAGTTTTAAACACCCCCCACAAAGTCACTGGCACAAACTTGCGCAGCGAGATTTTTCTCAAGATAAGGAAATAACGGATATCTGATGTTGATCGCATCTTACTCTTTGAACACCTTATCACAGAATAAACAGAAAACATTTTCAGCACTTTGAAAAAAAAGATTGTATGTGTTGGAGTTGAGTATCCACAATCACATGAATCATTCCCCAGGAAGTCTATTTTCAATTTGAGCTGTTTAGAAGAGCCAGACCACCAGCCGCCACTGTGAAACGTAAAAACATCAGTCGCAGAAATCGCAGTTCAAAAAAACTGATTCGGTACTATAAATCGCGATTTCAAAACTCCTTAGAATCCCTTCATCATCAACGGAAGTATTGTAGCATGGCGTTCATCAGAGAGATTGCTTTAGCTGTGTGTGATGGTCTTATTCTATGATAAAAGAATTCCAAGTTCCGTTGCACCAATGTGCACCGTTGCCCCTCCCCTATATTTCCCCTATCTGTAGTTCAGAGTGTAATTTACGAGTACATATAAACATGATTTCTCACAGACACTGACGGCGATTGGGTGCAAAATCGGGGAAAGGGGGGGGGGGCAAGGACAGTTCACTTTATCTTGGTTTAAGCATTAAGGCTGGTTTACATTGGTCGAGTAGACGGGAGAGTAGCTGGAGCGAGTAGAGTAAAGCTTCAGTTTTGAAATATTTACATTATGGAAACCCGAGCAAATGAACATGTTGATGGACAATTTGCTTATCATCTTCACCGTCGGCTTCACAAGATTAACCTAATATTGCATCTGTAAAAGAAAAGTTACTACATTACGTCAATAATACATATCAATTCATTTTTACGACAGGAAACTTACACAGCCGCTGGGGATATGATTTTCAACTCAGGGTCATCAACACTTCGTAATTACACATGGCAAAAACATTCACAGTAATTTAAACCACTCTTTTTTGTCATCTGTTGGCTGAGCGCGTGTACATATTTTCTCCTTGAGCTTTCACACACACGCCTGCAAAATAGATCAAGACACTTGCGCATCAGGTCAGGCGAGTTGCCTCTTTACCAGCGCGTGGCGCCACCATCGACCTGTCATTAACCAACAGCTGAGTTTTAATGTATATAGCGTGCGACACGGGTACGAAAGTGAGGGAATATAAACAACATTTTTTCTTCTTCTGTTCTGGACAATTAGGCGTCCAATATAGGAAAGGATGCAAATTTTAATAGAACTTCTTATAAAATTTCCTTTTTAAAAGCAAAGGAATTAATTATTATTATTAGTTGCTATTATGTCCTGCATTCCGGGGGAAAAAACTGACTTCCATCAATCACAAACATCCAGAAAGGGATTAGGTACAAGAAAAATTAGTCTCCAAAATATATTTCAGCCACTTTATTTAAAATTTCCAGTCACATGTATGCCGGTCTCATAACATACACATATATATTTATTCCTAGCAAAAGTGTCATATGCTATTATCACATTTTCTTCTAGATTTTCAAGTTTGCTTTACTTGCACATTGAAAATTTCTGGTTTTAGGAAGCTCATATTTTCATTTTTTTTCCATTTCTTTTTAAATTACAAAAATCACAACACCAACATTGATAAAATAAATTTAGACAGCTCATCCATTCACACTAGCATAACCAGTTGCACATTTACACTCTTACCCTGTGCAATATCACCTCTTTCTAAACACATTAACTACAGATTTACGAACACTTCAATCATTTACATTTAAACGGTAATAATTTCATTCATAAATTGTTAACATTACAACAATGTAACATTCTTCATATCACATTTCAACAATCATACTTCTATGTTCTGTTGACAAAATCAAAATTGTTAAAGATGATGATTTGAAACACAAAAGCTTTCTAGTGAAAAGGCATTATAATAAAAAAATTTACACCTCATTGTAAGGTTCAAAATGAATGGTTTATGCAAATATTATCAACGCGAGTTGCTGCATTACGTTGCTGTCTAGGTATTTCTTTTAAAAATATAAAATAAATATGCTTACTTCTCCATAAAACAATTACAAATACATAGACAACAATGAATGCAGCATGTGAATAGATTTGTTAATGTTCCTGGGCTGAGGACAGTCTAAGCAGATCAACAACAGAATTATCTAAAACAGTAAAAAATTTTGGAAAAAATAAATCTTGCTAAGACAGCCAAGTCCAAAAAGAGTTCCCAAATTAACTCCAATTTTTGACACGTAATATTCAGCTTACTATATCCACTGGCACCAAATTCAGAAATTTTCAAGCAAGCACTATTTGATTTTGAATATGTATGACCATTCTATTATTTTGCACCTTACATCATCTATTACAGATTTTTAACCTTGACACGCACACTACAATGTAATAAAAATAACCCTTTAAAATAAATACATTCTATCAGCGCTGTACACAGGAATGGGGGGGGGGGGGGAAGGGTGAAGGGTGACAGTTTTTATGAGTGAGTTCTATATTTTGTCATATTTTCGTGCACACGTCATTCTTTCTTAGGAAGAAAGGGGACACTGGAATGTCAAATTTTTATTTCAAATTTTTAAATAACTTTACAAAGACAATGTTGTTCTTCAATTAGTATTTCACTTAGTTTATGTGCTTTCCTGCAATTTTTGGCTAATCGAGACAATAAGGATACATAGCGATTCTATGACATCTATGAAGGGACATTCAGAATGTGACACTCATGCCCGAACAAGAACTTGTCCTGAAACTTCAGTAGCAAGCTCATGGGGCAACCAATCAACATGTTCGGCCACCAATGCGACAGATGTTGCCTTCAAGAATACAACAGCATTATTTTTGGCAACAATGAAAGATAAACATTCTCTTCAATTTGCATATTGATATGTTTCTATACTAAAGAGGCCAGCTTATTTTGCTTATTAAAAGAAAGGAAAAAAAATATTATGGGGTGATGCGTGGTCAGCACAACGAACCCTCAGTCGTAGTAGGTTTCCATGACCAGTAGCTCTGCAATTTCGTCACGATGGTGACCAGTCCCTTACACAGTCCTAAGTCTCAGGAGAAAAGTTGTTACGCTTCCTCCCCATAAGACTCGAACCTGCGTTCATCTCGTAGTAGGAGTCCAAAACATGACGCCTCAGACAGCACGGCCACGGTGCGAAACTTACTTTGCTTACAGCACTATAAATTGATGACGAAATAAATCATATCAAATCAAAAATTAGATTCTTGTTTTCTGAGGCATGCTCAAGGAGGATGTTAGACAAGCCACCCCCCCCCCCCCGCCCTTCGGCAAGTATTTCTAAAGTAAAGAAAGGCAGGAAAAGATGGGCCAATGAGGACCGACTACTAAAAAAAAAAGAGTATATGTCCTTGACATGCCACTGCACTAAGGTACCCAACTTACATTCATCCCTTCCAAAGTGTCATTTCGGGATATATCACTGCCACCCCCCTCCCCTTTCCTGTGGACTGCATACTAGTAACATAAAAAGAATAACGAAAAGCAGAAAAGTGAACGGATACTAACTGTTATGTACAGTGCAAAACAAAATGCCCATCAATACTAATACTATTATTTTTGAACTTTAAGAAAAGTTTCTAAAACCAATAATATTGAACTACTCTCTGTCTACTGTAAGAATGAAGTCAATGTAAACAAACACATGTGGCTGCTGAGAAATCCTATTGGTTCTTCGAATGGGAGCTGTGCAGTAATCTTGCACGTAGGAATACAATGAATGTGATAGAACCATACCACTCAATGTAGTTGCTATATTGAAGTTGTGGGTATTACAAGATGTAAAGGTACAACCAATATATTCACGGGTGAATTAGCACTAGAACTAACACATAGGAAATGGACTATTTATCAGGAGTCACATGGTTCTTGTTTATATTAACTTCACTCTTGCAGTGGATGGAGAATACATAATTTAACCTAATGAGTTGCAACTAAATGTTCCCTTCTTTCACAAAGTCTGCTAATAAGTGCAGAATTCTTTTAGTTTATGGCTTACAATTAGTTGATGTAATATGGCCACAAAACAAAAATAGTAAAACCTGATTTACAAGGCTCAATTCTGGCATTAAAATTTCGTTGCTTTCCTTTTTGTTCATCTAAATTGAAATTCTTGTTTTTCTTTCTATTTGTAAAGAACTAATTATAATAAAAATAAGTTGATATAATTGGTCATCAAGTCTACCACATTAATGTAACTAAATCATCAATATATATGCATAATGCCATTGTGAGGAAAGAAACTAGTGTCATAACACTGAACTAGACACGTTTCTTTACAAATTGACATACTTTTGAAGAACCAGACTGATAATCTATATTCTCAATCACCATCTATCCTAGATAATATTGGAGAATTTTTGTTTGAAACTTACTGTTGTTTAGATATATGCAATAGAAGATTAGGCACAATAAAACAACACCGACTTTTCCCAGATACTTTCCAGATCATTCTATAATGATTTAACAATATTAACAAAAAGTAAGTGTCAGATCTGCGATTTTTCATTTTTATGATATGAACCACGTTTATTTGATATTGTTGGAAACAAATGACTTGTCTCCATTGCAGGGGCGGCCGGTCATAAGGACGATACGGACGCCGCACTACCGTGTGCGACCGCAAGTGAACAAACATTACATTAACATTTATATGTTAGCTTTTACATTGTCTGAATTGCAAATATTCCATTGCTTATAGATCGTTGGTTAGTCGGTTCTGTATTCATTCTTCCGCGACAATTGCAAAGTTTGCACGCCACCATGCGGGGGAATACGGAACTTCGAGAGAAATCTGGCGGGGCGCCGTCCTCCCACCTTACGAGACGTAGAGCATTCTCAGGTGCGGTCGCGAGGGGAAAGCGGCGAGGGAACTGTGGGAATAACACGCGCGGGATCTCTGGCTGGGAGTACGGAGGGTTTGTCGTCCGAAACCCACCCCCTAGGCGAAACTGGCCCTCTCTCCGGAGAACGGTAAACAATGAAGAGTTGCCAGAAGCAATGAAGTTAACGTAAGAAAGAAAATTACCAACCATTGAAAAAAAATATTCTGTATTCCATAATCTTATTCATTTATGACAAGAGTACAGCAATAAATAACGCAATTTCGAACGAGGAAAGAAAATGTTGCTAACTGAAAAAGTACAGACTCTTGCATGATTTTTGTTATTTATCGTCGCTTTTTGCTACTTTTCGGTAATCACGACGATGAGGATGAGTGATGGTATAATGAAATTGATGGAGGGGCACTCACAAAGAACACACATACCCATGCCGGGATTCGAACACAGGAACCCTGGCTTTGTAATGCGATATGCTAGCCACGGAAGTCGGCTATAGATTCTTGTTACACGCAAAACTATCGTGTAGCTATATGCGTTGTATTTTTTCTGAATTTAGTGAAAAGTACATTTGGATTACAATGATGTGGAGTACATCATGTACATAGATTTAAATACATGTTTTGATTAGCACGTTTGAAAAAATTCCTGATAATGTGACAAAGTTCTCCAATTTCTTTTCAAGGCGGATGTTAAATAAATTAAAAACTCGTCATCTAAACTCACCAAGAGTTGCTACAGGAACCTGTAAACTACAAATTTCTTAAAATTTGGCAAAATTGTCTGGGAACCCCGAAGCAATAAAACGACTCTTCGTTTTCCATGGAAAAGTGAAGTGAAGCTTTTTCGGTAGTTGTGCATTTGTCGCGATGAACAGTGTGGATAAATTGTTGCTGCGAAGTTTTTCTACCAGAAGTCTGGAAGTCTGGATGAAAAATAAACAAAAAATCTAGTCCGAATTTGAATCTAGACAAGTGTCAAAGAAGGGAGGTCGTGAGTTTACTCGCAAATTTCGCGTTGAAGGACAGAAGGATAAATTTCAGTTACAAGCATGTCTGAAGATTTCTGGTAAGTTTGAAGTTTTTACTTTAGAGCTTCTGGTAACGCAGATATCACCTTTCCAGTGAGATATTTATTTTGGTGCCCTATTTCACATATCAATTAGTCATGTTGGACAGGAGACATTTTCTGTGTAACTTTTTACTAGAAATTTTCACGATTAATGCACGTAAATATTCGTCATTGTGCTTATCAAGTTGTGTAAAAATTAATATCCCTTCTTCTGAATTTTCCCCTCTATTAAACGACTAAATCTGTTAAAATTCTATTTCTTCTTCCATCTTCTTCGCATTACTGTTAAATAATTATTAATTTAAAACGTGTAAAACATGATATTCGATAAACACCAAACGTATCAATTTCTTATCACGTTGGCTGTTATACGAAATTCATCATTTAAACTCGCATTACTAGTAGAGAAAATTTGTGCCGGTCCCCGTGGCGGGGTGGTTAGCACATCGCACTACGACGCCAGGGATCCCGTGTTCGAATCCCGGCCTGGGCATGGATTTTGCGAGTGTCCATTCATCAATTTCATCATATCATTCATCCCCATCTTCGCAAATTAGCCAAATGTGGCAAAAAGGCGAAGTAAAATAAAGCAAATCAATAGAGCAAATTTGTGAGATATCGCCCCTCCACTTTGGATCACCACGAGCCGCCACTGCTCCATTGTAACAGAGATTGAGAATTTGTGCAGCTTTAACTCCTCTCTATGTGCCATAAAGTTCGCCTGGACCTTCGGCCGCAGCCAGGACAGTTATTTTGAAATTAACTGCTATGATATTCCAAAATTCAAAAAATTACTTCAGCTTAGAATTCCATCGTGACTTTTCCTGTGGTTTGGTTTCGCTGTTATCTAGAGATTATCAATAGTCTTGGGATTATGGAAGTCTATTAAACTATTGAGTACTACTATAGTATGGGGGTGACACCTATAAATCATAAATTTCACACTTTTTTACATTGCTAACGTATCATTTTGGAATGCGGAACATTTCCTAAGGTGAAATAATGCATTTCTAACTATGATAATTTCTATTTCTTACATTTACGAGTACTTACTGTTACTTGTTATTTCGATTCTGTAACACACATTATGGCAACAGTGTACTGGTTCATCGCGCGTTGTGAGAGTGTTTTGTCGATTTATGCAGGGTTGCAACCTCCTTCACCGGAAAATACCTACTTTCGTGCCCGGATTTGAAATTATGCTAATACCTCGCAAACCATTGATGTTAGCCCCAAAAACAATTGACAATAGCCCCAAAAACAATTGACGTTAGCCCCAAAAACCATTCACGTTAGCCCCAAAAACAATTTTCCATAAGGTTAGGTTAGGTTAAGTTACGTTAGGCAAGCATAGTAAAAAAAAATACTCGACACGTCATGTTCTAGTGAAAACATGGAGAGTTTGAAACACTGACTACAGGGTTACGTCATCCAACACACGGAACATCGTGCTCTCGTGCAGAAAGCAAATGGCGGCAACAGAAACAGCGTGTCGGACAGAGATTTTAGCAGAAAACAACATGTATTTGCATTAAAATGGATCAAAACTACATTCACGAACTTCCACAATGCTACAGAAAAAGATTTCCGTAAGTACTTTCTCCTGTAAATTTGAAGAAATCAGTCACCCCTATACTATAGTGTTACGAACTATTGATAATATCTAGATAACAGTGAAAGCAAACTAAACGAAAATTCACGCCAATGCTCTACAAGGAATTCTAAGTTGATGTAATATTTTGGATTTTGGAATATCATATCGGTTTTTCAAAGAAGAGGAAAATTCGAAAAAAGCTGCGAAATATAAAGACAACAGCTAATGTAATCCAGACAAAGAATTCGTAAGAACCTTCTTTCATGAATTTTTGAACATACCTATAATTTAACACAATTTAGAATATCTACATGATTCTACAAATGTTGATGTTTTGGAAAAGCTAAATTATAACATTTAGGCTCAGATGGACCTTTGGATCCTGCACGCCAGGGCAGCTGTTTTCGAAAAATTATCATTTCATTTCCCTTCAGTCTGATTTCTTCGTTACCACCGTGTTGACAGCAGAGTTGTCTTGAAAAAACAATGGGTATTAAATTAGTCTCAATATACACAATGATGAATGACCCTTCATTGTCATGGGCATTCTCGAATATTGTGAGGTCTCCCCGATGGTGCAGTGGTAGCGTCATCGCCTTGAAATCATGGGATCCCAGGTTCGATACCCGGTGGAGGCACATAGTGGTTCAGATCCCACTTTAAACTGTAGGTCCAGTCCCAATTAGCCTTACTGTGCATAAAGTGGACTTAAAACACCAAATCAATCAATCAATCGAACGAACGTTGTGCATCTGAGTCAGTATGAATTCTTATATGATGCAGTGATATGGTATTATAATCCTGTGTAGAAATATTCACTATATTATTTCACTGTACTCATATATACTGTGTATGTATATGCATTACAAAAAATTTGAATATTAGTCACAGCGAATTCTCTGTCTTTCCCTTCCGCTAGCAGTTAGTTTGGCAACAGCGCAACAACACTGGCTGCCTATTGAATTCATGTTCCTTCTGAAAGCGTACACAGCATAGATATTATCAATAGATTCGTAGCTACGTTAAGTCTATAGACAACAGTGAAAGAAAACCACATGAATGTTCTAGAATGAATTTTAAGCATATGTAAATTGTCATATTTTGGAATATAATAGCGGTTTTCTGAAAGAAGATGAACATTTGAAAACAGCTGTTTTGGTGTGAGCCAAAGGTCCACTCTAGCCTTAAATTATCCAATTGGGCAAGCCTTACATTAGTTGCAATACTTAACTCAATATTAACTACATGGCTAACTTTGTACAAACATTAGCAAATATCAGAGATGGTTATGATAAACACAAACACTACAGCAATAGGAGGTTATACCTTGGCTATACTTACTGAAAATTTTCTCTATAACACCATCAATAACAACAGTAAATAACATTTCCAAAACAATTTCCATGGGAAAGTTTACTCATAAATAGTCATAATAAAGTACAAGAAAAATTATAACACCGTCTAATGACAAGTAAGGCTGTGTGATATCAACTTATCTATACTGTTTAAATAGAGTAGAAATAACAAATATAAAAAAAATTATTAAATATTAATGCCAAGCACAATAATATCAACAATCATGATACAAAATATTGAAGTCAATATTTTTACAATGCTGTAGCTTCAATATTTTCACAAAATACTGACTCAATATTGATACATGGAAATATCACACAGCTCCACCGGTAAATAACAAACAATGCCTTTCATTTACAAACAATTCGGCACAAACTTATATATTGCACAAGAACAACACACATCATGCATGCCGAGGACTAGTTGGAAATCTAACAAGAAATATGTCGCTGTCACTTCACCACATTTCTATCTAAATACACATATTTTCTTTCCCTTATTGTTCAAAATATATTATTACTCACATATTCAAGAAATATTACATACATCATCAAAAAACATGCTTGATACGAACAGATCTTCACACACTTTAAGGCAGGAACAAAACTTGGCAATTAACGAAGTTTGCGAGAAAATGTGGCACAGTCACACAATTGGAAGGTTTGTCATCTGAGCAAAGAATATGACACACAGTGGGTTTCGTGTCTCAATTTTACTTGCAACAATCCAATTTGAATTTCACCCTATATATTCACCGTCATATTTCGTGTCCTACTGTGCAAGGATCCGAAATTGTTAGTGCTACTGGATAAGTGTTCTATTTCAATATGAGTGAAAGTTGATGTATTTACCACCTTCTTGCTTTATTCCTAGTGATAGGATAGATTAATCCTTCCACTATGGCTGTTACATGAATATCAGTGTGTCGGTCACAATGTAATTTAGCGTAAAAATCTGCCATTTTGCTCTTTTCTAATGAATATAAAGACAAGAAACTTCTGCTCAAGTCAATAAACTGCCGATATAACATTTACCAATCTGACATAAAATTCCAACTGCTGAAGAACAGGAATAGTTCATTAGGCAGATTGGGTTATTTTACGTTGTTTTTTCTGCTACTTTTGACTAATAACAAAGATGAGGATGATTGATGATATGATGAAGACACACAGACAAAGAACACCCGTGCCCATGCCGGGATTCAAACCAGTGTACTGTGATAACCACTTTGCCACAGAGGTTGACAATAGTTAATTCGCCTCCTTAATCAAAGGATGTAACCTGGATGCTCTGTTCTGTACCTATGAAAGTTAATTCACATATCCAGACTTTGTAAAGTTCCTTTTTCTAAGACAAAACCCATTGCAGTCACATTGTTACATGCTTGCTTCATGAAACACTTGTAATTTTATTTTGGATCTGCAAAATATGGGATATTAGCAAAAACTGAAAATTGATCCATCTCTAATTTCTGGCAATGGCCTCGAATGTTTTTTTTTTTAAAAGACATCACAGATCCTCTTTTGGAAATCACATCTGGAACTTCTGAAGGACGTGCTGGTCATTTGACCTACAGCAGCAAAGTAATTTTCACAAATTTCTCTCCTTTCTAAAAACTGCTCCGGTATTCAAAGTTCTGAAGAAATTCCTCAAATGTTACTTTAAAAATGTGTTTAACAATTTAAAATAGAAGATTAATTCCGTAAAATTACAATTAAAATTCCTTATAGAACATTCAGGTAAATCTTTGTGTGGTTTGCTTTTCCCATTGTCTACATGTTTGTGATAATTTCACAGCACAGCAAGTTCGTTTTCTATTATATGAGGCACATCCAAGTTCCAATGGCATCTGTATGCGGTGCTAGTGTTCAGAGCACCATGTATGCAGGCAGGAAGAGGTGGTATGTGGCTGTAATGTAGTGCAGTCACAACACTGAAGGCAGTGATTTTAGGACAGTGCTAGAAGGAAGATGGCAGGTCTCATATAGTCTTCTGCAACTGTAAGGTAGGCTAAGTGATGTAATCAGATTTTTGCATGTTCAAAAGCAGATGCTGGCAGAGATCTACCGGCAATTGTGCAAGGTATAAGGGCCAGATGTCATGAGCGACAGTATGAACGGATGATGGTGTATACAATTCAAGGAAGGGCAATCCAATGTGCACGACTTGATACAGCTTGAAGTGGGAGATCTTTGACTACCCCACCCCCTTGGTACATCCCTTACTTCACATCTAGGGGGCCGACCCCTGTGGCAGAGTGGTTAGCACATTGTGCTACATGTCAGGGGTCCCGGGTTCGAATCCCAGCCTGGGCATGGGTCTTTGTGAGTGTTCATTCATCAATTTCATCATCACTCATCCCCATATTCGCAATTAGCCGAAAGTTGCAGAAAAGCGAAGCAAAATAAACCAAAATCAATAAACAAAATCACATCAAGGGACTTATCCCTTTCTTCAGCTAAAGTGTTAACTGGCAGAATAACGTTTTGATAACAATGCAGCAGTACAGATGGTTCCAGTCTTCGGCACAGACACATTTTACATGGGCATACAAAATTTAGTGTGACGCTACGACAAATGCCTGAACAACAGTAGCGAATATGTCAAAAACTACATTATGAGTCATCATAACTAATGCAGTAAATGTCAATTATTACTGATGTTCTTATTTTACTTTACAGATAATTGGAACTCAACTTCTGGAAGCACCTCGTAGCTATCTAGAAAACAGTGGAAGCAAACCACAAGAAGATCCGCTCAAATATTTTAGAAGGAATTCCAAATAGACGTAACTTTGCAGATTGGAATGCCACAGCAGATTTTTGAAAACTGCTATGATATTCCAATCTGATGCAGACCAAGGATCAGAGACACCCATTAAGTTAGATATGAATAGATTCAGGGGTACTTAAATTTTCATCTCCAAGTATCAAATATAGCATATTTTTCCTTTGATATGTTTGCAGATTTGGAATTAAAATATTTCAGATGTTCAACTTCTCGTTGCTTGCCTTCAAGAAGTGAAATTCAACCTTGGTTCTTTCAAGTAAAAACTGTCATTCACAATCTTTGATTTTTGATTTTCAGCATATTTTATAGGTACTATTCGATGCTTAATGTTTTAGCAACACGATTCAATTGTACAATACACTGAACACTTCTGTAACACTAACTGTATTACACATATTTACAATACTATGCTGCCCACTCTTACACCTCAGCAATGTCTTGTTACATGTAAAGTTTACATTCTTATCGGTGCTAGCGTTAACAATGTATGCGCAACAATAATCATTCACGCAACAGAAATTTAGTACTGACTGACATGTATCACATATTAAAATGCAGTTTTCACAATTCAAAAACTGAATTTGAGAAGTGTAATTATATAAGCAAAAACAATTTTAAATCATGCACAAAGCTTCCCACATGTGCCTATGTAATCCTAGTGAAACAATGAGCTAGACACATAAGAAAGTTAAGGAGGGCATGGTGAGAAACGATGTTTATCTTTGACACACTTCTTTCTAACATTGACCACCACCATCACAAGTAGGATGCAAACAGTAAAAGAAATAACAGATGAGCATGCTGATGTGGGGGTCAGAACTCAATGTTCTGAAAAATTGTCCTTAACCCTCCAACATGTATCTCTTGAGATACATGGGGCTCAATTGTTATTTTCTCGGAAGGAATTAGATGTGCAGTCCTAAGCTTCTCAGTAGCTTCTTACCTTTTGTCTGAACACAGACAACCACCTGGTGCCACTAAATGTTTTGTAACTGTGAGACAGACTGAGCAACTTTATTTGGGTGAGTTTGTTTGCAGAATGGATCATTTGGATCCAGAAAATATGCTGAAACTACAGTGAAACCTCGATTTTATGTTTTTCAAGTTAACAGACTGAAGAAACTTAAAATACGGGAAAATGTAAAATCTAGGAAAATTTTATAACGTTTTACTATGTTGGGACCATCAAGATTGAATGTATAATGCAGGGAAATGTAAAATCCGGGTTCCACTGTAATTTGTTCCATGTATTAGTAATGGTCCTCCTCTGTGGCTGTGCGGTCTAAGGCACTGTGCTTTGGGCTCCGAGTGCGGAACGGCATGGGTTCAACAGTTCAGCCTCTCCGTTCTCGGCCTGTGACAACCCACCATCGTGAGGAAATTGGAGAGCTATGAGTGAATAGCGTAACCCAGTCATAAAAATCTCCTATAACGGTTGGGAGTTCGACCTGCTGACCCCACATCACCCCATCACTGGTTGAAGATCTCAACACCTCTAGGTAGTATTGTGGGAGGGAGACTGGCAGTCGGGAGATAGGCCAAGGCCCTTCAAGGGCTGTCGAGCCACAGATTGTTGTTATTATTATTAGTAATGGTGAAAGCAATGAAGATGATCATATCAGTGATGAAGGATCTGTCAGCGATTGTGATAATGTAGAGTAAAGAGGAGGTGACTCAGAAACTGAACTGGAATGTGGTGACCGAGATGAACAGCAGTGGCCACATATAAATAAAAGTTCGTATGGTGACAACAAATATCATAAGTGGTGATAAAGATATGTATTTAAGTTAGAATCATTATATGTAGGAGCAAAATATAATAAAATGAAAGTTAAAAAGTAGCCATGAATATATTAGGAAAACTGTACTTGTATCTCACAGATACAGATACTTCACTGTAATAAATTTATGTTTCATTTTTCTGTGCAGTTTTTGTTTGTGATAGATTTCAACATCTGTTTATGTACCCGTTAAAGGTATATCTTTAGATACAATGTAACAATGTACTTTTCCAGGTGCAACCGATGAAGAGTTAAGAAAACAGGCCGAGATTTTCATGTTCATAACAGCATTACAGTAGTTCCGGCCAAAGAATGGACTTGGAAATTCTATTTTTGTCTTTTCTGTTGAAAAGCCAGGTAGGGTCACATGAGCCGCTGAACCAATCAGCTTTGTCCAAGTTGCCATGGTGAGGGGAAATTCTTGTGGTATTCTGCGTTGCCAAATTTTCGTTTAGAGTCATTTTCGAAACAGGTGGCACCCTCAACAAGGTCAAGTATGGTGAAGCCTAATGGTTGCTAGAGCAGCAAGCGAATGGGTCTCAGATTCCCTGCCTCACCCTGAAATGCAAGCGAAGGGGACATGTTGACAGGAAGAGGTGTCGTGTACGACTAGACAAAAGTCAGGTGAGTAGCAACCGGTAGCAACACCACTTTCGCCCCCTTTAACTGGAGGCGGAAAGTCTTGGTTTCCTCAAGTCGTTTCTTTCACCAGGCGGACTTTAGAAATTTCCTTTTCAGCAGTTGAAATCTCCTATACCCAGAACTGGAAAACTGCTGGGTGTGCCTATAACATAGGCTAGAACCGGTCAACCAGCTGGATTTGTGTAAGAGTGCTCTCATATGCATGCGTGGACTACAGAGCAAGCAGCAGTACTGTAACATTGTAAGAAGGGTGGAAAGAAAGGAATGAGCTAGGCAGGAGGATTTTTCGGTCGCGTCCGTACAGTGAGAAACCTCTTGCCATCTGATTCGCGAGAAACAGTGCAGTGTGGCATAGCAATCGCAGCAGAAGAAACAGGAGGTAGTTCCGTGAAAAAGTGGGTGCCTCTTGCAACTCCTATGTTGCTTACTGGCCTTGATGTGCAGTGTGCAGCCCGCACAGGACGGAGTGCTTGCTGGTCTCCACAAGAACAAGCAAATTGCTGAAGCTTGACATAGAGTAAAGCTCCACACTATTGGTTAATTGGAGACTGTTCTCTATTCAAAATGTCAGCACTGTCATCCAATTCTTATTATTTTTAACAATTTTACCCCATTTTACCTCGACTGGTCACAGGTGTGGATCCACGGGAAGGGCGATGATCCAAAATGCCTACAGTAATTTTTTGCACACATATAATCTATATTTTATTTTTGTCTCAGTATTGTCTATGTAAGCTATTGTTTATTTCATTTCATGATGAAAAACATTATGGATATTTTGTAAATATTGTAATACTGAATGTCAATAATAATTATGTTGTTATTAATTTTATTTCAGTATTGAGGTCTTCTGGTAATAATCTGCATTGGGAATCAAATTAAATAACGACCCTAATGCTTTATGTATTTTACATTTTCCTGGTGCAACAGGGGTGACATGATTCTAGAGAAAGATCCTTGTTTCCCCACTTTTCGTCATATCTTCATATCGTTCAGTTTTATCTCAACGGAAAGATATAATAATGATGGAAGAAAATAATAAACATTCTTTCCTAATGCGAGATTCGGACCTAGTATCCCTATTTTCACCCCATGCACATTAATTCCTATACAGCACGGAGTAGTGCTACATATTGTTTATATAAAAACTATGTGAACATTGGTTAGAATGGACTTCTGTAGGAAAATCGCCCCTACATTCTTCGATCTGCCAATGACTGGTCACATGCACTATTAAAAAATATGAGGTTGGAAAGAAAAAAAGTACGTTAAAGGTAAATGAGTATCACAGTAGATAGAATGGAAAGAGTTTGGACAAGTATGTTTTGGTCACATGGGCCACTCAGTAATGTTGTGGTTTCTAGCTGATTTTGAAGCATTGCAACACAACTCTACATATTTTCTTCACCAGAATAAACTAAGGCTGATTCAATAATGTTGCTGCTGCAGGCAGTGCATATTGTTACTTTGTAATATATTTTAAGGTTTGAGACAGAAAGTGTTATGCATTGTGCACTTTAATTATCAAACTTGGTAAACTGTGGCACAACAGCCCTTTGAGAGTCATGCCGTGGTAAGTGGCTTTCATCTGATAACTCTTTGTCAGTGCATCGATTCCGATCACCAATTTCCAGATTTTATTTTTTCAAGTAGCTAGGCACGTAGCCAGGGGGAGGGCTAAGGGGCTGAAGCCCCCTGAAATAACACAAATATCTATTTTAAATGGTGTATTGTGGTAATTAATTTTACTTCCTTATCAGGATTAAACATCTTGCATAATAATTTGTAATATACTAAGAAATTCATCTTCCGAGTTTCTAGCCAACCTTTTTTTCACCTTTACATGTCGACTGCTGATAAGGGATGAGCCCCTCCCGAAATAAAATCCTGGCTATGGCCCTGCAAGTAGCTCTTTATCTGCCCTCATGATGCTGAGTCAACACTGAAATTTAGAATCTCCCACCAGGGTTTGAACCCAGAACTGCTTGCACCAAAAGTGAGGGTGCTAACCATTTGGATAAACAGGAGCTCTGTAAAATTGTAGTCATTTGGAGCAAAACGACAAAACTTGGTGTGACTGAGCTTAAGTCAACTTCTAGCATGGCACAACACAAATCCCTGTACTGATCCCTTGCGTAAGTGTTGGACCTGTTACAGTACTTTTAGTTACATTTGTAGCTAAATGATGTTCAAATATACAAGTAAAGATGCATCCTCTTCAGAGACCTGATTTTTCTCATTTACAAATTTCAAAAATCGGTTATTATTTTTAAAATTATTTTCCCCAAAATTCACATTTTTCCAAGAATAAGCTGTATACACCATTAAAAATGCTTACCAAAAAAAATGTATCCACACTCAGTCTATTGTACTTGCTACAGAATTTCTGTGCCAGAATTTCAAAAATGATCAATATTTATTTGCTTAAACAATAAGTGGTGCAACAGCTCTTGAGAGCCAAAAAATACGTACCGACAGCCGGCCTCACTCCCACATGCCGCAGCAGAGGTGGAAGATCATCCAACAAGTTACAGGGTGACGTGTGGTCAGCAGGATGAATCCCCAGTTAATGTTATAGGTTTCCATGACAGGGTTAAGCTCCCCAATTTCCACATGATGATGAGTGGGTACCCAGTCTCATACACTGGCAGAAATCTCAGGAGAAAAGTTGGTGCACTTCACCCTACAGTGTGCATCCTGTAGCCAGAACTATTTAACAGGTTGGGACTTTCAATAGAGCCATTACTCTAATATATAAGATACTTTATATTACTCAGTGAAAAACATGAAACATTTCACCAGACTCACTGCAAGTTTAATGGCTATGCAAATGTACTGCTAGTTACTTTTACAGGACTATTAGTTACATTTACAATTACTTTTTTGTACAGACCCTAAACCAGAGCTCTCATGTAGCTGAATGGTTAGTGCTCACAACTTTGATGCAAACCAAAAGTTTAAGATCACTTTATGCTCAAATAGACTAAATGAACCTAAAGTTAAAGTGTAATCGAAACAACGATGCAATTTACCTCTACCAGGAACTGAACCCAGGACCTCTGTAACTACGCATGGAACAGGGACTTGGACAATGACAGAATCAGACAAAAGAAAGATGCAGGCAGTGGAGATGAAATTTTTAAGGAGTATGTTAAAGAAGACTAGAAGGGATAGAATAAGGAACGAGGAGATCCGACAGACAGTGGGTGTGGTGAAGCTTCAGGACAGAATAGATCAGGCACAGATGAGATGGTTCGGACACATGAAGAGGATGGATGCAGAAAGACTACCAGTAAGATTACAATGCACAAGGAGTGGGAGTAAGGCCAAAGGGGAGGCCAAGATGTCGGTGGAAAGAGCAGAGTGGTGGAAGACCACGAAAGAATGGAGAGACTTGACTCCTATGCCGACCAAGCCAGAGGCAAGAAACTGCAAAGGAGGATGCTGATGATGAACCGTGGATTAAAATGTGATTTTGGTGCGATGTATCCTGGAAACAGTAGCTGGTAATTTCCAAAATTTCAGCGTTCAGTCATCATGTGGCATGAGCCCTGACCACTGCACAAGGCATTCATTTCCTCAATAACCAAATTACAGACTACTCGTGGGGAAATTTGAAAGAAATACTAAAAATGGCATAAAAGGCCAAATTTGCATTGTTTTGCAACTGACTATGCATAAAAAAAGTGTTCAGCATATAATTTTATGCACTTATAATTTACTTTTTGGCAACCATCGGTGTAATTGTGAAAAGTCTAACATTTAAATTTTGAAAATTATAAAAATTCTTATAGCTATAGTATAAATGAAAAGAAGACAAAAATTGCAAATTTCTGAAAATAAGCACGAATCTACCTACAATGGGAAAGTTTTGTAATATGGAAGATCATCTTTCTATGTATATATTTCTGCTTAAGAATTAATATAATATTAAATTATGAAGGCAGCAGGACAGTACAAAAAAATAAAGTCTGGTATATTTCTATTCGTTTCTTACACTTATGCATTAATTTTCTTAGTGTGGTTGTAACAAAAGCTTAAGAAAATGTATAACCAATTTAGCTATAGTTTACTTGTAACTGTGTTGGAATATAAAACAGAAAAAGTAATTAAATTTGACATTAGAGTTCAGAAATTAATGAACACATTTTCAAGCATTTCTTCTTTTTTACTGCAATGCTTCAGTTTGAAGTGGAAAGTGACCATGTACACATAAAAAAATCTACTGAACCCTCCTCAAATCATCAAGTTCCATCACGTTACGTAAGTTAATAATAAAGCAATGTTAATACATATCATAAAGAAAAAGAGAATGATGCTAAAATCATATTGGAAAATAATATGGTTTAGAATATTTAATCATGCACGTTACATTTACTTTTTTTGTTTTTTGCATAGCTAGCACATAACATTCTTACAGAGTGAATTACAAAATAAATAATAAAACTGGAATTGTTACTGAACACCTGCAAAAATAACATCCATTTTCGTTATATGCACTATTTTCATGTCATGAACATATGCAGTAAATGAATGCAGCGATAAAGTTAGCAATTTAATATGGAAAAGAAAAAGAAGCAATATTTACTATTTCTAATATTGCATGCCCTCAAAACAAAACAAAAAATACTGAGAACAAAACACATCACCAGATAATTTGTAATAACGCAAAAAAACACAAATACACATAAATATTGATAAAATTATAGCAACAACAATACTTAAAAGTTTAAACATAAATATATATGTGATACAATCTGCTATGTCTGGTGTAACAAAATTATAATTTATAAGGGCCCACCACATCCATAAAATTAACATGAAATATATAATATACTATTCATTTATCTTTACCTTGATAGAAGACTTTGGTCAACAGCTAGAACTTTTCAGAGAAGGACATACGTTAAACAATTGTCAGGAGTTCACACTTTACCACTAAAAAATTTTGGCCTTTGCAACATTTTACAAATGAATTATATTACAAATGTTAACATCAGTTCTCCCCACTAGGGTGAATGAAAAAATGCACAGCTCAGCATAAATGCAGATTTTAATACAAAAGTTAAGACAATTTTTTTTTTCAAAATAAAAACTAGAGACAGCCTTTAGAAATATCACTTTTTCTTATTTAAAAAGTAGGCAACACTGTTCATTTAAAAACCATTTAGTAAACAAGGAACACTACTTTATTTTATAATAATATTTTTACTCAGTTTTCTTATAAAAAACACAGTGTTCCATTTACACACACATATATATGTATATATATATTATCTATATTAAATGTAACAAAAATATCACCAATTTTCAACTCACTCTTGCATGCGGCTTGTCATTCCTGGTATGACAAAGTCGTCCATGTTTGGAAGAACAAAGACTTTCTGAAATAAATAAAAAAACAGAGCATGTTCTACTAATTAAGATGGAAACACATCGGATGTAAAGAAGTCTAAACATGCATGACTGAAAGTCAATTTTCTGTTAAGAGAAACATTTAAGTTCACTCAAGGGGATGAGCGTTTCATATACAATACACATTAACTTCTATTATGTGAAAATCTTTGTAAATATTAGGAAAAAAGATAACAAGGAGATGGATTTTTCTTTTAAGGGCATGCGATACAATTTCCACGGGAGTCTTCCCAAGCCCTTCCGTCCATGGCAGTGTGCCAACTTAGCTCTCTTGGAGCCACATCTGGCTCTTTCCTGCACTCTAGCCGGACCCTGTGGCTGCGACGCCAAGGGTCCCGGGTTCGAATCCCGCTCGGGTTGGTTGTTTGCGAATGTCCATTCATCAATTTCACCACTCATCCCCATCTTCGCAAATTAGCCAAGAGGCACAAAACACAAAGTAAAATAAACTAAATCAATCAATCAGTCTTTCGTGCACTCGTTCGGCTGTGAACTGGGACGCCCACCCCCCGTGCCCCACTATGATGCCATCTCTGGTTCCGACCCACAAAGACCACCTTTCGTCATAATTATACATTTTGCAGGTGACGTGATATTGTTATATTGGCTGCGTCACCCCACTCTCTCTTATCCCCAGCTACTTCTTTATAGCGCAATGTTAGACGTGAAATTGACATAATTCTTTACTTTCGATTTCATACCACCATCGGTGGATTATTTAGATAGGTGATGCAGCCGGATCTAGATGTTTAAAACTAACAATAAATTGTCACCAATTTAGAGTTAACGATAATAGCAGTGTCCTACCCCTTTGACAACTAACATTACCCTAGAAGGCACTTTATCCAGCCATCGTAAATCTAGCTCCTTGAGAGTCAGTTTTAACTCCATTTAAGGTGAAATTTAGTTCTTTTATGCCCATCAGGTTTGGCAACACTGCCAGGAGGCAAGGAAAAAAGCATTAATCATATGGGAGTATGGTTTGATTCATTCTCCTGTGAATATAAAATTTCCGATGGAATAGAAAGAGATGTCAACGGGAAGAGGGCAGTTTGAAGATGAATTTCACCAGCGGAAAAGTCGAAACTTCCGTTTGATTAGCCGTAACTTGATGTTGAAGTTGATTCCCCATAAGGAATACATGGGATTCCGAAAATTATTATTCATCATATTTTTCAAACATCGTGTCCAGCTTAATAATCAACATAACAAAATGTTTGCACTTGCAACATGGAGAGAAATTCATACTCTTGGATACACCCAGGGTTTGTTTTAGTAGCAGTGCTCATTCGGGCGATACTGAAATAAATGCACAATTGGTGCGTAATTGTATCTCCTCGCCTCAAGTTGATGTTGCAAGAAGATTATGAAATTACATGAAACTTATCTTTGTAATACATGAATCTTATTAAATATATCAGCCCTTGAGGAGCAACATCTCCCCCCCCAAACACACACAGGGGGAAGGAGGGAGGGAGGCTCCCGCTATTACAACAGCTCAAACCCATCACGTGCAGCAGACGAAATGGCTACACCAGCACCCCTAGCGGTAGTCGAGGAAACAACAACAGGAACCGGAAGTCAACCTAACAGTAAAGCATCAAGTTCCCAAGTGGATGGTGGCAGAGGCCACCGAAATTAATAGAACATTTGCAAGTAAGTTTCGCAGATATATCTTTAGTAACTCCCTTACGTCTTATATTATCAACTGCGTTGTTTATTCCCCTCAACATGAAACTGATAATGTACACACTTTTCACCGAAAAGAGCACAATTAAAGAAACTATACCTGGAATTCGAGGCCGAGCTTTCTTTCTATCCATTCCGTCACATGAGTGATTGTTACCTGACGCTCGCCAAGCTTAGGTTTTGCAGATAGCCACAGCTTAGGATTTCCTCGAAACCCATACCTGAAAAACGAATGGTTCAATTCATTAATGCACATTACAGTCTCATGATTCTTATTAAAAAATAATTTTGGATGATTTTTTTTTTCTTACTTAAATTGATTAAAAAAAAGCTTAAAATTGCTAGAATGGTTTTTGACACCATACATATGGAAATTTCTTTTTTTATGTTTAACAGTTTGATTAAACCAAATTAAGAAATAAATGTAAATATTCATTTTTCTGTTTCTGATACTGTGTACATGAACCTACTATGAAAATGTTTGTTGAGTGTGATAATGAAACTATAATTATTTCAGTAACTTTTCTTCCAGTGAAATTAAAACATTCTGGATGTAATTGTAACTTAAAATATTTTTCACAGTCTTTGTAGCTGAATTTTTGAATTTTTTTATAGTTTGCAAAATATCAGCTGCCATGTTATTTACAGTTTAATGATAATTATGCCATGTACGGTTTAACATGATTAGTATTTTGTGTATTATTCTACGCAAAATGTTTGGTATATTTGCCTATAAAAATTATTGAATTTTAAATCAAGATACATGTGTTTACATTTCCTTTCGTACATCAGTACATATACGAGGTGTGGCTAGAAAAAAAACCGGATTGAAACAAACGACAAGCGCGTCAAGGTCAAGCGGTGCATGAGTGTATAACGTGATATCCTGCCTATCGACTGTGTGATTGCCCAGGCTGCGCGGTGCTCAGTTCCACTGTAGCTTGTGGACGAAGTGAACCGTACATCTGTACTCCGTTGGAGAAATGTTAAGTGTGAAAGTGGAACAGCGGATCAATGTGAAGTTTCTTATGAAACTCGGAAAATCCGCCACAGAAACCTATGTTTTGTTGTAGGAAGTGTACGGAGATGAGTGTTTATCACGCTCTCAATTGTTTGAGTGGTTTCAAAGTTTTAAAGAGGGACTTTCATCCTGGACGACCTTGCACGTCAAAAACGGAATCAAACATTGCAAATGTCGGTGAATTGATTCAAATTGGGTACCCGAAGGTCAAACTGTCAACCAACATTATTTCATTACGGTGCTCACAAGCCTCCATGAGCAAGTAAGAAGATGGCGAGATGATTTGTGGAAAAGCAAGTAATGGATTCTTCATCAGGAAAATGCTCCTGCCCACACGGCATTGTCAGTCAAGGCTTTTTTGGCCAAGTATGGAATCCCAATGTTAGAGCATCCACCCTATTCGCCAGGTATCACTCCGTGCGACTTTTTTTTTATTCCCAAAGGTCAAATCAGCATTGAAAGGAACCAGATTTACGACCGCAGAATCTGTGAAAACAAAAGCGATGGAGGTCATGAACATGGTTTCAGAAAATGATTTCCAGCACTGCTTCCAGCAATGGAAGATTCGTATGAAGCGGTGTATCGATAGTGCGAAGGAGTACTTTGAAGGGGGTAATGTTCGTATTGTACAAAATAACCAATACAAGATTTTGTAGCAAAGTCCGGTTTTTTTTCTAGCCACACCTCGTATTTTGTTCCCTCTCTTAGAGCCTAATCAACACCATTAAATGATTATGAGATTAATGTACTTTGACCAATAGTGGTTCTGATATCAACAAAATCCTTATGTGCATTATTCTTTAATTATTTCTTTAAAGTGATTTTTTAAAAAAATCACCTAATTTAAATTTTGATTTAAATTGTGATTAAATCAATTCACGTTGCGTCCAGTGGCGAAGCGTGGTGTCACTGGAAGGGTAGGCACAGGCATGTGCATTTGTGTTGTTATGGGTGCTACTTTTTTAAAATATGAAAAATATAACCTTTAAAGTTATTTTTGAAAACATAACAACATATTCTTGCATCTATCAACGTACCTTAAAAATTGTTACTCTTGATGTGTGCCAACTCGTAAACCGTATTTCTTGATTTTATTGTAAATTGATGCTTTAGATGCCATTCGAGTGGCAGTCATCAATGTTCCGATGCCCCTTCTTTCTTCCTATGCCCGGTAATAGGCTTTTATGCTTGTTTTTGTAGCATTCCAGAGTAATAGAAGTCATTATTCCCCACGCTCACTTCACACTCTCAATAATGAAAGCCGACCCCCCTGGCGGAGTGGTTAACACATCGCCGTAGGGGTCCTGGGTTCGAATCTCGGCCTGGGCATGGATGTTTGTGAATGTCCATTTATCCATATCATCACTCATCCCCATCTTCACAAATTAGCCAAAAGTGGCACAAAAAACAAAGTAAAATAAACCAAATCAATCAAACAATAAAAAAATAAATGAACAAAATGAAAAAAAAAAAGATAAAATATAAACATAAAACAACAATGCAACAGAAGTAAATCGAGAAGCTAACGAAAACACAGAACACTGTGATAGAAACATTTTTCGCCCTCGGAACAAGTTGTCTTTGCCTTTATACCTCACCTTCCCTTTCCCCTCGTTGGACACCTCGCACTGAACAAGAAACAGATGTGAAGCCAGTTTGTACCCTGTGTCCAGCATTGCCAACCTCCCAATCAGAAAAAGTGTGCTGATTAAACTCTTAAATTTTGCTAAATGCAACTAAATTGTGCTCGGATGACTTAGGTTTGTAAGTTCATTTTATGCATCTATTGTGATGTGAACATGCGTTGTTGATTATTTACTACAGTTAAACAATATTGGTAATTTCCCCCATTAAATTAATTACAATGGTTTTACCAATTAAATGGGTTCAATATAACGCTTGAAAAAGTTTTGAGAAAGTTCGACGACTAGGAAAGGCGGCAGCTTCTTTTATCTGTGACCCAAACTTTCTACCAATTTCCTTCAATAAAATGTTCCTCGTAAGCTAAGGAAAGATAAAGAAAAGATGAAAATAAGACGGTGGACTAGGTGGCTGGATCGGCATATTACCTTTTGTTTGAAACAAATAAGATCTGCAATTTTTTTTTCCAAAATATATTCCTCTGAATTTAATTGGTCTGTCTCCCACGAAGGCATGTTTATAGATGATGCTATATTTTAACATTATGTCAAACACAGGGTGCTAGGTGCCAATGAAGTTCAAATTGTACTACGTTTAGAACAATTATGCTAGGGTTGGCATCACTGCGTGAGGCCGGATTACCTGTGTCCATTTCGGGTGAACACGCCCCTAAAATTATGCTTTCCCGCATGAATCACTTAGAATGTTATGGGACCAGCTGAGGCCCTCGGAGAAGTGACTCGACATGCGACGATAGAGCCCCTGGCAGGGATGGAAATTTGTGGAAATTATCGTAAGGCCTAGAATTTCAGTTTTCTTTTATTAAGGTGTCGTTTAATGAAATTGCAAGTAATAAAATAATCCGTAATAGCCAAATATATTAGGGTAGGCCGGGCCTCCAGGCCTCTTATGACGCTTCGCCACTGGTTGCGTCTCATACAGATTAATATTGTGATGCAAAAATTTCAATTCAAGTTAGCACTTAACATGATTAACTGCTATAACAAACTATACTTCATTGTAATAAATCAAATAAAAATACCCAAGCAGCACACAACTAGATTTGCATAAAATTAAAAAAAAGGCAAAGTGCTCCCCTGTGCTATGCACCATGCCATGAAGGTATATGGGGGTGTGGGGTTAGGGACCCACACTTTCTTGAATAAGGAGTACATTTATTTAAATTCTTCACAATGCACATAAATATTGAGGAAAGTGTACTGTATTATGAAATATGTATTTCTTCTCATATAACACATGCAATCAGTTCTATATCAAAACAGCATTTTTAATTTTTTTTATTTTACCTCATGATACGTTCAATCTTCATAGTTTCAACATAGCAAAATGTTATGAAACTTTCACCACAATTTTAGATTTTTTACCTTGGTACCATGGAAAACTTAAAATCGGAGTTCCACTCTATAAATTTTAATAAAAAAGTTTTGCACTCGAACAATATATCATATCAATCTACAAAAGTTTCAGTTTCAAATATTGAGATGATAAGTTAATCTCAGGAACCATTTTGACTCAATTTTGTTGCAAAGATAAAGGAAAGTATGCATTTCACATAATTTTCAGGACATTGGATAGCATTTTTTACAGACCCTATGAAACACTCCACTCTATGAAAGTATCTATCAATATCTCTGATTAAGTTGCAAACAATATTATCTGATACTGGTTACATTAAGAAGCCCACAGAGATACATGATATTAGTATTAGCTCAGCCCTATACAGGGTTACTTGTAATTAGATGTATTCCCTGAAAGGGGTTAAAGTAGAGGCAATTTGCAATAAATCTGACTATATGATACCCTGTCCGAAAATTAGTAGTTTTCGAGATAATCAAATTTCTATTGTTTTTTTAAAAAATGACAATTTTCTACATAAAAAGATGAATTGAGAAAAAACTGCTCATTGAATGTCATATATTTCAGCATTTTCTGTTAGCTAACAAATAAGTGGTTCGTTGAAAAAAAAAGTTTTTCCCAAATAACAATCACATGTAAGTAACGGGTGAGTCTAAACTTACAAGTGATGATAAAAAAATACACTCTTAGTTTACTAGGCAACATATTAATAACAAAAATGGTATGACACGAAGTGTACAAATTACTTAAATTACTTCCTTGAGTCATTAGCTATCTAACAAGGTACAAATGTTGCTAACATTCAGATTTGTGTACAAGAAATAATACTTGATTCATTTTCATGTGAATGGAATCAATGAGCATTACAATTAAAGAACATTACACGTCTTGCTCAAAGTGGGCACCTCCGTTACGAATGCAGGCATGCAGGTTTTTACGGACATTTGGTCTCGTAACTCGTGATGTGATGGTGTCCTTGATGTGTTGACCAGCTGTAAAAATCCTCTCCCTGAGCTCTTCTTGCGAGCAAACATCATTAAAAATACCCGCATCTGTTCACAAGTCTGAAAGCATAGAAGCATTACCGGAACAAGAGAGACACATACTATGGTATGACACTGTTTCTCTCTCGAAGAATAGCTAGCTACTTTGATACATGAACACTCTTCACACTTTGGCACAATGGTTGACTCGGCCCTCTACATTACCATTCATCACTGCCATCTAGTGACGTGCCTACATACTACAGGTGCCATGTTATCCTGGACATACAATCATATTGCGGTACCACAGTTTAATTGATTAATTTAGTTTATTTTACTTCACGTTTTGTGCCTCTTAGCTAATTTGCGAAGATGGGGATGAGTGATGAAGTTGATGAATTGACATTCACAAACAACCAAGCCTGAGCAGGATTCGAACCCGGGAGCCTTGGCGTCGCAGCACGATGTGCTAACCACTCGGCCACAGGGGCCGGCGGTACCACCATTTAACTTTGAGAAAAATATAGTTGCCATGAGTTATGTCACAGTCCTTGCAATTTACCCCCCCCCCTTGTTTTATAAAGTAAATACACAATATAATTTCCAAAGGCATAACTTTTACTTCAAATTGGTTACTTACATTAAGGATGTGAATAAACGACATAGATTATTCATGAAACATTTTCCTATTTTATATCAGATCAGTAGATTGATTGATTGATTTGGTGTAAGCCCACTTTATGCACAGTAAGGCTAATCAGGACTGGACCTACAGTTTAAAGTGGGATCTGAATCACTGTGTGCCTCCACCGGGCATCGAACCCGGGACCCCTTGATTACAAGGTGACGACGCTATCACTGCGCCATACGAGAGGCCCTATCAGATCAGTAGAAATTCTGTTAACAGTAAATTGGTAAATTTTATGTTGGTACTTTATCAATATCAGTATTACAAGACAAACATATGCAAAATTTTTTGGAGTTAAAAAAAAAATGATTGATTGATGACAAAATCTTACCATATTCTGTCACATGGTTGGGGTGGAACATTCAACACAAGAGTTCCAACGATCGCCTTCATTTCAACACTCAACAGTAGTCTTGTGTTCGACACTCCTTCCATAGCTTTCTTGATGTACCTGTACTCAGTGGCCTGTACAAAAACAAAAGGAAACATAAATGTTAATGCAATCGTTGACATACAAAACATTGATGATGACCATTACGAAAAAGTATAGCTGAACTAATTCTAGTCTGTGCTTGCACTTGTAAATATACTCTGAATATTATGAAAATGCTTTTATTGACACAAAAAATGAACAAACTATGCTCTACAACAGTGGTTCCCAAAGTGCGCACCTTGTCTCCCTCGGGCACCGCAAAATGTTCCATCATTTTGACTGAAATTACACTTACTTCTAGTCTACACATGGTTCTAGAATCAGACCTGCACATCAAATTCAATCAATGATATGATTGTTCCAAATATGTGCATATTTAGCATTTGAAATATGCGATTATTTTTCAACTTAATAGCATTTTGTAGGTTTGGTGCGTATTACTCACAATTCCAGAATATCAAAAAAAGACGTTAAAAACTGTCCTTACGTATGCGAGTATGTTGTTCCTATTTTTCTTTCTGTAGAACGACGTTTCGGAGATTAACTATCCCCTTCTTCAGGTTCGTATGAAAAAACTAGGTACTTAGCATAGTACCACGTTGAAATGTAATATAAGGATTGTGGACAAGGGTTGGTGTGGATACATTTAAAATATTATATCCTCGTTCTAGATGTATATAAAAAGCTCGCCGTTCACTAAAAAAACTTGCACAATAAACCTATTCTCATGTTAAAAATGTTAAAAAACTAAAAAACCTGCATGTATCACTATACAACTTGCAGGTTCAGCCATTCCTAGTTAATCTCCAAAACGTCGTTCTACAGAAAGAAAAATAGGAACAACATACTTGCATACGTAAGTACAGTTTTTAACGTCTTTTTTTATTTTCAACTTAAGACAACATGACCATGGGCGTAACTTGGTACCTAATTTTGAGGGGGAAAAACTAAACTGGGCCTAATTTTGAGGGAGCAGAATTAAACTGGGCCTAATTTTGAGTGGGCAGAATTAAACTGTGCCTAATTTTGAGGGAGCAGAATTAAACTGGGCCTAATTTTGAGGGAGCAGAATTAAACTGGGCCTAATTTTGAGGGAGCAGAATTAAACTGGGCCTAATTTTGAGGGAGCAGAATTAAACTGGGCCTAATTTTGAGTGGGCAGAATTAAACTGTGCCTAATTTTGAGGGAGCAGAATTAAACTGGGCCTAATTTTGAGGGAGCAGAATTAAACTGGGCCTAATTTTGAGGGAGCAGAATTAAACTGGGCCTAATTTTGAGGGAGCAGAATTAAACTGTGCCTAATTTTGAGGGAGCAGAATTAAACTGGGCCTAATTTTGAGTGGGCAGAATTAAACTGTGCCTAATTTTGAGGGAGCAGAATTAAACTGGGCCTAATTTTGAGGGAGCAGAATTAAACTGGGCCTAATTTTGAGGGAGCAGAATTAAAAGGCTTAATTTTGAGGAGGTAGAATTAAACTGTGCCTAATTTTGAGGGAGCAGAATTAAACTGGGCCTAATTTTGAGGGAGCAGAATTAAACTGGGCCTAATTTTGAGGGAGCAGAATTAAAAGGCTTAATTTTGAGGAGGTAGAATTAAACTGTGCCTAATTTTGAGGGAGCAGAATTAAACTGGGCCTAATTTTGAGGGAGCAGAATTAAACTGGGCCTAATTTTGAGGGAGCAGAATTAAAAGGCTTAATTTTGAGGAGGTAGAATTAAACTGTGCCTAATTTTGAGGGAGCAGAATTAAACTGGGCCTAATTTTGAGGGAGCAGAATTAAACTGGGCCTAATTTTGAGTGGGCAGAATTAAACTGGGCCTAATTTTGAGGGAGCAGAATTAAACTGGGCCTAATTTTGAGGGAGCAGAATTAAACTGGGCCTAATTTTGAGGGAGCAGAATTAAACTGGGCCTAATTTTGAGGGAGCAGAATTAAAAGGCTTAATTTTGAGGAGGTAGAATTAAACTGTGCCTAATTTTGAGGGAGCAGAATTAAACTGTGCCTAATTTTGAGGGAGCAGAATTAAACTGGGCCTAATTTTGAGGGAGCAGAATTAAACTGGGCCTAATTTTGAGGGAGCAGAATTAAAAGGCTTAATTTTGAGGAGGTAGAATTAAACTGTGCCTAATTTTGAGGGAGCAGAATTAAACTGGGCCTAATTTTGAGGGAGCAGAATTAAACTGGGCCTAATTTTGAGGGAGCAGAATTAAAAGGCTTAATTTTGAGGAGGTAGAATTAAACTGTGCCTAATTTTGAGGGAGCAGAATTAAACTGGGCCTAATTTTGAGGCAGCAGAATTAAACTGTGCCTAATTTTGAGGGAGCAGAATTAAAAGGCTTAATTTTGAGTGGGCAGAATTAAACTGGGCCTAATTTTGAGGGAGCAGAATTAAACTGGGCCTAATTTTGAGGGAGCAGAATTAAACTGGGCCTAATTTTGAGGGAGCAGAATTAAAAGGCTTAATTTTGAGGAGGTAGAATTAAACTGTGCCTAATTTTGAGGGAGCAGAATTAAACTGGGCCTAATTTTGAGGGAGCAGAATTAAACTGGGCCTAATTTTGAGGGAGCAGAATTAAAAGGCTTAATTTTGAGGAGGTAGAATTAAACTGGGCCTAATTTTGAGGGAGCAGAATTAAACTGGGCCTAATTTTGAGGGAGCAGAATTAAAAGGCTTAATTTTGAGGAAGTAGAATTAAACTGGGTCTAATTTTGAGGGAGCAGAATTAAACTGGGCCTAATATTGAGGGGGCAGAATTAAACTGGGCCTAATTTTGAGGAGGTAGAATTAAACTGGGCCTAATTTTGAGGAGGTAGAATTAAACTGGGCCTAATATTGAGGGGGCAGAATTAAACTGGGCCTAATATTGAGGGGGCAGAATTAAACTGGACCTAATTTTGAGGAGGTAGAATTAAACTGGGCCTAATATTGAGGGAGCAGAATTAAACTGGGCCTAATTTTGAGGGAGCAGAATTAAAAGGCTTAATTTTGAGGAGGTAGAATTAAACTTGGCCTAATTTTGAGGAGGTAGAATTAAACTGGGCCTAATTTTGAGGGGGCAGAATTAAACTGGGCCTAATATTGAGGGGGCAGAATTAAACTGGACCTAATTTTGAGGAGGTAGAATTAAACTGGGCCTAATATTGAGGGGGCAGAATTAAACTGGGCCTAATTTTGAGGGAGCAGAATTAAACTGGGCCTAATTTTGAGGGAGCAGAATTAAAAGGCTTAATTTTGAGGAAGTAGAATTAAACTGGGTCTAATTTTGAGGGAGCAGAATTAAACTGGGCCTAATATTGAGGGGGCAGAATTAAACTGGGCCTAATTTTGAGGAGGTAGAATTAAACTGGGCCTAATATTGAGGGGGCAGAATTAAACTGGGCCTAATATTGAGGGGGCAGAATTAAACTGGACCTAATTTTGAGGGAGCAGAATTAAACTGGGCCTAATTTTGAGGAGTTAGAATTAAACTTGGCCTAATTTTGAGGGGGCAGAATTAAACTGTGCCTAATTTTGAGGGAGCAGAATTAAACTGTGCCTAATTTTGAGGGAGCAGAATTAAAAGGCTTAATTTTGAGGAGGTAGAATTAAACTGGGCCTAATTTTGAGGGAGCAGAATTAAACTGGGCCTAATTTTGAGGGAGCAGAATTAAAAGGCTTAATTTTGAGGAAGTAGAATTAAACTGGGTCTAATTTTGAGGGAGCAGAATTAAACTGGGCCTAATATTGAGGGGGCAGAATTAAACTGGGCCTAATTTTGAGGAGGTAGAATTAAACTGGGCCTAATTTTGAGGAGGTAGAATTAAACTGGGCCTAATATTGAGGGGGCAGAATTAAACTGGGCCTAATATTGAGGGGGCAGAATTAAACTGGACCTAATTTTGAGGGAGCAGAATTAAACTGGGCCTAATTTTGAGGAGTTAGAATTAAACTTGGCCTAATTTTGAGGGGGCAGAATTAAACTGTGCCTAATTTTGAGGGAGCAGAATTAAACTGTGCCTAATTTTGAGGGAGCAGAATTAAAAGGCTTAATTTTGAGGAGGTAGAATTAAACTGGGCCTAATTTTGAGGGAGCAGAATTAAAATGGGAAAGAGCAGATAGTGGAGTGTTAGGAGAAGAGGACATGATTGGAACACCGTGGAAAGAGAGGAGTGGTGGAAGACCAGGAAAAAATGGAGAGGCTTGACTCCTATGCCGACCCAGCCAGAGGCAGGAAACAGCAAAGGAGGAGGATGATGACATGAAGCCAAAAAAACAGCAGTGATGGGATTTGGTCCATTGATCAAGCATCACCCAATTTTCCCATTTTGAATTTAAATTTAAAATTTTGGGTGCATCAGCACTTAGGCTATTTTGCACCCATCTCATTATATGGGAGCCAGCCCCTTACCATTACAAATAACAACTCTAACATTGCATAACTAAAATCTTAAAATATTCTCACTTAGGTTAAAAGCTGAGGCTGTAGAGGTACTCACAAAGACAAAACACAGGACAATACACAAAATTATACTGGCCACAGTGCCAGTCGCCAGAGCCTAGTTCGTCTGCAAAATGCAGTCCAGGGTGTACTGTGTGGAAGTTAGATTGACTTTTGGGTTCCTAGGTGGAAGGTGCCCCTTACACCTCTCGCCCAACATTTTACACAGGAATTGCCTTCTACATAAGCTGTTTCACTCACCTGCTGGAAATATCTTGATGATGTTATTTTGTCTACCATTCTTAGAATCTTCTTTTTTGCACTCTTGCCTCCGGATGGTTTTTTACCAGGATGTCTGTTGAGTTAAACAATTTACTCATCAGTAGGTTTAAGTGGTTTAATTACACTAAATAAATATTAATAGAAAGTACTCTTATTTCTTCATTATGAAGAAATCAACCTCTGGTGAGATGGTAAATCAAAACAAAAAAAAAGGAGAGAAATTTAGAATATACACTTATTATTACACTACTTCTCAACATAATCACCAAGTGAATACACACACTTGTCATAGTGATGCACAAGCTTTTGTATGTCCTCGTCAAAGAAAGTTCACCAAGTGCAACCAACCTTGAATGATGTGTTGCTCTTGTAACCCTTTAATCACAACACACATCCCTTGGCCAGATTTGGCAAGATAATTTACTTATGTTTTTTTACGTAAGTTACGTGTAATTTACTTTGTGTAGGAAACCAGTTGTTTACGCAGATGTAAAAAACTAGTTTTCTTTCATAAATTAGTAACATAAAAACTAGTTTAATTACATTGCATTTTAAACTTTAATTTTCTTACATATTTCAGAACAAAATCATTATTATTTAAAGATTGTTTATACAGCCACCTACGCCCTCACCGTAACTGACAAGAGTTTATAAATCGAAATTTTCTTTCACATATTTTTAAATATTGAGAAACCTGTTGATATATACGTCTTGCACTAGTACAACATAACATAACGGTTAACGACAATTTACTTTATTTGGATTGGATTTCAAAGTTTTTAGTAACAGCTTCAAATTCTTTTCATACATATATATAACTGTAAAAAACACGTTGATTGTTGTTATATGTTATTCTGAAAATGAAAATGAAACTGCTGACTGAACAGAAAATTTAACTACTTATTTTAAAATTTGCCGATTTTGCTTCCAACAATGAAAAAAAAATTGTAGTCGTTTTAATTTTCATTGAAAAAGAAATGTTATACACTTTAAATGTTTATAATTATCACTCTCACTTACATAGGGTAATTTATGATGTAAACGTGAATATGGCAGTTTGTAAAATTCCAATATAAGGGCATATACAAATTCAGAAGGAAAGTTTCTTTTAAAGCCACTGTCAATTGTCAAACATAACCATTGCAAAAACTATGTTAATTTTTAATTTTTATGTTTGATTCTATTTTTTTTATATACTTTACGTTTTATACATATTTTATGCATTTTTACCTGTAATTTACGTGTCATGTAGAAAACCTATTTTTTTTTACTCGCAATTGCACAACCTTCCCATTGATTTATACCAGACAGAATGAACATGTACTTCAATTTGTACAAATCGAATCAAAGGGTAAATTTTGCACTTGATGGTGCTTGTCACTTTTCACTAACTTCAGCAATGAGGATGAATAATGATTTGATGAAATTGATGAAGGAACACTATGCCCAGGCTGGAATTCAAATACCTATAAATCGAATACTTATACTAATACTAATACTTATGTATCGACTCTGCCAGTATCTACAGTGCACCTAGAGTATTCCTCAATAGTGACACAACATTTAAATAATAACTAACATGACTTACTCACGTCTGAGCTTAACAGAGGAAATATACTTTAACTGTAACACTTACGGCTCAACCAAGGGATCATATGCATCTTCATCAGATGACGACTCGGCACTATCTTCCAGTGAGCTATGAAACATTGGGGACCGACTGAAAAATAAAATCTATGTAAGTTTATAAGCTTATGCTGTCTAATCTGGAATATGTACCTCAAAAGTAACTCTACTATTACGGAATAATAATAATAATAAACATGGGACAAAGTTTCTAATGTGCAATAAATTATTACAAAAACATGCGCAATAGGTAAACATTCCCTTCTTGGCTATTAAAATGTTATAAATGCCTCAAGAAACACTGCCCAACTTAAACAAAAAGTTACTTTCATGAAATGAGAACTTTGGACATTATATTCAAGATTCCACACCTCAATTTTTCCCATAATAATTACCAAATAATCAAAACTTAATCATGAAATGTGCCATACATTAAAAATTAAATAATTACAAAATACATTTACACCAGTCACTTTTACTACCATAAATCTATTTTTTTACTGTTTTTACGATGTGATTATCAAAATTCATATTTTTATTTTAAATTTTATTTAAAATTCATGTTATAGTGTCTTATTTTACAGTAACTTTTGTCTTGGTCAGCATTTTTAATGTTTTATGAGAACGTAACAATCACGTTAGGTGAGAATACTAGCTGCAGTAAAAACAAAAACAGTAGCAGAAGAGGATGAAAAGATGAAAAAGAAGAAAGAATGTAAATTAGACGTAAGAAAAGTTGAGAAGGTGGTTTCATGTGGTATAGGTCGTGCGTAATAAAAAACAGAAATATGGCTCAAAAACAAAGTATGTGTGACGTGGGCATTGAGATGCACTTGTTTAAAAAACTTCCACACCAGAAAGATTTCTGCATGAACCTGAAGTACAGACATGCCGACATGTTATGTATTGAAGAGGTTTTCTCGGGCAATCAGCCAGGTGATTTCCGGAAAGGCTTCCGTGCTTTCAAGAGCTATACCGCGTTTGTTACAACCTGTCCCGGTTCCCGCGCTAGTTGCTCCCTGGCTTTTCTCGGTGCTGGGGAAGGTCAAAGCCAGGCAGCCAATTAAAATACTCAACGTCGCAACAGCGTCTACGTAAGCGCCTCTCTTCTGGCTTTCATTCGCTCCTCGCTGCCCAGCAGACGATTTTTTCCTCGTTTCTCATTGGCACCGAAACTCTCGAGCGCTCCCTAGCGCGGGAAAGGGGACAGGTTGTAACAAACGCGGTATAACGTCACTCTCATCTTCAGGGAATGAAGTGAAGATGAAGATGAGAGTGACGTTAGCTCTCGAAAGCTCGGAAGCCTTTCCGGAAATCACCTGGCTGATTGCCCGAGAAAACCTCGTCAATATTTGCTGCCAGGAAAGCTTCAAGAATTATTTTATGTTATATATTATTGTATTACAGTAAAACCTCGTTACTCTGGACCCCGATAAGCTGGACTTGGCTTAATCTGGACAGGCAAAAGGGAAAGAAAAAAAAAACAGTGAAGGAAATAAATTCCGAACTGTCCAAACAGAATATAGACATGTACTTCAAACCAATTTCCACAGCAAGAGTTTCGAGTAATTGCTTTACATTTTACTGTACTGCATAGTGTATTTAGGCCTATGCCCTTTAAATACACCATAATAAAACGTGTTTTGTTGCTATAAACTGAGTTTTAATGCACTTTCTACTGTTCTTTTAGGTTATTTCAGTTAATCCTGACTCTTGTTAAACCGGTCAACTTATCCCCCCCCCTTAGGCCAGATTAGTAAGGTCTTACTGTATTTACATTTGTCGTAGAATATGAAAGCAATTCTAAAAAAAACAATACTGTATAAAATAAGAAGACAGGTGAATACTGGTGTTTAATTTCAGTTAGTTTTGTTCAATGGAATCCTGCTTAAAGAAGAAAGAAACAAAAAAAAAAAAACTTTTTACACTAGTTCAATAAATTCCACACTTAAGGAGTTAAAGAAAAAGAGGAATTTTCAAGTTACCTATCACTCTTCTCAGTTGGCGATTGTCCGTCTCTATTGGAGCCTGAGTTGCTCTCGAGACTACTGGCCTTCTTCAACTTCATCAGGTTGAGTTTAGTTTCCAAGCTCATTCGGGCCGTACCGTTGTATGTAATATCCATGTCGATCCACAAGCCCCGTTCGTCCACTGCAGGTTTTGATACCCTGTGAATGATGGGAGATGCTCGGCCAATCTCCAGTTCAGAAACTATCAAGTCTTCCATGAAGTATGGCAACTGATAAAGAAAAATATCGATTAAATAGGAACCGACTATCCAGAGTGAAAAGTGGCAAAAGTTCGGGTACATAGGAAAACAAATACATGCATACGAACGCACATATGATTGATATGTAATGGTTACAGTTACACCATCTGCTGAAAATTAATGTGATCAGATGTTCCGTATTAGCTGGGACAGTCCTTTTTTTTTTTTGATTCTCTGTACCAATTTTTTAAAATGTAAAATGGAAAGCAAAAATGTTACTTTTCGTGACGATGACTTATATGCATATAGATAAGCGGCAATGCATCTTCACCACCATTACTATGAACTATGGAGTAGTGCCATTCAGCAAAATATTAATGAATGACTTCTAATTCTAAAGGACTGGTAAGTTGGAGTCTAGTGCGTATCATCATATATTTACACAGTACTTATTCATTTAATTAGTTTTCTAATATACATATTTATGATGAAACAGTTTCCATATTAAAATGTGTACATTTAGCCATCCCGTTATTCCTTCAGGAAAATATGAAAAATGTCCCATCTTAGCTTGAATTTACGCTTCAATTCAATGCTCCCGGTTGCGTAAAATGTCTGCTTTTGTGGTGATTTGGGAGACTGTGACCGTGACCCTGGTTTTAAATATTCTTACTGTATGCGATGGCCTTTACTAGGGGTGTGCGGGATCCTGAAAAGTCGGGACCAGGATCGGAAATAATTTCCCATCCCGGGATCTCGAGCAGTTGGGAAATACCGAATGGTCATTTTTAAAAGTCGTTAATTCTAGAAGTTTTCTGCATTGTACATGTCTAGAACTTATTGAAAATTGTTCGTTTTTGTACCAGAAATGCGAACACAATCACTTAAAGTGAAAATGACATGTAGAATTCGAGATTTCCAGACCTTCGGGAAATTTTGAACATTTCCTGTCCCGAAAATTTCCCGACTTTGTTGGGAAATTGCAAATTTTTCCCATCCCGAATGTTGGGACTTAAAAAATTTCCCATCCCGACCCAAAAAATTCTGTCCCACACACCCCTAGCCTTTACGTGTTCCCACACTTAAAAATACAGAGGGTGTGAGGTCACTTATGTAACCTGACCTTTGAGCTCATCCAAGTCAGTGGGTAATGGTGCAAAAAAAAAAAAAAAGTTGTTTTATGTATCCCCAAGAAAAAGTCACAGGGTGTAATATCTTGCTGAATTGGATAACATAAAATGCCTTCTGTTGCACAGACGCCATCTTATGAACGACAATTAAGGTTAGCGTCTATTTGGGTGCTGCTAATGGTATCTAGCAGCAGTCATTTAAAACACACAACGGCGGTTCAAGAAGTGCAAGTTTCATTCACTGGCAGTGCATGGTTGCACAGATACGAGGTTTCAAAATTGGGCCATTCTTTTTTAAACACACTGTACTTGTGAAGAGCAATAACAAAATGACAATTGTCGAATGGAATAGGACTTGCCTTAATGGTTGCCAGCTTCTTCTGGATCTTCTCCTGTATTTTCTCCACATAGAACTTGTCCCTGAGAACATTAGGGAGAATCCTCCCCACCAGGGCATTCACCCACAAGGTTTCTGGTGGTGAAGCTTGCGGGTCCTCCTCAATAGGTTTCAGCTTCTCTTCGCCCTTGTCTTGTTCCTCCTTTCCGGGATCTTTCTTCGACTTTGGGCCAGATTTACCTGGTCCCTGCAGAAATAAAAAATAATAATAAATAAAGCGTACACTGTACGGCAATATCCGATACCGACAAAGTATGGATCCCTACTTACTTGTTAAGAAAATCGTTACTAGTTACTTATTGTAACATGAATTACATATTGTTCTGTCTATAATTATTGAGGAACATATGTGAATGATAGTTTTTTTGAGTTTTAAGTTCACTTTTATGCACAGATAGGTTAACTAGGATTAGGCCTACAGTTTAAAGTGGGATCAGAACCAATATTTGCCACTTTTGGCAAATCGCAAACATGAGGATGAGAGATATGAAAGAATGCCCACACCCAGGCACAGAACCCTTGGTGTCGTAGCATGCCATACTAAGCACTTCACCACAGAGGCTGGTCAAGAGTGTACATAATTAAAAAGTTTAGTCACTACACGTATAATTTCTGATAACTGTCAATAATCAGTTGGATGTAAAAATTCAAATTGTTAAAATACTGCAAAGATATTATCATATCCATATCATTTAGCATGAAAACATAAAAATATAATCAGTTTCCTAACACCACACTCTCTTCTTTGACGTTTCATATACAACGAAACATTCCAAAAATAAGTACCTATGTTAGTGTTAGTTAAAAAAACTAAATATGCTGACCAAGGCAGTAATTTATTTTATTAAAAAACATAAACTAACGTAACGTTTCAACCTTCTAGCAAGGTCTTCTTCAGACTCTGTATCAAGTACAAAAGTAACCAGATACCACAAGAAGGGTAATATATATACACAAACATTACTCCCTCCAGACTATTTAGAAAGTTGTTTTGAACTTTCTAGCAGATGACTTTCACTTTCCAACTATACTTTCACCTAAAAGGCTAAACACACTTACTTCCATATAGAATGTGGTTGGACTTTTTAATCTCACGCTCTTTTCCCTTCATTTTTCTTCCTTTTCCTCTCCTCTTTTTCTCTTGTCCTTTCCACTCTTTCCAACATCTTCTTCCATTCTTTGTTTAACTTCAGTCCCCCATTCCAGTTCATTGTGTCTTCTTCGCCTTTCTTCTCTATTTCCTTGGCTTCCTTCCATTTTCTCACTAGCATTCTCTTCTCCCTTCCTATCTGCTTAGCCTCATCCCACTCTATGTCATGTCCTGTGTCTCTGTGTTTAAATATTGCATTTCTCTCTCTCTTAAGTCGTACATCATCCCTATGTTGTTTCAACCTGTCTTTCAGCCTTTTTTTCGTTTCTCCTATGTACACACTCTGACATTCTTTACATTTTACTTCGTAGATAATCCCTTCTTCTTCCTCTTCTCTGTTTTCCTTTTTCTTGTTAGCATTCCTCGCTATTCCTAAGATGCTTCTCCCTCCCTTCCTGTAAGTTTTAATTCCTGCTTTCCTAAGCACTTTGCATATCTTTTCTGTGGTCTTCCCCATACTCCTTATTCCAAACCTTCTCTCCTCTTTTTCTTTCTCTTCCAATTCTCCCCTGCCCGTTTTCTTACTTCTTCTGTTTATGTCCAGTCTATCCTGCTTCTCATAGCCATTCTTTTCCAGCTGTTTCCATAGGCTATTTATTTTGCCTTCTTTTTCACATTCTTTCATGCATATTTTCTTGATTCTGTCCTCCATATTCTTTATAAAATTTATTTTTGTCACCTCACTTACATCACTTCTTTTGTGGCAGAATACCCCTGCTGCACACTTCTTCTGATGCCAAGCGGTTTCAATTTCTTGTCCTCTTTTCCTCTTCATCAATATATCTAGATAGCTTAACTTGTCTTCTTCTTCTATTTCAAGTTCCAATAATATCCCTCTTTCTTCATCTTGAATTTGTTTGGCAAAAATGTCAAGCTGCCTCTTTGTTCCCTTCCATATGCCAAAACAGTCGTCCACATATCTGCAAAACAGAATCATTTTGTCACCTCCCTTTTCTATCACTTTCTTTTCCCATTAATTCATAACCAATTCAGCCAATGCTGGGCTTAGACTGGAACCTATATTTAGTCCTTCACTCATTAACATTATTTTATCTCCCATTATACTGTAACCGTTATTCCAAATGGTTTCCTGCGCCTTCACTACCCTTTCACTATCCCATTCTCCTATAATTTCTTGTCCCATTCTCTTTTTAATAATGTCCAAAACGTGTCCCCTCTTGATGCTCGGGAACATACTTTTCACGTCTAAGCTAAACATTGTCGTCTTCATCTCATTTAACTTAAGTCCTTTTATGAGGTCTACTACTTGTTCACTGTTCTTAACTGCTCTGCTTTCTTGCTGTGTTACTAACATGTCAATAACTTTCTTTAATTTCTTTTCTAAGGGTTCCAAAATATTGTTTCTGCAGTTCATTACTGGTCTTAACTTTATCTCCTCTTTGTGTATCTTTGGAAAGCCTTTCAAACTTGGTAGTCTTCCTGTCTCCTTTATGCATTTCTTGAATCCACTCCTCCTACAGTCTTTATTCTTGTGGTATCTGGTTACTTTTGTACTTGATACAGAGTCTGAAGAAGACCTTGCTAGAAGGTTGAAACGTTACGTTAGTTTATGTTTTTTAATAAAATAAATTACTGCCTTGGTCAGCATATTTAGTTTTTCATAATAATGGAAACAAGGCTTAATGGAGTTATAATGTTAGTTAAACTGCACTTTCTAAGAGCAACAACTTAACTGCAAGCACTACTGGAAATGACATGTCCTCGACTGTCATGTTATCACTTAAAACATGTCTAATACTTTACCTGCATGCAGACCAACTTATAACAATCGGGAAATAAACATATGAATTTCAAAACACGTACAGAAAGTAACTTGACACATACACATGCAAATACATGCCAAATCAAATATGATGTGTGCACAGAACCTGAGAATTAATGATAATCAATATGCTCAAACAATAAAATGAACTTTCAAATAGTCCAAAAGATTGTTTTAAGCACACAGGCTGGGTTGGAACACAATGCATCTTAAGTGTGTAACTTTTATCATTGACATGAACTACAACAAAATGCTTAAAAAAACATGAAAATATGAATTCTGAAAATTTATTACAACAGGATAGTTAAGAGTATTTAAATACATATCAATTCCATGTCACTCTTGTGAAAAATCTTAATTTATTTGTCTACTGATTTCAGTGACTCTCTGCCACCATACATAGAGGCTTATTCGTTCATCAGTCTTCTGTGAATTGTCAGAAGTGAACAGTCACCTATATCAGTAGGCAAATGAATAACAATTTTTTTCAAGATGTGAATTTCAGCCATGTTTATGCCATGAATTTAAATCATAGTACCAGTTATCAGCATATAGAGAAATCAACAAAATTAAACTGTTATGCCACTGTTTAGCCAAATGTTTAGCACTCTTGCCATAGGTGCAGTGGTTCTGGGTTCAATTCCCTGTAGGAACTCCAAAAATTTTGGCGTTGACCCAACATAGTGAGCACAACTGGATAGCTACTTGACAAGAATAAGTAGCAGGCTCTGGTTTCGGAAGCCAGAAAACAGCGGCGATGGGACTTCATGTACTGACCACATGTCACCCAAAGAAAAAGCTGTTCTGGTAGGCCTTGGGCTTTCGAGGGCCGTTGAGCATGGAGTTTAATTTTCATTTAATAATTAAGGATGTACAGAAATGAAATTTATGCTCGTACTGATGAAATTTGCTGACAACTGAACTGATATTGTATCGACGAGGTATGAAATTAGAAACATTTTACAAAGAACCTCAATGGTCCATTCAACTACTTAATAATGTATGTAATTTTGTCACTGAATAGGGTTTTGATTTAGAAAAATACTTGTATGTTAAGCTAACCATCAAATGCCAGATTGGAAGTGTCTGGAAATTATGCCAACGACAGCTTAGGACAATCAGCAATATGCAATTTTGGGACATTAATGTTCTGGACATTCATTTTGTATTCATTCATGAGTTTACTACTTGTGACACACTGCGTGACAGAGAAAGTTTGATTTGATTTGGTTTATTATACTTCGCTTTCCTGCCAGTTTTGACTAATTGCGAAGAAGGGGATGATTTTAATGATATAATGAAATTGATGAACTGACACTCACAAAGAACACCCATGCCGGGAATATAACACGGGAAATAAATTTTCAATGAAATTTATGAATTTGGCTGCTATGGGGATTAGAAGTTTAGTGCTTTGAGTTTCAGTTCCAGCAACATTCATACATTACCATTGTGCAAACAGGTTCTTTGTGTTATGGTAATAATAAAAACAGCAGTCAAAAGTTTAGATGTCTGTACAATTACAAAGGATTGCATATTAAATATTTATACTATATGTACTTTCACGTAACGTAAAAAAACATATTCCGATCCCAGATGTACGAGGGTAAATACAAAACTAAAGGCAATTTTTTTTTCTTCGCAGGAATAAACGAAGACTAGGTGTGTCTGACGTCACCACGTGTATACTTGGAGTGATGTGGAAGTAGGAGTATCTGTCACTGCCCCATTCAGTCGAGTGTCGTGGAGCAAAAGAGTCACATGTATGGATGCACCACTCCACGAATGCACCATCAAGGAATAGCATGCCGTAGTGTACTTTCTGTGGTCGGAAGGAGTAAAACCGAGAGTAAAAATGACTCAACAAAAGGTGTATGAGTGAATGATCTGGCGCCATCAGATTACCACATCTTCGGCCCTTTGAAGGAAGCACTGGGTGGTCATCGGTTCAGGTCAGATGACGAGGTCCAGCAGGCAGTGCAGACGTGGCTTCGTAAGCAACCAAAAACCTTCACGGACGGGATACAGAAGCTGATTGCACGATACCAAAAGTGCATTTCCGTGCAGGGGGTATATGTGGAAAAGTGATATGTGTCTTCTTGTGTGGAAATAAAGATGTTACGTGAAAATTACCTTTACTTTTTGATTTACTCTCATATTATGTGCAGCGGTACTCAAAGTGAGGGGTGCGAAGAAATTCAAATTGCATTCCCTCAGCTGTTCAACTGTCTCCATGTTAAAATATAGTAGCATCCTCGCAGTTAGCCCCAAGGCTCAAGCAAACACCACTTCCCCCCAGACTAACAATTTCCACTGATATGCAGTCATTTTGAAACCCTGACATTCTTTCTCATGAACCCAGTATAAGACTATTTCTGACAATTTGTATATTTTGATGTTACTGTAATTGAATTAAAACTCTACTTAGTTATTTTACATCTCTTTTCTACCATTTGTAGCTAAGCCAGATGAAGATGCATGATAATTAGATGAAAGTGACAAAGGAACACCCCATGTACAGGCCAGACCTGGAACCGTTCGTTGTAAGTGTCTTTCAGTCTGCCCTGCCCTGCCCTGTGTAATTCTAAAACATCTATTTTTATTGCAAAAAAAAAAAGAACATGTGCAAATAGTGAAGAAATCTTGTAAAAAACGTGTACCATGCTCTTAAACTGTTAATATTACAAATAAAGAACTTAATCTCTTACGTCGCTAGGCAAAAATAAAACCAAAATAAGCAAAACAAACCAAAGCAGCACTGGGGTTAACGGATGCAGAAATTTGTCCCCTGAGTTTGTGCACCTGCTGAAGGAATTTGCCGGTGGACTTGTGCGATTCGGTCTCCCCATCCGATGTGGTTTTCGTGGACGTCAACGACACCACGTCTGGTGGTTTGGAAGTGGTGGGGGTATCCACAATGCTGCGGATGCTCTTTGAATCGGGCTCCGTGCCGTTGAGGGAAGTGCTAAATGAAGATTCCTTGGATGTGCTGGTCTGTTTAGCAGCTGCGGCAAGTCTTCTGTACCTGCAAGTGCCAGAACATGCTTTAGTCATCAATAGAGCCAAATGTTTATGGTGAGTAAAAGATCAAGATTTCCTTACGAAAACAGGCATATTTTGGGATCAAAAGTGGTATATAAAATGGCATTTTGGTGTTAAAATGGTGTATAAGTCACCACACAGCATACATATCATATTGAACAATATGTTCAATATGATCCCTGTTATTGTGAATACACATGTCAATGAGTTTGATCCACTCAGCTTGTACTGCATTCAGTGTTGTGACGGAGATCTTAGAACATGAACCAAGAATACAGTGTTGCAAGTGGCCAATGTCTCTCCTGATACACGATCGCCTTCAAGTGACCCCACAGATAAAAATCCAGTGGTGTTAAATCTGGGGAGCATGGCGGTAACTCCACTGGTTCCAGTGAAACCAATCCAGTAATTATGGAACTTGACATCCAGCTACAGTGAGTGTGCTATGAATGTATGGCAACTTTTGAATTGCCCTGTAGTTATCAGAGTATTAAGTTTATTCCTGTATAGAGGAGTCCATTTTTGCTTCTCAAATATTTACAGCAGAATTAATCAACTTTCTGTAATTTGTGATTTGTATATAGCAAAATGCACTTCACACTTTTAAAAAAAATGAAAAAATGAACATTACAATGTGTTATTTGAAATTTCGTGTTTTCATCGAAAACTCACAATTCACAGACTAAAAACTTGAGCCTTCCAGATAGTAATATCCAGTCTTACCGAAGAACAAAATTAAATATAACAAAAGTGGCAAAAGCTTGAAATAATACCTTAGTACATGCCAAAACTAGTCATTTTTAACTCAGCTACTTAGTGAAATGATGGCATGTGTTATGCTTTATCTACATTGTCACACATACATATTACGTGGTACAGTTTTGCATTCTGTCAAAATGAGTGCACATACTAGGAAAAAGGCAATACTGAGTTCCAAGTCATGACTTTCTACTCTCACCGGATTATTAAAAAATAAATAAATAACCCGTGGCGCAACAGCCTATTAGGGCCAGGTCGTACCTGCCGAGGTGGGAGTTCATCCAACCAGTTACAGGGTGACGTGTGGTAAGCAGGACGAACCCCCTCCCCCTTTATTTATTTTATTATTTATTTTCACTTCTTCATCAGTGTCTAATCGCTTGTCACTCAGGAAGGTCTTCAGATGGTGGAAGAGGTGTTAGTCGCTAGGCGCAAGGTCTGTTTGTGAATACCGTTTGAAATGAGTGGGAATGATTGCGCGTGCAGGCTCCCGGCATTCTTTGAGCAGCATTATGGCAACTGTGTTCTGGGACAGGCAGGGTGTTTTGTTAGTGGACTTTTTGCCGCAAGGAACAACAATTAACTCAGCTTCCGTGAGTAACTGGCTATCATCACAGGCGGCAGAGTTCTATGAGGAGGGTATCCAAAAACTCATAGTTCGTTACGATAAATGTTTAAACCAGCAAGGAAATTATGCAGAAAAATAGAGAAGTGTATGTAAATTCAGAAAATAAATGGTTTCTTAAAAAAACATTTACTTACTTTGTTTTTATTGCAAAACGGACCTTGCTTAAAAAAATAACCCTCGTATTTTAATCTTTGCATTATTTGATATTAGGTGAGAAGATAAAAGTTAATTAATACAAAAATACCATGCATTACCTGAATTAAGTCTGCTTGTAATTTCCACCTTAATGTAGTTTTCACTTGTTAATATTAATAACCCGTGGCTCGACAGCCCTTGAAGGGCACAGGCCGATCTCCCGACTGCCAGTCTCTCTCCCACAATCCTACCTCGAGGTGTAGAGATCTTCAACCGGTAAATGGGGTGACGTGGGGTCAGCACATTGAACCCTCAGCTGTTACAAGAGATTTCCCAGACCGGCTTACGCTACTCACTCGTACCTCCCCAATTTCCTCATCATGTGGGTTGCCACCGGTCCTATACACAGGCCGAGAACCCAAAGACTGAACCCAGGCAGACTCCCAATGCCGTCCCACAGTCAGAGTCCTGTGATGGTCCAGGCATCTGATTACCATGTGGGAGACCTGGTTTCGATTCCCAGGGTGGTTGATGTCAAATGGATGGAACAGCTCTTGAGTTCACCCAGCCTCTAAAAACTTGGTACCTAGGTTCAACAGTAGGGTGTAAAAGGTGGCTGGATTATGGTGCTGATCACATCACCTCAACAAATGGCCACAATTGTGAACATGTGAGGCCCTGCATCCACATACAACTTCACAGTATGTTGAAATATGCAGGGGGTAGCGTTAACTTAGTCCTGCACATGAAGGGTTCAGAGTAAAAGTGGCATAACTCCACTTTTCATGAAAATTGAGTTTCATATATAACTTAGAACTGTGAAGTATCAACATTTCAGAACTCATAAGCATCTCCTAAGTTTGTGCTCCAATAGCTAAACATAGAACTAAGCTATCTAAATGTTCCTTTTTCTCAAAACTGTCTTAAATGAAGTTACATCACTTGTGCTCTGATTATTATTAAATAGTAAAATTACATTTTCTAACTTCTCTTAGTCTGCAGCAACATAGTGAAAGTTCTAATTCACATAAAAACCAAGTATCCTTACCAGTCATCCTTTTCTCGGTCTGTGCGAGTCAAGAAATAGAGACATTTCTCCTCAGTGTCCGCCACGTGGTAGTACGACTCATCCTCGCTGACGCTGTCATCTTTCGACATATTGTCGGAACCAATAGATTTATCATCAGAATCAGTACTATGATCTTTAACCATCTTGGAAGAGCTGGACTTAGACTTATCGTCTGATGCAACCCTCTCGTCCATCGACTCCACATCCTCCTCCTTTGGGATGTGCACGCTATTGACCTTGGAGCCTGCTTTCAGAATGATGCATATTGGGTACTTTTTGCTCCACAGCCTGAAAATATAGACAATATGATACACTGCATCACATATTTACCACATTGCCCTTAAATATTTCCATCACACTGTAGCACCATCAGAAGGAATAATTTATTGAAACCTTTATTATTTTTACATTGCTTTTCTGCCTTTTTAGACTATGTACGATAATGAGGATGAAAAAAAAATTATATCAAATTTAAAGACATGCTCAGAAGGAATGCCCATGAGCAGACAAGAGTGATGAATTGTGAGCCGAGCATTCAATGTGTTCAACGAATGAGACAACACACATGGAATCAGAGTTTTCACCTGCCATCTGACTTTTAAAATTTAGTTCTAATTAAATATATTCTTTTAATATTTTGAGTTTGCTTATGGAAATCCCCATTCGTTTTTTTTTAAATAAATAAATAAGGGTACAGTATGTATTTTTTAATGTTTGTGTTTTCTCGGCATCACGTATATAATTAAATCAGAATAATCATTATAATTTTTTCACTGTTGCTAGTCAAATTAAAAAAAAAATCTGCGATGATATGATAAGAGTCGATCATATATTAGAATGTATGGGATAGTTATTCATGTTGCTATCGGTTGAGCCTTTAATTACTTTTAATCCAGTCTTGTATTAAATTAATAAACTAAATGTTTTAAGATCATTATCTTAGATGGATTCATGGCTTTCATTTGACTCCTCCCCCCCAAAAAAAAGCTTCTAAGAGAAAGGGGGCTGCAGTGGCTGTTCGTGAGGTCTGCAAGGGGCAGGGCACATTCAAAATATAGGCTAACCTTAGAACTAATGGAAGTCATACCAGCAGCATTTAATACATATCAAATTAAAAGTAGATAATACTTTAGAAAAGTTTACCTTGTCATTTCAGTTCTTGCACATCAGTTCTACTCTCCTATTTTTGGCTGTATCAAATTCCTCAATCAAAGCATCTTTTCCGTTGAATAAAATGCACGGAAAACAAAAAAGGGATTAGCTACAGGACACCCGCACATCCATTCCCACTTTTCGTAAACATTTTTATTAAATTTTCTGTTGTATGTTGTTTTTATCTCTGAACACTTGATTTATGGAAAGTTGTGGCTAACAATCGGTCTTGGTGATTTAAAATTTGACTTTGCAAGTATCTCACCTGATTCATTTCGTCATATTTTCACTCGCACGGTAACACTTCACTAAGGAACTCGGTAAATAAGACCAATTTATAAAAACTTTTCAAAACACATCGAACCTTCACAAGACTTCCCCGACTCCTTCCCAAGTTCCCTCCCATTCCTTTTGTAAATGGACCCAACCACCATCTAGTGGGAAACAGAAGAACAAAGCCGGAAGTGTTGGGTCTCAGTCATACTGTGACCACTCGCAATGAAAACACCCATAACACCTCCGACCTCTCCCGCACCTCAGAACGTAGGGATGATGTTTAAGCAGTGAGGCAAGTCTGCAACCAGAATGTAACCATTGCTATGTTGCCAAGTTTCGTTCAACCCACTAGAGCCGTCTTAGCTCCGATGAAAACTGCTTGCAGCACAGCAAATACAAGCGTTGCAAACAAGTATAAATTGTTATAATTGTAGTTCTTTTTATATACATAATGGATGAAGTGGCACGTGACCATGTGAACCATGCCTGAGGGGCTGGCATCTGAATTACTTCTAGTTCTTCTTACCCCTGAATGGAATAACTGGAGGTAAAAAAATATGAAAAGTATTGGGAGTCAAGTAATTTAAATATTTCAGAAGTGCAAATAGAACACAGTTTGAGTGTGAGTGTGCCAGTCAATAGGGTGTCTGAATGCCACGTGGAGTCCCATTAGGTTGGCAGATCTAAGGTCATAATTTTTTCCAGCCTTGCCCCTACATAAACTGCCTCTGAGGTTCACCCAGCCTCAAATTAATGGGTACCTAAGGGCAGGGACGGGGAGGTTAATAAATGATTGCAAAACAAGAGGAAAATCAAAACTTCAGTTTCTTAAGCACACACTAGTACTTGTCCCATTTTAGAGTGTGGAATGAACTTTCTCCTCCAGTAGCATCCCTTACTAATCGTAACAACTGCTAAGAAAAAATTACAAAATCTATTCTTAAATTATCAATATATATTGAAGCATTCACGAATAGCAGCTTTCATCATATTACACTACTTCATAAAAACAACTATTCTTATTTATTTTTCTCATTACTTGCCCCCCCCCCCTCCATCTTGCCAATCCTTGACTACATCTTGTCCTTACTTATGTATTAATACATATTTTTTCTTTGTAAAAAATTATCATCTTAATTTGTGTAAATCTTACCTAAAAGACACCAAGCACAATTGTATCTATTCACATGTGTATCCTTTCGTTCAATCTTGTGAACATTGATAAAGAATAGTGACGGCTATTCAGTTGAAGTACGTGCAGTGACTATTCACCATAATTTAGTGTAAACAAAGGTTTTTATTAAATTATCCTTGTGATGTGTATTAGTATTAAAAAAGCACATTTGTACATTGTGGTCTGTTACACAGCAGTCGCCCTTGACAACAGTTTTTGTAGCACGGATCCATCCCCAGTGCAGAGCTCTATCTGGTGAAGTGGTAGCAATGCATACCAAAGTAGTGGTTTTATCTTGGTTGCCATGACAACTGTGATGTCACTGCTTGAGGTGCAAGCTTTGCCATTGCGAGACTGAAGAACTGTCGGCGGTGAAAGCAAGCTCTGCACTTGGCCTTGCAAAGAGTTGAACTGAGTGCACATTGTTACCCATGTCGTTTCCTTTCATGCAGTTTTATGAGAACTATAGTTTTTCTTGTATGTACGCATTGCTTGCATTGTAGAATTATTTTGCATTGTAGAAACCCAAGCACAGGTTTGTCAGCTCACATCATCGAAGAGAAGCATTTGATTAAAAAGCGAAGGGTTTTAAAAAGATTGACGGGAAACAGAGTTGAATGTCTGGGAAGCTTCGTTCATTGTAGAAGAACACTGGAATAAATTAAATAATGAAAATGGTAACATAGATCCAGTATGGAGTTTTCTTTTTCACAAATGGAGTAAGCCACCATCTTTAAAATTTAATGTAACAGAAAACATCAAGAGACTTTGTGAAAACAATGATGACTTTGAATTACCTGATGATATTTGGGATTCATAATTTTAAATAAAAAAATAATGTGATCAAAATTTTTTATCTGAAATAAAAATAAAACAGACTGCTTCTTTTCACAGTTAAGTTGCTATATTACAACAATGTAACATTAACAACATCCATTATATAACGGATTCTTTTGGTTTAAAAAATTGCTAACCATTGTTATAACTGTATCTTTAGTCAAAATGAAAATAAATGTCTGATGAAGGGAGCGTGTGTTCTGTTTTCTTATGCCTGTAATAACCATAATCTACAGGAAAATAATTAAGAGAACTAGGTTTTATGATTTAGTGAGAGTGAGTGTGAGTCAGTGAGAGTGAGAGATAAGAGTGTGTGTGAGTGTTAGAAACCACATTTTCTCATTGGGAAGACAAAGATAAGAATAATGTTTTAGTTTTATACTACCCCATTTTTTTCTACTAGCCCCAACGCCAGAACCACCAGTTGTTGCTGATAAAAAATAATTGAATTGAATAAATCCAAAAAATGGCTAACATCGAAAATATGTGCGGACGTAACTCTACAGCGCCCTATATGTTCTCATGGAATAATGCAATGTGCACAGGAAACTTTACCTTCTAACTTAATACACCCTGATGAGAATGCCACCTCTGGTGCGACAAAAATCCAATGTTTTTTAATCTCCTCTCATCTGTTTGATGGCATTATACGTATCCCACGCTCAATGCAGAACAAATGCGCCTGCGTGGATAGGAATGTCAGGCACTCATGTTTGGTAAACTTCTATATAACCCCACAGAAAGAAAAAATCAAGAGTACTGTTTGGGAATCTAGGACACCAAGCAATGAAACGAGTCCCTCTACAAATGCTGCATTCACGAAATCCCTGTGTCTGTAGCTTAAACTGTCTAAATGGCAGCATACAGAAATGGACGACTCACCTTTTCCGAATTAGTCCTTCTGGAAGGAGCTTAATTTCACAGCCTGAAATATCGTAAGTCCTCACATAGAAGAATCTTGCATTGTGTTTTGGTTCATTCCACATCGCACGTTTCGGTATCTTAGATCTTGTATGATAGAGAAGAAGCAACGTTCCTTCCAAGCACACATACACTGACTGTGTGTGTCGAACGTGGTAAATATCAGGATTATATTCACCAGGATATTCATTGATCCAACCCTGAAACAAATTTAAACAATGATTAATCTTGAATAACACACCGCATGCACGTATGAGTGTATTAGGGAAGGACTTCCGAATTAAAACGCAAATTATCTAAACCCAGCGGGATTCATGGATTCAAATCTGAATATTGAATCCTGACACTCAATCCTAAATTTTACATCCAATAAAGCAAATAAAATAAACTGCCTTTTAAAATATGAAACTTGTAATACAAAATGAAAGAGAAATATGAGGAATATCAAACACGAGTTCTAAGGTTCTTGTGAAGGAATAACATAATGATGCTACATATATGACTATATATATATATATATATATATATATATATATATATATATATATATATATATATATATATATATATATATATATATATATATATATATATATATACATATACAAGAATAGGGTTAGAAATGGTGCCAGAAGGGCGGATAAATACAAATAATGAAGGAGACAGTAAACACTTACCACACGAATAGAAATAATTCAATATTTCGCGATCTGAGTCGCATTTTCAAGAACCGACTAAACCGACTAAATGAGTTCACCACCATTCAAATTCACCTGGTTCCACTCCAAAGACCAAGTGACCTTCCTCGATGTGGACATCCACATTGCAGGAGACCACTTGGAAACATCCATACATATCAAACCAACCAACCACCTCCAGTATCTCCACTACTCCAGCTCACACCCCTACCACACCAAAAAAGCCATCCCATTTTCCCTTGCCCTCAGAGGCCAGCGCCTCAACTCATCCCCCTCATCCCGCCAAAACTACAACCTACGCCTGCACCAAGCCCTAACCAACCGTGGCTACCCCTCCACCCTCATCAATAAACAAATCACTAGAGCTAACTCCCACAACCGCACCAAACAACCCAAAACCAACCCTCCAACTCTGATCACCCAATAACACCCTCACATTATGAAAATCAGACATACCCTCCACTCCCTCCTCCCCATCCTGCACAGTGATCCCGAGACCAGAGACATCTTTCGGGAAAAACCTAGGGTCGTCTTCCGTCGCCCCCCCCAACCTCCAAAACATCTTGGTCCGAAACACCCCCACCCCTTCCCCCAGCCCACAGGTGCAACAAACCCAGATGCAAGACCTGCCCCATACTCATCACCTCCCCCACCCTCCTGATCCCTACAGCGGCAGGTGAGTTCACCCTTCACCCTAAGGGCACCTGCCACTCATCCAACCTAATTTACACCCTCATCTGTCAAATCTGCGGCAACTTCTACCTAGGCAAAACCTCCACCCCCTTGAATCTAAGGATAAATAATCACCGTTCCTCCACCCAAACCTCCGATTTCACAGTTGCCATCCACACCAACAGCCATAACACCACCTTCAATAACTGCTTCCGTGTTGCCATCATCCACCTTTTACCCCCCCCCCCCCCGCTCTGACACATCTTTCCGCAGGCGATGGGAAAGGGCCTATATAGCAGGCATGCATGCCACTATACCCCCCGGACTCAACCTAGCCAACCAGTAACTCTTTCCTCTCCTCCCCGAAACTACCCACCCACCTTACAGTAAACACTGGCTAAAGTATTTCATGTTTCCTTTCAACTGTTTCTGGCAACACTGACCGTAGAGACGCTACGGTCAGTATTCTGTGCCTCTACTCAAAGTGTCGTCGATCTTTTATCTACCTTCTTGAAAATGCGACTCAGATCGCGAAATATTGAATTATTTCTATTCGTGTGGTAAGTGTTTACTGTCTCCTTCATTATTTGTATATATATATATATATATATATATATATATAAATAAGCATTTAGAAACAGTCTTTGTCCTTGCAGTCAGAAGTGGAATAAGTGAGGAAGTAGAAAGGGTAAATGACAGAATAATAAAACTAAAAATGAATGTAAGAGGGAAAGTAATAGAAATAATTCAAGTGTATGCCCGACAAACAGGATGTACAAGGGAGGAGAAAGAAGAATTTGAAAAAGACTTGGAAGAACAGTAGGAAAGGAATGGCAAATTGTGATGGGTGATTTTAATGCACAAGTGGGAAGAGACAGGAAAGGGTATACGGAAGTACTTGGAGCAGATGGATGGGGACAGAGGTATGAGGAGGGAAGGAGGAAACTGGACTTTTGTAAGAGTGACGACTGTTAGTAGGTAATAGCTGGTTAAGAAGAAATATGACAACCATAAGATTAGATACAGTTGGAATAATGAACAGAAGTCTGTAATAGATTATATATTGTTAAACAAGGAAGTAAAGTAATACACAGTGAGAACTTAGACAGTGACCACAGGCTACTAGTAGGAGACGTGAGGAGATGGAAAATAAAAGATAGAAGGGAGGAACAAGAGATAAGGATAAGAGTGTGGAAATTGAAGGATAAAATGATAAAAGAAAAATATCAAGAAATATTGCGAACAAAAGTACCAAGAGATGAACCCAAAGGAGTAGAAACAGAATGGATAAGATTTAAAACAGAATTAGTAGACGCACCGGAAAAGGTATGTGGAAGGACAAGCAAGAAAAGAAAGAAACACCGTGGTAGAATGAAAGAACTAGAGAGGCAGTGAAAAACAAACATGATGCATTTAGAAAATGGTTTAAATGAAAATCACAAAATGCATGAAAAGAGTACATGGAAAAGAAGAAAGAAGCAAGAACAGTAGTAAACGAGGAAAGAAGAAAGTGGATGGGCGAATGAACCAAAGTGCTAGAAGAAGATATGAAGAAGATGTAGATGGGAACTAGAAAGTATTGTATGGATTAGTGAGAGAAAGGAGAAGAGAAAGAGGAGACAGCTGTAAGCTAAGGGATGAAAGGGGAAACGTTGTAGAAGAGGATGAAGAAATAAGGAGTTGAGTTGAGTTGGTGTTTTAAGTCCACTTTATGCACAGTAAGGCTAATTGGGACTGGACCTACAGTTTAAAGTGAAATAAGGAGAATGTGGAGCTATCATTTTGAGAAATTGCTGAACGTGAAAAAAGGAAATGAACATGAAGAAGTGAAGGAAAAAATGAATCTCACATGGAAAGAAGTGGAGGAAGCTCTGAAGAGAATGAAGAGAGTTAGAACACCTGGAATAGATGAAGTGCCAGTGGAAATGATACTAGGAGCAGGAGTGATTGGTGTGCAGTGGCTGTACAGTGTTGAAATCAGTGTGGCAAGAGAAAGAAGTGCCAAGAAATTGAACAAAGAGACTAATAGTTCCCATATTGAAGGAGGAGGACAGAAAGGAATGTAGAAACTACAGAGGAATAACACTTATGTGCCACTCAGCAAAGGTGTATAAGAAAATATTAGAGAAAAGAATAAGGGAAGTAACAGAGCTGAACATGAGAGAGGAATAGTATGGATTTAGAAGAGGCAGATCAACAATAGATCTGATATTCACCATAAGGCAAATACAGGAAGAGTGGTTCAGTATAAGTAATGGACTAAAACAGGGAAGTGCTCTTTCGCCATTGCTCTTCTTAATTACAATGGATGCTATTATTGAAGAGATGGGGAAGAAGATAGGAGAGGAAGAGAAGAAGGTCCTGTTGTTCGCTTATGACTTAGTAATATGGGGAAACAGGGAAGAAGTAGTACAGAGACAGCTTGATAGTTGGAATAAGGAAATCAGAAGAGCAGGAAAGAAATTCAGTGCAGAAAAGAGCGAGGTGCTAATAACAACAAGAAACAGAGCCAGAAATGAACCAAGAATAAAGATTGACACAGAAGAGTTGAGGGTAGTGGAGAGCTTCAAATATCTAGGAACCATAATTGAGAGAAGTGGAAGAATAGATGAGGAGGTAAACAGAAGAGGACAAATGGGTGGTGGACTATATCAAAGCGTTCTCATATGGAACAGGGATGTACCTATGAAATGCAAGAATGTAATATATTAACACATACTATGCGTCAATAATTACGTACGGAGCAGAGACTTGGACAATTACAGAGAGAGATAAAAGTAAGATGCAGGCGGTGGAGATTAATTTTTTAAGGAGTATATTTTGGAAGACTAGAATGGATAGAATAAGGAACACACAGTGGGTGTAGTGAAGCTTCAGGACAGGATAGATTAGGCACAGATGAGATGGTTCAGACACATGAAGAGGGTGGATGCAGAAAGACTACCAGTAAGATCTTACAATGCACAAGGAGTGGGAATAAGGCCAAGGCGGAGACCAAGATGTCGGTGGAAAGAGCAGATAGCGGACAGTGTTAGGAGAAGAGGACAATGTTGGAACAATTGGAACACCGTGGAAAGGGAGGAGTGGTGGAAAACCAGGAAAAAAAAAAGGAGGAGGATTGACTTCTATGCCAACCCAGCCAGAGGCAGGAAACGGCAAAGGATGGTGATGAATTATTATAAAAATTAAAATAATAATAATAAATTAATAATTTTGTGCTAATTGTATAATTATATAATGAAATCATGGAATGAAAATATTATTTTACATGAAATATGTAAATTCACTGCAGTGTCAAAATTAAATGAAAAGTAAACAAAAGATTGATTGATTTGATTCATTTTCTGCAACATTTCGCTATTCGCGAAGCCAAGGAGTGACGATATGATAAAACTGATGAAGGGACACTTGGAAAGAAAAAAAAAAAAAAAAAAAAAAAAAAAAAAAAAAAAAAAAAAAAAAAATCCAGGCTGGGATTTAGACCTCAGATATCACAGGGCAGTAAACAAAAGAGAATTATGATTAGAGAATATTGGATATGATTAAAAAATGCCACTTTGATACACAAATTAATAGTTTCATATTGAACACACACAGTTTTGTACTGAATGTTGCACCAGCAGCACATGGGGAAGTGAAAAGAAACAATAAATTAAGAAACTCTTTTTCATACTCCCATAAATCTTGGTTTTAACCTTCAAAATGTTCTGCTTTTTGGTCTTTACGAAATATACAAATTAAATTTTTATTAACTCTAATAATGTTTATATCATGATTATATAGGTCACCTGTACTTCAGACTAAGGTAGAATAAAAAAAACAAAAACTGAAAAATTCTGGTTGTATGCCCTGCGTATATTGCATGCCCCAGGCCCCATCCCATCTAGGGCTGACTGACCAGCATGATGGAACTTGGTTCACCAATGAAAAGTCTCTTTGCAGACCATGGCTCTCATAAGCACTGTTATGACATGGAATTTAGTATTTAATTTTATACACTAATTTGATGTTACCAGTTTATACAGGGTGGCCCAAAAGTAGGCATACAGTCTGAAAAGAAAAAGAGAAATGAACATACAAACAACAACAAGTTATGGTAGTACTACGACTGTGTACTTTCAAATTACCAGCCATCATTCATAGTATCAAGATATCTGAAAAAGATATGAACTTACAAACAACAATGCCAGGCCGACAGTCGTATATACTGTATAATTACTTTTGGGCCACCCTGTATAACCAATTATGCAAAAATTACTATAATGACAATTGAAATATCTTGTGCGCAAGAAACAAAACACTTACCTCAAACCTGTTCGACGGTTGATGCTCTTTGGCAGCAGGCACTGTTAAAATAGGGAGGCTGCTGTAGTCAGGAATGGAAAATGACTGTTTTAGTTCACCAGGATAACACAACCATTGCCAAATAGAAAACACAACCGCAGATATCATCACACCCACTATTAGACCTGAGAGAAACGCTGGCATCGGTATCACACTGTACGCTAACACTATAATGCTAAAATATGCCACGTAATAGTTCATAAAAATCAACTTTAGAACACCGAACACACCAATACGTTGATTGCACAAGTGAGGTTCGAAACACACATGCTTGCCACGGTTGGGAACACCAATAAGAGACGGGGGTTCGGAGGTACCAAACAGTGTTTCTTCCTTCACTTCGATTCCGGACTCCACCTCTTCGTCGATTGCATCAAAGTCCTCCAAAGATCCTTCCTTGCAGGCGCACAACGACGACATGCTCACCGAAGGGGATTTACTCAAGCCGCTACGAATGTGTCTCTGTCGTAATTCGATAAGTTTTGGCCGGATTTTGTTTCGTAGCGATATGTCCTTAATATGTCCAAATTTCTTTTTAGGTGCGGCATCTTCCTGCAGCGCAATGTCCCCTTCATCTTTTAACTTTTCCTCGGCGTCAACGTCACCCTGGTTCTTTTCGACTGGCACATCACAGTTTCCCGAAGGCGTCACAGATTCTACACGCACGTCCTGGCTTTGAGCATCCATTTCATTCTTCGTCCCTTCGCCTCCTTCCAGCAGCTCCACTTCTTTCAAGCTCAACGACTGAACGCAATCCTCGGATTCGCTCACATTCAAACTGTCCTTGCTGATGCTACCACTCATTTTATCTTGCTCCGATCCTTTACCTGCCGACTTCTTATCGGTTTTGATTTCACTGAATTTTTCCTCAACCGTCTTTGTTATCTTGCCCTTCAACTCGCTTATCAAGCTCCAAGCATCGATAGTATTGTCGAGGCTAGCATTTCCACTGTCGAGGCTTGTGGACCGTTTGCCAAACTTCTGAATGTACTCCTTCATTGGCGAAGGATCTCGTGAGGGAGTTGCATTCTGTGGAGTGGTTGAGCTGCTAGGGGTGGAAGCTTGGGATGCAGAGCTCGGATCATCTAACATATCTACAAAAGAACAATTAAAGAAACATTACCAAAGACACAAATTAATTTGCACAGCATTTAACTTTCCGTTACAGATACTAATAATAAATAAAATAAAAAAGTGTGTGATATAACTTGACGTTTCTCAAAAGTATTGTTGAGATTGTCATTTCATGTTGATCAGATTATATCTTATGCTGAATTCAAGTACATAAATTATTGGGGGGGCTCATAAAATAAAAGCCTGTTTTAGTTTTCAATTGCCATATCTGCCACTACATTGTCACAGGACAAAGTCAACATTAAACTAAATACCAACATAATATTGCAAGATTCAGAGCTGGAGCACATACAGAATTGTCTTCAACTGTTTTAAAAGTTTAATTTTTAAAAAAAATTCTCTTACTATAAATCACTGAAATGTGCTCAATAACTTGTGATAACTCTGTATTTAATGGGGATGGGATCAATTACTAAGTGACTGTGATAAGCTGAGGTAAAAGTTTATTGCGAGTTTACTTGTACTTCATGCCAGTTTATGCTTCTTTTATTTAACCCCTTCCCTGTGTAATTTTCTGACAAATTGCTTTCCCGCTGTGTGTATTTTTTTTTTCTGAGTTTGCGTAGTAATATTTTTTAGTAGCTACTGCTTCAGCACAATTCATGCGAGTATCATGGTTCATAGGTTTTTCTCTTCAGAATAGAACAGGCTTTCAAATGGTACCACAAACATGTGTACATCAAGTATAAGGAAAGGGAAATCGGGGATAATTCAGGAAATTCCCCTCCGAAAAATCCCTTTTGGTAACTTTGGGGCTCTCTCGACTGGCCCTGGATATAGGTACCAAATTATAATCTACCTTGAAAAATACTATGGCCTAGAAGTAATGTGTCTGCCAAGTTTAATTGCAATATCTTCAATAGGTATGAGGGAAAACATATTTCGCAATCCTGTTTGACAATACTATTAAATACCAGCGGCACCGATTCGGTTCCAAAACCGAGGGGGGTGGGGGCAAGGTGCCAAAACTGGGGGGAGGGCAAAGACAGTATATTTCCCTTTGTACATAATATTTAGCATAGTGAGGGGGTAAAAGCGTCAAAATGTTGGGGGGCAACTGCCCCCCCCCCCTAATCGCCGCACTTTGTCAGCATAACACAAAAACAGTTTACTTTCCTCTCAACTTCTTCTTCTTTGTCGGCACTGAAAATCGTGACTAAATAAAGGTCGTTGTTTCTTCAATAGCAAAACATATGTTTCACCATCAAAATACGTATTATTCCGTTCAACACAGAATAAGCTATAGTGACCAAGGGCGTAATATTACGCCGAACACAGGGAAGAGGTTAACAACGTTTATTTTATTGGAATAGAATATTGAGTAATTTACAAAATATATGCAGTATTTTTTTGCACTCTCATACTTACATTTTTAAAATACCTTTAATGACATACAGTGGAACCCCGATTTTACATTTTCCTTTATTATGCATTCAATCTTGATGGTTTCAACAAAGAAAAATGTTATAAAATTTTCATAGATTTTAAATTTTCCTGCATTTTAATTTTTTTCAGGTTAGTCTCTTGAAAATCATAAAATCGAGGTATTTACCATTTTTCTATTTCATTTGTTTGAACAGTTAAAATACACTCAATTTTGCACAATACCTATTATGAAACTATTGTCAAAGGTCAACACATAGAGTTCGTGCACAATCTACTAGCTCAATAGAAATTAGGGATGGGACCGATTAATCGGTACTCTATCGCTATCAGCCGATATAGGCATATCGGTGTATCGGTTTATCCGTAAAATTACAGATTATTTTACCGATCCGATATATCAATAAATATCTTATAATTTAGTGCAAAATTCTGCCATTTTGTTGTAATTTTTATGGATAATCTCCATGCCCTACTTTCTGAAAAAGTAAATGTCTAAATATTCAACTTCTTTTGCATTGGAATCAGCTCGAAACACACATTTATTACGGAGATCAATGAAAATTTCAGGGTCTTCAAGGACCATTCCTAATTTTATATCGGATCGGTAGAATATCGGTTATCGGTATCGGTAAATTTTATATCGGTACTTTATCCGTATCAGCCAAAATTTCATATTGGGCCATTCGTAATAGAAATATATGAACAATTCCACAGGGAACAGACTTTAGAAGCAGTTCCATTTATATTTTATTTCTTTGTATATGATTCACAAAACACATAATGAAAAAATATAACTCAGGAAATCGGGAAATTTACAAGTAGTACTATTTCTTCTTGCATAGCAAAATTTCTTGAAATGTATTCCATCAGCACAATATGAAAATAAATTTGACAGTAACAGACTGACACAACCTATGAATCTGGATTTTCTGAATCAAAGTTAGTGGAATAGTAAGTACTTCATGAAGTAATTTTTACAGACAAGTTTTAGACTTAAGAAAAACATGTATTGTATATTCGCAATCTAAAGATGTTCTCCTTTAAACCAACGTACAGTCATTGCTCTTCACTGATATATGAAGGGCTCGGGAGTAAAACATGGTGAGTGACATTTTGGTCAATATTCAGTTTATGAAGAAAAAAAGCTTATTAGAAGCTATACTGCAGATAAATTGTTTTTGTGTTGTGTTTACCAATTTTAGAACGGTTTAATGAGTCTAATGTGAATTGCATTACATGGCAATTACATGCGGAAATTGAAGGAAGGCTCCCCTTACTATGTAACTTAATAATGACCAAAATGTCACTTAGCATGTTTTACTCCAGAGCCCTTACATTATAATTTTGACCTTTAAGATTGACATTTTTCTGAAATTGCTCATATATTAAGAAATTGGTCTAGAAATGTGATGCCAGAGGCCAAGGGGAGCAACTAAAATTTAAATTTTAGAATCACTGATCCAACATACAGGGTAATTCAAAATGAATGGTGCAAATTTACGGTTATTATGATGTTACTATTTATGATAGAAAATCAGACAAGGCATCAATATAAAGAAGAACTCTGGAAGTTTTACTCACACTATAAAGATTTAACATGGGAACCACGCGTAATGCAGAAAATGCCCAAACGATAATCAAGTACTTGCTATGCACGAGACAGCAAGTCGTCGTCAACGGTTTTGAAGGCACTAACAATTCACAGTTGTAACTTTGGCAAATCTCTCGGAAGGGTGAAACATATGCATTACTACCGAAAAGCATGCGGAAATGTGTTTGCACCATTGTGATTGAATCAGTTCTCGATAGCTCCAACACACAATACGCCTTCTACTGGTCATTAGCCATTTTGCGAAACTGGCGATCCTGGTGGAGCATCGGCTAAGCAGAATAAGCTAAGTGGGAATGGAACTTCCGGAGTTTTTCGATATATTGGTGCCTTGTCTGATTTTCTATCATAAATAATAACGTGATAATAACTGTGTAAAGTTGCACCATTCATTTTGAATTACCCTGTATTTTATTGCATTTTTATGTTCAATATAATGTAGTGTGTTGTTCAGAAATGTATTCAATCAAAGGGTACTTATTTATATGATGCAAGGAACAAAATATCAACTGGTGGACTAAGGAGCTTTCACAGAAAAGTAACAAGTGGCATTTTCCTTTTCAGTCTGTCAAATAGAATTCACTGTGAATGAGCTACGAACAGACCAAAGTGACAAGCAGAGATTGACGTGTTGCTACAGTACAAAATATTGCATCTATTTCTGAAGTTCATTTCCGTGTGTCACTCGTTACTTATGTCTGAAAGCTCCCTTAATGTCTGAAACAACAAGTACACTACCTTCCTTCTCTCCCGTGTCCTCATCTGCACTGGGGTAGAGCTCCTCCAGCTCTTCTCCTTCTGTGTGGAAGCGGACAGCGAAGGATGGGACCGAAGTTGTGATGGGTTTGCCTAGAACGGAGAGAAAACTTAAAATGATTGCATATCTACCAATAATATATGTGGGTAACATTCAAAAGTACTAAATTATTACTTTTGTCCCACACCGTGTGGTCTAAGGTACCATGTGTGGGCTCAGACTACGAGATGCAGGCAGGTTCGAGTCTCCTGGGGGAAGCGTAACAACTTTTCTCCTGAGATTTCGGCCTCTGTATGGGACTGGTGGCCACCCATCGTGAGGAAGTTGGGAATATACAAATGAGTAGCGCAACCCGGTCATGGAAACCTACAACAACTGGGGGTTCATCGTGCTGACCACACATCACCCTGTAACTTGTTGGATGATCACCACCTTGGCAGGAGGAAGTGAGGCCAGCAGTCGGAAGGAAGGCCCTGACCCTCCATGGTTTATTATTATTTTTTAAATTAATACTTTGCATAATGAGGTAGAACCAAGAATGTTTACCACTTTCCGTCACTAGTTAATTACAAAAGGACAAATTTACGAGATGGAGCACAATTATAACAAGAATGCCATCACAGGTAGATCCCTCCAGTATTGCAACAGGTGTTTTATCTGCCCAACCTGATGAAAGTCACTCTCGTCCCTCACAAACTTAGTAACATGGGACCCCAGATTTTGACTTCCTTCAAACTCCAACATCGTCCCCCGCAGCTGGCCCGATTCTTGCTTTCTACAACTCTTTACTCCCACAAATCTTTCATCTCTCGAAGTGAGAATCCATAGTCTTAAGCAGTACACTGAAGAATAACATCAGAAGGAGCCTCCATGCAATATATTCATTAGGAATTTCTTCTGGGGTTACTACACTACGTACATGGAAAGTATGTTTTTTAAGCATGAACCTGTTCAACCAAAGGTGTGAAAAACGTAAATTGTAAGGGTGAAAAAAAAGATGATGATTTTGAATTACAAGAAAGAAAATCTAGAGCTGGAGCCAATATCGATGTACCAATCACCACAGGCATAAGTTACATGAACAACCTTGACCTTGTTTTTTTAGGTCCATTTTTGCACAGAAAGGCTAATCGGAACTGGACCTACAGTTTAAAGTGCAATCTGAAACACTATGTGCCTCCACCAGGCATCGAACCTAGGACCTCTTGATTACAAGTCAATGAGATTACCATTGCACAATCGGGGAAGCCCTATGTGAATAAAACTGAGGACCTATTCATCTCTTAGCTTTCTGAGATACCCACTCCCTCAGTAGACACATCTGTATTGTGAGGTCAAAAAAATGTGACATATCACTAGATTGGAATCTATGTAAGGGCTGACTCTTTTTGATACAAAAATGGATATTCGCTTCTTAAGCACCCACTGTTTGAGCATGAGCTCATTTTTATTAGTACTACCACATATCAGAAAGTTATTAGATGAATTTTAGCCACAGATACTCTTTCGAGAGTCTAGATACTCCATGGGGTAAAATGCCAGCCAACAATGTCACACAATCCAATTAACTTTGAAATTATGCAAAAAAGAAAAGCAGTACAGTGATAAGCTATTATGCATGAACACTGTACGGCAAAAGTAATTTTGTAATTAAATGATGGCTATTTAGCCTGAGGTCCCAAGTTGGAAATCTTGTTAAGCAGGTCCGCAGCAATGGGCAAACTACGGGGGCTGAAGCCTTGGGTGCCATTCAAATTTTTTTTAAAAAAGCCACCAAGGTGAGAATGTGAGACAAAGAAATTTCCACTTGGCAGATAAATAAAAAGTAGCACATAACTATGCTCTACCCTGTGGTGGCACCTTCAACTTAAGCAACACCAAAGCAGGAAGCTATGAATGCCAAGTTTGTATTTAACTTTCATAAAATTTACTGTAGGTTTATCATAATGAGGAGGATGAGATAAGGATGACTGATAAGAATAGACGAAGCAACAAACACCATGAAGCATCCATTTCCTACCCACAATTCAAGATTGCAGCATTCATTGTAGTTGAAGGTCATTTCGGCTTGAGTTCCTTAAAAACATAGATCATTTGATAGACAATTTGCCTATTATCAACTTAGCGAGAGGCTGTACTTTTGTGGGATTCACTATAATAAAACTGCCGCTGGAAAAAATATGTATATCATAAAACCAGAACAAATACACCACAATTGCAGAAGAATCAGAATCACGTATTCATGCTGTGTTGCAACAGTTTCACGAATTTGAATGTACCACTTAAGCAAAATGGAAGGGAATTGGGCAATATAGTTAATGCCAATGGACAGAGAAATGTTCAAAATTCTTACTTTACTTGATGCGTTAGATCACTATGACACATCTGTACTATAATCCAATCCTGTTCATGCTTACTCAACATTCCCTGGTTCAACACAAAATTAACCGTGCACTGTAATAATTGGCACTTTTATTTTCATGCCAGTCCAAATGCAGATTTCTCGGCACATGGCATTAGACCATAGGTGGCACCAGAGGGTGTACAAGGGGGTGCTTGCATATCCTTGTACTCAGGTCAGCACCCCACTCCAGGGGCCTCCCTGATGGCATAGTGGTAACATCGTCACCTCGTAATCAAAGGGTTCCTGGTTTCATGCCCGGTGGAGCACATTGAACAGTAGTCTGGATCTCACTTTAAATGGTAGGTCCAGTCCTGATTAGCGTATATGTTCATCAAGTGGACTTAAAACAAAACAAAATAATAATAATAACAATAATTATAATTAAAAAAGCACCCCTCCAGCATTCCAAAGTTTCATCTAAACATTAATTACTAGGGCTCAGATATCAGTCCCTTTCACATAAGTTAGAACCAGAAAACATTGCTTTTATTTAGCATATTTTGGACTTTTTGGCTTTAAGGTCATTTTTCAGTATTTTTTGCAGTCTTTATTGCATTTTCTTCATTTTTTAGGTTAATTTTTCTTCTCACTTGTTATTTCGTGAATTTTAACCCTAGAACACTACCATGTTCCAATATTACAGTGTAACTAGCGCTACATAAATTTTACGTGCATAAAGGAATCTTTTTTTAAAACAACCTCTACATCATGAAAACAAAATGACGATTCTTTGTGAACATTATTTTGTTTATTTTCCTTATATTGGAGTTTTATTCATTTTAAAATGTATAAACATGGTTTTTTTAAACATAGAATATTTTAAGAGACTGTGTTGATTGACAAGTCCATTCGTACATTAAGAATTAAGGCAAAAAGTTCAAACAATGAAAAGCAAACAATAATAATATACATAACGCTGTAAATAAGGAACGAATGTAATTTTAAAGTCTTACAAGAAAATAGTGCATGGTTCTAAACTTTTGTTTTCAAAATGTAACTATTCAAATTGATTTGCAAATTTCAAAATTACGTGCAAGATTTTTCTTCTATTACTAGCGCTATGTATTATTTACGTACAGAGTCCAACATAACGAACAAACTAAAGACGTTCAATGCTTGCACCCTCTTTACCACAGTGCTGCCTCGCGTCTGACAGAATGCCCGAGGCACTGCTAGGTGGAGGGGTGAGTGGGTGCGAAGTGAGAGGTAAAGGAGGGATTTGAGCGCAAAGCATATGTAAATTTTACATACGATAGTGTTCTAGGGTTAAATGCATTTCCTAGCATAATTTATGTATTTAAATTCCCTGACATGGTCTTTTTAGCAAGTTCATTTCACTACAATGGAATGCACAATACTATCTTTAACTGAAAGTTTGGCAATGGATTAAATATAATTTATTGTGGTACATTTATTCTTCCTTCAGCATTTAAAATACTTTATGTGAAGCTTACTTAGAGGTTCCCTTGCTGGCCACTATACTCGCTCTAATCTTGGGTTTTAATCACAAAAAAAAAAGATTATAATCCGATGTACATGAAACACAAGTGTATTGCTGACCGACTACTGTATCGTTGTGAAGCGCACTCTGAAAGGAGGTGAATGACTTAGAGAAAAAACGTGAAGTAAAAATAAAGAAAACCACATTAGCACTTAATTGCTTTTTTTTCCCACTTTGCTTTAGTAGTTTAAAATACCAAACAATGGGTTTTGTCTAATAATTCAAATACTCTGTTGGAATTTATGAAAAAATCAAGCTTCTATTTTGAGAGCTGAAATTATGTTTAGGCCGTCTCTTTATAATTTTAAGGACATCTATAAGAATGTTAACGTCATCAACTTCCGAGCCCTCGTGATAACAAAAGTAAGCAAATACACATGAAAGCAAGTTTTATACTGTAGCCCAAATTGCAACAAAGAGATCTGCTTCTGTAAACACGTAGGAAGTGTAGTATAAGTTGATTATAATTTTTTAACACCAACCAAAAAACCTTTTAATGCATGATAATTTGGTTTTCCTTTTCTATATATTTAGCTACCTGTATAAATAGTTACAAAATTAGTTATGTTTTATTCTGAGTTTGTTATCTTTTCATTACCTATTTCATGCAAATATATTATTAGCATACATCAGATAAGTACAGGGTGCAACATCATTCATATGTGAAAAAATATTTTTATTGAATGACCTTAGTGCCTAATTGCACAGAAAGGAATGCCATTTATGAGTTAATTTTTCAATATGACCCCTAGCAAATGGGTACAGCAGTGCACCACACATTTTTCCAAGCTGCGTCTAATGCTGTTCATTACTCATTCTAACATGTTTGTAGGGATACTGGTAATCTGATGCAATCCTTTAATTCCAAGATCGTGGCAGGACATGCTTGGAATACTCTTGCTTAAGGAAGAGCCCAAAGAAGACATCAGGGAAAGGGCTGGCCACGGGTTGGTCTGTCGAAAGAAATGCATGCACACTTGCATTCCACTGCTTCCCGTTGGCACTCACAATGTACAGGGTAACAACACAACAATCGAAGCACAGTCTACTGTAAATAGCAATTCATGCACAGTCAGGGTGGCTACTCTACGACACTGATAAAATTCAAGTATAATTCCCGGTTTTCAAGGCAAAATTTCCAAAAATGCAAGGGTACAGTCAGATGTTTTCTCTATTTCAGCCTTACGTATTACCTCCTCTCATGTACACACAGTCAAACACACAAATATATTAGCAATATAAAGGGTCAGTGTGATTCCAATTTATCCAAAAATTCTAATTCAATTCAATTAAACGGTACATATATTTAAAATATTTAATTTAAGGTGTGGATTTTACATTTGCCATTTCCCATACTCAGACTCGAAATACATCTACAAACACAAGTCACAAATGTTACGGAATATACTAATCTACGAAAAATTGTTAATTGCATAAGAATTTCAAAGTAAAATTAACTATAAACTTCAAGATATCTTGCGATAATATTCTGTCTGTGAGATAGACTGTTCTACAAAGGAGACTAACAAAGTAAAGGGATTGAGAGAATTCTTGTCTTATTTTCCACGCAGCTTTATTTTCTTTTCATTCCTTGGTAAAAAAAAACAACTGAAAAACCTGCCTCAGGGCATTAATAAATATGTATAAATTCAATGGAATTTGGACTAAAAAAATTTAAAATATTTCACGCCTACGGAGAAAAATTCACGTAGAATTCACGCATAATTCTCGGAGGCAATAATTCACACATAATACCTGGAATTCAAGGAATTCCTGGTGAGTAGCCACCCTGACAGTATAATGACACTGTTGTCAGCCGCTCACTGTTGCCAGCACCATAGTCATTTCCTACTCAAATTATGCTATGAACACTGAAGTGTCCTCTATTAACATTATACTTTCCATAAGTGTATGGCAACACACACAAAATTGAAACAGAAAATTAATGCTATTACATACAAGAAGTAAAGTAAAGCTCCCCTGTGCTTTGCACTATGCCATGAAGGTGTATAGGGGGTGTGGAGTTGGGACCCTACATTTTCCTAATCACGGCCGAAGGTGGGGGGGTGTTGTGATCAGCACCATGACCTGGTCTGCCTTTACCCACCAGTTTCCTCCAGGTACCCACTTTATATGATGCTGGGTAGGCACCGGAGCAACTTGATCAGGTGGGAAAATCCCCTGTTGGGAATCGAACCCGGATCTCTCGCATGGTAGTCAGACGACATAGAAGTATTAGGAATAATAATAATCTCAATCACTACAAATAAATAAATTGGGTTGTTCTTCATGATGTAAACATCACAACCCACACTGAGAGCTCTGCATCCTCCGTTTCCTTGCACCAGATCCTGGTGCCACATATAACCAAGACATGCCAATTTCTCTTTTACATTACCCTGCACTTCTATCGTATCCATATTTGTTATGATGTAGTTGGTACACTAAAATTGAGGGGTGTGCAGGATATTGAAAACTTGAGACAGTCAGAAAATGTTATCATGTTAAAAAGTGGTTAATTCTCAATCAATTAATTAATTCTGAATCATAATTGGTTGAAACTTCTTCGAAATGGTCAGTTTTTATTTAAAAAAAAAAAAAGGCCAGTTTTCATTCTGGAAATGCAAAAACAATCGCATGAGGGGAGAAATAGCATAGAATTCAAGATTTTCAGTGTCAGGACAAAAATATCCAAATTTAGTACGGAAATGGGAAATTTTTCCCATCCTGAATGTAAAGATTAAAAAAAAAGTCACATCCCAATCAAAAGAAATTCCATCCAGCACACCCCTACTAAAATTCCACAGACTCACCCTATATATTAGTAACATACCATGCTAGTTAAGACACCACTTACCCTTCAACATGGCCAAAGATATTTTGCCAGAACTGCCCCTCTTCCCACTCATTGTGTTAGATGCAAGGAAACCTTAAGGTGTTAGTGTTAGGCCCTAGCAGCTGCAAGAACCAAAGCTATTAAGAAGAAAGAACCATCAGAAGTAGTCAAAGCTGCCAGCAAAGAGTTTCTATATTTTGCCACTATGGGCCAGAAGATTTATCCTTGTACAATTTCAGACATAAATAGTTTGTCATCCATTGGCATCTGTCTCCATGTTACAGCATTTACTGCTGGTAAACCAACCTTCTCCATATATTTCTTTTTACACGTTTAGCTTTAACATATGGGTAATTGTTAACTATATACAGGGTGTCCAACTTGTAAGGGGTCCCGGAAAAAGTGTTATAAAAATCTTAATAAAAGAGGATATGAAACCAAATTTGTACATGACATACCTTTATGGTTGAGAAATGAAGGTACATTACAAGAAGTGCTGAAGTGACCTCCCCCCAACCTGTATACACAGTTCAACACGGCGCTGCATGTTTGTGAATGTTGCTGCCAGAGCATTGGCATGACCGCCTGGATTTCACGGCGGATGTTCTCACGTAACTCGTAACTCTTGTACACACACCTTAAAGGTAGTGTGTACAAGAACAAACCACACACCAATCGACGAGTGGGACACTCTGTATCATATAGGGATCGGCTGATATGAAATTTTGGCATATACTGATAAATTACAGCAGATATAAAATTTACCGATACCAATAACCAACATTCTACCGATCTGATACAAAATTCCAAATGGTTCTTGTAGAACCTGAATAATTCATTGACCTTATTAATAAATGCATGTTTCAATGTGACTGCAGTGCAAAAGAAGTTGCATATCTAGACATTTACCTTTTGTAACAAGGAGGGCATGGAGATTATCTATTACAATTATAACAAAATTGCACTACATTATAAGATATAGATATATCAGATCGGTAAAATAATCTGTAATTTTATCGATTAATCTGTCCCATCTCTAACATAATATATTATGCAAACTATCTACACGAGCCTCTAAACCAGAATTGAAGTACATTATTTAAAGACTGGCCTATGTACGCCACTGACCGTTCTCAATCACATCCTTCTGATGACTGGGTTACCCTCCCAATTGTACGCAGGGAAGGCAAGGGAGCCGAGCGAGTAGCTATTTTAAAATGCACGCCCTGCAGGATCAGTTCCACCACTGCGAAGGGCGTTGAAGGGAGAACACTGCTTGTTCCTCCCTTTCTGTGCTTGGTTCAGGCATGAAAGGGAATTTTCCTTGGAACAGTGAAATCTAGGTCCAATTATACGTAAAAAATGGAGATTAAATTCTGAAGTTGTCAAGACTTCTGCTTTTGTTTTACTTGCATGCCTGTGTTGGTTGGTATTTTAGTTCTATTACGTATAATGAATCTACAGGGTGTACAATAAATATATACATTGATGTGGTAAACCAGGTCAGATTTTCAGAATACGCCACGCCACTGATGTCATGAGTGAGCTGTTTTTGCCAAATGTATGTTTGGTGCAATAACAGAGCGACTGATCATGGAGTTACATGAGTCCATTGAAGGAAATACTGTCGTTCGTAAACTCCAGTCAACTCAGCCCAGGTCTTATGAGTGGATTACGCAGACGTCACAGGAAACGTTACGTCGACGTCACTAGCGAAGCTGTCCCAAGCTGCAGTTTACGAACAGTGTGCATTATGGTGTGGTAGATCGTCTGCTTGACTCTTCAGCATGTTTAAAAGCAGTTGACTTTCTTTTGGAAGTAGTATTAGGTGTAAATGGTACTAAATCTCACCTCTATATAAAGCTCGGCTACGATTATAGAAATTAATAAAATATTTTGACAAGTTTTATAAATTGGCACAAAAAATTACCGAAAAAACCGAATCAACTGTATGCCTACATAAAAAAAATAATTATTTTGTAGTATTTTATTGGTTGGTGAATTTAGTTTAGTGTACCGTGTATTAAATGGCTTTAAAAATATTTCATTGCAGTTCAGATGAAAAACTACTTTTTTTCACTTCGGATACCAGTTTTTGCATATTTTTCCCATATATATTCACCTACGGAAAGAATTATAAGATAATATTAACTACACCTTTTCCTTCAGTTGACTTGTCTGACTTACGTAGGCATCAAATAAATGACTGCCGGCCATTGATTGAAAGCTGCTGCGTTGTGTTTTCTGCTAGTTTTTGTCTGCAGTCTGCCAACTCAGTCACATCGAGAACGGCTTACAAATCTTACGAGCCAAGTAAGCTGGATATGCCACCGTGATGTCATGGAACCGGGAGTGGGCGGAGCTAGCAATACTTGGATTGAGTTCTAGAACAGATGTAGCCAGCTTCGGCTGACTTGGCTGGAGTTTACAAACAGCCGTAATGAGAAGCCCTTACGGTCAGTGCTTGAAGTGGGCGGTGAGTATGATGGTATGCGATCTCGCTAGTTAAGAAAATTTTCATAAAGCATCACCTAGTTAAGATAATTTGCACAGGTGCCCCCCCCCCCCCACCTACTGCAATAGTCACCATGTTTATCAATAAAAGCATCCCCCCACCTATTCCCAAACTGGACCAAGCCTCCCCCCAGCTAGGAATATCCACTTCGAGCACTGCTTATAGGGCCAACTATATTCAGTTTGACATCTGAAATAAATGTCTTGGTTGCCTTCTCCTCCCTTCTGTTGCAAATGTGTCCAAATCTGACTGGCAAATAAAGAATGTGCTATCTTCAGCACTCATGTTTGTGGGTGGAAGCAGTTATGCAATAACTGAAAATGGCTGCCAGTAAATGACAGACCACTCAGTGGTAGGTACTGAATTAGGATAAATCCTCTGGCCTATAATCTACAACCGTGATTCAAAGAAGAAAAAAAAAAGTCATGCTCATGCAAAATTGTAAATATCTTCACTAACCAAAACCTTTTCTCTTTGTTAGTAGTACTTTTAAGTTTATAACTTTTCATGTATTTGTATGCATAGGATGTAAAAAAAAAAAGCTCAGGTTTTACAGATGCTGTTCCGCGTATATGTGACCAAATTGTACTTACCAAATAGTACGAAAATCCATGGCACCAGGTGCGGTAATGCTCGATGTGTGAGGGGACTACGAGGGGATTCTTGTTCCATTCCTCTTGCACAGCTTTCCAGAGTCCATTCACAGTTGTCACACATCTCTTGCCCAAAGCCCATTTAAGCAGTCCAAATCCACAAAAGTCTATTGGACTTGCATCTGGAGACTTCACAGGTATATCGTTGAAAGGTATGACCTGTATTCCAGTAACGTCCTTCATATCCTGGTAGAATGAAAGAGACGATCTTGAGGTGTGTGATGAAGCTTTGTCTTGATGGATGCGGACCATGTTGATCTCGTTTCCGTACATTTCTGGTAGCTCCTGCTCGTAGATCGGCCTCAGAATCTCCTCCCGATAGTACTGCGAGTTGATTTTGCAGTTCTTCTTCACCCTGTGAATCTTTGGGGAAGGGGATTCTCTTGCATGGCCATTCTGCAAAGTTTTGCCTTCATACTGGTGGTGGCTTGTGTGCATGGCCGTGTTCTCGTTCCCCTTGTTGGAGAACCAAACGCTGGGGCCATGGAATCCTTATACTTGTCGATCACATTCTTGATTGAAGTCAAACTCACTTCACAACCCTTGCTCTTACATGGCTTCCTGATCATTGACACACTGAACTTTGCGTTGTAAAGGGCTACAACATAATCCTCCCAAAAGCGGCTCAGTTTGGGTGGGATTATCAGCTCAGCGAGAAAACACAACCACTCTCTCACAGCTCACACACTACACTGACAAGTTCATTCTGCATGTGGGGGGAAGGAATCTAGTTTGGTCAAACATATGTGGAACAGCCTTCTGTACAAACGGGGGGGGGGGGGGAGGAGAACTCTCATCAATGTTCAGAAATGTTGTCAGCAAATAATATACCATAAAAAGCATTATATGAGAATTACATTAAAATGTAAATTAGGACCAGAGACTCACTTGCAGAAAAGTCAATGCAAATCATGAGTGATACTGACACCTTATCATATTGTTAACATTCCTAGTTGTCATCCCTTAGCCATACCGAGTATTTGTTGGAACTGAAGATCTCCACCCCAACTTTGTTCTCAATAATAGTAGAAATAATAATAATAACAATAATAAACTAGAGCCGAGTGGATACTTTGAACTGATGCCAATACTAGTGATGTTACTCTTACCGATAACGATACTTGAAAATTGTACAGGGTGTCTACCAATAACAAATCCAAAATTCATGACTTTTTCGCGACTTATTTTTTACCTTGTTTTTTTTTCATTTTTCTTAACCTCTATATTCGACCCCTACTTAGGTAAAGTTGCAAATTAGCAATTAAGAAAATAAATATTTATTTAATGTAAACAACATACCAAAAGGCCAGTTAAGATGAAAAGTGAAGCTGTATTTAACAAGAGAATTAGACCTACTTTATCTATTAATGCATCCTGGGCTGCATATGGCAGACTAGTGAGGCTCTGACATCTGGAACATAAAGTATAATCTTATGTGGGGCTCATGTTGTCGTCCCTATATATTTGTGATTATCCCTTCATCCATTTCATGTTAACACTATTCATCCTCATCTTCGCGATTAGCCAAAGGGGCAAAAAACTGAAGTAAAATACGCTAAATCAGCCAGTCATTGTGATAGTAAAAATTCTTGACCACAAGTATAATTTCTTGACTTCTTGACATACTCGTTGATTCCCCTTTCTTGACTGGTGGACACCATGTTGTAACACATCAAAGCCATTCACAATATTCACGGTATCTGGAGTAACATCTACCATTTCATCAAATGTTAATTGTCTCACAGACAACCTTTCTAAGAAGGAAGATGTAAAATACAGTTGAGAGTGTGCGTGGAAGAGAAGTTAACCTGGTAACTATAAAGAAGTGATTAAAAGCAATTAGAAGCTTTAGAAATGTGGCAATATTTTTTTGAGCACCCTGTGCATGCATATACAGAAAGGTGAAAAGAAATTACAACATACAAATTCTATTATAGATTTCTTAAAACTTAGTTTGTATTAATATTCCCATCTCATGGAACCAACCATAAGACTAATTATTTGGCTACAATATACAAAGTAACTTGCATGTTAAGTTAAAACTCTGTTCCCAAATACAGAGCATTCCCCGACATTCGCTACGAGACTCTGCGGCAAGCGGCCCGGCGTCAGTCCCTAGAATCGGCTATTAAAATTAGTTTTCATATTGTGTACTAACCTTGACTACACAAAATGTTGAAAATGATGTCCCTCTGCTGCAACATATTCCTGGCATCTCCAAAGGAAATTGGCATTTACAGGTGCAAGTTCATCTACTGTAATTATCCCGATTTCTCGTACAATACTTTCTAACCTTTGTCCTATCTCATTGAGTTTTTTTTCAGTAAGTACACGTGGGTTTTACTTTCCACTTTTATTCAGAACTGACCCTGTTACTCTAAACCCTTTTACGAGGTTTAATATAGTGGTCCTATGTGAACGGGAACACCAGGAAATTTCGTTGCAAAACGTTGTCGCACTTCACAATTCCTCTTTCCGAAGTAACACTCGACAAGATAAATCCTTTGTTGTAATGTATAATTTTGTGGTGCCATATTAAGCCACAATCTTCAACACACGGACACGACAACACAACTTCCGAGGGAGGATTATACTGGCGTCAGTCTGCAAAGTCAACAGAAAGGGAAAGAGCGAAAAAAAAACAGACTGTACCGTGCGACTGTCGCGGACAAGTTCACAGGGAAAGACAATCGCTGACGCAAGGCCGCTTTCCACAGTGTCTCGTAGCGAATGTCAGGGATTGCTCTGTATAACTGAGAACCAATCGTCATGCCAGAGTGGTTAGAGAAATAAACCCAGAAAGCACATCTGAAATTCCAACTTCACATTTCTTTTAAATTTGTTATCGAGACTAATGGGTGGAATCTTCAATCCTTGCAATTATTCCTTGATGCATAATCATGCACCCAATTATTTCTTTTATTTTTAGAACTTTATATATGTATGTCATTTTATGCCCCTTTTGGCTAATCATGATTAGATGTAATTGATGAAGGGATGCTCATGAATCACCCATGCCCAAACCAGGACTCAAACCCAGGAACTTTGGTTGAGAGTGCATGGCACTACCCAACCAAGATCTGTTGTAACACAGTGTTCAGTTTAACAAACACATAACTATGTATAACATGACAGCATATACGCCCGACCCTGTGGCCGAGTGTTTCGCACATCGCGCTGCGATGCCAAGGGTCCCGGGTTCTAATCCTGGTCGGGCTTGGTTGTTTGTGAATGTTCATTCATCAATTTCATCATTTCATCACTCATCCCCATCTTCGCAAATTAGCCAAGAGGCACAAACGCGAAGTAAAATAAACTAAATCAATCAATCAATCAAATGACAGCATATACGAGGGACGTTCATAAAGTAATAATTTTCGATTTTTATTTGAAAGCTTGTTTCAAGAATTTGTACTGTGGGGAAGCCTTTGGTTCTTAAGTTATCGGATTGGTACACATTCCGTGTGTAGTAGTTCTGCAGAACACCGCTAGAGGGCCAGAAACCCAAGATGGCACAGACCGTGAAGCCAGCTGAAGTTCAAGGTGTAATTGTATTTTTGTTCTTCGAAAGAAAAACTTGTGGCAGTGTACAAAGAGATTGCTTGATCATATGACACAGTGGTTACATGCATAGAAGGTTTCAGTGTGCTGCAACAAGTCTCCAAGATGAAGAATGCAGTAGGTGGACTTCTCTCTCAGAGGAACCCAGAATTGTGTAGTTCCTCGTGCTTGAAGACAGTCGTATTACCATTGAAGCCATCGTAAAGAAGGTGAACATTACTTAGGGGTCAGTATTTAAGTGCAGCTTCTCCACGGGAACGTGCCTGCTCATTCTGTTCAAGACACTGTGACTTATGCAGCCACATTTTGTTTCAATATTGTCCCTCACACTCCATATTTCCTTGACCTCACACCCAGCAACTTAGTTTTTCCAGAAATGAAGAATCCTACGTTGAAGTCATTTCTGTGGTGAATGACTTCCTGGGCAACCAAATACAGAATTCCTACAACAATGGCATCTGCAAGTTGGTACATTAATCGGAGAAGTGTATCACTCTGGGTGGAGTTTATCTGAAGAAAGACTGATTCATTCACAAAACCTTGTGTGTGTTACTGCATTTCTTCTTGTCAATAATTACTACTTTATGAATGTCCCTTGTACAACTAAATTAAATTATGGTACACTGACAACAGTTTTGGGAATAGGCATCATAAAAATTTTAGGGTGTTGGGGGGATCAGGCTGTTGATATAAAATTGAAAGGAAGCAATTATAGACTAATAAAGTTATATTTGTATTACCAATTGATTATTACTAAGGTAATTATATGGGCTCCCGCATAGCTAAGTGGTTAGCACTCTTGCCCTTGGTGCAAGTGGTCCCGGGTTCGAGTCTGGGTGGGTGCCCAAAAAATTTTGGTGTTGACCCAGCATCGTGACGACAATTGGGAAGCTACTTCAAGAAGTAGCGGGCTTCCATCACGAAAACCAGAAAACAGGGGCGATGGGATACGATGTGCTGACCATGCGTCACCCAATGGAAAGCCACTCTGGCAAGCCCTGGCCCTTCAAGGGCTGTTGCGCCATGGAGTTTAATTTTAGTTTAATGTAATTATATGTGTGTGTGTGTGTCCCCTCCCCACTTAGATATAACACATGAGTGAACATCAAGTATAACTGTTATTCTTTATTTTTAATCTTTCATGCAGTTAATATATTGAAATTAATAGTTACGCCACTATCAAAACACTTTCCCCTTTGGCCCCATTTCAACCCTACCTCTCTCCCCTCACGATGCGCATTGTCCTTCAATTTTCAAAGGAATAATAAACCATCATCTTTATTATTTGTATATCCAAAGAATAAAAGGTGGTTTATTATCAATCAAATTTCATAACTTCCTGATCCTGATGATTGATTTCAACTAGAAAGCTTGTTCGGTTTGATAGCAGGCTATTGTAAACAGCCAATGAGCCAACACAATGACACAGGTGATTGACTGATAAAACAATCATCAGAAGTGTAAAAAATAACATTCTTGCATGAAACCTGTGATAAGCATTATCTTGATATTAACAAATGGTTATCACCTTAACCCAGTGGAAATTGCTAACTGGGGGGGGGGGGGATGCCCTATGTTTTACATGGTAGCAATGTGACAGCTGGGGATGCAACCCCCTCGCATTGAGCACTGCACCCTGAAGTATTTTTGAAAATACTCTCCATGCAGTGTGTATTTAGTAATGTATACATTGATTGAAAGGCATACTTCCCATAGACGTAAGACCTACTGTTGTTAGTTTATTACATGACCTAATTCCTTGTAGGCATTCCAGTAAATTACAGGCACCATGTTGACAGACAAACAAAAAAAATAGATAAATCAATAAACATGTTGAGAAATTCTCATTTAATTATGAATGAAATAAAACATGCTTAGAATTACAAAAATCACTTACCTTGTAATTTATTTAATGAGTCCATAGTAGCTGCTCTATGGGCTCTCACGAATAACCTAAAAAGAAATAATAATATACATATATATATATACACACACACACACCTTACATCTGTTACAAAGTCGTGTACTAATAGCAAGGGTGGGAATGCTAGGATTTCCAATTAAATAAAAATGGATAGCAGTTGCCCTCAGAGACGAAGGTTCCTCATCCTTGTAAATCTGGGAAAAACTTTTTCTTTGGTTAGGACAAACTGGCATTTTTTCTTTTTTACTGGGGATGGGTCTGAAATTTTCAACTGCAATGGTCTCTTTTGAACAACAGCTCCCCAACTGGGAAGGTAAGCATACATGACTTTAATATGCCACAATGCAAAATCCAATAAGTACAGTGTGTCCATTTCGATCTTCAGCCGAGAGATCGGGAGAAGCGTGGCGGGCGACGCTGGCGGAGATGCCGACATTTGCGGCCTGTAATGCCCGCTTATGTTTATGGACATATGCAGACAATGATATAAATATTGCAAAACGAGCACTAACCTGTGTTATAATTTATCATCTGTAATTCATCCAAGTTCTGCCCTTATATACACAAAAAAATACTCTTTAGAAACGATGTTAAGATCCACAGATAATAAAACATTTTAATCATAGTTTTGACCAGTAACGTCCTGCTTAAGTTTATATCCTTGAAAGAGTTTTGTGGCGATGGGGATCGTTTGGAGGTTTCGAATGTGCAACACTGTATCAAGATTACGCTGTAGACGAAACCGTTAAAAGTCAATGGTGTTCGTGAGCTTCCTTGCAATCCGAAATCTCCGAGCTCGAGTTTTTTGTTCCTTCGCGACAGAGCTGTGAGTGGCGAGCAGATGTAAACCAAGAGTGTGTTAATTTCGTACTGTGCGCAAGAGTGTTATTATTGGTTGATTGATTGATTGATTTAGTTTATTTTACTTCGTGTTTTGTGCCTCTTGGCTAATTTGCGAAGATGGGGATGAGTGATGAAATGATGAAATTGATGAATGGACATTCACAAACATCCAAGCCCGACCAGGATTCGAACCCGGGACCCTTGGCATCGCAGCGCGATGTGGTAACCACTCGGCCACAGGGTCGGGCTGTTATTATTGGTTACTTGCCGTTACTTGTTTGTGTTATTGCAGTGTGTATGTGTGTTGTGTCAGTGAGAAGATTGGAATGCCAGCTGCAAGGTTCACGTTATGAGGGGGGCTGATAAGTTCTCGGCCCGACCCAGAACGACTTTAGCTACAGGCACGAAAGTTTCAGTCTATTCAACGTATTCTCCCCGAAAGTCTACACATTTGGTACTTGGTGGATATCAGTTTGAACAACTCTTATAACACAGGTTAGTGCTCGTTTTGCAATATTTATATAAATGTCTGCATATGTCCATAAAAATAAGCGGGCATTACAGGCCGCAAATGTCGGCATCACCGTCAGCACCACCCGCCACGCTTCTCCCGATCTCTCGGCTGAAGATCGAAATGGACGCACGGTACATGTACACATACATGCAATCACATATAGAAACCTATTAATTATCTATTAATTAACTTGTAGCTGGCCAGCTATTAATTGAAGGGCTCGGGTGTAAAACATGGTAAGTGACATTTTGGTCATTTCTGAGTTCATTAAGAAAGAAGGTTATTAGAAGCTATACTGTAGAAAATTGTTCTCATGTTGTGTTTACCAATTTTAGAAGGCTTCACCGAGTCAAATTATATGACGTGGCAATTTCACTCGAAAATTGAAGGATGGCAAATTATAATTTGTAACTCAATTAATACAATACCAAAAACCAGTAAACATCAACCTCAGACCAAACGAAAGGGTATCAAAGAAAATTAATCCTCCATCAGTGCTTATAGCTGATGCATTAGAGTATCTGAAGCATAAACCTTCAACCTCTGCAATAGCGGATACATTGGAGGTTTAGGGGTAAGTGAACATAGAAATCTTCAGTTTCTTTCAGTGTCTGTCTCTACCTCAAAACCAGTCAGGTGGTTGTGCACACCACTGATTACGAATTTTCATGTTTTGAAAAACATAAGAAACTTCGAATTGTTCCTATCTCTATTCCTTCCATATGTTGCCACAACTTTGCATCAACATCTTAAAACAATATGGAAGTCGATGAATTGAGTTGGTGTTTTAAGTCCACTCTATGCAAAGTAAGGTTAATCGAGGCTGGACCTACAGTTTAAAGTGGAATCTGAACCACTGGGTATCGAACCTGGGACCCCTTCACTACAAGGTGGTGATGCTACCACTGCACCATCAGGGAGGCTCGGAAGTTGATCGAAAAATTCTGTGTAGCATCAAAATAAATTCCACACTCCCTAATTTAGCACGTGGTTCAGGGTTCCAACTTCCGAGTGCTTAGTTACCCTGCGATTCCCTGTCTAGGTTCCCAAAGCCCTGGGGCCGGTGGTGGCCCCCTGCCTTACCAATCCGGGTGGAGTTGGTTTGAGGTTGCCTTGCAGAGTGCACCCACAGTCATGGCTACGGCCTTGGAGGCTTTCAGGCTTCAGCTGTCGGACGCAGCTTCGCACCAAGGTTCGATCGAAGTGGCATCGTTACAAGAGGTATGAACCTTGAATTCCTCTCCTACTAACCAGGATTGCCTTGGCCACATTCTACTACACCAGTAGGGTAAAGCTACCCTATCTCGTGATGGTCTAATTCTGAACTGCACAGCAATCAATGTAGAAACAATGTAACGGGCAAAATTCTGTATTGTGCAGACTTTCTGCCAAACAAGCCCCAAAGATAGCGTGTCCAATATTTCCTTGCCCTCTGAAGGGCAAGACAGTAGGAAATCTACTTAGGCGAAAATGGCCACTGGAACAGAAAGGTTGCTTGAAGGTTAGGGCAAGTATTGAAACACACCAACTGAAATGGTATAAAAAAAAACCCTTTTAGGAAACAGCATCCTGTACTAGGGGAATTGTTGTCCAAGGCTGATGGTGTCACTTCTGCCAATCTTAGGTAAAAAAGACTTTGCTATATTCTTCTATAGTATGGCACCTTAGATTATCTCCATTCAGTTCCTTTTAGGATTAGTACTTAGAACTTGGTCATTATAAAGGGTGTTTCATAAAGTGCGCAGTTTTTGAAAATGCAATAACTCAGCCAAAATTGCATGAAAGTTGACAGTTTGTTTTTTATTATTTTACACATTCACTACGATTTAATAATTTAAAAGTGAAAAGTGTCCGGCATATGTCCGTATGCAATTTGAGAGTGAAACATTATGTCTGGCATATGTTCACCTCCGTTTCGTAAGCAGGGAGTAACTCGATCTGTGAAGTTCACCATGACTCTTGTGAAGACGTCTCTGTCGATTGAAACAATTACCCTTTGGATTTCCCTCTTCAATTAGGGGATTGTTTGAGATTTGTTCATGTACACTTGTGACTTCACATAACCCCATAAAAAGAAATCACATAGGGTGAGGTCACAAGATCTCGGAGGTCACTCCTGGTCACCACAAACTGAGATCACGCGACCAGGAAACTTTTCTTGCAGTAAGGTTATTGTCTCGTTGGATGTGTGGCAGGTAGCCCCGTCCTGCTGAAACCACATACTCACGGTATCCAGTTCATCCAGAGCAGGCCACACAAAATTTCTGATCATGTTCCGATAACGAGGACCATTTACCATAACTGCATTTTCGTTCCCATCTTCAAAAAAAGGGGCCAATCACACCTCCTGACCAAAATCTCAAACAATCCCCGAATTGAAGAGGGAAATCCAACGGGTAATTGGTTCAATCGACAGAGACGTCTGCACAAGAATCATGGTGAACTTCACAGATCAAGTTACTGCTTGCTTACAAAACTGAGGTCGACATATGCCAGACATCATTTTAAAATTATTAAATCGTAGTGAATGTGTAAAATAATAAAAAACAAAATGTCAACTTGTATGCAGCTTTGGCTGAGTTACTGCATTTTCAAAAACTGTGCACTTTATGAAACACCCTTTATAATATGTGTATAATTGAACTTATATCTGAACTTATAAAACCTTGTGAGAAGTTACATAAAATAAACCTTATAAATGTATTATTTGCATTATCAATGAACTACTCTGAGCTAAGAACCCCAAGTGACGTCAAGACCCCACCCTTGGTATTGCAACAACTATTTACATCACTACATATTGATATTTTTAATAAATTAACATATTTCATACACTATGAGGCTGATAACTGTATCCACACGGTAAGGCCAGTTATAAAAGAACCCTGAACTAAAAGCAATCATTGCAAATGAGTAAACAGGAAAACCAGACATATATTCATAATATCTAGAACTATCCTGCCCAATCTAACAAACCACCACCTAGCAAGTGACTAAATTATGTAATGTGTAATAAAAAAATTGTAGTATTGCAAAGATATGAACTGATGCGAACAGTATAGCACCCTTAGTACAGTGGGAAAAAAAATATTTTGAGACCTGTATTTTCCATATCTTCGGCCCATGTTCCTTTAGTTTTATTTTCATTTCATCATGCTACGTATGCAATTTTTACATGGTTCGATTTCAATTTACGTATGGTAACACATACTGCGGAGTTTTAGCGATGCATGTTTCCTTGACATTGGTTTATCACTTCCCAATACAGGCTTTCATAGTTAGGTTAGGTGGGTCAGGTTTAGTTCTCTTAGCATTAAAATAAGATTCCTAAACGCTTTTGACTACTGATTACGGCCAAAAGGTTTGACTTCAACCTTCTATCAAGGAAAATGCATTGCCCATGGGGAGCACGCCTGCTTGCGTAAGGTAATTTTTAAGTTTTTTTGGAGCGATTTTACAATACCGGACGCCTCTCAGATTTATTTCATATTTGGCATAATCATTAATTGAGTCCTCGTAATCACGAATCTGAAGTTAAAATGTGGGGACCGAGTTTTGAAAATGGGAAATAAGCGGAAAAAAAGGTTGGTTTCTCGAACTGAATTTTAACTATGCCTGCCTAACCTAACCTGGAATGGTTCGTGGGGATATCAGGGAATTGTTTGCTGGCCAAGTGTGAGCACATACATTAATGAAATCTTAGTTTTGTAGCACTATAACGGCAAACAATTTTTCCTCACGGAAGAAGCCATTTTCGGAACATCACGTGTTCATATCATGAAACATGGTTTCCATGCTTGTATACGGAGAATGATCGCGGTAATTGAAAAGCTTATTTTACAACTTCTACACGTCACCCCCAGAAACTTCATCGGGACTACATATTTAGTGAGTATAAGAAGTAGGATAGAAATTACGGAAGCATCCGGTATTGTAAAATCTTACTTTTTTTTCATCCACAATATATAATTTTTTTTCAAAATCCAAACAGTGCTCATTACTTTAAGGAAGGTTCAAATTTTGTGTGACAATGATTGTCAAAATTCTACAATAATTTGTCTTTCTGATAGAACAATTTGAAAAAAAATTATAAAACAATCGCAACCGTTACCATATCTTCTCCTGACACCCTTAAGTTAGGGACAAACAACTCTTCATCATAGAGAAAAAGTTGAATGAAACACATGGTCAATTCCATATTTTGATTCATTTCAAATTTGGCATACTCAAAGGGCTGCCTGGATAGGAAAATATGCAAGTTGCAGACCCGTATCTTTTGTATTTTTGAAATTACAGGGGTGCAAAATCTGAGATTTTGACCATTTTTTCTTCATGTTAACTTTAAATTGCAATATTTCAGCAATCATGGTACCTACAGAAGTAATTGAGACAGCGTTGGAAAGGTCTTGATTTCACATGTACATACCTATGTCAGGGGGCAAAAAAAACTTGGTGTGAAGAAAATTTTGGTAGCCATATTCTCAAAAATTGGTATTTTAATTAAAAAAAGAAGTGATGCATACACTATTACTCAATAACTTACAAAATTTTAAAATGTCATCAGTAGTTATGTTAGATTTAAGTTAGGGTACGCTAAGTAATGCATGGTAACATATTTCGATAATAAATTCCAATAATTCAAAACTAAAATTCTAACAGAAATAAATACAATATATAATATAAATACAATATTGTTAAAGTTAACGTACATGAAGCTGGTGATTACATTCGAAGTTGTAAGAAATAAGAGGTAATTCAAAAGTCTGGTCCCAATGCAACTCCATGATTAGTCCACTTAGTGAAAAATGGAAAGAAGGGAAAGTTGATGGAAATAGGAGTTTCAATCTAAAATAGTTTTTCTTGTATGTACACATTGCTTGCATTATAGAATTACTTTCCTGCAGTTTACGGTTATTACAAGCATAAGAAAACAGTTTTTCTTTTTGACGTTTCAGGAGAACACACGTTCCTTTCATCAGACATTTACTTTCATTTTGACTAAAGTCAGTGTTCTCCTGAATGTCAAAAAGAAAAACTGTTTTCTTATGCTTGTAATAACCGTAAACTGCAGGAAAATAATCAATCTAAAATGCTTGAATTTTCAACATAGTGTGTCCACGGTTCAGGCCTCACCGGTACCTGGAAATGCTACATCTTGGCGTGTAGCATACTTCTGCCTAGGCGTGCGACAGTGGCTGGATGAAAATTACCCAAAGAAATGGGTTGGCTGAGGCAGCCCGATTCCCTGGCCGGCTCGATCCCCTGATTTGACGCTTTGCGACTTCTACATTTGGAGCCACATGAAAGACTTAGTTTACAACACACCAGTAAACTTGCAAGAAGAGCTCAGGGAGAGGATCTTAACAGCTGGTCAACACATCAAGGACACCATCACACCACGAGTTACGAGACCAAATGTCCGTAAAAACCTGCATGCCTGCATTCGTAACGGAGGTGCTCACTTTGAGCAAGACCTGTAATGTTCTTTAATTGTAATGTTCATTGATTCCATTCACATGAAAATGAATCAAGTATTATTTCTTGTACACAAATGTGAATGTTAGCAACATTTGTACCTTGTAGTATAGCTGATGACACAAGGAAGTAATGTAAGTAATTTGTACGCTTCGTGTCATACCATTTTTTTTATTAATATGTTGCCAAGTAAACTAAGATTGAATTTTTTATCACCACTTGTAAGTTTAGATCGACCCGTTACTTACATGTGATTGTTATTTGGGACAAACTTTTTTTCAACAAACCACTTATTTGTTAGCTATCAGAAAATGCTGAAATATGTGCCATACAATGAGCTGTTTTTTCTCAATTTGTATTTTTATGTGGAAAAATGTCATTTTTATTAAAAAAAATAGAAATTTGATTATCTCGAAAACTACTAATTTTCAGACGGGGTATCATATGGTCAAATTTATTGCAAATTGCATCTACTTTAACCCCTTTCAGGGAATACATCTAATTACAGGTCACCCTGTATATTTAAATTCAAAGACCAATTTTTGAGAAAATGGCTACCAAAATTATCTTTACACCAGTAGCGTAGCGTCCTAATACGTCCATATGCCCGGCGTTCTCCGATTTAAAATTTCAAAAATGCTGTAAATATAAAGTAAAACGTGACTAATTATATACATGTTTGAGCATAATGGCATTATAAAAGCTATTTTTCGCGATCCGCCTACAACGCTCCACTAACAGCTCTCCTTGTAGCATTTCTCTAATGTCTTTGCTTGCCGGTTGTGTATGAGGGATGTAGGAGGGAAAGCTTGTGGTTTGGATCTCTACAGCACGGGCGAAATGCTCTCGCCATATGCGGGCGTACGGAGACCTGATTGGTTCTAGGGGCCATGTGACCTTTCCTGCCTTCCGATTCAAGGCGCTGTACTTCCGATGCAGACGACAGAAGTAGAATTCCACGGTTTTTCGCGCTCGTGCCTCTGCTCATGCTGTGTGATGCTACAATAAGCAATATTGACTGACGTATCTTTCTTTAATGACCACTGCATCGTGTAATTTATCGCAAGAACAGTGAAGTGCATTAAAAACTAAAAGAACAAAAAAGTTTTTGTCAAACAAGTTGATAAAGTCCTCGTGGTAGAAGTTCAGCCTGTGGCTGCTCTACCACCTAACCCACAAAACTATTTATTTAAAAAAATATTTTTTCGTTAGTATCTAACTGCCTAATATTGTGCCAGTGGAAATGTTTAGTATTTGTTTCAAAACTGTTAACATTGTATGATCTCTTGACAAAATTATTTTAAAATGTTTATCAGCATTCTCAAGATACAATAAACAGTGGTCTGAAACTCTGAATTACTACTAATAGGCACTGTTACGTCAGTAGAGTGTACGATTGTTGGATCATCCACCCCCCCCCCCCCTTCGTGTCAGTGTGTTTTGCACAGTGCGAGAGGTTTCCGGTTCGAATCCCGAGCCTACGCATGTTTGTTCTTTGTGAGTGTCTCTTCATCAACTTCATCAATATCATCACTCATATTCATATTTGCGATTAGCCAAAAGTGATAGAAAGCGAAGTAAAATAAACCAAATCATTCAATAGTTGTATCATCCACAACAATGAAGTCTACTGTTGTTGCGCTTGTGATTGAGGTAGGTTTTTTAATTACTTGCGTCATGCTGAAAGGTTGATTATAAAATACTGTTTTGCTACACATGTGTTACGTGTGGAGCAAAATACTCCGAATGGTGTGCAGTGTTTCTGACTTGAGCAATCTAATTAAAAATGGTATAAAACACCAGTGCTCCAAGCATTTGTTGCACACTGAGGCATCTCATTTTCTAGATAAAACAAGCATGGATCATGTTTTATCGGAACCCGGCTGACTTAATGTAATAAACACAATGAGATTGTGATTTTAAATACACAATACATATGTCGGCTAATTCCATAAGTAAACTCTTAAGAAAAAAAAAAAAAGGCCTACCCTTCCTTCTAACTTGGCGTTCCCATCCGAAATGCTCATGCTACGCCACTGCTTTACACCACCATTGTTTTTTGTTTTTTTTACGCTCATGTAGGCATACAATATCTTGTGTGGAAGAGCCCCTCACGACCTTTTCAATGCCGTCTGGAATAACTTCTATAGGTGCCCTGATTGCCGAAATATTGCAATTTAACGTTATACAAGCTAACTTAGCATAAAATCAATATAATTAACTTACATTCATGTTAAGTATTTGCTTCAAGCTGAATATCCAGTTACAATAATATCAGTCTTCATAATATTTTTGGGTGAATATGTAGTATCGCCCGAATGGATTTCTTCATTTTTACCAAAGAAACTACTTACTTTCATCAATTTCTCCGACGTTGTGAAGTTCGTGAAGGTGTTTTCTTTGATCGTTTAATATATTTGTAGGTTTGGTGCGTTTTACTCACAATTCCAGAATATAAAAAAAGACGTTAAAAAATTAACGTTCAAAACTGTATTTACGTATGCGAGTATGTTGTTCCAACTATCCCAATCTTCAGGTTCGTATAAAAAACTAGATACTTAACATGGTACCAAGTCGAAATGTAATAAAAGGATAGTGGACAAGGGTTGGTATGGATACATTTCCTGCTCATCAGGAAATGCCGAACCTGCAAGTTGTACATAGTGATACATAGAGGTTTTTAGTCCTTTAACATTCTTAACATGGCAATAGGGTAATTGTGCAAGCTTTTAGAGAACGACGAGTTTTTTAAATATGTCTAGAGGGGGGATATAATATCTTAAATATATCCACACCAACCCTTGTCCACTATCCTCTTATTATATTTCAACGTGGTACCATGTTAAGTACAGGGTTCCCACGCAAACTCCAAATCCATTTTCCCTGAGTTTTCCAGAATCCTCATATTTTTTCCAGAGTATTGAATGCACAGTAAATGACTACTATAATTTTACAATGACCTCCTCCATTTCCCCTCATAGCCATACCATCCTCACCTTCTTTATTACTGTTGTTTTCTGATGCAAATAACAAAACTAGTTCAATAATAAAATAAAACTACACTTCTTTGCATGTAATTAAGAACAAAAATGACCAGTTTTCTAGAACTTTAAACAACTCTGAAACAATTTCTAACATATCTGATATAGAACATTGAAATATTTTCACACATGTTTATATATGGATACAATATCAATTAATCTGTAATGCATACAATAATAGTTAAGAAAAACAAATTATTGGAATTTTTAAAACATATAAATATTAAGTGAGAATTATTAGTACAGATTTAAAAAGGAATAATAAATTACTGATACTGAAATATAAAACAAGAAATGTACTTAATGTCTGATACAGCACATTAAGAAACTTTACTTCTCAGAAGCTTCAAGTTTTTTTTAATTGTTCTGCAATAGCCTTTGCTTCTTCTTGCATCTTTTCTTGTTTGGCTTGTAAAGCACTGATCTCACTTGCTTTACGTTTCATTTCTTTCCTTTTGTCTTCTTTGTGATCACATTTCTTTCTCATCTTCTGCAATGCTTCTTCGTATCTAATACGTGCACCTTTAACACTCTAGATCATATCTTTGCTTACTTCTACATTTGACACTCCTCCTACCACTTTCACTGCATCATAAACTTGCCGAATAGCCACAACAGACTTCTTTCAAGTTTTCTATTAAAACCTGCTTATTTACAGAAAATCCACTTTCCACATATGCATTGCCATGTGATAAAATCAAAACCAACTTAACAGTGCTTCAAAACGAGCCTAATCTAAGATGAAGAAGTGAGGAATGCTAGTACGTAATGGTAAGTTAGTGACAGTTGCAAGTGCAAGTGTGATGGGGGTTAAGTATACACCATTCGACTGGCCTTTGCCTCATGATATTCAATTTCTATCATATCTGTTGAGAAAACTATTTCACTACATGATATTAATGTAGATCTGCTGGTCCTACAAGTAATTCCATTTTACACATATGTGAGCTTTTGAGGCACGTAAAAATCCACATGTCATGTCATGACTATAATAATAGTTGAACATGATCAAAAACTTAAAATATGAACAAGTATTTACGAACAGTACATAATTCATATATGGCACTAGTAAGTAAATATTTAAAATTCTGTTCTAAATGCAGTAAACACACAATCAACAATACTGTACACAAAAGATGGCAGAAAAAACTTAAAACTACTCCCTAATAAGGGAAATCAGATGAACACTGGTTAATTTTGGACATCAGGTTATCTTTATTATGCATTTTCCACATCTTGAAATATATTTTACGTCATGTAAAAGATCGAAATCGGTTAATTAAATTTTAAAAAGTGCAAAATTTATGAGGGTATACACTTGGTCACCAGCCCTGGAATCACATTTAAAAACAAAAAACACGACAAACAAATAGATATGAGTTCCTTGCTGAAAGAGAAATGCTACAACGCTTGGATTATCCACAGACAGGAGCATATTACAATCCCTCAGTTTTGCTTCATTGGGAACCATTAGTCAATTACATGATTTTCCCTGAGATTTGCATTTATTTCAAATGCCCTGAGATTTCCAGGTTTTCCAGGTGTGTGGGAACCCTGTAAGTACCTAGTATTTTATACGAACCTGAAGAAGGAGATAGTTAGTCCCCGAAACGTAGTTCTAAAGGAAAGGAAATTAGGAACAACATACTCACATACGTAAGTACAGTTTTTAATGTTAATTTTTAACATCTTTTTTTATATTGATCGTTTAAGCTTTCTGACCCGGAATTCCTTTCTCTTTCCTGAGAAATATTTCCAACACCCAGAGGCGATTGCTGCCAATTCCTTTCTATTTGCCTGCGTTTGATGACGTAACCCCGTGTCAGTGTTTCCAAACACGCTTTTTGTTTCCTGAATTTGAAAACCATCTGTTCGACACATCGTGGCTGTTTATGTCGTAAATTCTTTATTTTTTTTAACTGCTTTTGCCTAACCTAACCTTATCATGCATGGTTTGTGGAGGTGATTATGCAAGCATGTAAAAAAATCGTAATAGTACGTAATTTTGGTTGTTTATGTCGTAAACCCTTGTTAATTTTTTTCTAACTGTGCCTAACCTAACCTTATTGTGCATGGTTAGTGGAGGTAATCATGCAAGAATCATGGAAACATGTAAAAAAATCGTAATAATACGTACTTTTCGGTCATTAAGGTTTGAAACACTGCTTGTGCACTGCAAAACAAAAAAACACTAGCACGACGCGCGATGATCCTTGACGAGTGCACGCCACATTGTCTGTTACACAAGCTAAAACAACGAAGACAAATAATGACTCGTAATATGAAAAGTTGACACTAATTTATGGAAAAAGGCATAACTTCACCTTAGAGAATCTTCTGTAATAGGTAAGTATCAATGCTAAAATTAACAAAATAAACGAGTGACAGGTGTATGGGCGATACTACATAATTAATTATTTTTGTTGTATTTTCACAGTCTTCTTTATTTGAACATTTGGTAAAACTATCAAAGCCGGGAATCAGATTTCTTCAAATTTACAGGAGAAAGTACTTACGGAATTGAGTTTCTGTGTAATTTCGGAAAGTAGTAGAAGTGTTTTCTCGCATTTTTCAATGTATTTGGATGCTAATTCATGTATTTTTTCTATAATAATGACCATCCGATACACGAAAGCTGTTGCTTGCATTTCCATCCATGTACTTGAACCGGATGTTGCGAGCATCTGATGACGTAATCCTCGGTAAATGTTTCCAAACATAGTTTTTTCACTATATTGCCCAACCTAACCTAACCTTACCGTGATGGTGTGTGGGGCTATTCGTGGATGGTTATATGATCCAGAATGGTATTTTGGGGCTATTCGTGGATGGTCATACTATCCCGAATTGTTTTTGGGGCTATGCGTGAATGGTTTTCAGGGCTATGCGGGAATTTTTTTGTTAAGAAGGTTGAAACATTGCTTTGCCGTTTGAAACACAACGCTAAAGATTTGCCCGCCATTTTGCATGTTCAGGCAGCGAGAAAAGAACGAACAATAATTACTCGATATGTCGACAATAGATACTAATTTCGTTTAAAAAAAGCGAAATCCCTTGTTAAACAATCTTTCGCAATGCAGAATAAGTAAGTACGAATGTCAACAATTACAGAATAAACGAGTTAAATCCGAGAGTGAAAGGTGTCCGGGCTTTATCGCATATTTACCAAATCCGATTCCCGGCTTTGACAGTTTTACCGAACATTTTATACGATCACACTTCCACCAATGATATTATTCACTATGAGAATTGGTCTAAGGAATTTTGAATCTTTCTCAGGTAAGGTCACTCTCTGTTCTGCTATGTTCGAGATACTTTACCATGACAATAAAACTAACTACTACTACTAAGAATGCATCTCACTTGACAGAAAGCAAGTGGATATTGGAGTTCAAGATTTTGTAAAATACAAGGATATATAGCACAATTTTACCATTGAGTGTTTTGAACAATACCTAATGAAGTTACCTACTGGGAAATATCTTGTTAGACGATTTCTGTGCAAAGGACAAAAAAAAACTAAGTTAACGTGCTACCATTCCACATAAGTACAAAAATGTAGGTTATGTTGTTTCACCTTACCGCCACTTCGATAATATCAAGTTTTCATGTAATATCAGTATATAATTACAGGAACTGAGAAGGAACTTTCCCTTCTGTAACAATTTTCTTCCTTACAAAACACATTGAAGTAATTTAATGACAACAACCTGTTGAAGAATAACAGAAACGTCTACACATTTCAAATTCATACTCACGTGACATTTCTCAAAGACAAAGTGCATGTCACTTACTATTAGGTTATGCAACGCATGATTCACATTCGTTAATCTATTTACGTACCTCAAATATATTCAATCATATTGCACTCTATCGTCGGCCTTGATCACTCTATTGCAATGATGATTACGACAGCAACTGCTTCTGTTAAAACGCGTGAAAGCTAATAAGTAACGTCAATCTCTATTCGTCCTTCGATTATATTTCGTATATAACAATGAGCTTTCCCTTTTTTGATGTTGCCTTTACTTCTAGTTTCCTTATTCCGCTGATGTTCGAGTCTCGACGCAAGCACTAGCAGACGTTTCAAGGTTTTGTGCAGTATAATCTGTGGTTGTAAGACAAACAAACTGTTGCGTCGCGTAATCTTACTGCTTCTGAGCTTCTCACCCAGCTACATGTAATTCCACAATTAATGTAATTATTAAGTGTTTCACTCCGCAACATAAAGATTTGGCTTCAATGATCGAATTTCTCAATAGCTAGTCTTGGGATGTAAAGATTGGTTTAAAAGATGCCGAAGTCAGTCTGTAGGCCTCTCCGATACCATATCAGTCGTCAAAATTTTATCTCAGCTAGAGGAATGATAAAGACGAGTACAGAATCGAAATAGATACTCGAATTAACAGGACAACAACTATTATTATCAGAGACTGATTATTATATCGGTACTGTATTCAGATTTGCTATTTCAAAATCCAGAAAGTGCTTATCTTGCAGTGTCCGAAAGGTCCAAAAAGCTGGCTTCAAGCTGTAGAGGGTCTCCTTTATCGCACAACACTACAGCAATATTTCGTTCTGACGTCAGATGAGAAATATTTACGTTGTTATGTTAGGTCTATTAGCATACATATACTGAATATTTATTATTGATGCTAAGAGAACTAAACCTATCTAGCCTAACATAACAAATGACGCATTTAGCCTAACAAATAGAAGCATTCTCCGGTGCCGTCAGAACGTACGGTTGCTCCAATGTTGTGTAATAAGGGAGATGCAGCTGCTTGGGAAAGTATCGCCAGGCAAATGGTCCATCATCGTGTTAACGGGATGGACTACGGCCGCCATCTTGAAAATTCATCCCATTCATTTACATGGTAAATTGTTACCATAATTGCGTTGCTCTGAAATGGAACTTCGACCATCTGCTTGTAGGGCCTTGTTCTTCGTAACCGTCCCCTGTGTTCTAATACTTCGAAGCATAAATTTTATAATTATATTGAGAGCAAAATAATAAAAACTGACAAAATGCAGCTGACATGCCTTTCCACTTAATTTTCTTATTTCACAAGAAGAATATTATAAATCCAACATAATAGTTCACTAGAGGAAACATTTATGCTGCGATTGATGTATACTTGTCACTGGGAACTTTGCGTATTATTATGCAATTACTATAATATTCGAAGTCTGCAGCGTATTTTTTTCGCAGCATATTGTGCTGCCACCTACCATTACTCCTGGAACTCCCAGGAGGCGGAGGGATATTTGAGTTGGGCAGCTTCTGCTAGCTAAACGTTCGTCGAGTGCTGTCAACCAACACAATCGCCAAAAAATAGAGAAGATTGTCTCTATCAAGTCAGGGAAAAGAAAGACGAGGCGAGCAATTAACTTGAAAATTTGGCGAGAATAACAAAAACAATATAGATAAATGTAAATATGTATTTATATTACTTCCTGTAATGTAGATAATTTAAAACTGCGCAGTCGTCACGCGAACAATTTTGTCCGCAAATTCATGGGTCGACGAAAACCTTGCTGGTCTGAAGCCTAGAAATTGCCTGAGGGAGGGATACCGCTATGGTTCTTCCCAAAGAACTTTTTGGTTCTTCCGTCCCTCGGTAGGAGCGAGCTCCAAATGTTTGTCACTTCAATTGCGAGTGGTCAAGGTCAACTTTTCGGAATGACACTACGGTGTGTTTATTTACGATACAACAGATCCCAGTGATTAGGCGATACAACCAGAAACATTTCCTCTTTTTGGAAACCGTTACGTCTTTCCATTGGGAAAGGGTTTCTACAAAATGTGCAAATCCTTATTGTTTTGATTGCACGATAAGCTGTATTCTATTCTTGTGTAAAATTATTTTCTTTCGCCTAGATGCTTCTCTTGAATAATTTCACAAATGATAGTTTACGTATTCTCACGAAATCCATACTGCTTATGTACGGCATCCTACAAAAATAATTGTAGACAAAGGAGGTACGAAATAGACTGACTGCAAGCATAGGTAGGTGGATTAATAAAATTTTCCTGGGAGGGTCACAAAATATGCCGTAAAGATACGACAGGATGTAATATTGAGAAGATTGTGGGCAGACACAAGATTCCAAGACAAATGCAAGGATGAAACAACTGTTTTTCTTTTACATCTCACCAAATCCGAACCCGGGACCCGTTGATTATACCGGAAAGGGAAGGCGCCAGCGTTAGAAGAATTTGATGAAGTAGAAGTTGTTCCATAATTACTTGTATTGACAGTGATTAAAAAAGAAATACTTTTGAGAATTTTCTTATTCAGACGAAACTTTATTTTTTTCTTATTTAACGTCGCTTTTACGCCACTTTTGACTAATCGCGACAACGAGGATGAATGATAACACTGGTCGACAGTGAAATTTTTTTTTCGATCTGCTGAAGACGAATCTGAACTTGGTTTTTGTCCTACACCCTCAGATTTAGAATTAATGCCAGTTATAGTATCAACCTTTAGACCCCGGCCAAAATTTGAAGGAAATTGCAGAGCTCCGTCTACTTGGCTGCACTTTTTAACACTCGGTGCAGTGCAGGTGTATCCAGTGTCAGGGTGGTGCAAGGAAATGACGTTCAACCAACTAGACGGAAAGCTGTGTTCAAAAGATTCAACAAATGCCTGTCTGCTTCTTTAAACGGTCATTTGATTAGTTAGCACGCACCACGTCACCATACACCACACTTGCACCGGTCCGGAAGGTAGTGCAGACGGTGCAGACACCAAGTGCAGACGGTGCAGATACCAAATACACTACTTGACTCGAAATCAACGAACTAGAGGACTCGGTGTTGCACCGTACAACCAACTAGATGCATCGGTGCAAAGAGAGTCAAAGCGAGTCAAAAAGTGCACCCAACTAGAAGGGGCTATCATCCCAGAATCACAAATGATACCTCGTTGGAAAGCTTATGGAACTCAGAATCCAATGAAGTACATTTAGGTTCCATCATGCCCAATTTGTAGAAGAAGAAGAAGAAGAAGAAGAAGAAGAAGAAGATGATGAAAATAAGGAAATTTGGGGAAAAGTTAATTTTTGGAGAACTTGAGGTAAGTTTTGCAACACTTACAGTTGCGCTACGCAAACATAAACTCAGTAAAACACACCCTATACGTTAAGTTGGCTAACTGAAGTTGTCCTGTAGGACGAATTTCAAAGAAGAAACATATGTAAAGTATACATATTGCAATATACAGGGTGAGTCAAAAGTCCGTGACCACCCTTTATAAAATGGAAGGGAGTATAGATTGCAACAATTCAACACTTTTTCCAGTTCTTAAAACTGGTTAAAAATGAGATTAATTGCGAAAGTTACAGGACATAAATGATTGAGATATCACCTATGCCCAGGTCGGCGCTGGAATCTTGAACGAAAGTCACACACACACAAATATATATATACTAAAGCAAAATTACTTTTTGTTATAGTCGTGTTGTTATTATAAGCAGGAAAAGTGATAGCATACAGAATACACCAATTAGAAAACTGTGAAAATTGTCATACTCTTAGAAATGAACTCTCTTATTATTAGATATTTCATTAACTTCAGTTGGGTTAGGGGGCCAGGTGTCTGACTAGGGGAAACCTGCCCCCCCCCCCCCTGGCGTCGTCACTGAACCCCTGTCGCCGTAGCGCGTTGTGCTAACCACTCCGCCACGGAGGTTGACTCTCAGGCGAAACTATCAGAGACATTGGAAAGATCAGAGTTCCTATTCGCGAACCGTCTTGTAAACAAAAAGTAGGAAAGTAGCTACTCGTTACATAAACGACAGAATGAGTGAATCAGTGAAGTCAGATATATTCCATTTTCTGAGGTTCTATTATTTAATATTGTTAGTATTATTTTACTGTTCTTGGTTCTTGAAATACTGTAATTTATTCTGTTGTTCGCAAAAAGAACAGTATTTCCTGGTGAGATATTTTGCTTTTGCCTTGACATTGTATTTATGTGGGCCTTTAATATATTTTCGTCAATTTTTTTTTCAGATTGAAACATAATTTTAATAGCGATCTTTTATGTGTGAGCGAATTTATAATATTCATACCAATATTACGAAATGAATTATTAATTCATATGCAGTCCCAGGTAGCCAAATGTTGCTTTCGGTGTGAACTGTCTGGCCTTCGATATGTCGGTGTTGGCCAAGCATCGTGAGGATAATGGCGAGTTCATTGAAAAGGAAAGCCAAATAACAGCAACAATTGGTTTGATTTATTTATTTATTTGGTTTATATTTCTTCGTTTTTCTCCCACTTTCGGCTAATCTCGAAGATGAGAACGAGTGATATGATATTATGAAATTGATGAAACGACGCTCACATGGAAGCCCATAACCAAGCCTGGATTCGAACCCGGGAACCCTGTCCTCGTAGCGCGCTGTGCCAACCATTCGGCGACGAAGGTCGGCACGATAAAAACAATTGGACTCGTTGCGCTGAGCAGGTGTACTCCAAAGATAAGCCATTCGGTTTTCACCATGGAGTTTATTATTCCAAAACTGCTACCTCGGTGGCGCAGAACTGACTTCTGTTCTAAAGGCTCTAGGTTCGAATTATGGCCATGGTTTGCATATTTTAGTGCATTTGTTCCATTCCCTGTTTCATCGGATCACCATTTATCCTTGCCGTGGAAAGTGACGAAGTTTTTGGTTCACTAGTTGCTCAGATAGGCAAATCGGAACTGGAGTAGTGGAGTTTCCGAGCCCTTGATCACCATCCCACAACGTTATCCCCTACGCTATCGAGGCGGCCTGAAAAGTGGCGTAGACAAGTGGAGGAAATAAGAATAAAGAGTGTATTCAATCCTGAATATTAACTATAATACAAAAATTAAATTTTCAATACTTAGATTCTAAGAAAGCTTATTCATATAAAGGTGGATCCCATACAATTTGTAACGAGACTGGTTCGTTACAATAAATAAGTCAGTAAGTGGTCAGTTTCTTTTTGTTAATTTGTTCAGTTAAATCAGTAATTTTGACCACTTGAATAGTTTCCACCCCTGCTATCACCAAAACCAAAACAATCGCGCATAGGAAATTCCAACCCAACCTGAGTCGCTGGCTAAGGGCTAGCACTACAGACATTCAGTTCAGTGGTCAACCTTGCCTCGGGGACAGACAAAATCAAAACAAAAGCAGTCGGAGGGTGTTTGTTGGTTGAATGTTCTGCGAGGAAGGAACAGTCCCGGAAGGATGGGGAGGGGAGCTTGAACGAGGGTTGGCACGTGTTTCGTATTTTGTGGGTGAAAGTTTTATTTTAGCGTATACTATTTTTCGCTGTTTGTAAGTAAAATACAGAGTGATTAACTTATATTTTAGGAAAGGAATCAAATGGTAACATTGTACACAGAGAATACCATAACTCTTCCTTGCAGTAGTTTGCCATCATTCAACTACACCTTTTATTTTTTTTTAGCTAAATTAAATCGAAATATAAAACAACCTTTCTCATCTTGTCTATTCTAATGCATAACATACAGCCAAAGTACATCTACGTTTTGTGTGTTGCACTAAGTACAGGTAAATTGTAGAGGAAGAACTCCAGCGACGGAGGAAAATGCAAATCAAACAGGGAACTATATTCCGTCGCGGAATAAGCCACACTCTTGCGTTGGACCCGCTCGCGAAACTATCGTCGGTGGTTGCTAGTAATTCGGAAGTTTCACCACCAGATGTCTCAGACGTAAGGGTGGCAAAGTCGTTTCCTTGATCCATGGCGTTAATTCCTTACTTCTTTTTCTTTTGTTTGACCGTCAACGTTTATATCACAGGTTTATATCCTTAGTTCCGTTAAACGAATGATACGGATTCTATGATGTAGTTCCTAGATCTTCCGGGTTCGGTAAATTGTCTCATTTCATTACTAACACAGATTGAAATCAATCAATTATATAAATACATCACTTTTGCCTTTGCACTGTTTCATTGTGTTCGCTTTTTACATTTGAAGTCTATTTTTTGTGCATATCCGTATATTACATTTGAAGTCTACTTTTTTGTGCATATCCGTCTAGAAACCAGACAAGTGGAGTAGATAATTCTGATAAAAGGAGAGAGACACAGGGAATGGAATTTTCGGCAACAAGACACGGAAAAGTGATTTTGCAGCACGACAACGCCTCATCACACACAGCGAAAGGCGTCAGACACACCAGTTCTGCACTTGGCTGGAAATTTTTGCCCCACCCACCATACACACCAGACTTAGCCCCTTTGGACTACCATTTGTTTTCATTGATGTCTCGCTCACTTTCACAGCAACACTTCAACAATTACAAAGATGTCGAACAATGGCTTGCTGACTGGATCACCCCAAAATGTGAACAATTTTTCTGGTAGGGCATCCACAATTTGACGGACAGATAGGCAAAATGCATAGCTAGCAATGGCGCATACTTTGAATAAAGTATTTGTTACCTTTCTCCGCAGATACACTTGTTTTCTTTCGGATCAATTAAGAATTATTAACCGGCACACCTGGTATAAGCGATTTGGACCTGTTGTATTATTAAAATATTGAAAATAGACTGATGGCATAGTTTGGGGATAAGCAGTAGATAGCGCTTGCAATACACTCAAAGGATAAGGATTTTTTTATAACCTTCGGATATTCCACATAACTTTCTGCGGCGAAAATGGATGAATCTATAGGTAATCTAAACTGCTGGTAATTTTTTTCTCCCTTTATTCTTCTTCTTGCAGTCTTGCACTGCATGTAATGAGCGATTCAAAAATTAGAACAAAATGCGACAACCTCTGCACCAGAATAGCAAAAGAATGCATTCCTTGGAAACATGTAGAATGGAACACGAAAAAGAAATGAAAATAGTCATGGCTAATTTACCGAGCAATACTTGTTTTACAAAACACAGCTGTAGAGTGCAGAATATCATGATGCTCCTTTATGTCGTGAGAAACGAAGAAAATATCCAAACTGATGTGCTTCTATCATCTTGCATTTTTCCATATAACGTATCATAGTTTGTGTAGGAAAATATTTTATTGCTGCATGAATTATCTTTGGCAAAGATAATGCCCAAGCTGTAATTCCAATCGGAGACCCCTGGCAGAGTAGACTTTATTTTTGCATTTTGGTGGGAAATCAATGCAATTTCGTAAGGAAGGATGACTGATGGTTATTTCGATAAGCATCTAAAAGTATTTGTAAAAAAACAAACCTGGTGCCTCAATTAATTTAGCTTTGTCTAGCACTGAGCATGGATATAATATCCCCCACAATACTGCTCCGGTGAAGGTTTTACAGTATTTCTTCACATAAAATGACGTGTGTCATATCATACTGTAAAATAAAATTAGAATAGTACATGCAGGGATAAGACTTCACAATTTGATAGATGTACCTAGAGAAATGTGGGCAAAGTTAATTCACTTAAAATATTAAATGAATGAATAGTGTTTAACAATGTGTTTGAAAATTAACTTACAAAATGTACATTATGATTTCAAGATATTGCAATGCAATAGTAGAAATAATTCAGTTTGATATTGATGAGCCAGTTTAAGATTATGAGTTTTTTTAAATACTGACTGAACATTCATGAATATTCATTGGCGTGTGACATGCACCTCACTGGTCCTCAAGTGTTGGATTACTCTGGATCGGATTTCTCAGCTCAGGCTATGGACTAATATATGAGCAGTCACTGGTCACTGGTGTGGGATTTGTTACCTTTTCTTTATGAAATGAAATGATGGAATAACGTTCCAATAACTGTTTATTACAGGGTTTTCACACAGTTACAAATAAACTTTGAACTGGCAGATCCGAGTATGGTTCACAGATGAAGATTTAGTTACAAATATGTAACTGGCAACACTTCTAAGATCTCCCCATGGTTTCTTTGACATCATAGGAACTCTGTCAAAAGACAACAGGTCTGTGCCCGAGTAGACCCAAAGATAAACAACAAAGATCTTCCACCTTCTCAAGTGCCCACCCAGCATCCTATAAAGTTGGCACCTAGAGGAAAATCCGGTGGGTAAAGGTAGCGGGCATGGTGTTGATTAAATCATCCCTATCTTCTGTTGAGATCAAGAAAATGTGCTGCCTTAACTCCACACCCCCTACACACACCATCATGGCATGGTGCAAAGCACAGGGGAGCACTTTACTTTACGGTTATTACAAGCATAAAAAAACAGTTTTTCGTTGTGACATTTTAGAACACACTCCCTTCATCAGATATTTATTTTGAGTTTGAATAAAGATTCAGTTATAACAATGGCTCATTTTTTTTTAAACAAAGTATCAGCTATACAATGAATGTTGTCAATGTTACATTGTTGTAATATAACTTAACTGTAGAACAAGCAGTCTGTTTTATTTTTATTTCATATAAAAAAAATTGATCACATTTCTTATTAATTTTTTTTTTTAAAAAAATATGAATCCCAAATATCATCAGGCAATTCAAAATCATCATTGCTTTCACAGAGTTTCTTGATGTTTTTCGTTACATTAAATTTTAAAGATGGTGGCTTACTCCACTTGTGAAAAAGAAAACTCCATAGTGGGTCAATGTTACCATTTTCATTCATTCATATTCATATTCATATTCATATTCTTTATTTCCGTTGACCTATGTCCATAGGTATGGAAATCGTCATATAACAATACATACAGTAATAAAATATTAATACAATTTTAGACAAGGATTACAGTAATGATTTTAAGAACTACTACATGAAGGAAAACCAAATACACTAATAAAATATTAAAACAATTATAGACAAGAATTACAGCAATGATTTGAAAAACTTCTGCATGAAGGAAATCTAAATAGAGGAAGAATACACTATTGGAGTGAAATTACATACAATATTTAAGGCCATCACAATAATAAGCAAAGATTTTTTTTTTAGTGTAAAAATAAGATGTAAAAGTAACTATGTGACTTATACAACATGGAAGAATGCAATATATATACAGAACTGATTAATAATCATTTAGACATAATAATAGCATATAGTGAATACTTCATACATGATAATATAAATAGTATAATTCCATTTTCTGTACAACCGAACCCTCTTTGTTGACAATTTATGTAATTTAATATTTACAAATTTAGAAATTCATTTATTGAATAAAAACAATGTCTTAATAAGAATGTTGTTAATTCCCTCTTAAATTGGGTAGTTGATTCCATTGTTTTCATGTGATTAGGTAATTTATTATACAGGTGGATACCTACGAATTTAGGACCTTTTTCAAGGAGAGTGGTATTATGAGTTTGTATAACCAGATTGTGATTTTTTCTTGTGTTGTATTGGTGTACTTCCTTGATACGTTTGGAGAAACTAGACATATCTTGTTTTACATAGCACAGTAAATGTAATATATATAGGCAAGGTAATGGTAGAATGCCAAGATCCCTGAAAATTTTCCTACATGGTTCATTTATTTTCTTTCCTGCCATAATTCGTACTACTCTCTTCTGCAAAATAAAAATTTTTGCACTGTTTCTAGCATTCCCCCAAAATACAATTCCGTATGTTAGTTGTGACTGGAAAAGACTGAAATATGTTATTCTTATTGTCTCCCTGTTTATTATGGTTCTTAAGGTTCGTATACCATATATGGTTTTGCTTAATTTCCCTGCTAGGTGCTCTATATGTATGTCCCAGTTGAGATTTTCCTGTATCCAAATACCCAGGAATTTTATGGAATTTGTATATTTGACTTGTTCATTTTCTATTTTTATTAGTGGTTCTTCATTGTTCTTATTTCTTGAATGATGGAATTTTATTGCTAAAGTTTTGTTTTTATTTATCGTCAACTTATTTGTGGGGAACCATTTGCAGAGTTCGTTTGAGGTGTTTTTTATATTTGAATTTAGAATTTGTTCATTTTTGCCAGTTATCACAATGCTCGTGTCATCTGCATATAAGGTAGTTTTAACTGAGGGTAAGTTTGAAGGCAGGTCATTTATGTATATGGTAAATAGTACTGGCCCTAGAATAGAGCCTTGCGGAACACCACATGTCACTTCTTCTAGCCTAGAGATATGGGAAGATGCATTGGTATTTGTCCCTTCTACATGTAAGATCTCTACAGCTTGACTGCGATTTTGCAGGTAAGATCTAAACCAGGTGTTTACTATACCCCTTATTCCATAGTGATTTAATTTTTTCAGAAGTTGGTCATGCGATACTGTGTCGAAAGCTTTTGATAAATCAAGAAAGAGACCTACACACTGTTCCCTATTGTCCAGGAGTTGTCTGACATGTTCGATGTATTCAAATATTGCTGTAGTTGTTGATTTGCCTTTACGGAAACCATGTTGTGATTTAGATATTATGTTGTTTTTATTTAAGAAAGTTGTAATTTGAATATTCATTGCAATTTCCATGATTTTTGAGAAGGGTGAAAGCAGAGCTATGGGCCTGTAATTATCTACACAATGCTTATCCCCTTTTTTATACACAGGTTTGATTTTTGCTTGTTTTAGTTTATCTGGGAACACACCAGTAACAAAGGATAGGTTCACTAGATAGCATAGTGGGTGTAGGATATGGGTGTGACATTCCTTTATAATTGAGGATGGAATTTCATCCAAGCCAGTTGACCATTTGCTCTTCATTTTTAAGATGATGTCTGTCAGTTCCTCAACAGAGACTGGGCGTAGAAACATTGATGCACTATGTGTATTCATTTTAACCTTACCAGAGTTTTGATTGGTTTTGACTTTATCCTTATTTACATTGATTAGGTATTTATTAAAAAAGTTTGCCACTACCAAAGGATCACTTACGTTTGTGTCATTTTGATAAAGTGTGATGTTTTCTAGTTTTTTGCAATTTCCCTGCAGTTCTTTTTTTATTATGCCCCACATTGCTCTGGATTTATTTGAAGAGGCTGAAATTAGTTTCCCATTATGCCCTTTCTTTGCAGCTTGTAACACACGTTTATATGTTGACTTGTACTTCTTGAAGTATTCTTCAAAATCAATTGTTACAGCTGTGCTTTTCCTAGCCCTGTTTAGGAATCTCATTCTATCACTAGCTATCTTTATTCCTTTTGTGATCCAAGGTTTCTCTTTCTGTGTTGCCCCTTTAACTTCCTTCTTTGGTAAGGCTACATCAAAATAGTAAGAAAATATGCAATGAAATTTGTCGAAAGCATCATTTACCGTGCTACACTCATATATATGTTTCCAATCTTCATTGCTGAGTAAGTGATTGAAGTAAGTTGTATTTTCATCATTAAAAACTCTTTTGGTGGTATAATAATTTATTTGTTTAACATTGCTATTGCTTTGTGAAAATGGTGTTGAAAGTGAGAAAGACTGTGCAAAGTGATCTGAAAATCCAGTGTCAAAAACCTCTACTGTGCATTGGTCGACTAGTGTATTCAATAGAATTTGGTCCAGAGCACTTTTTGTATTTTTTGTTACTCTGGTAGGTACTTTAACCATTGCTTCTAGGTTGAACATGTTAAGAAGCATGTTTAATTCATGATTTACATTCTTTTTTAGAAAATCAACATTTAGATCACCTATCACTGCTACCTTTTTGTTGGACTGCTGAAAGTGATTTAGAATAACTTCCATGTTACTGACAAATATATTCAAATCACTATCTGGCGTTCGGTATACACATATGATTATATATTTTAGTTCTGGTAATTCGATAATGCATGATTCAAAGTGTTTTTCAATGTTGAGGTGAGCAAACTTTTTGCATTCCTCTACTGCGATATCAATTTTACTATATATGCATGCACCACCTCTCCTGAATTTACTTCTTGAAAAGTTTGAAGTTAAAATGAAGTTTGGAAAATTTACACAACATATTTCATCATGTTTCAGCCAATGCTCAGTGAAACAGATGATGTTTTTATCTGCTAACTTATCAGCTAGGAGTGTTTCTACCATTAGTTTCTTTTCGGTGTTTAGTCCTTGGATGTTTTGATGGAATATATTCAGAGATATTGATCCTCCACCATTTCTTTCCGAATTACAGTTTCTCTTAAGATTTCTCGTACACATTATTTTCTTATCTACATTTGAATTTACAACTTGAAGGTTTTGGTGAGAATTATTTAAGGTTTCTGACTTCCTACAACTTACCATAGTATCCATACAGCCCACTGATCCAATTACATTCCCCATAAAAAATTACTGTCATGCATTAACGGGACTTTCCTTTCCCTTGTAGATTTCCGACGGGTATCTTCAATACTTCTATTTGCACTTTCACTAGTCAAACTTTCCTTTGATTCACTATCATCTTGATTGTTTTTAGCATTTTGCTTGATGTGGTTACCACTATTTACTATTTCCTGATTTACTTCTGTGATATCTTGAAGTAAGGGTTGTGCCAAGGGTAAATTCTTAGTCTTCTCAGTAGGATTTGGAGCCGGAAGAACTATGGCATTTTTCCCGTTTTGGGGGGGAGGTGTACTGTTTACCAATAGGGAGAGTTCGTCACACAGCAAATCTTTCCCTCTTCTATTTAAGTGTTGGCCGTGGGTGGTATGACCATCTCTTCCGATTTCATTTGCACTTAACATTTGCACTTTTGGGAAAACTTTGCAAACTTTTGAAAATTTGGAGTTTGCCTTGTTTACTTCCACATTTACACATGATGATTGCATTAGGTCGTATCGTAGTGGGATGGTACTAACAATAACGTTTGTGTTTTTTACTGTTTCAAGGCAAGTTTTGAGGGCTATAATTGCTGATTTTGTATCGTTCCTTGCTACATCATTAGATCCACCCATTACGATAACGAAGTCGTCGCTTCCATAGTCCTTGCACTTGAAAGCCACTGAATTAACTACCTCACTTAATGGTGCCCCGGGTTTGGTAAATCCAGTTACTTCATAGTCCGCATGTCTCTCTGTTACTCTCGTCGCAATGCCACGACTATGGGTATCCCCCAAGATCAAAATCTTCCCTTTGCGCCCTTTGTTTTTTACAGCGTTATCGTCTTGGTTCTTCATGTATGGGCGATTTTTTGTCTTATTAATAACCCTCTTTTTACTGTCACTATTCGCACAATTTCCCGCATTTCTCCCAGTTGAGCAGTCAAGCCTTGTTGCCATGGGGCTAACTTCTTCACTGTTTAGCACCTCGAATCGATTATGGTGTATAAATTTGTATCGTGCATTTTGATTTTGTCCATTTGTGTTGGAACTCGAATTTATTACAGATTTCTTATTTACGTTGCGATTTACAACCTCCGACCACATGTTTGAGTTTTTCACATCATTTAGTCCTCTTTTCTCGTTCAATAGTTCTAGTTTGTCCGCTTCAAGAACCTTAATGATTTCATTCTTGGATGAGAGCTCGAGATACAGTCTTTCTATCTCTCGTTTAGTTCTGTCGCACTCACAACAAACCGGCATTTTGTGACTTTTCACTTACTTTACCTATTTTCCGAGCAAATACAGTTGTCTTGTAGCTTTCGCAATGTCTGTGCACTTACGAACAGCTTCTTTACAGCCTTTTACCTTTTACTTAACGATTTTTCCAGGAGCTCTTCTACACGCACTACTATGACCGGCGGCCATTTTTTTTTTTTTTTTTTTGTATTGCAGCTTCAATATTGTATTTTTATTTAATGTATTGCAGCTTCAAATTAAAAATAAATGTCTGATGAAGGAGTATGTGCGCTCCTGAAATGTCACAACGAAAAACTATTTTTTTTACCCTTTATTAACCGTAGACTACAAGAGAAATATATACAGGGTGTAAAGAAAGTACAGAGCTATCTTTCGTGCAAGCACACACTCACACACACAATAATTATGCACATATTTGTGTCTTTGGCCAGGGTTGTTAATTGTTACTGTGTGCGTGATATTTTGTGCTTGTTTTTCATTTCCTTACATGTGTGCACTAGACTGAAAAATATTACCATTTGACAAACAAAAACTAAAATCTTAACTGGTATAATCTAAAGTTAGCCCCTTAGTTGTAGTCACGGACACTTCTGGGTTGTAAATTTCCCATTGACTTAAAATGGAATCTTTACAATCCAGAAGTGTCCGTAGCTGTACTTCTCAAGATATATATAAGAAATGATTGGGTGGACAGGAGGGTTTTGAATTGTTAAATCAATTAACCATACTTTTCTATAATTAAAATAGTTTGTGTGTTTGTAGTAGCTCAGTGGCTGGTAAAGTGGGAATGAGTCGTTTAAATCTTGTTAACTCAAAATATTTGAAAGAAATAGCGGCATCTATTACCGGGTGGGTGTGTGTTCTCACAATCTACAGGTTTATAGGACTGGGAGGTTCCAAGTACCATGCTGCTTTCATATCAAGGTCGGAAGGGTGGTATTTGGTGGGTGGGGGAGAGAGAGATGCTATTTGGCACTGCTTTTCTTCATGTGGAAAAGAAATGCTGCTGCTTAGCTTCTAGAGATGGGATTTGGCAACATCCTGCTTTATAGAAGAATAAAATGGGCCATGGTTGAGATAACACAGGCAACTTTAAGAAACAGGTTTCTAATTAAAAAGAGGCATTGAGAATTATGTCCTTAGTATCTCACTTCAATTTTCTTAAATTAGAATATCTTTCATGGATGGTTGGGTGTTATAAAATATTTCCCTCTTCAAGGGACTGAAGAAGAAATCAGTTTTACCTACTACTAGTCAACCTCTGTTGCAGAATGGTTAGCACAACACACTAAGATGCCAACGCCATATCCATAGCCTATGGTGCATTTTCCCCCCAAAGTACAATACTACATAATTGACATCTTTCTTTGAAGCAGCTGATTTTCTTAATCTGTTCCTTCAAAGCAGCTACTTTTTTGTACTGTTACCTGACCTTTACAGGTCTCTCCCTCGTATCGCTTCAGGTAAGTACAACCAGCGTTGAATACCCCTTTCAAATTTCAACTGTACACTATGTAGCCAAAAGTCACCGGACACCCAAATGAACGTGGCAGTATTGTCATGGTCTGTTTTTCCTGGTTTCCGCTCAGGCCATTAGTTTTGGTCAATGGCAACATGAACAGTTGTGTTTATGAGGACATTTTAGACAATAGCATGCTGCCCATACTGTGGCAACAGTTTGAAATGGGCCCTTTTCACCATTAGCAGGGTCCACTGCATCGTGGTTTGAAGACAATCAGGTGAGTGTGCTTAGCTGGCCTGCTCGAAGTCCTGACTTGAACCTCATAGAACATATTTGGGATTAACTGGAATGTTGGTTGCATGCCAGACCCACTCGATCGAAAACCACCCATGAACTATTCAATAGGCTACAGCATAAATGGAAAAATAATCATGAGCAATAAACCAGAATGTAGTAGAAAGCCTGCCCGAAGAGTAAATGCTGTAATAACAACAAAGGGAGGTCCGACATCTTGTTAGTTACCTGGCTGGTGTCTTTGGAATGAACAGGACTGGGTGTCCAGTCTCCACATATTCTGAACTGATATTATATTATTAGATTATATTAACTTTTGGCTGCGAGAGGTTTTATGTTTATGTACATCTTAAAGAAGGCTAGCGATTCAGTGTTCTTTGCCTATTTATTATACACGAACTGTACAAGTGAAGGGTGGAACATGCCCAAGTCAGATCGTGAAACTATAACACTGATAATATTAACTCTTATGGTCTGGAGCTTCGAATGCCTATATTCTTGTTGAAGCCGAGAAATACAAACTTGCTGCAAAGTACAAAAAAATCGTGGCTTGAAAAACAACTGAAATTATGGCATTCAGATATTTTGCATAATTACACAAAATTTAAAACTTTAGGCCTTTGCCACTGAACCCTTAATTGTAGGACATTACTGTAAATGATGTTTTTTACTCATTCTTACATATAGAATTTAAATTTTTCAAAAAGATGCAGTGGTTTATTCTATAGTAACAAAAAGGAAACAAAGGACTTTTTCAAATGGCACATGTTGATAATGGTTACAATTGATATGTTTTGTAATTCGAGTAAGTAATACCTTTAGAGGTATACTAATGAACAAAAAAAGACATAGCATGTTAATTCTGCCACGTGCTGCTGGTCAAAATATCAACCATTTGTCGTCAACAGGAAATACAAGCTTGGTCGAAATATTGACCATCTGGTGGTAGAAGATTAAAGCTACTGTCACCACAGTACCAGTTTGATGCTCCCGTGGTGCTGGTCCTTTGTTGGTGTCTAGTGGGCACAGCCAAAACCTTAAAGCAGGCTGACTCTACAGTATATCCACTCTCTTAAGTTTCCCTTCGTGACAATCATCACTGGAAGCTGGCTGGTATTTTCTGACTTCACATTTTAAAGTAGTTCTGGCTCATGTCAATGTTGCTGGATCAGGAACTGTAGAAGATATTTGTTTTAGTAACTTTGTAAAGATTTACTATGAGCTGGCAACTGTGACCAGGCAGTAGTCATTTTTTTTCCTTCTGCAAGATCCTGTGACATATGTACATTAAGTACATTGGCAAGTAACGCCAAAACTGCCATTCTTGATGCATGCATAGCTTTCTTGTTATTACTATTTTGTTCTACTGTTTGAAATGTTCGTTACTTTGTTAATAAATAATAACAGGAACAAAGAAGAGTTCTGTGCATTCTTTCCAAAAAAAAAAAGAAAAAGAAGTTTATTGAAATATGAAAGACCATTACAGTGAAAGTTGCAGGAAATAAAACATTTGCAATAATTCTCCGATATTTCTTAAAATTAAAAGAGAAAACCCACTTTTCAAAATAAATCAGAAATTTCCATCACAAGACAAAAACAACATAATTGTGTCAACATTTATACATATGCTTAAAAGCAACATAAATATACGCTTAGCAAGTGTACAGGTCTTTTCAATAAAAGGCAAAACAAAATTCACAGAAATAATATTCTTTACCACAATGAATAAATCTCTCATTCAGTCTTCAACAGTAACCAATCATGTATAACAACCAAAACCATACCATACAAATTAAATAATCATCACATTCTTATGAAAACATGACTAGCATTAACAAAACAAAATAAGTGAAGTCTTTGAACAGGTTATATATTTTATTGTTTGCACTAAAATACCAACATCACAACAGAAGCTGCTATTTTGATAACAGAGTAGTGTTTGGCAAACTTTATCAGTGTCCTTAGTGAAAATAATTCTAAAAATCTTCCACGATTTTAGCAAGGACTTGAGATTATTTTTACTCTCTAACATTCAAAAATATATATACACATCCTTTTTCGCTATTTACATATGTACATGATTTGTGAACAACAAGTTCAGACCACAGAAAGTGTCATGGAAATTTCAACTTACTAATGCAGATGTATACAGGATATGGAGGCCCAGTAAATACAAAATTCAATGCCAATAACTATTATTGCAGCAGTGGCATGATAATCAGCGATTTTTCCCTTCCCAATTTATGGTCATGTAAAATATTTACTTCAATGTAACTTCTACTCCAAGGGTATATGAAAAAAAATTCAAATTAACAAAAACATGCATCACTAAAATTAATTTCAATGGGAATAAATTCCAAGTTCGATTAAAAAATAGTCCATTGTATAATAAAAATTAATTAAACCCAAAATTCATAGATGAATGAAGATGACGGAACCAGAGGGATGTAATGCCAATTTATCAAATTTACAGAAGAGAAGAAATAATGTATTCTTAAGAATATGTCTGACTTAAAGAGTGTCGGTAAATTGAAGAGACGTGACTCCACCTTACTTCTAAGGATTGGAAGTGGAGTTTGAGTTTTAAGTCCACTTTTATGCACAAAAAGGCTAATTGGGACTGAACTACAGTTTAATGTGGGGTTCCAACCACTATGTACCTCCACCGGGTATCGAACCCAGGGCCCCTTGATTACAACGTGACGACATTACCACGACACTATTGGGGAGACTGATTAGACGTGGAGATCTGAAGAGTTCTTCAGAGGAGTTTATTTAAACAAAACCGGAAACTGCATTTTTGGAGTTACGTTCCAGTGGTTCTCATACGACAAATTCACTACATTTATAAACAGGTAACGGGTAACGTTTCACAAACTTCCTCCCATATTAATCTTCTAAGAGCTCAGCTGATATCTACATTGTAGCTAATTTAAAATAATTTTTAAATAATTATGAATGGCAAAATGTCTGCAACTCCATCAAGTCAACCTGGTACTGTTTATCTGTGAAATATTCCAGATTCATGTATAAGTTTTATGTAAATGTTTAAAAATTATGAAGAGAAATGCAAAGTTGTTTAATCCAGTTTGTGTTTTTGTCCTGTGTAACAGATTATATTAAACCATATTCTAATAATAAAACTACGTGGAAAGTAATCACACATCATATGCTGCAAGTCATAACTCTTACTGAATACTTTTAACAACAAAATTCATCACACTTGTATTTTGTGTAAAGTATTAGAGTTCTAAAAGATATCAATCTGTACCTCTGAATAATTCTGAATTGATACAAATACAGATGATCAGGTGAAACTGATAGATCTGTATTGGATCAACCAGTTATACTTCTTACATGATAATTCATCACTTTTTATCAGAGTATCAATGAAACAAATGCATGTAGTAATTAAGGATAAACATGTCAAAATTTCATTTCAGAAATAATTACTTTTCACTTTCGAAAATGTCCAGTAGGAATTAATTGGAAGGTGACCCCCTAAATATATATCTCTGACCATTGAAATGATGTGTAACTCAAGCTGTTCATGAAATTTTTCAATGCTCCGAAAAGTAGCAATTTTAGTAGAATTTGAATTTTGCATGTGTAAATATAACTAGGGGTGTGGAGGAAACTGAAAAGTCGGTACCAGGACGAGGAAAAAAAAAAATCCATCCCAATCTTGACATCAGGAAATGATTTCCCAACTTTTCGGGATTCCGAACTGTCGAGAAATCCTAATTGGTCATTTTTTAAAAGTGGTTAATTCTCAATGTTTTCTTCATCATAAGTGTCAGACACTTCTTGGAAGTTGCTAGTTTTAATTTCAGAAATGCTAAAAACAATAACTTAAGGGAAAATGATGTTTAGAATTTGAGATTTCCAGTGTCGAGAAATTTTGAACATTATCCATCCCGACCAAAAATATTCTGTTCTGCACACCCTTAAATATATCATGTCTGGAGATTGCCAATAAATGGTTATTTATGAACAAATTATCGAACTAAATAGCACTTTCAAAACTGTAAAATGTGTTGAAACATTGGAGTAAATAAAACATTTAAGTCACTGCAAATACGGTGTTTAGCTTTACTGTTAAATATTTCCTTTTAGTTTATTAATTTCTACCACCTCTTTCATTCCTCAAAACATGACTTCTGTAACTTTGAAGACCAGGATAATCTGTAAAATACTGTCAAATTAATTTTAATGATGAATCAGAATTATTATTTTTTGTCCCCTCAAAAATTATTATTTGAGGCACCAAAAAATTAAAATTGTAGTCACGGACACTTCTCGATTGTAACAACTCCGTTGACTTTCAATGCTGTCACTACAACCCAGAAATGTCCGTGACTGTACATAGCTGCAAGTATTGGCTAGAGTATATGTGAAAATGCAGTAGTTATAGTTCTCTGAGACTGTATTTGTGTGTGAAGGGAAGGAGTTACAATGTGGCTAAGAAACTATGTAGTGTTTGCTGTTATGTGGCTAAAAAACTAGAAAAATAAATATGATGCTGGAAATGCAAAATAAAGATATCACCTTATTTTGAAACTGTACGAGTAGTGATCACGCTTAAATTACCCACAATGCAAGACTGAATCAGCACGATTTACCTCAGCATTAATGCTTTAAACAACAGAATACCCCTATAAAATCCTGCATACATAATTCTTCTATTTACAAAAAGGCACTTTCAGCATAATTAAACTAGAGGAAAAAGGGGCATAATACTAAAAAAACTTTGTTAATATTAACTAATGCAATGTACTCTCATACAAATCCATGTCCACACAAGAAAATATATTTTTGTTCACTTGCAGTTTTTCAAATATAAGGTAAAATTGCAGAGGTGTCAATTTTTCTGAAAGTATAAAATATATGGAGATATATAATGTTTACACTGACTATAGTTTGCATCACATTTTGACGTGCAGAAACATTTTTGTGATCTTTGGGTTTGTTATTGTGGGAGTATCATGCCAACAATTATGCATTATAAGATGTTTATCATAATTTGATGATTTAAAAAGAGCTTGTTTCTTGTTTACAATGATTAAAATATAATTTTATACCATACAATTTTTAGCATGGGCATGGTCTACAAATTATGTTAAAAATATGACAATATGAGATACTCAAGATTATTATGCAGGAAAGAAAATTCCTTTACTGATTGGACAATCTTGTCAACTTTAATTGCCTGACTGGCTTACTGGCAAATATATACAATTTTCAGCTTAATAAGAAACTCAACCTATGCTTGTACAAGATGGAAGAGAAATTTGCAAGACCCATGTTAATTGTTAAGAAGAGCAATGAGATGAAATGGAAGGATCCAAGAACTGAAAAGTGAACCCCTCTAAGATACAGGAAATTTTACCTATCTAGGAAGTGTACTTACAATAAAAGGAGGGGCAGCTGATTATGTAAATGGATCTTTGTGCAGCTTTACTCAATACGGAAAAGTTAGATCATAACTACAGAAATGAAACTGAGAAACTTGAGAATTCAAATCAGTAATGGTACACGGAACTAAATCCTGGAAAGTTACAGATCAAATTAAGATGGTGCCAAGTTACGGATGCAATTTGCCAACATTTGAACAGCGTTATGCTTCATGCTGTATTTATAATGGTCACGAGAAGCCTGCACATGAAAAATGTTGTCTGTAATCAGTTTCTTGAATTTGAGGAACATGAATCTAGCTAATATTTACTGTCAGCTTCGTGAGGTTTACGGAGAACATGCTTTGAGTAATTCGAAGGTACGGAGATGTGTGTGACTCTTTAATGAAAGACGCAGAAATATGCATAATGATCTGCCAAGCAGCCAACGGTTTGTTTAAGCTAAGTTTATGCACAGATATGCCAATCAGGACTGGACCTACAGTTTAAAGTGGGATTCGAACCACCATATGCCTCCATCCGTATCGACCCTGGAAGCCTTTTATTACAAGGCGACGATGTTACCACTGCACCATTGGGAAGGCTTGTGGTGCATGCAGTTGGAAGAGAAGATTAGAAGAACTGTCTGAAAAACTACAAGACACATGCTGCTTTCTACTGTGGAGACACCATATATGTTAACAATACAACTAATCCTGCCACTCACCAGTGTATTGAACTAGCGCAAAGCTGCCAGTCCACAAAGAAACTTCCACAATTACCAACTATTTTCTCACAACAAACTATTTCCTATATATTGTCATTCGATTTTTATTACACTCTGAAGTTGTATACTTCCCTTTTGGACATCCTGTATTTAAATACTTTTTTCCCTGTTATCTATGATTATGTGAACGCAAATTCTTGTTGGAATGAATCAAGTTATGTTACAAGCCACAAATGGCGAAGTCTACAGATATAAATGATGACTAGCATGATCAATGTTTGCCCTATTAGTAGTTTCAGTGTACACTGGGGTAAGATAATGTTGATGATTTTCATCAAAACAGAGGCAAGATGCACAACACATTTGCTAATGAGGAAAAAAATTATTTATCAGATATGGCTGACATATAATTTGTTCTTGCTCCGTCCCACAATGTATTTCCCAATCAATCACTTTCTCACCAAGAAGATCATTACTTTTCTTCACTACACACTATTATTTTATGTGTTTTTTGACATCGACTGTACCACAAATTTACACATGCTCATAAGAAGGATACTTTTCAAACAACCCTCGTACACAATATTAGCCACTTTTTCACCACACACATATAAACAAAGTGACAATTATTTTGTATTAATCTAAATAGATAAAAATTGTTACCTCTGCATATTCTACCCCATGCATACAATAAAATCAAATACAAAAGATATATTAACTGCATTTGTAACCAATAAAAATTACACTTCCAATTAGCATGTCTTAAGAATACTTTTTCAAAGGACATAGGACACAACATTCTTATAGATATTGGCAGACTGAATGGAATGTTACACATTTCTGCCTTCAAATAAGAACTCAAATTATAATATTCACTTTTGTTGTAAAATAAACTCTGGTTATAAAATTATGTCCCCCTTCCTGTAAATCAACTAGCATTTACAAGATTTATTAAGATTTACAAGACGTTTTGGTTGGCAAAAATGTCTCATTTACACTACACAAGGAGTATTATGACCATAATATTTTGGTATATCAATATCCACACATGCTCACTATGATTGTATTAATTATATGTATTATGCTACTTATAATCCCATAAGGCAAAGAAATGATTAATGCTTGCTTTCTTGTGCAGGTTTTGTGATGACTAATATCCACTTTTTGCAAATCAGTTACGAGTATACCCACCATATTCACTTAACCCCATATATACATAGTTAACCATACATAAAAGCCTGAAGTATGATCCGTTTAGAATTGAATAAGGTGAACGCTGCACCAACATGACCTATAAACATCGTAGAAATATTGACAGGTACACGGGCAATAAGAAAATAAGAAAGCAGTACCAACAAAGTGGTACGGGAGGTAATCACAGATTCAGAAAGGCAACAAACCTTTGTCACAACTCATCCTTAATATTCACCCAGTACGACGACGACGATTGTTCAGAATCGGAGAATCCTCTCGGCAGGTCGTTTACCGTATCCGATTTTGCTAACGCAGAATGTCTTGTGTATTTTCGAAAGCTCTCAAAAATATTTCTAAACTGTTCACTGTTCAAGTCAATTATGTTGGTTGTTGAAAAGGCAAGATGGATTTCTTTAAGATTCTGCAAACGCCTCATCAAGTGATTCAGTTCCTTCATCAATAAACCATGATGATTCCATAGGATCTTTAGCTTGTCTTGCAACACGACATTATCTGACGACGTCGCTAATTCAGATATGGTCCTGTTTAACGACATGCGAACGCTTCGGAGTCTGTGAGAAGTCACTTGATGCTGCTGCAAAGCTTCATAAATGTTCTCTAAACAATCGTGGCGAACCTGCTTTATGCATTCTTTGTCGCACAATGTCAAGGCTGCTTGTAGCCTGGTCTCTAGCTGAATATTTGCCAGGACAAAGTTCAATAAGTTCGTGACAGTTATAGGAAGGTTCTGTGGGAAGACGCGGGACTCAGATTTCCTGTGAAAAGGAAGTTCAGAAATGAGTTAAGTTTTGGAAAAAGAAACGCTTATTAATGCAATGCAAATATATTCCATCAACCTTAGGGCTGATCTGATACCCATACAGATTACGATACTCTTATAGATTCCCACCAATTCTGGTATCAATGATTGATTGTAACAATGAAAAGTTGTGTTCAACATATACAAGGGTTGATCAAATGAAAAGGTACGAAACGTCATAACAACGGAATCGTTTATATAATACCGATGCCGCGATGGGAGAACGTAGCGTGATATGTAGGGGTGCGATTGGAGTCGTCCACGCAGCATCGGAGCATACAGGGTAACGCGCATGCGCAGTAGAGAGAGCAGAGGCTCCGATACAGAGAGCCGTCCAAGTGACGCGGCAGTGCGTGTTTGGACAGGATGGCGTTAACATTGGCAAATTCGACTGTTGAGGAGCAGCGAGGCGTTATCCGTTTTCTGACAACGGAAGGTGGCAAATTCGACTGTTGAGGAGCAGTGAGGCATTATCCGTTTTCTGACAACGGAAGGTGTTAAACCGGCCGATATTCATCGCTGGATGGTGAACGTTTACGGGGAAGACGAACGACCAGGGCTGCTCACGGAGAGTGTGGTTCTGCTCCATGATAACGTACGTCCACACGTCTCCAGGGTCACACACGCGGAACTGGCCAGGTTCAAGTGGGAGCAGCTAGACCATCCGCCCTACAGTCCGGACTTATCCCCCTGTGACTTCCATGTGTTTGGTCCCCTGAAAAAGCATCTCAAAGGAAAGCGCTTCACCTCGGACGATGAACTCAAGGATGCTGTGAAGGACTGGGTCGCATCACGACCAAAGGAATTCTGGGAAAAAGGAATCATTCGGCTCGTTCATCAATGGGATCAATGTGCTCAGGCATATGGAGGATACTTTGAATAAAGTATTCATTTACACCGACAGTGTCGTTTTGTACCTTTTCATTTGATCAACCCTTGTACATATATTAATATTATGTTTTTCAAAAAAGCCCTCTCAGGTTTACTACGATTTTTTGATTATGAAATTTCCTGACATTTCCAGGTTTTCCAGTCCAAAAATTAAATTTTTCCAAGCATGTTTATCATCATTTTTGCCTTTGAACCTTGTGTTTTTGAATTAATTATATAATATGTTAATTATTATGAATATTCACTTTCACAACTTTTACTTAGCAAATTTCATTCTACACACACAAGAACACGTGAAAATCAGAAGAGTAAAACGTAAAATTACAATCGGCATCAAATCTATTGGGTGCTATATTGTTTATTGAATTTGTGTTTTAAGTCCACTTTATGCACAGAAAGGCTAATCGGGACTGGACCTACAGTTTAAAGTGGGATCCGAACCACTATGTGCCTCCACCGGGTATCGAACCCGGGACCCCTTGATTACAAGGCGACGACTCTACCACTGCACCATCGGTGAGGCCCACTGGGTGCTATAGAGCGACCATAAACAAAAGAACCTTTGGTGAAAAGTCTCCGTGCACCTTTCCCTTCTGTTCAGCTCGGGCCATAAGGAAGCATGCTCCACTCTGCCCCTCCCCTCCATGCGGGAGTACGGTGCACAGGAGTCGCAGGTCTGCGCAGGCTTTTTTTTGCTTATGGTTCCACTGTACAATCACATGCATCTAGCCTTCAAGCTAAGGTAACAGAGGTACATTATTTCACCATTAACAGATCTCCACAATTTAAAAACAACAGAAAAAGTTCATAAACCATACACAATTTTTCATTCTCTGGCAGATTTATAGTGTGCTAGAAAATGCTGCTTTTTTGCTTACATTTATAAGTACACAGCATCTTGAGAAACTTTTGTTCCATATAGAAATTCTATAGGAAATGCCAACAAGACTAAAATCTATAAAATAATAGACGATGACCTCATCTTCACCAACCTTTCCAATAATTATGATCATATTGTCAATGTACTTTAGTTATCAATCAGATATCTGCACTGCAAGTTTTACTTTGATATTCTTTCTAATATCTAGTATTATACAAGTGAAAATTTATTACAGAAATTCGAAGGAACCATAATTTTGCACAAGACAGAGTCATAAGAACGAAAGAAACAAGTTTCTAAACTGAATCTTTTTTGGGATTGAAATCGCAAGAACCGAATCCAGAAGTGGAAGTGAACGGCTTGTTTATTTTGCAACTTTTTCTCTTGCAGTTTCAAAATGCATGTAAATTCCATACGATCTGCAAAATTCCCTGTTTACCAGACACACAGCAAACCTGCATCTGTACAGGTACCGGTCCAAAGCAATATGAACTAAGTCCTAATACAGCTCAACCAACATGAAAAAACCTCAGCAAACTAAAGTGGACAGTCATTTGTTTTCTCCTTTTGCTTGTACTCAAATGTTACCATATGTACAATTTCCCTCCCTTGCTTCATGTAAAAAATATCAACAAGGTAATGTTATATATTTGCTCTTGTTGTTAATGGCTTTCACCTTGATGTTACATAGGAGAGCCAAAAAGTAACCTCAATATTTTTTTAATTAGCAGAAAATGTTCAATAGGATTGAAAACAATCATTTTTCAACATAATCTCTACCACATTCAATGCAGGTGTCTCCGAGTTTCACTAATGCCCATATTCCAAGAGGGAAATAAAAATCCGACTGACTGTGTAATCACTCATGCATCACCTGTTTCACTTCAACGGAACTTTTTGCCACTTAGAGCCTCTTTAAGGGGGTCAAACACATGATAATCACCCAGTGCTATGCAGGATGTGGGAGATGCTCTAAATAAAGTTCTGTAATTTTTATGCTGTTGCATGAGCGGTATGTGGCCTCGCGTAATCTTGGTGCAAGAGCACACCAGAAATGAGCAAACCACGATGTTTTTACCTGATTGCAGGTTTCAAGCAGTTCTCAAGTAGGGATGGCCAAACGGATCCGGATCCGAAAGTTCCGGATCTGGATCCGGATCCGAAAATCCGGATCCGAGAGTTTCGTATCTCAATCCCATTATAATATTACCACACCTTAAAAGGTATTATGATCTTCGATTACAAAGAATTTTTTCATTAGTTAGTCCTACAAGAATTTTTAAAACTGTTGTTCCTAAAATACTTTGCTACGCATCGGCTAACACACATGTGTACAAAAATAATCTTACTTGTTTAACATAAAATGTCAGAGGTGATTTTGTAAATGCCATTGAAACGAATGTGTATTCATTCGAATGTATTGGAAATGGAAACACACATAAATGTGAGACATTCCATTCCAGGATGCAACCTTTAACACATATAACAAGATAGAACTGTTATACCAAAATTATACAACTTTTCTACAGTTACAGTTTTACAAATTAAAATAAAACATTATAATATATGCAGTGTTATATAATTACAAAGTGTAAGACTTACAAGGGAGGTTATCTAAGTGTCCCCCTCCGATTTCCATGAAACTTGGCAGGTGTATAGTGGGGCCCAATGGAAGAAATATGTATTTTTTGTTTCAGCTCAAAAACGGTTTTAGGGGGTAAAACCCCCTCAAATGTCAAGATGAGGACAAATTGAAGTGAGGATCTGACCCCTGTGTCCCACTCTGATTTCCATGATACTTGGCAGGTGTGTGTATAAACGGGCCCAAAGGAAAACATACGTGTTTTTTGTTTCGGCTAAAAAACTGTTTTAGGGGGCAACCCCCCTCAAATGTCAATATGAGGACAAATTTAAGTAGGCATTTGACCTCCGTGTCCCCCTCCGATTTCCATGAAACTTGGCAGGTGTATAGTGGGGCCCAAAGGAAGAAATACGTGTTTTTTTGTTTCAGCTTAAAAACGGTTTTAGGGGGCAAAATCCACTCAAATGTCAAGATGAGGACAAATTGACGTGGGGATCATCTGACCCCTGTGTCCCCCTCCGATTTCCATGAAATTTGGCAGGTGTATAGAGAAGACCTATGCACCCTGTTTCTTCCTATGCCATATTTACGTAGTTTCGGCTTCAGATCCCCACTTCAATTTCTCCTCATCTTGACATTTGAGGGGGGAGTTGCCCCCTAAAACAGTTTTTTAGCTGAAACACAAAAACACGTATTTCTTCCTTTGGGCCCCTCTATACACCTGCCAAGTTTCATGGAAATCGGAGGGGGAGACTTAGACCTCCCTTGTATGTGTATTAATTAATTACAAATCGCGCACGCGTGCCCACACACTATATACGAGGTGTGGCTAGAAAAAAAACGGATTAATGTTGCTGTCGACAAACGGCTAGCGCGTCAAGGATAAGCGGTGCATGGGTGTATCACGTGATATCTTGCCTACCGGTTGTGTGATTGCCCAGGGTGCGCGGCGCTCAGTTCTTCTGTAGTTTGTGGACGAAGTGAACCGTACATCTGTGCTCCGTCGGAAAAGAAATTTAGATGTGAAAGTGGAACAGTGTATCAATCTGAAGTTTCTTATCAAACTCGGAAAATCCGCCACAGAAACTTATGGTTTGTTGAAGGAAGTGTACGGAGATGTGTGTTTATCACGCACTCAAGTATTTGAGTGGTTTCAAAGGTTTAGAGACGGACGAGAAGCGATTGCAAACGACAAGCGTCCTGGACGGTCTTGCACGTCAAAAACGGAATCAAACATTGCAAATGTCGGTAAATTGATTCAAATTGTGTACCCGAAGGTCAAACTATCAACCAACAATATTTCATTACGATGCTGACGACCCTTCGTGGGCGAGTAAGAAGACGACGACCTGATTTGTGGAAAAGCAAGTCATGGATTCTTCATCAGGACAATGTTTCTGCCCGGACGACACTGTCAGTCAAGGCTTTATTGGCCAAGTATGGGATCCCAGTGTTAGAACATCCACCCTATTCACCGGATCTCGCTGAGTGTGACTTTTTTTTATTCCCAAAGGTCAAATCAGCACTGAAAGAAACCAGATTTAAGACCGTAGAATGTGTGAAAACAAAAGCGACGGAGGTCATGAACATGGTTTCCGAAAATGATTTCCAGCACTGTCTCCAGCAATGGAAGATTCGTATGGAGCGGTGTATCGATAGTGCAGGGGAGTACTTTGAAGGGGATAATGTTCATATTGTACAAAATAACCAATAAAAGATTTTGTAGCAACAGTCCGATTTTTTTCTAGCCACACCTCGTATATATGTGTATGTATGTATATTATTATATATATATATTAGCAGGTAACAATATGTTATAAACACATTCTTACTTTCCAAAGAAGCGCATGTGGGATGGCAAAACGGATCCGGATCCAAAATTACCGGATCTGGATCCGAAAGTACCGGATGTGGATCCGAAAGTACCGGATCTGGATCCCAAAGTACCGAATCTGGATCCAAAAGTACCGGATCCGGATCCGAAAGTACTGGATGCGGATCTGAAAATTCCAGATCCGCGTATCCGGATCTGAAAAATTTTAGGATCCGCAACCAACCAGATCCGGATTTTGGATCTGCCAGGATCCGGATCTGGCCATCCCTATTCTCAAGCAGATCACAATACAACTCACTCTTAACATTGCATCCTCTGTTCATGTAATGTCCTAGGGTTGGACTTGTACAGTCCTACAAGAGCATAATTGAAGGGCGAGGCCTACCAGAGCAAGCTCTGTTAGTCAGAGTTGACACTCCACTTTTAAACTTTCTGTGCCACTCATAAACCTGCTGAAGCGACACACAGGAATCCCCATACTGCATCTTCATCCTCCAATGAATGTCTGTTGCTTTTGCACCCTCATTTCCCAAAAACAGAATAACAGCCTGCTGCTTCTCTGTGATGCGTGCGTCTCCAAAGGGGCGGCCATCTTGATGTGGTCCCCGACATCACATTTTCCATCAGAGCATGTGGTTATGTACAACCCAATAGTATGTGTGTGTGCGAGAGTGTATATATGTTATTTATATGTGATGTACATCAACTACATTATTCTGATTTTTTATTGCTATATTAAGGTTACTTTTTTTACTCTGCCTCACACAAACACCTGGCACTGATGTGTTGACGAAGTCTGTGAATTGTGGCAACACAAGGGCAGGATTACATGGTAAACAGGTGATCACATTGCCTACATTCCATTTGCTTGCTTAAGGTTGAAAATTCCACAACAGCACCAGAAGGACCCTCCCATCATGTTGGTTGAGCTGTAAATACACTATAGTTTTGTAACGACATGGAATTATTGCTTGTTACATGCTACGAACATACAATTCAATGTGCTTAATTCCCACATTAAAAAAAATCTTCACAAATGTAAGAACTTTTAGTTAGTAATGCACCACAGCCTGCAGTGAAAAAAAGGATGCACCCTTACCTGTATGCAGGGAAAAAGACAACAGTAGGATACTTCTCCATCATATACTCCCATGAAAGGTCATTGTTCTCGCCATCTATGTGGGCGAAGATAAGGTTCTTCACCCTTGAGAAGTACTTGGCAACAGTGAGGTAGGTGTGGGATATTCCTCCACAAAATCCACAGTACGGAGCTCTGTACAGCAACACCACATCCTAGAACACCAGGGGATTTACTGAAGGCCAAACAACGCATATCAGTACAGCCAACACCTTGAACCCATGGAAGAGGTAAAGTAGTCTATTCAAAAAGTTGCATGCTACTATGCCTTCAGTGTACTTTGGTAAATAAAATATCTTCAATGAATACTTTCAATTCTGAGTAAGATTTAATTATGTTTGGTTTGATTTATTTTACTTTGCTTTTCTGCCACTTTTGGCTAATTGCGAAGATGAGGAGTGCTTAGCGTAGCATACTGTTTTAACCACTCTGCCAGCATCTAATTATGTTGTTGACAAAGTTATGGATTATATTTATATTTATAAAAATTTCAAGATGAAATATACACTTTACTTGCAAAATGAATGATAGAAATAACATTTGTGCATCAGCACTTACGGGTGGGCTAATATGAAATGTTGGTCAATACCAATAAAGTACTGATACTAATAACCAATATTCTACCGATTTGAAATGGTCCTTGAAAAACCTGAATGGTTGGTTTATTGAGCTCCTTGGTAAATGACTTCAGTGCAAAAGAAGTAGCATATTTAGACATTTACTTCTTTAAAAAGTAAGGCATGGAGATTAGCCATTTGATACGGTCCAGGTGTTAAGTGTATGGCTACAAGGCATGGTCTTCACGGCCAGAAGAAGAAAAATCATAAGCAGATGTATTCTGTATGCATTCTTGCTGTATCATGATTCAATGTACTTGAATGTTTCGGACATAACGTCCATTTTCTATTAAATATGTTAATTGTTCACTGTCTGGTTTTTATCTTGTGCAACTTATATTAATCTACATTACCAAGTCCTTCACTCCGAACCTATCAATTTGGCACCGATGGCAGAATCTTGCATTAAGAAATAAGATATATATAGATAATATATCAGATCCATAAAATAATCTGTAATTTTACTGATAAATCTATACACAAAGATGCCTATATAAGCCAATACCGATAAGAGTACCAATTAATATGTCCGATCTCTAGGATATTTACATTTACTCCTGTCAAATTATATGGGGCCAAGCCCCTTATCGTAGCCAAGAACCAACATTTGTCGCTAAAAACTCAAATATCCTAACCTAGATTAAAATCTGATGCTGTAAAGGGGTGCTCAGCACATGTCATAGGTCCAGATGCTGAGCATCATTGGTCTGGAACATTGCAGTTATGGGGTGCACTATGAGGCGAGTGTGACTTTTTCGTACATTGTGAAAGGGCCACCTCTTACTTGCAAAACAAATCTGAAAATAGTTTAAGGGCGGACCAATACCGATGCATATGCCCAGTATTTTGTTAATTTGAACACCCACAAGTTTGCATTGTCCTCCTTGATGGCACAGTGGTAATGCTGTCAGCATGTAATCAAGGGTCCCAGGTTCAAGTTTTGCTGGAAGTATATTGCACAATGGTTTAGACCCCACTTATAGGTCCAGTCACAATTAGCCTATCTGTACATAAATTGGATTTAAAATGAACTCTGAGAAGGCAGGGTTGCCTTTATATTAATTCATGAATTTTTTTAAAAAAATCTTTTATCACTGTTATTGTACAAGGCATGTTTAATAAGTAATCATAATTTTCCGGCTGTATTTCATCATCAGATGTGAAGTGTTTCACTCAATGAGCCTCCTTAAGTGGTCCAATAATTGATAAGAGGCCAAGTCCAGAGAGTAAGGAGGATGTTGGATAATCGCATTCATAAATCAATAATGGTGAGCCAGTTTAATGCACTCAGCATTTCAGTAACAAATCACCAATCACATCTCCAGTTTCGAGCACACCACTTAGTGGTGCCACACTACAGGGTTTCAGCCATTAACACAAGGGCCTCACGTAAAACAAGCATGGACTTTTAATTTCAAACATCCTTTGTACAGATATATAATTGTAATGTTATTAGTGTTCAAAGTTATTATATTAACACATCCGAATAGTATTTCAGTTTCGTTCTCAACACGGAGGATAAAAATAATGATTTTTATTTTAAAAAATCATTTATGTTGATCTTTTATTTCAATCAGATTTTTTTAATAAAACACACTTAAAATTGCTTGCATGGTTTTTGGCACCACACATATAGATAAAGGCTTTTTCTAGTAAATGGCCCTGTAAAATATTTGAACAGTTTGATTAAAGCAAATAAAAAAAAATATATGTAAATATACATTTTTCTTTTTCTGAAATGTTTGTTGAGTGTATTAATAAAACTATAATAATTTCAGCAACTTTTCTTCCAGTGAAAATAAAACACACTGGATTTACCCTATAATCGTAACAAAATATTAACTTAAATATTTTTTATAGTGTTTGTAGCTGAATTTTGGAGATTTATTTAATGGTAGTTGCAAAAATATCAGCTGCCATGTTTATTTACAGTTACATGATAATGACACTATCCATATTTTGTATATTTTTCTACACAAAATGTTTGCTATTGTTGCCTATAAAAATCATTGCATTTTAAAACAAGAGAAATGTGTGTTTACATTTCCGTTCGTATGAGCTTCACACCATTAGTACATGTATTCTATTTCCTTTCTTTTTCTTTCCTTGACCCTAATAAACATCATTAAATGATTATGAGATTAATGTACTTTCACCAAAAGTGATTCTCATATCTACAAAATCATTGTGTATATTATTCTGTGAATTATTTATTTAAAGTGATTTTTTTTTCAAAATATTGGCTGGTTTTGGTAATATAATTTCAACCAATAGTTTCTGATAGCGATACCAATACAGCATAAGTATTGGTTCTGCCGTAATATTTTCCTGAGAAAAATTTAAAAAATACATGTAACTTACCTTAGAATCATTTAATGCAACTTGTTCAAATGTCTCAGTATTGAGCTCCTCTATGCAGACCAAAGAGCTTTCATCGCAAGTTTTAGTGGATGTTGTTTTGAAACGTAATGATCTTCTCAGTTTACCAGAAGTGAAATCCACAATAAATTCTACGAGTGAAGCTTTACCAAATTGTTTCTCCATGACGTAGTGGGTCTCATGCTGAAAAATAAAACAAACTGCAAACTCTCAAGTTCTAAACAACAGGTTATAAGACGATCACCCGGCACTCAGCCAGTCATTTAATCTGGTATTACTCCCTTCATAAACTCATGTCTCAACATCAACAATTGCCTCAGCTTACTATCGGATGTTGAACTAACTACAGCATGTTCAAAAAGTGACACAACCTTATGGGAAATCTCCTGAATTGCTCTTGTTTCGTTATAGGTGCTGAATAACTGAGCAGCCATGGGCTATACGTTGCAACAGTGTATATGCATTGTGACAAGAGTACATCCGCACCAGCAGTTATGCTTTGACCCAGAGGACCTACGCAGAGAAGTACGGAACAAATCCTCCATCAAGCGACTGTACGACAAGTTCCAGGTGAAGGGAAGTGTAGTGGACGCACCGAGAAGTGGTCGATCAAGGTTGGTAACAGAAGAAAAGTTGGCCGATGTGCGAGCTGCATATGTTGACAGTCCAAAAAAATCAGTCCGACGTCTTTCAAGCTAGTCCGGGCTCTCCATTGCCAGTGCACACACGGCATTGCGGAAGTGTTTGAAATTGTACCCCTATAAAGTTAAGAGTGGTCCAGCAACTTGAGTATTTTCCAGGACGACTGATCTCAGTGGGGTTATGGGCACCGCGACCTCCAGATTTATCGCCTCCAGACTTCTTCTTGTGGGGTTATCTTGCGGGCTCCGTCTACGTTACTCATCTGCACAGTATTCCAGAATTGAAAGACAATATTTGTATCTGTGTTGGTAACATCTCACAGATAACATTGAAAAGGGTTTTCAACAACATGGTTCGTCGTGTCCACTTGTGTGAAGAACAAAACGGCAGTAACTTCCAGCACTTAATGTAAAAAAATGTAATAAGAAATGTTTTCCCATAAGGTTGCATAACTTTTTGAACACCCTTTATAATTGTACCAAGCAGAGTAAACACAGGTTGTGCTATTAGCCTCAAGCATCAGATTACCAATGCAAATGAAGGTTGGGGCATAAGTCATGGAAACTATTTTTTTTCGCAAGAATGCGGGATTGCAATGAAAATCCGAAATACACAAATGGAAGTGCACAGTGTGTTGTAATGTGGAATGTATGAACACTAGGGATGGGCCAATATGAAATTTTGGCCGATACCGATAAAGTAACGATATAAAATTTACTGATACCAATAACCGATATTCTACTGATACGATATAATATTAGAAATTGTCCTTGAAGAAGCTGAAAGGTTCATTGACCTCCTTAATAAATGTGCGTTTTGAGGTGACTGCAGTGAAAAAGAAATTGCATATTTAGAAATTTACTTTTTTAGAAATTAGGGCATGGAGATTATCCATAAAAATTACAACAAAATGGCAGAATTTTCCACTAAATTATCAGATATTTATCGATATATCGGATCGGTAAAATAATCGGTAATTTTACCGATAAACCGATATGCCTATATCGACCGATACCGATAGAGTACCGATTAATTGGTCCCATCCCTAATGAACACCCTTTAAGATAGCATCATTCCACATGTGTTTACATGTCACAAAGCATACATTAGCATTACAGGAAGAAAGAGGCAAATACTACGGTAGGATACTATTCCCTCAGTTTCCACCAGCTCCCTGTGGAATTCTCTCGCAAAGAATGGCTATTTTAATACACGGAACGGCATTACCACCGCCCTCTGTACAATAATCGTTCATCACTTTGCCATCTAGTGACATGTCCACATACTACGGGTGCCATGTCTCTGGGACATACAATCATATCGTGTTACCACCGTTTAACTTTCAGAAAAATATAGTTGCCATGACTTATGCCCCAGCTCTTTTGAAATTCAAAAACATATAGTGCACAAAAGTTGCACTATTGTACCAATACATCACACAAAAAAAATTAGCCAAATTGAAAGATTTCTAGCCGTGCCTCTTCGGGCTTGAACTTTTACTTCTTCAATGATACTTGTGGATTTACAATGTATTGTTTAATTAAATTCATGGGAAAAGGTGAAGAAAATAGCTTTGTGTTTATCTACACAGTACAATGAACCAGCAAGAATAGAAAATTTTGGATCAATAGGGTTCGGAATGGGAAGGGGGAGGTGGAGCAGAGGCCAGAGACCATCGTCACCACATGTTACTGCACGGGCGAAGGGTTTTTGCCAAAGTGGTTCACGAGGTTGTGCTAAAAGTTTTCACGTACACTTAATTTCAGCCCTGCATTGTAGTTTCGACATTGAAGTTTCAGAATGCAGTAGTGTTTGTACTGAGAACAGATTTGGATGTGTGCGCGTTTGTGGTGACCATGGCTACTGCTAAATTATCTGTTCGTACAAGAAGCAACATAAGTACGAGTTACGAATCTTTATTCGGAACTCCTTCTGCTTTCAGTTCCAGGACGTTACCTTCATACAGTGATGTGATTAGATGCTATAGACTTACTCGTCTACAATTGAAAGGGGAGGGGAGCAAAGAACCAGCAATTCGTTCCATTTGCGAAGAAGTGGCAAAAAAGTTGGGAGAAGTGTGGTTGCGATTCTCAGTTCCTACAGTTTCCTTTTATAGGATTTCTAGTATGATAGATGAATATCACAAAAGTGTCAGGGCTATTGAAAAATATGAAAAAAATAACCAACCAGAAAAAAACGAGAAATTTAAAGAAGATTTCCAAAAACTTTTTCATATTGCTAGTTGCAAATGTGCGGATTTCAGTTCGTGCAGATGTGAAAAATCTAAGAAAATACCTGAAAAGGAGAGACAGTTTATTATAGATCAGAGAACCGACAGAAAAATGGCAATAGGTACCGTCGATGTACTGGAAACTAAAACTCTTCTGAAAAGGGAAGAAAGGAGAGTAAGTAAACGTGCTGCCGTAGAAGATCATTTGCAAGAACCGTCGACCAGTGGGATGCAAGCGACAGCATGTGATTCAGGCAGTTCGTCAGAAGTGGAAACCGTAAGTGACAGTGACTTTAAGTGGTCTTATCCCCTAGAGTCTCGACCAAAGAGGCGAAAAAGACAGTATTCAATACACATGAGGGCACCACTCCAAAACTTAGATAAAGTAAAGGATAAAACTGGTGTGACTTTAAGAAAGGTCGCTGCTATCGCTTCTGCCGTTTTAGAAGATTTGAACATAATTTCACACAAAGATCAACAGAAAGTGATAGACAAAAGTAAGGTTCAAAGAGAGGTTGCAAAAAGTTTTGTGCACAAAAGAGAACTTAATGAAGGCATTAAACCTCAAAGTTTATATTTTGACGGTAAGAAGGATGAGACTGTAATGTTAAAGAAGACTGGCTATCAAAAACACAAAAGAACTGCAAATCAAGAACACTATGTGTTAGTTGAAGAACCAAACAGTCTATACCTTGGCCATGCATCGGTGTCAGGATCATCCAGTTATTAACATTGGAATTTCGATAATTCAGAAGCTGAAAGATAATAATGTGGACTTGATAGATTTGCAATGGTTAATTTGCCTCCTGCATTTCAATGAATTACCACTTCGACACATGCTAAAGACAATTGATGGACACACAACAGAACCTTATACATTTTCGGGCCCTGTAGGAAAAATGCTCCATAATTGCGAGGAAAGGCCAGTTACGAACTTCCGAGGCTATACCTGCCGAAATGCCAGCCTTAGATATACATGATTTGAGCTCAAATCAGCAGTACCTTCTGCAAATATGTGAAGCTGTAATCAGTGGCAAGTGCGACACACGTTTAGGAAACAAGAAGCCCGGAAAATTATCTCATGCTAGATGGCTTACTACTGCCTGTCGCCTTTACATTTCCACAGAAAACGCAACAGAAGAACTGAAGATTCTTGCTAAGTTCGTTGTGTATGTTTATGCCCCTGTTTGGTCCTCTGTGAAATCAAACCCGACATGCAAAGATGGGGCTAGGCACTTGTATCTGGCAATTAAGCTCTCAAGGTACCTTGAGGAACCTTTGAAAACTGTAGTGAGTAAGGTGATCGCCAGGAATTAATTTTTTGCACATCCAGAGAATTTGTTGCTCAGTATGCTGACATGATAAGCGTGAAGTCTGAGAAATATCTGCGAGAAGGGATTTTAGATGCTTGGGCAAGGAAAACATCCAGTGAAGGGTCAATACGTAAGTTCAAAGTGTCAGAAATAAATTTCATGGCAGAGGACTACATCAGCATGATAGACTGGGATGTGTGCCTTGTAACAGAGCCTCCCTTAGTTGCCCATTTGAATTCCGAGGACATTGAGAAGATGGTGGATGACCAGAATATTGCAGAAACAACAATTGCATCCTTCCCGTGTCACACTCAAGCAGTTGAGACTGGTTAAAATAGTGAGTGAGGCTTCAGCATCTGTTTTTGGTGAAAGATGCTTGTATCAGATCTAAACTTGATGCAAGAAAGCATCTGATTATTTTGAGCAAGGAAAGAAGTAAAACTGAAATTAAAATAACAGTTTAGGGGAGGGAAAAGTGGATGGAGGAAGGGTGGGATGGAACTCGCTGGCAGCCACCTCCACGCGGTAAGTTCTGGATTGGTGCAACCTGCAGCATTATACTAAACTAGACCAGACATGCACGCACATGGATATATTTTGGTTTCAAAGCTATATTTGTTTCTGTTGTAACTAATCTCAATAGTTACATTTCGTTATAAAAGTTGCCGTTTGCATCAAGCGAAGAACTGCACTTTCTTCCATTGGGCACAATAACTAGACCCCTGGGAGGCACGGCTAGATAATCTTCAATTTGGCTAAAAAAAAATTGTGAGATGTTCTGCTACCATTACACAACTTTTGCACACTATACGTTTTTAAATTTTTGAAAAAAAAATTTGGGGTCCTATTATCAGTGGACCTGACGCATGAACAATGTTGAGTGGAACAAGCTGAATACACAAGAGGGAGTCACCCCAAAGAAGGTCTGTACTCGTGCTACTCCATCACGTTGCATGGCACCTGCTAAATGACCGACTTGATGTTCTATGGTGTAGGGATGCAAGTGGAGACACAAGTCAAAGATTGAGTTGTGGTCACAATCATCCCCACGTTCCGATTGTGAACGGAAAGAGAGAAGCAAGGCACCAGACATTCAATGCCCAATTTATAAATTAAGCAATCTATCCTGTAGATGGCAGTTAAAAAAAAAAAAAACCTACTGAAAGGTTGACTGCTGACATGAACACATGAAATACTTTTTACGTACTCCTTTCATTAAATAATTTAGGTAAATGTACACTTTATGCATAAATAATTTCCTTAACTTCAAAGCCTAACATACTTTTACAACAGGATATTCACTGGAGTTTCTCATTTTTCATTTTCATTGTACCTGTGCAGCAGGTATGAATCTCACCATGAACATGATGAGAACAGTGAGTGTTTGGGACAGATTAGTGTATGTATTATTATTTGTGTTATCAATGTGTGAAAATTTGTGTATCTTAAGTATTCATTATACTTGTCGCCACTAGGTGGCAGGACAGTGCAGACTCTGCTTCGGAGACTGTGCAGGGCGTGGTACATTACGGGAAATACCCGCACTGTACGAATAACAACGAGAGATCAGCGAGAGACATTGCTACACGGTGGTCGACTCCATTCCAATGTAGTCCAGTGTCAGTGTACATTAAATAGCGTATATAATCAGTCCAGTGTTTAAATAAGAAACGCAACATTTTATGGTCATCTCCGGGCAGGATTAGTTTCCCAAGTGAACAATCTCTGTGAAATATGACGTGTTACGCATCAGAACAAACGTCTCGACTCGCCCGCCATGGAAAGAACAAGTGTTTTCGCGCGGTGTCGAAGTGACTTTGTATGCAGTGTTCCAGTTACAGATGTGTACTGACATTCGTACTTACGTCAATGTACGGTTGCATGTTATGTGCTCAATCGTAGAACTTTCTGTGTTACAGTACTTATTTCGTATTACGTGTAATTTTCGATCACAACCGTTACGCGTGTGGTTTGAACAGACATTCCGTATCGTTATCGTGCGTACGTCGAATGTTTTGTTATAAGACCGAGTTATACACGGTTGTATTCAGTGGACAATAAGTTATCTGCTACGATAACTCATCACGGGACTGAGTATCATAAATTTGGACAGTTTCAAGCATCCACTACAGTATCCTGCTGTCGGCTGAAGTGACGTCATCGCCAACACCCAGGGAAGCTTCAGGTCAAGGTCAGTAGTTAGATAGGCTCGCACCATATTTTGTTTACTCTTTCCTCACGTACAATTTCCTACATATCTTTCCCTCTTTCTTTCGCGATGGATGAAGAAGAGAAAAGAGTGTTGATACGTAGGAGAGCTGGATTTAGGGGCCAGTTAACACGAACACAAGCATTTGTCAATGCCTTTGAAGATACGGGGGAAGTTCAAGAAGTAAGGGTCCGTTTGCAGAATTTAACACCTTTGTGGGAAAAATATGATGAAGTTCAAACACGTTTAGAAGTAGAAGATATAAACGAGAATCATGAACCTCACAGGGGGGATTTTGAAGAAGTTTACTACAAGGTACGGGGTAAAATGGAATCCATTATAGAGAAACATAAACAAGCACAAGCTGCACCTACAAATGGATCGGATGTTGTAAACAATGCTTCATCATTAGGTACCAAGCACATCAAATTACCCACGGTATCTTTACCCACGTTTCACGGTAATTATCAGGATTGGTTAGCATATTCAGATGCATTTCAGGCTATGGTTCACACAAATGACAATATTCCTAAAATACAGAAATTCCACTACTTACGTTCATCATTGGAATCTGAAGCAAGAACACTTATAGATACTTTGCCCATGACTGATTCAAATTACGATATTGCATGGCAATTGTTGAAAGATAGGTATGAAAATAAACGACTGATAGCAGCAAGTCATGTCAATAACATCTTGCATGTGAACGCAATTAACAAGGAAAATGCCACAGAATTACGTCAGTTCATCAATGACGTCACCAGTAACTTAAATGCTCTTCGAGCCCTTGAATTACAAACACCGTTAGAAGATGTTATTTTGATACATCATTTTTTGGCTCAACTAGATTCTCACACAAGAAGGGAATGGGAATTAAGCCATACCGATCAGTCGTTCCCTACACTAAAGGAACTGTTCACCTTTCTAGAACAAAAATGTCAAGCTTTGGAATCAATGAAGTCTGTTCACGTAAACAAAAATGTCAATGAAAACAAGGTTAGCCCTAAACAGAAACACACCCGTCAGTCAAATTCTTACCTGACAACTACAAATACACAATGCTATTTCTGTAAATTAGCACATTCCTTATATTCATGTAAGTCTTTTGCAGGCGCAAGTCTGAAGCAGAAACAAGAGTGTGTGCGCAACAACAAACTTTGTTATAATTGTCTCAGATCGAATCATAATTTTAGGAACTGTACTTCAGGGAATTGTAGACGCTGTGGATTGAAACACAATTCACTGTTGCATCCAGACGAAGGCGGTAAACGAGGAGGTCCTCTAAGGCAAGACCAGCCAAGGAATGACTCACCAGACACGAGGAACGAAGCTGCAAGGACAACTTCAGTACAATCTTCATACTGCACATTTAAGAGTAAACCAAGATCACACGTTCTGCTATCAACAGCTTTAGTAGAAGTCGTCGATTCTAGGGGACAGCCACATACATGTAGAGCTCTCCTGGACAGTGGGTCTCAGTCAAATTTCATCAAGGAAGATCTTGTTCAGAGACTACAGTTGCGAAAGCAGAAAAATCATATTCCAATCAGAGGAATCAATAATGTTTCATCGGAAGCCAAGCACAGTGTCGACATTCAGCTGCGCTCAAGAGTGTCAGACTTCCAGACTTCACTTACTTGTCTGATACTCCCACGCATCACAGGGAACGTACCTTCTCAAGTTATTCATCATGAACATTGGAACCTACCAACCGACATTGAGTTAGCAGATCCAGATTTCTACAAACCAGAAGGGATAGATCTACTAATTGGATCGGAACTTTACTTGCACTTACTTCTTCCTGAGAGACAAACGAGAGATGAAAACTATCCAGTTCTTCAAAACACTGAATTAGGTTGGATTTTAGCTGGTCGGATGGAACAGCCTGTACAACCTAGTACACCCACAGTAACATGTTTTGTACGCATGGAGGATAATTTGGATTCTCAATTACGGCGTTTTTTCGAGTTGGAGGAAATGTACTCGAAACCAAAAACAGCTGAAGAAGTAGATTGTGAAAACCACTTTAATCAACACACCACCAGAGATGAAACAGGGCGTTTCATTGTTCGTCTCCCATTTCGATCAGATCATACAGAGCTAGGACATTCATACAACCAGGCATTATTCAGATTACATCAGTTAGAGAAGAGGTTTCAACTTCAACCAGAGTTGAAAGAGGAGTATAGCAGAATACTCGAGGAGTATGAAATGCTGGGACACATGAAGCCAGTACAACCAGATCCAAATGAAGCTGATGACGACGTGTCATACTATTTACCACATCATCCAGTATTCAAACCTAGCAGCAGCAGCACGAAGACCAGAATTGTTTTTGATGCATCAGCAAAAACAACAAATGGAGTCTCATTAAACGATATACTGATGGTCGGTCCAACCACACATGACGATCTTCAGTCTATAGCTCTTCGCTTCAGAACGCACAAGGTTGTATTTACGGCAGACGCCGAGAAGATGTTCAGACAAATTCTGATTCATCCAGATGACACTAAGTTTCAACGCATACTTTGGAGAAAATCTACAGATATGCCAGTACAGACGTTCGAGCTCACAAGAGTCACATTTGGTTTGGCATCATCACCATTTTTGGCGACCAAAACATTGCAGCAGTTAGCTGAAGAGGAAGCAACCAAGTTTCCGAATGCATCCAAAGTTTTACAACGAGATGTTTACGTTGATGACCTTCTCACTGGAGCCAACAGTATTGAAGAAGCTAGACAATTGCAAGGAGAACTAATCGATTTACTGAATTCAGCAGGATTCTCTTTGAAGAAATGGTGTTCTAATCATCCAGAACTTCTTGAAGCAGTACCAGCTACTCATAGAGAAATGCAACTACCATTTCAGTTTGACAAGGGAGCGAGCGTTACGGCTTTAGGCCTCACGTGGGATCCAGTCACCGATAAATTGCAAGCAAATAACAAGGAGATAGTGTCATGTTATGAAGACAACATCACTAAACGACAAGTAGCTTCTATTATCGCATCAATCTTTGATCCTTTGGGACTAGTGAGTCCAATAGTAATTTCTTACAAGATGTTTCTACAACAATTATGGTTCCATAACATGGAATGGGACGATAAGTTACCAGATCAACTCAACATGGAGTGGAAACGTTTGTTTCGACAGTTACCAAACATTAATCAGATACAAGTTAGCAGATTTGTGCTAGTTCAAGGAAAAGTGGTTGACATTCAACTCCACGGATTTTCAGATGCATCGCAAGTTGCATATGGCTGTTGTTTGTATCTTAGATCAACAAATGAAAATGGTGAAACCACTGTACATTTACTTTGTTCACGTTCGCGTGTGGCACCTATAAGAAGAATCACTCTTCCTCGTCTTGAATTGTGCGCTGCCTTGTTGCTGGCGAAACTAACACACAAGGTGTTACAACTACTACAATTGGAAGTCAGTAGAATGAATCTATGGACCGATTCGAAGATCGTACTGGCGTGGCTTGCATCACCTGCAAGACGATGGAAAACCTTTGTAGCGAATAGAGTTTCACAAATTCAAGAATGTACGAAGCCTCAGTACTGGAAACATGTAGTGTCAGCACAGAACCCCGCAGATTTAATCAGCAGAGGGACAAATGTAGACTCACTACACACCTCTCAAATGTGGTTTCATGGCCCTGATTGGCTATCACTTCCAGCAACAGCATGGCCTTCGAGTCCAACATCGTCAAGGGATGATGACTTCGAACTCGACGAACTTGAAGAACAAAGAACAACTACAGTAAGTCTAGTCATAAATGCACCAAAAATAGAATTTATCAGCAGATTTTCGTCGTTATTGAAACTTCAAAGAGTGATTGCATATTGTTTGAGATTTCTACACAATGCGAGGAACAAACAAGAGAAACACATAGGATCATTGTCAGCAAGTGACTTAAGATCAGCATTGCATACTTGCATTAGAAGCGTGCAACACGAAGTTTATGGCAAGGAAATACGAGAATTGTCTTCTAACAGTCAGGTGTCAAAGGATAGTCAACTTTCAGACTTGCATCCTTTCCTAGATGACAAACAAGTACTCAGAGTTGGAGGAAGACTTAGGCACTCACAGCTACCATATGATAGCAAACATCAAATCATATTGCCACCGAAACATCATTTAACTGAATTGATCATTCTTTCAGAACACCACAGGTTATTACATGCAGCACCACAACTCCTTATATCTTCATTACGACAGGAGTACTGGATACCAAGAGCCAGACAAGTGGTCAGAGCTATTCTGCATAAGTGCCTCATTTGTTTCAAATTAAGAGCATCTATTTCCAACCAACTCATGGGACAATTACCACCATCCAGAATACAGTCCACTAGACCATTTCTAAACACTGGAATTGATTACGCTGGACCAATTATCATAAAGCCGTCAATCACTAGAAGCAAATCAAGGCTGAAAGCATATGTAGCAGTATTTGTATGCTTTGCCACAAAGGCCATACACCTAGAATTGGTCGGAGATCTCAGCACCAAGTCATTCATTGCTGCTTTGCGAAGATTTACGGCACGCAGAGGAAAATGTTTGAACTTGTACAGCGATAACGGAAGAAATTTCGTCGGTGCCAATCGTGAATTACAAGACTTGAAGAATTTATTCCAATCATCAGACTTCAGCAAGTCTTTAGAAGACCATGCAGCTCAGGAAGGATTCAAATGGCATTTTCTACCACCCAATAGCCCAAATATGGCTGGACTTTGTGAAGCAAGAGTGAAGTCCATGAAGCATCACCTGAGGAGAATCGTAGGGAACTCTGCTCTCACTTTCGAAGAACTTGAAACACTCTTAGTTCAAATCGAAGCCTGTCTTAACTCCAGGCCCCTCACAGTATTGTCACATGACCCTACAGATCCCAGTTTTATAACCCCTGGCCATTTCCTTATTGGTGCACCCCTAACTAGTTTTCCTGAGCCTAGTCTAACTAACATCAAAGAATCCAGTTTATCCAGATGGAAGAAATTGCAGCAGATGTACCAACAACTATGGGACCGTTGGTCAAAGGACTACTTGCATTCCCTGCAGCAGAGGGCCAAGTGGAACACCCAAAAGAAGAATTTGGAACCAGGAACAGTGGTCTTAGTGAAGGAAGATCACCTACCTCCACTTACATGGAAACTTGCTATAGTTGAACAAGTGCATCCTGGTGCGGATGGACTAGTGCGTGTTGCAACTGTTCGCACTTCGTCTTCAACTTATAAACGTCCAGTTAACAAACTAGTGCCTCTTCCAGTAGATCATTAGTGGTACTTTTGTTGATCGACTCGATCAAGAGGGGGGACTATGTTTGGGACAGATTAGTGTATGTATTATTATTTGTGTTATCAATGTGTGAAAATTTGTGTATCTTAAGTATTCATTATACTTGTCGCCACTAGGTGGCAGGACAGTGCAGACTCTGCTTCGGAGACTGTGCAGGGCGTGGTACATTACGGGAAATACCCGCACTGTACGAATAACAACGAGAGATCAGCGAGAGACATTGCTACACGGTGGTCGACTCCATTCCAATGTAGTCCAGTGTCAGTGTACATTAAATAGCGTATATAATCAGTCCAGTGTTTAAATAAGAAACGCAACAGTGAGAAAGGTATTCTTGGGAAAATGTCTAGTTACTGTCAAGTTGAACCTGGTAGGAAATACAGAAGTAGTAGTATTGGAAAAGAAAAAAGAAGGGGAGTGATCAAATCAGAGAAATCAACACAGGAGAGAGGTGTGTCCGAGATCGGAGAGGTATATCAGCTGAGAGATTCAGCCTGAAGAGACTGGTAACTTCCATCTTTCATTCCTTATAGCTGTGCATCCTCAACAAGAGAATAATATTGGACTTCAAAAATATATATTGTTAGACATGGGAAGATCTAATCTTACATTTACTAGAACCAGTACCTCCATATTAACAGAGAGAGAGATTATGCGAATATTCCATGCTCTTAAGAGGTTTGATTTGTTATTTTAGAGTAGTTTTTTTTTCAACTTTTGGCTAACTGCGACGAGGAAGAGTGTAAAACCCAGAGTTTTTTGTGTAGCTAATTAAATTTTTTGAATGTGTCAGATACCAAGGTGATGCAAGTCTGACGGCAATGGCGCAGCGACTTGAACATTACTCCAAGGAGGAGGTGCGCAGTGTTATTCGTTTCTTATGGGTCAAGGGAAAGAAACCATCTGAAATTCATCGAGAATTGTTGGAGGTCTATGGAGAGAGTGTTATGTCGCAGAAACAAGTGTATGTGTGGTGTAACTCATTTGCAAGTGGTAGGAGTAGCGTGACAGATGATGACAGAAGTGGCAGACCAGCAACGTCCATCACAGACAGCAATGTGTGAGACGTGGATCCGATGATTCGTGAAGACAGAAGAGTCAGGTTGCATGACATTGCTGATGCATTGAACATCTCATATGGTTCAGTGAGGGGTATCGTCCATGACCAACTTGGCTTCAGGAAAGTGTGTGCATGCTGGGTGCCCAAAAATCTGAGTGAGGACCAAAAACACCACCGAATGGGCATTTCCCTGACCCACCTCAAACGATATGCCCACGAAGGCAGTGGTTCCTATGTCGAATTTTAGTGTGATACCATGTGTTAAACATACTACAGTTTCATATTTTTTCTATGCACGTTTTTCAATAAATCGAAAATTCACCTTACTTTTTGATACAACCTAGTAATTAAATTGATTAAGGGACACACAAAGAATACCCATGCCGGGATTTAACAGGGTGTCCCATTTTTTAGAAACGAAAATCCCTGACTTTTCCAGGGTTTCTAGACCGATAACTAAACTTTCCATGTAAAGTCATTAGGTCAATTCATGTATTTAAATATGTGTAAGAACCTAAACACACATTTTAGCTAAACAAGACTTAGAATCAAACTTAACCAAGTTTTTAGGATATTCACTTTACATGTTAAAAGTAATAAGAAGAGAAACTGAAGAGAATTTGACTGCTGGATAGATGCTTGAGGGGTGAGCTTTTATATCTTGACTAATGGTAAGAAAGAAATCTTTTAACAAAACAATTATAAGAAATATAGCATAATTATAGTGAAATTTAGTAACACATGTTACTAACCATACAGAAGTCAAAAATTTCAATAAGAAAATGATAACAGTTAATAGCCACTTACTGTTGTAGATTTCTACTTCACAAGATTTCAAAACATGAAACATTTTTCGGCAGTAATTAATATGCAATTTCTACTGCAACTACCACTAATACTCAGTATACCTAATTGAAGCGCAGTTGGTCCACAACAAATTAAAAATTTCTTGCTTGTCCCTTGTTTAACAACCTACTTTTAGTGCACTACTACAATTTTATTTCCAGAAATGCAGTAAAATTTCTGACATTTCCATGACTTTTCCAGAAGAAATTAATTCCCTGACATTTTCATGAGTTTTCCAGAAGAAATAATTTCCCTGGCATTTCCATGCCTTTTCCAAAAGAAATAAATTCCCTAACTTTTCAAGGATTTCCAGACTGGTAGACACCCTGTTCGAATCTGGAAATCCTGGCTCAGATTTGAATCACAGCCTTAAGAGGTACGAGACTGTACAAATAATCAAAGCTTCTACCAAGTATAGTGATGAAGGAATTGGGAGCATAAAAATCGAAATATCAATTTTGTTAAAACATCGCTCTGAAGCTCGCCAGTTGAACGCTCATTCACCCCAACTTCTACTGTATACAGAACCGAGCAACACGAAATTTCCACTCGGCTCTGAACAGTCAGCAAGGCAACGACCCTTACTAGCAGTGAGTGCACCTCCACTGTAATTTCCACCAGCACCAAGGATACCCCAGGTCAACAGCTGGAGGTGCAAAGTCCACCACGTCACAAAGAAATTCTGAAGTATAAAAACACCTGGAGATGGTAAATCGACACCACATCATCTACAACACGAGGCGGCAACAAGTGTGCAGCACGATTGCAGCGGTCCGGACTACAGAGAGCAAGAAGCCAGCCCGAGTCCAGAGAACTAACGTTCCAACAATAAAGCTGTTCAATCTACTGCCGCCTCTTATCACCGTCAACATCTAGGCCAGCGGTCTCTCCAGCGTCTCCCACCATCTCCAGGTTACCGATCTCCGTCCAACCGTAGCCAATGCCAGAACCAGAAGGCCAGATCATCAAGCAAGGCGTGAGTAGCGTTCAAACGACTAAGGCTCCCAACATCCTTCATCCACACCATTCAGGGTAGAGGTGGTCCAGCGAGACCCAAATTGAAACTTTAACTTTAACTGAGGTATGTCCTGGTGTGACTCAATCCTGTACCTAACCTGATGTCACTCTACAATATACATGGTATCTATTTACCCACATGTACATACCTCAGCATCAAATATGACCACAGCAGTTTTGTCTTTCCGAGTCATAATATCAATTCCTAGCCTTTCAGCAAATTTATGATACTTGAGTGAATCCATGGCCAACAGGGCAAGGGTCTTGTTCGTCCTGCATGCCAATGCAGTGATATTAGGTATGGTGTTCAAGTGCACTTCTTTGGGGAAGACAACCCCATGCAACAGCTTCCCGTGGTATATCCTCTTGCACTTCTCCTCCTCAAAGTGTGCCGTCAAGTCATCAATTTCACTGCTGATCGACTTCTTAATCACTTCTTCCTCTCTGCGCAACAATTCTTCTTCTCTGCGGTCTCCTGAAGTGTCGTTCGACTGGCAGCAAATGGACAGGTACGAAAATGGATTGTAATGGTTTGGAAAAGTTTCCTGACATCCGCCGGAGAACATCACGGACAATCCCTCCAAGCTTCCCGAGTCTATCATGCTGCACGAAATGCTCTCCCCGAAAAACGAGAAGGAGTCGTGGTTCCACGTTTGCATGCAAACATCACATATTTTATCCTGCTTTGTTTTCGTGACATGTTCGTTTACTACCACCGTCTGGCAACAGGAGTCATTGATTAAGGGCTTTGCACTGCCTGCATGAGAAACAACTTGCAGCTTTTGCTTTATCCATGGGATGCAATTCTTTTCAGCACTCTTGTATCTGTTCTTATTTCCTGTGAAAGTAATAAAAATGTCATTAACGAATGATCTACTATCATTTATTAACTGCAACAAGAACACTTTTGAATTGATACTTGTGTTAATGTTAGCGAAAAAAATAGAAATAAATATCTGATGAAGGGAGTGTGTTTTCTCATGAAAAGTTACATAAAAAATGTTCAAATGCTTGTAATATATAACCTAAACTAAACAGCATTTTGTACATCCTGTCAAGTTTCCTGAGATCACCGATCGTTGGCATTTCTAGCAGAAACCACACGGTATTGCCGCCGTAGACCAAGTTGGGGAAAGCCGAGGTCAGGTTGTTTGTAAGATATGTGTGAATGCACAAATTCAGCACCACACATATAAGACAAACTTCTTGCAGACACAAACAAAGCATGTGAAAGTTAAGAGCACAACATGGCAACAGCATCTGTGTAAGTGCTTCTCTTCAAGCTTCCACTTGCTCCCTGCTGCCCAGCAGACAACTATTTCCTAGCTTTTCATTGCCACCGAAACTGTCGAGTGCTTGCTGGTGCATGAAACGTGACAGGTTGTAACATACGCAGTGTACAAGAATAATTCTACATGCAAGCAATACATACATGTAAGAAAAAATAATTGGACATTATCCACCATCTAGTTTACTCTTTGTTTAACTTAACATTTCGAGAGTGTCTCTCTCTCATCAACTTTTGTTACTTGAAATGACAAAGTGAACATTTAATAAAATGCATACACATTTATCATTCCTTTATCAATTTGGTAAATACACACAGAGATCATCGATACACATCAACATTTTTTGTAAGCGACTCCATAGCTGTATTTTATCAATGTTTGTTTTTACTTCATCCAAAAACTTTTATACACCTTACGTTTAAGTAGAGCACAATTTTCTTGTTTAAGGTTTCAAAAATATCCCCATAGACAAAGTTAATGCCCAGGTGTAATTTTCATGTCTCTATCACTTTTTGTACAAAAGTTACATGCGTTCAAAATCTCTGTTGCACGAATTTTTGGACGGCCTGTAGAAGGTTCATTAGGTGAACCAACCACATTAAAGTACATAAACATTCCCATAACTGTACTCATGAAATGGAGTGTGGTATTGCAGTGTATTGGGAAAGAAGGTTATTCCCTTCTTAATATTTGCAGTCCATTGCACATAACAATTGTTCATATCCCATATGTGTATCTTTAATTTTGGTTGCAAAGTATTGGAACTGAATACTTACTCCTATGGTTGCTTGGAAGGTGTTCTAAAATCCACTTCACATAGCCAGTATCAACGCAGTTGTAATATTCCATTCCAACCTCCTTCAGCTGTAATAAATTTGTAAATTTAGATAAAATCCTACAAACACCGTTTCTTTGCATACATACTGAAAGCCAACCTATTTCTTCAACATTGCCATTGGGTACATAATGCCTGCCAGATGAATCTAACCTGTAATAGAGCAAATATAATATCGCTCATCAGTGCATCATTGGGAGGGGGGGGGGGATAAGAAAATTCTCAAAAAGCAACCTCCTCATGTACTTCAATCATTGGGTCATATGTTACTATCTTAACCATCATAAGAAAAATACAATGTTGTATGGAAAAAGTTCCACGTTTCCAGTCAGCTGTTGCTCTTGAGATATGAAGAATTGTTACCACTTATGCACACTTCTGCTACTGGTGTTAAAATCCAATTACTGTATTGTGATGTGATTCCCAATAACTCACTGAAAAGAGAAAATTGGGACTACACCAAGGTTTAAACCTGGGACAACAAGATACCAACCTAAATGCACTGCCATGAAAATAGATGGTTGGGTAGAATTGCACTGGTGCCACATATGGGGAGAAGCAAAGTGAGAGATGGACAAAAGCCGCTGGTTCCCGTGCAATGCGTGACAATGTCAACCGAGCTGCGTTGCCTAATTCGAGCATCAGACAGACCTCTCTCTCCGGGGCACTTTTGTGCCATCCGTGAGCTTTCAAGCAGACACTGTCACTTTGTATCACATGGATTACAAAGACCAACTCTACAATGAGATCTGTCATTCTCTTAAACCTCCAAACACACGGGGTTGTGCTCTAATGTGGCAACAGCTCGAACTTCTGCTACCTGCCTAATTTCATGACTGTGTGTTTAGTTTTCCTTTCGACTCAGATTGCTGTTCTAGACATTATACTGTTTCTGAAATTGAAACAACTGATTTCCAAACTAAATTAGCTATTAGTAGGGACATGCATATTTCGTTTTTCACGAAATGTGAAATAACACACTGTAAAGTTCATTTTTCATGTTTTTGAAAGGTGTAAAGTGCATTTTGCTACCATATTCTGTCATGAAATGAAATGAAAAATAAACTCCTAAACACAAAATTTAGAGTTTATTTATTGACATGACACTTTCTGAAGTCTGAATTATACAAAACAGAAATTTGGCTATAGTATTATATTGATGCAAAACTTAGTCCCTAACATTGAAAGATTGATTGATTTGCTTTATTTCACTTCACTTTTTGTGCCACTTTTGGCTAATTTGCAAACATGAGGATGAGTGATGATATGATGAATAGACTTTCACAAACATCCATGCCCAGGCTGAGATTCGAACCCGGGACCCCTGGTATCATATCAGGATGTGCTAACTACTCCGCCATGGGGGCAGGCCCTTACATTGAAAGAGGAACATAAATTAAGAGTACTTGAAAACAAAATCCTTAGAAACATATTTGGACCTAAAAGGGATGAGGAGACAGGTGAGTGGAGAAGGTTACATAATTTAGAACTACATAATTTGTATTAATCTTCAGATATTATTAGAATCGTTAAATCACGAAGACTTAAGTGGGCAGGCCATGTGGCACGAATGGGAGATGAAAGAAGAGTTTGCAGGATTCTTGTTGTTGAAACATGATGGTAAGAGACCTGTAGGAAGGCCAAGACGAAGATGGAGGGATATCGTTGAGATGGGCCTAAAGGAAATCGGTAAGGATGGAAAAGACTGGATTGATCTTGTCCAGGATAGGGACAGACGGAAGGCTTGTGTTGCTGCAGCTATAAATCTTTGGGTTTTTAGAAGGCTAGAGAGAGAGTTAGAATTATCCTGAGTGTTATTCAAATCACAGAAAATTGATTAATTTTGCTGGAAATTATTGAGAAGCAGTAATTGAGTTGTTGGTGTTTTTAAGTCCACTTTATGCACAGCAAGGCTAATCGGGACTGGACATACAGTTTAAAGTGGGATCCAAACTATGTGCCTCCACTGGGAATCAAACCCGGGACCCCTTGATTACAAGGCAGCAACGCTACAACTTTTGAGAAGCAGTAGTTTTGAAATCAAATTTAGGGTTACATTTATCATTTTAACATCAATAGGTCCTTTTATATACAACTTTTGATCATGAAATGTGCCCAGTTTTTGTACTGAAATCCTGCTATTTTATTCACCATAAATATGAGACTCTAGCCATTAGCTATATCTTTTGAGGGGACGAGAAACAGTTTTAAATAAAGTGCCCATCAAGTCTCTTAAAATGCCTACATTTCAAGGTGTGAACAGCTGCAGTTGCAACCTGGAACACCATGAATTATTAAGAAACACAAGTTATTATTATTAATTATAAGAGAAATGAGGTTGCACCAACAATTGAGGAGAGGGAGAGAGGGGGAGGGTATCCAGAAAAAAAATTAGCTTCACCATATATCTGCAGATGGATAACGACAATTCAGGACAAGCCTCTGTTGTTGCAACATGCAATACAGATAAATAAATAACCAGAATATACGATACACAATAAGAAAATAAATAACACCATTAAGCCTTGTTTCCATGATTATGAAAAATATAAATATGCTGACCAAGGCCTATTTATATATTTATATTTTTTAAGAAAATGAATATTCAATTACAACTAGCATCGGACACTTCACACTCACCACATCAAAATTAGGTGTAGAGTCCAAAAATGGATTTCTTGGTGTAAATAGGAACAAAACTGGTCCATCACCCACAAAGGTCGAGAGGGACATGCTCTTCACTCCGGGAGGGGACACCCAAAATGCTGGTTGATGAATGTGGCTAAAAATCCATTTCAGAAGAGATTCTGGAGTAAATGGTTCTTCCTCAGGGTAAGGCTGAAAGAAATACATGGAAGTGTGAATTATACATTTGTAAGCAACTAGCTAATAATTACTACATAATACATACACAGGGTGTTTCTGTGACCTTCAATCAAACTGGCAGCGTGGATGGCGACTGGCCCAAGTATCAATATAAGGAACCCCAGGCATTGAAAAGTTATGAACCAAAACAATTTGGGGCTGCCTATGAGTGGAATAAGAAAACTCACATATGCAGCTTCTAGATTTAAGGCAAAGAGGGACAATTACGCACCAGGCATGCATTTATTCCAATATCGTCGGAATGAGCAATGCTACTAAAAAGATCTCCGCCAGAAACGAAGAGTATGAATTTCTCCCCATGTGGCAAGTGGAAGCAGTTTCCTAAGTTGACTATTAAGCCTTATACGATTTTTGAAAAATATGATGAATTAGTATTTACCGAATCCCATGTATTCCTTATGGGACATCAACTTCAACTTCAAGTTACGGCTCATCAAATGGGAGTTTCGACTTTTCCTACTACTATGACATAGTTCAACGTGTCCTTTTTCCGTCCATGTACTTTTCTACGTCATCGGATGTTTGATATTCCCGAGAGAACGAATAAAATAATGGTCCCATAAGCCTAGTGCATTTCTCCTTGCCTCCTACGGCCATCCTGGCAGTGTTGCCAAACCTGATGTGCATAATAGAGCTAAATTTCACCATTAATATAGCTAAAGAGAACTTTCAAGGAGCTAGATTAACGAAGGCTGCATAAAGTGCCTACTAGGGTAATTTTAGTTGTCAGAGGGGTGGGGGTGCTGCTATTACCATTAGCTTTAAAGTGATGGCAATTTATTCTTAGTTTTCACCGCCTAGATTCGGCGGCATCACCCATCTCTATAATCCAATGATGTTAATATAAAATCGAAAATAAAGGGTTCCTGGATAACAAAATTGTCATCTTCATCTTAGCCACAGCGCTATATATAAAAATACATGGGGAGGAAAGAAGAGGTGGGTGACGCAGCCTATAGCTATACGAATATCACGTCACGTGCAAAAAATGTACACTCATGCAAAAGTTGGTATTTATGGGCCGGAGCCAGTGGTGGCATCATAGTGGGGCAGAGGGCGGGTGCCACAGTTCAGTCAAATGAGTGCACGAAAGAGCCAGATCTGGCTCCAAAGAGCGAAGTTGGCAACAGTGATCAGCAGCTGCCCCAGCGAGAAAGACCTAGGGGAAATTATCCCTCCTCGCCTTAATACGGACATTACTAAAGTGTATCGTAGCACTCTACGTTGAGCATCGATGCAGGCATGACAGCATTGCAAGAAACTCTGTTACATCTGCTCTAACATCCCTGGAGTCGTTATGACGATATCACAGGCAGCAAGGATTCTTGCCAGGAGGGAGCTGCCATTTGGATCAACTACCATAATGTTTTAGTCATAGAGTGCTATGACACACTGTAGTTATGTCTGTATTAAATATAGAAGCTGCATCTTTCAGTTGTCTTAATTCACTGTCATAGACAGCCCCAACTTGTTTTGGCTTACAACTTTTTAATGATGCGTTTCTGGACTAGAGTTCCTTGTCTCATATTGGTACTTAGGTCAAGTTTCCATCCACAGTGCAACTTTGACTCAAGGCCATTGAAACACCCTGTATGTAAGATTCTCTTCCAAGGAAGTGTTATTGTGTGTTATTGTTATATTTCATCCCCCTAATGAATCTCCTAAATTATAATTAGTGATTGAAGTAGGGGGATGCCATTCCTCAGTCAGAGAAATTCGAATCAGCTAATTTGCTTAATACATCTCACAGTCAGGATATTTTGCACATGTATCCCCTCTATGAATTGTTGTTGAGTTAGTGGTTTAAGTCCACTTTATGCACAGGAAGGTTAATTGGGACTGGACCTACAGTTTAAAGTTGGATCCGAACTACCGTGCCTCCACTAGGTATTGAAGCCGGGACCCCTTGATTACTAGACGACGATGTTACCACCATGTTATTGGGAGGCCCATGATGAGCACTGGTTACAATTACGAAAAATTTAAGTTAAGAAATGTGTAAAGGGATTTCTACTACATGAAAACGTAACGAACTGCTGGAGAAGAAAAAATATAATGTTGGAAATTTATTTGACCAATTATGACCAGCTGTCATATTTCTCAATAGGGAAATATGAGATATCGTATTTCACTGTATAATGGTCACACAGATTTTATGTCATTTTTTTTTCTTTACGTGAAGCTTTCTATTTTAAAAAATGTGATTAAAAATAATTTATTACTATGCAAACTGTCTTTGGGCAAGATTAGGATGTAGGGAATACTCATGTATATACGATAAAATTCAATTGTGCAAATCGACGCACATCGTTTCTTCGTGACAGTTGAGTGAACATTTTTTTGGTCTGAAATAAAAGTTAACACATTAGTTGTTATTGATTTGTACATTATAGTCGAAATGTTACAGTTGAGAAAATTTACTAAAGTGTTGCGATGTACGTATGAAGTTAGAAATATTAAATCTTGTGTGTCCAAAAATTCTGTGCCACTGCCGTGGTTTCATTATCGGATGCGACAGTTATGCAATGAAAGGTTATAAATCGATTCTTGAACTGAAAAAGCAGGGTGTGACCATTATGCAGTGGTGGTGATTATATGGTGAAAAACTGTAAATCGTTTGGTTGCACTAAGTTCAATACGACTTTATAACATACTGAACTGTATTTAGCTTAACACTTTCGTTCAAGCTACAAGCAGGATTTTCAGTTTTTCACAAAGCCAGATTTACTGTGTAAAGTAGAGATGAAAATAACCTTTTACAAACTTTTATTTCTGAATTTCTAATTGACAAACAATTATGAGTAGGTCCTTGGTAAGTCTCCTTCACCTGATTTATACTGAAAGGTTGAGATACAGGAATTTACGGAGAATGCCCTGATTGTCTTGGTGAAGATTAAAAATGTAACCATACTTAAAAATTAACACAAAATAGAAGCTAATACACACATTGAGAAATATTACTCATGGTTGTATAGTTCAGCGCTGTACTTTTAACTTTGCAATGATCGACGCTAAAAAGGCCATATATTTGAGAGCTTTCAACACTTAAACAAGACTCACTATCAAAATCACCGAGCACTTATATTCTTCAATCTGGTTAGCACTTCTTCCTGTCTGTATCCTTAAAAAGTTGCGGTAGAAGCCACCTCTCACTGATCCATCACACTACAAGTGTTTTCTTCTTTCAAACTACGAGTTCAACATTCGTGTTCTCTTTTGGGCTCGAACTATCCATGCACTTTTGTGTTCCGTGGTGACGAAATCTAAAAAATGTCAAAAGCTCGAACGACTGCTAACTTTTCACGTTTTTCCAGCAACGTGCACCCGGACATCAACCACAAAGACGTGACGCTGTAACTCTCTTTCGCAGACTGTTGCAACTAACTCGTGTCGAAATTCACAAGCGCTTATTTTCCATTGTCTTTGGGACTCAGTCTATTATTTAAGAGGGGAGTAAAGTCTTTTTCATCCTCATTCGTTCCAAAGCATATGCCCTACAACAATCAGTTATAGATGCCCCTTCCCCAAAAAAATAAATTTGATGGACTGATCAAGGAGAGCTAATGTCTTTACAATTCTCTATATCTCCTTAAATTTTTGACCAGACCTCGTATATATATTTCTTTACTCAAATTTATTTCAATAGAGTACCATCAACCTTTCCATCTGTTTTACATAACAATTGTTCCATTTTTATTTTTTGAACAAAAATTTCAAAAGAAAGATAATATCAGATCAATTTTTACAATCATAATAGTGATATTCAATTCAATTTTTTTTTTCTTTTCCAACCTCATAGTATGGACATTTTCAATTAAAATATATGAATAACCGCCATTTTGCAAACATTCAAGAGTATTCATCATCCTATACAATCTTTTCATCACATAGTACATACCTTCATACATTACATATCTCTAATCAACACCATTACAATATTTAACATTATATATACTCTTATGTGATCAGAAGTATCCGGACATCCACCTGAAAATAAAGTACAAGTTTGGGCAACCATCCATCGGGAACACTGGCAGTCAATACAGTGTTGGCCCACCCTTAGCCTTGATGACAGCGTTCGCTCTCACAGGCATACTTTCAATCAGGTGCCGGAAGGTTTCCCGAGGAATGGCAGCCCATTCCTCGCAGAGCGCCAAAATGAGAAGAGGTATTGATGTGGATCGGTGTGGTTTTACACGAAGTCGGCATTCCAAAACATCCCAGAGATGTTCTATGGGTTTCAAATCAGGACTCTGCGCAGGCCAGTCCATTAGTGGGACGTTGTTGTCGTCAAACCACTCCTCCACAAGCCCTGCAGTATGGACGGGTGCTCGATCGTGTTGAAATACACAATTGTAATCCCCGAACTGGTCTTCGATGGTAGGCAGCATGAAAGCTGTTAAAATGTCAACGTAAGCTTGTGCCGTGACATTGCCATGTAAAGCAAGAAGGGGGCCAAGCCCCCTCCAGGAGAAACATGACCACACTGTAACCCCGCCACCTCCGAATTTCACTGTCGGCACTATACAGGCTGGTAGATGTGGTTCACCAGGCATTCGCCACATCCACACCCTATCATCGGATCGCCACATTGTGTACTGTGATTCATCACTCCACACAACTGTTTTCCACAGTTCTATGGTCCAGTTTCGACGCTCCTTGTACCACACGAGGCGACGTTTGGCATTTTTCTGTGTGATGTTTGACTTATGGGCAGCTGCTCGGCCATGGAAACCAAATTGCCGGATCTTGTGCCAAACAGTAATGGTGCTTGGAGTAGATCCTGATGTAGTTCGGAATTCCTGTGTGATGGTGGCGATGGATGATTGACGATAATGCTGTACGACCCTCTTCAACACTCGATGGTCTCTGGAGGTCAACATGGGAGGTTGGCCTGCACGCTTTTGGGTTATACACATACCTTCACTATGACATTGGAAACAGTGGACAGAGGGATGTTTAGGAGGGTGGAAATCTCACACAGAGACTTCCTACACAAGTGGCACCCAACCAACTGACCACGTTGAAAGTCTGTGAATTCCTCAGACCATCCCATACTGCTGTCTCACACTGTCTGCAGAATCCTGAGTTCGCCGACTGATGTGTTCGACACGGTAGATGGCAGTACTGTGTCGCCCTCTATGATAAACAGACGTTTCGCGGTGTGTCCGGATACTTTTGATCACATAGAGTATATACATATATTTAAATTTTACAGCCTTTACTTTATCAACTTGACTCTATGACTGATAAAATTTGTCAAAAATTATCCTTTCTAACAATCATATTCTGAAATATCCTCTTCAGCGGATTTGGGTAGAATAGTACCAAAAATTTTTATTCTTGATTTTACTACTATCTTTTAAATAGGATCAACCACAAAGAAGTGACGCTGTAACTCTCTTTCGCCGACTTTTGCAAATAACTTGCGCCGAAATTCACAAGCGCTTATTTTCCATTGTCTTTGGGGTCTCAGTCTATTATTTAAGAGGGGAGTAAAGTCTTTTTCATCCTCATTCGTTCCGATGCATAAGTCCTACAACAATCGGTTATAACTTATGTACAAAATTGTATTGTATAATATCTTTCAAGTTTAGTCCATTTTTTTAAAAAAAAAAGTTACTGTGGCAAAACGATGTTCATTAAAGTTAAGCATAGTGAAAAACAGAAAAAAATATAATAAAAATAGTTCACAACTACAAAATATGCCTAAAGTTTCAATTATATTTATAATTAGGGCCTAGGACTTTTACATATTTTACCAATTTTGCATTTTTACAACATATTTCTTCAATTTTCTCGTAATAAGACATAGTTCTGTATCATTTCATAATTGTCTTGCATATAATCGGTTATTTTATAATTTATTCTTTGTATCTTTAGCACAAGGGATAGTTTATATTATCGATGGCAGGATACGGAAAGTACAGATGAAGAAATTAAAAGAATATGCAGTCTTTTCTTACCAACTAGAACTGTACAATACACCCCCCTTTTTTTATCCCGCTGACAATTGTTAGCCTTGCTAACATTATTGAGAAAAAATGTTCTCTGCCATTGTTGTGCGGAAACTAGAATCACCGTAAACAAGTTTCAATTGGTCTAATTTCTTCACCTTTTTTTCGGTTCTCACAACAATCAGTCGAAAGTAAAAATAATATTCGGTACATTACAGTCCCTACTCTATCGGCAATCGAGTATGCGAGTTTCAAGATCACTTGTCGTTTGAGCCAAGCACGTATCAGTGTATCCACCTATCTCTGGAGCAGGCGAACGAAAAGTCGTCTCTGCGCAAGTAGTGACGTGAGACAGCTCCACCAGTGAACACGTGAGAGGAATGGAATTGCATGGAAGGGGAAAAATGATTGCAGTTACCAGCCTTCGTAGCACTGTGAACTGCTTTGCTCTGCCCACTTCCACCTTCTTTGTTGTGCACATTTTTGGCTTTACTTGGAATATTTCTGCAATTTTCTGACATATTTTTCAATTTCTATAACATAATTACATACAAAATTTTCAATTTTTATGACAATTACATATATATTTTACAATTTTATGCAACAAAGTCTCGGGCCCTATTTATAATGTATTACACAAGAAACACTTCAACAATTTAAGAAAAATTTATTGGCAATTGGCAATTTCATAAAAGTTCTCAAGCACCATACTCACAATTGAACTATTCCACAACTGGAGAATAACTTTTGGTGAATGAAACCCAACTATGTCCTTTGGCATGGTGATGTTGGTGCCCACAGCGAAGGCCACTTCATGCGCCGGGTCTTGTTCCATAGCCCTCAACGAAGCTACGTAGAAAGTATTATAGAGCTGAGATTCTCCTGGTGTGTTGAAATCAAATCGACCGACAACAACTGCCTGTCAACGACAAATAATGGATTATGAACTGCCTTAAACTAAAAGTAAACATATTGCTAGCTATGTTAGTTTCCAAGGTTTTGTGACATGAACAACTACAGGGTGCGGAAGAAATACAGCGATGATTTAAAAATTGCGCCACCAGAATCTCCCGACATATGGCGTGCAAATTTGTGTGTGACTGTGTGCAACAGTGCATAGCCTTCAGTAGCCATGGAGTGTTGGTCAAATGGTCATAGTGCATTCGCAGCGGAATGTTACTTAAAGAATAACGATTCTGCCACTATAACGCAACGTAGAATCATGCGTCAGTTAAACAATGGGAGAAATGGGACACGACAGACAATTTTCAATTGGAAGAAACTTCAGAATGACTGTCAAATTCCTCTGGATATGCTGCACAAGGCTAGACTGCTGTACGTTGATGTGCAGAGGTTCGTATGAAGGAGAATGCTGCCCACCTGAGTGACACTATTTTAAAGACACAGGCATCACATTAAATGCTTTTGTATGTACTTTTTAATTATGTAAGTGTTTTCATGGTTATTCTGAAGTGTAATATAGATTTTGCAAAAATTAAATAGTCTCAATATTTCTGCCGCACCCTGTAGATAGGTGAATAAGAGAATTTTTGTTGTGCTATACTTCCATTTTGGTACTTCTGACAAGTTTCTCAGATGCAAATGTATCACATCTTCCAGACAATCAAACTTAATGTTAGAAGCACCTGTTTCAGAGATGATAATGAAATTGACGCACAGTTGGACATACCCATCAACCTATTCATCTACAAGATGTTTTAAAAAATGGGCATTTTAGTTTGTTGTGGGAAATATTTTGTCATGGTGTTGGCAACACTCACCGACATTCACTTATGTAACAAATCCACATGATTTGTTGAAACTTGGGACTGATGGAGTGGATTGAAACATGCAGTTGCTGTTATGACATTTTGTAAAAATATTTATCATATTGCAGATTGGTGCGTATTACTCACTATTAAATGAAATAAACAATGTTAAATTGTATAAAGTTAAATTTAACACTACTTACGTTAGTAAGTATGAAGCTTTTTTTGGAACAACGTTTTCAGGGTCCTACTGCCTTCTTCATCAGGTTCGTAAATACTTTCCTAAGCACTGAACATAGAACATAAAAATATTAATTGTACTGTTGCTGTTAACACACTGGGGTCTCACGATGGGCATAGTCTGCAGTGCACTTAAAGTCAATGTGGACAAACGACGGGCATAGCCCGTACTGCAGTATGCAATCGCTTTGCCGATTGAACGACGGGCTATGTTCGTACTTTGTCTCATGTGCATTTTCATTCAAGCCCATCTGTTGAAATTCCGACCGCTAGGTGACTCACGTGCTATTTTTATCTCGCACCTGTGACTGTTTGTTGTCGGGTTGATGTACGTTGAATTGGAATGGCGTCGTTAGATCCAGACTGCATAGCGTAAATTCTGCATGAGGATTCCGCCTCAGAGTCTGAAGTTAGCGACAATTTTGATGATGCAGATGAATTTGAAGATTTGGAAGGTAGGTTATATTCATAATAATTATTGTCAACAATATAAACAGTGTTGCAAACTTTAGAATTTTATGAATGAAGTGAGAAGAGGTCATTTTTTTGGGTCTATTCATCTTGCCTCTTGCTTGATTCTCCTACATGCACTGATGTATTTTTAGTTTTTCCATTTATTATTTTGTATAGTGTATGTCAAATGAAAATTTATTTTATTTATTTATTTGTTTAATTTTTACAGATGACCCAGAACCAACTGATACATCGTCTGGTCCTGTCCTGCAGCCACTTTTTCATACAAAAGATAGTTACGTGTAATTTGTAATTATTTTTTCTTATGTGCACATAAGAAGTATTCTTATGCAAGATTCAAAAGATGTATTGATAGTTTATGTAGTTAATTATTGAAATTTGCAGATTACGAACTTAAAATATCTCTATATACAATGTTGTACTTTTTTTTCACAAAACATTCCTGAAAAAAATAATTCAAAAATGTCTGAAAATGAAAAGAAAAACAAATTTTTGTTCATTGAAAAGAGGAAGTTTTGTAGATTCAAGAAATGTGTGGTAAATAAAAACAAATTAAAAATATTTTTTTTCTATGATTTTTTGAAAAGCAACCGAAAACCGCAGTCCAGAGGTAAAAATGCTGTATTATGAGGCCAGACCCGAATGTGTTAAATTACATGATTTAATTCTTACTGATTATGTCTTCTGTGGAGGTATTGGAACATGTCATGGTTGTGTTCTCAGACTCTTTGAACGTGAGCATTAAGATTTTTACCAAGTTGGGTTTAACCTAAACCAAGGATAGAAACAGTTTTTTCTTTCTCATTTTAATCAACAGTGAAGTAGATAAAAAAGAGAAGGTTGAACATTACCACATTAAAAGCAATAGTTTGATACAGGCTGCATATAATAAACTTGAAACATTATAAACAAATTGTAATGTGCAATTTTCATGAAGGCGGTGTATTTATGGCTGACATAAGAAAACATTTTTCAATATTTGCAAACTGCAAAGTAGTCTGACGTTTAACCCATTAACTGCAGCAGAGCTATATATACACACACTAAAATGGGGGCTCTTTTGCGGAATGTCTATATATAGATGGTATTTCAAAATTAACGGTTCTTGTATTGCGGCAAGTCATTTTATAGACAACACTTTTTCGTGCTATTATTAGTCTATGTGGGCTATTGGCTATCAAAAAAATATTGTGGGTGCTCTCCGTTACTGAAAAATATTTTTTGCAATATGGAACTAGAGCTGCGGTGGTCTAGTTGGTAGCGTCCGGAAGAGGGGGCAAGGGGGGCTGTGCCCCCCCCCCGGAAAATGAAAGTCAACCAAAAATTATGTATTTCACACATATAATTTCATTTTAGCCACAATAATATGTGTTAATTATTGTATGAACATCATAAATTTAAGCAATATTTTTTTAGGAACCAACACTTTTGTTGGAGAAAATGTGCCTTGTTCGTCCCCCTCTCCTCCCCTGGAAAAAATCCTGCAGACGTCCATGGTTGGTACGGTGTATGAATGCCATGTGGGAGACTTTGATCGATTCACGCGGGTTGGTGTTCTGAGGTCGGAATTTTACCAGCCTAGTCCTTGCACAAAGCAGCCCTGGGACTCAACCAGCCTCAAATCAATGTGTACTTGGGGGGCACCCCTGGAGGGTAAAGGTGGTCGGAGCATGGTGCTGATCACATCACCTCCAAAATAACAGAGATCAAAAATATGTAGTGGGGGAGTGGGTCCCTACCCCCCCCCCCATCCCCTTCAAGGCATGGTGCTGCATCCAGGCGAAATCTCACCTTTCACCTTACCTAATATGGAATGTTTATTTGCGGCAGAGTCTATATATAAATTGTTTCCCTTAGCTTCATTTTGCGGCATGACTTTTTATAGTTAGTTTTTGCATTATTTACGATGACACGAATTTGCAGTTGCATCTATATATAGATGATTTTTTTCCTTGCACATCCCTTCAACGTCGCCCCAGGGAAGGGGTTAAACTGAGAATTAAGATAAAGATACTATTGACTTAAGAAACAATTACATTAATTGTAAGTTTCAATAGATTCTTAAACAGTGTCACAAGGTTAGCTAATAAACAATAGAGAGTTCCACTCCAGAAACTAGTGGCTTTGCAGTTTTCAGTGGGTTCTATTAGCCATGCGAATGTGTCAACCTATGGAATAAAAAGTAGCAATTTCGGCTAAAAATCTGGAGGTTTCAAGTTCGAAGAGTAGTGCAACCACATAACAGATTATTCCATCAGTCATCAAAAACACTTTTCCCCATAAAGATTCCAATGGGGTCAGACTTAAAATGGGAACATGTATTTAAAAATTAAGTTTTCAAAACCAAGATACATGTATTTTACCATTTTACTCAGAAAAATAAATTACAGAATTGTCCTTCCATCTCCAGTCATTTCTAAATTTACCACGTACCTAAAATTATCAGTAATTTTACAGATAAATTATTGATCAATTTTTCCTCAACCTTTTGTTGGTCGCTTATGTTGGAGTAACAGCAATGGTCGACATGTTAGCGTGACACTAACACCTTCATTTTTTTTCAAATTTAGTTTATCTTTTTTGGTTCTCAATATTATTTTTGTTCATAATGTGAATATACCACATTGTTGTTTCGTCACGTCCAGTGTACTGTGGCCCATGGACATTTCTTTGAGTTTGAATGATATCTTAGCTGGCTGATACTTTACTGTTGCTGCCATGATCACTTATGCCAGACTGCTCCACATCACTATCTTCTGAATAGAGAATATTGCTCTGCCCCTCATGTATACTTTCATAGTCTCTATTGTGTATTAACCATTGCAATGAGTATTGTCCATCATGAAAAAAGTCACTTAAACACAAGAAAGACAATAAAAATCACAGAAAAAAAATGAAAAAGAAACCAACAAAACAGTCCCGCGGTTGGTCAACATGTGAGCATCACGCTAACATTTTCACAATTTGTTGACAGGATCACGGCACAGCTCCTAATAATGGAAGGAAGGTAACGCTCCCCCGATTATATTTTCCAAACTGTAATAAAACAAAGAACTTTCTTATTTTACAATAAACATATAAGCAGATGAATTTCAATGTTAGCACAGTGCTAACATGTCAACCAATGGCAAGTTAATCCCGTGCTTCACAGTTACAATCCTGTACAGCCTTATTACAACAAACCAAATATGCTGTATACTATTAACATAATGTTCAGACTTACATCATAAATGCTCATCAACTCGACAATGTCACGGTTGGAGGTGACACGTTCTAACGGACGAAGCACTGCTCTGAGAAAGCGTATCATCTGAGGAGCATCTCGTATCCCTCGGTACTGTATGCCATTTAAGCGCTGCGGGTACACAATCAGAATCGGGAAACTTGGGATCTTCGTGAAGTGATGGCGGCATTCGCCCTCTGGATACCAACAGTTTATTGCTGCAAAATATATCTGGAAAGAAAACGTCAAACTCTTACTTCAAACAGGAACATTTTTAGAATATGACAGTATATTTTTCATGGGCTTATAATCATGACTATATGTCAAATCACAAACCCTGACACCTTCTGTAAACAAAACCACCTGCATGCAGAAAGCATTGCAAACTCATAGAAGTATAATAATCCACACGAAAATCCAGCGTTGTTACAGGATTCATTACGTAAGGTAAAACAATGGCTAATTTGTAGTATGGGATACGCTGCCGCAAATGACGTCTCACTTTAAACCCAATGCTCTTTCTTTTTTTACTTATTGCTTCACCTTTATGGTTAACTCTTTGCACCAGTAATCATTTCCCATAAATTTGGCTTCTTTCTTTGAATATATTTTACTTGCATTTTTTAGACAAAATGATATAACATGGTAATGTATATTTCTAAGGATGATATAGATAGGAGTGTATTTGAAATTTGTTTGTAGATTTTATGTAAATTGTATCTTATGTAAATAAAATATATAATGGGCATAAACAGCCATATGCATTGCTGTAAGTCCAATAAATATATTGATGATGATCAAAACAAGACAAAAAGTTCGTAAATTTATTGCGGTTGGAAACTTTGACAAGCATCCTAATAACGATTTTTGTTCCGCCAAATATAGTGCAATTCGTAAAATAACTTGGTGACATGGCAAGGCAAGGTAAGTGTGAACATTTTGTAGTAATATAACTTTCAATGAGCTTAGAGATTTGTGTACATAATGATATTTTATAACATTGGTTATTTTCTAAAAATAATCATGTGAACAGCAAGGAAGTAGTGCAACTTAGTAATATTGCCTGACTTAGCCTTAGAAAAATAACATGCCGAGTTCTATGCGTGAGGGAAAGTCTCCGTGTTCTCCGAGCTTGTTTTCAAAACACCAGCAAGGACAGCCTTTGCAAAGGGGTGAGAAACAGATTCTACTCAATATTTATGTAACGTTCTGTCAGTAGTATCCTGAGAAACCAGTAAATGAAGTGGTTAAGTTGGTATCCCAGTGCAGTGGTGTGTCAGTGTCTGCAGTTTTAAGGGTTATGAAAGAGAGAATGACCGGGAGAGTAACAATGTATGCGGCTGCATATTCGTCTGATGTTTTGAGAGCGGGTTCTCACATTCAGAGGCTCTTATATAAAATGAATAGGTGCGGCGAACTATGAGTGTAACAGCAGATGATTGCGGTCATGGATCAGCTGACGCGGAGTGATACATCGAATCGGTGAGACCGTTTGTTTACAGAAGGTCTCAGGGATGGTGATTTAGACCTTAGAGTCATCTATTTTATGGTAAATAAAATATCATAATTTCAGTACAAACACTGAGCATATTTCAGGATCAAAAGCAGTATATAAAATAATATTTTGGTGTTAAAAATGGTGAATAAAATCCCTCAAGTAGGGTAATAGTTAGAACTCTTGCATTTGCTGCAAGCAGACCAGGTATGATTCCAGAGTGGATAATGAGTTCACATTTCATTTTTCCAAGTAGTTTATATTCACGATTGATCATCAGGCATGTGCTCAATAAATAGTGTATGGTGGTAATTAATTTTACTTCCTTAGCAGGAACAAACATTAGATAAAAAAAAAGTTGTGTATAACAGAGGAACCAGATAATATTTTTATTTTCTACCATTTAATCCAAAGAATAAATGGATCCACAGCTCTCAAAATGTATAGTTTTCTTTGTGAGAGGTCACACAATATGAACTTTATGAGTAACTTTTAAAGCGTTTTCTTTAACGGAATGTGTAAAAGTTAATAAAAAATACAAAAACTATGAATTTCAGTACACTAACTGTACAAAGTGTAAGAAAAAATAATGAACAACAGTGTTCGATAATCACTCATACGGAGGATCGAGTAACAAAGTATCTCCATTTATATAATAATAATAATAAATATTAATAAATTTGGAATTAAAATTGGTTATTTTTAATAACTTATAATAGTTATTATTTAAAATGACAAGTATAACCTTGGTAATAATTACTCTTGTCGTTATTATTTCTACTAATCAAATTTTATCAGTGGCCTCCCCCTCCCCTCTACAAATATTTCTGGTGACGCCCATACTGAAAAGGGTTGAGCCTCCTCCTGAAATAATATCCTGGCTACGGGCCTGAACATATGTGTATGACCATCAAAACCTTTTACCTCCTCATGGTAGTACTTTGCAACAGCCTCGAACTGCCACCTGACTTCTAGACTCTCAGCATCCCAAGGGGCATAGTACATCACAAAGGAGACATCCGATTCGCTGATGTGGCGAAATGCCTCGCTCAGCTGACCCTGGTAGAAGTCCTCCACGAGAGACGATTGCTGGAAGAAAGGTCCCGGAGCTGGAGCCTTGGAGATCTTTGGTGGTCTGTTAAAAGAACATAACAGAGTAACAACCATATTATAAGGGTAGGGGTACGCACAATAACCATAAAATTCAAAATCCTGCAATACATTTCACTCTTATTTGTGGTCAGTTCAGATCGTGTAATATTTTTATTTCAAGTTCTCCATGTATATAAGGATGACATTTGCAGTATTCCTACTTATTGTGTGAAACCAAATTCCCTGCTTTATCAATATTCCAGACCATAATTTGTTCTGGGATTTTGGACGTTCGTTCCTCAGAAAGTCACTCATCCATGAAGATGAGAGCATGTCTGTGAAGAGAGTAAATATCCCAGTTTTTAACCCACTTTGCAAAATATATGGGATTACCCCCTTTTTTAAAGAAATGTCCCGGTATCCCGGAAAATGTTCTCGGGATGACCATTTGTCCCGTATTTAGCTAAAGGAATAACGAATTCAAATTTCAAAATCATTATATACAAAAATAAATTAATAACAAAAAAGGTCCTCTTAAAAGATGCCGAGAGTTTACTCAAATATTAATATATTTTGTCAAAATGTTAAAAATTAGGGATTAACAATGCTTTAAACAGCAATTGATTTTGTAATGTTTAAAAATTTTATAAAAAATAAATGGAACTATATACATGTCTATATAATCTGTATGTCCAGTTTCTTTATTTTAGAAATCTGACAACCCTATCTCTGAGCAACGGATTCCGAAATCCTGGAGGGAATTATAAAACACATATAAGTACTTTTTTATAGATTCCTTACTCAGAAAATACGAATTGGGACAGAAATACAGGATGATTTGAACGATAAAAACATGTTCCATGAGCAATACAACATAATCATCGATTAAATATGCTGTGATGAAACACATTTGAACATATCCTTTAGTTTTTTTTTGGAACAGTCACAGTAGATCTAAATTCTGCCACCAGGTGCCAGGCTGAGCAGTTGCAAAATGGCTGCCATAACTGGCGAAACATTCTTGAACATGTTGACTACATGGCTTATGCCACAGCTGACACATGACAGTGCAGACTTTATCTATCAGCTCGATGAAGCCCAATGCCGCCACCACCCTAACGTAAGGGAGTTCCTTAATGAGAGATTGTCACATCACATTGATGGACTGGGCGTGCAGCTAACAATTACTGTGCCGACGTGTGCAGAGTAATGAAGGGTGCTCACCAGGGGAAAGGCTAAGGGGGTTGAAGCCTCCCTCCCCCCGAAATCCTATAAATATCTAATTTAAATAGTGTATAGTGGTAATTAATTTTACTTTCTTAGCAAGATTAACATTCAATCGAAAAAAGTTTAGTGTATAATAAAGCAGCCAGCTTATATTTTGATATTCTACAATTTAACCCAAAGAATAAATGGATCCACAGCTCCCAAAATTTATAGTTTTCTTTGTGAGAGGTCACACAATATAAACTTTATGAGTAAAATTATCCCTTATCTTTTAAAGGAATGTGTAAAAGCTAACAAAATACAATAACTATGAATTTCAGTATACAAACTGTACAAAATGTAAGAAAAATAATGGACAACAGTTGTGTTGTATATTAACTCATGGTAGATCGAGTAGCAAAGTAACAACATTTACATAATAATAATAATAGTCATAATGATAATGGGTAATTCCATGTCAAATCAACCAGTGAATAAACCTATGATGTCATGGATTTGACTAAATTTTGGTATACATGTTTCTTATCTGAAATATAGAAAATATTTATTTTTATTTTTAATGTTGCCGGTTTTTGAGTTGTTGAACTTTAAAAAATTGACAAAATTGCCCAAAAACCACTTGCCGCTGAAACCTTAAAATACAATTTGCAAGAGACCTGTTTCAACTACAGGGCTGGGCATGGTCTCATATTAAAGCTTATGAAGAGAGCTTTCATTTGATATACAACATGCTTGGTTTATAATTATTTTTTTTTGCAAAAACAAATTTTTAGTTTTTTATTTCAAAATTTTATTTTACAATTTTCAAAAATGAATTGGGTGCAAATACAAACAAAGAACATGTGAAACATCACAATAACATCTTGTTGCTGAGAAAAATAAAGCAGATATGTACATAAAAAATATGTTCTCTCTCACACACAAGTGCAACTTTCTACAGTGTTTTTCAGTGAAATATCAGTGTTCATTATAATGTGCACATTGCAAACATACTTTATTATACAATTCTGTGCATAATCCAGTGGTGCAAATATGAGAATCAATATGTTTTGTATTCAGAGAATGATAGGAATCGACAATGAAAGAGTAAATAAAAAAAAAAGCATTCTCCATACATTACATTTATATAGCAATTACCTTATTCTTCTTGGATTAAGCCTGAAGCACAGAAAGCAGAATGAAGTAAAAAAAAAAGCAAATTACACAGATTACATGACTGTTGTTAAAACCAAATGGGTTATCATCTTGATGTGCAAGGTGCCTGCACCACATTTCTCTAATTTTGATATGATTTTGGTACTATTATCGTATGAGGGAAACACCTACGAATCATATATTTCGGACTTCTTTACATTGCTAACGTGTTATTTTCGAATGCGGAACATTTCTTAAGGTGAAATAATGCATTTCTAACTAAGATAATGTCTATTTCTTCTATTTACGAGTACTTACTGTTACTTGTTGTTTCGAATCTGTAACACATTATGGCCGTGATAGCGTACTGGTTTAGGGGGCGTTCTGAGAGTGTTTTGTCGATTTATGCAGTGTTGCAACCTCGTTCACCGGAAAATATCTACTTTCGTGCCTGGATTTGAAATTATGCTAATACGTCGCAAACCATTGACGTTAGCCTCACAAACCATTCACGTTAGACCCAAAAACCATTTTCCGTAAGGTTAGGTTAGGTTAGGCAAGCATAGTTAAAAAAAAAATTAAAAATACTCGACACGGGGTTCTAGTGAAAACACGGCGAGGCTGAAACACTGGCTACGGGGTTGCATCATCTTAACACACGGAACATTGCACCCTCATGCAGAAAGCAAATGGCGGGACCAGAAACAGCGTGTCGGACAGAGATTTTCGCAGAAAACAACACGCATTCACATTAAAATGGATCAAATCTATATTCAGGAACTTCCACAACGCTAAAGAAAAGATTTCCGTAAGTACTTTCTCCGGTAAATTTGAAGAAATCCGTTTCCCTCATACGATAATGTTACCATGATTTTAACCCTCCATCAGTTGTGTTGTATCTGTGAGATACATGCAAGGAGTTAGAGCCAAAGCGTAATTGGAATAAACCAGCAACCAAAATAAATATGTTCTTTTTTTATATGTAATATTCATTCTTTGCAAGGTATCATAAAAGGTACTCATTGGTAAGTGCGACATTTTTTTTTACTTTCTTGGAAACGATTAGGCTTGCGCTTCTAAGCCTCTCAGTAAATGCTTTCCCTCTTTGTCTGAATACAGATAACTACAGCCTCTGCCTGGTGCCCCTTTGTCCATGGGCTTAGTAGGCTGTTTGTATCTGTGAGATACAGAGTGACCGATCTAGTTCTGGTTAATATTAGCACACTTTCCTTATAGAATTTACTGTTAGCATACGGAAAAACTCCTGAATTCATTCATTCCATGCTCTGCAGCAGTGATGGTGAATGCAATTAATACAATATCATCAGTGATAAGGGTCTGTCTGCGATTGTGATAATGCAGAGGTAAGAGAAGATAATTTGGAGACTGAACTGGAATGTGATGACTATGCAATGAACAGCAGTGTTACCCAAATAAATACATTTGATGTACGGTAACAATAAATAGCATATGGAGTGCTAAAGAAATGTCTTTAAGGTGCTTAAGAATCATCATGTGTAGTACTGAAATAAAATAAGGTAAAAATTAAAAAGTAATCATGAATATGTTAGTGAAACCGTACTAGTATCTCACAGATACAGCGTCACCAATCTTGTTATTTTTCAGGTATGACCGATGAAGGGTTAAACCAATCAAACACATCAGATAGATCATCACATATCAATATTTTTACGTAAGAAATATTCCCATCACCTGGCTTCATAATGCTAATAGACAAGCTTCCAGAGTTAAAAATGACAGGACCTTCCAACATGTTTTTATTGCTTTTTAATTATTAAGAACTTGACCATCCTCCTGATGAAGCCTCATGATGTGGTGAAAGCTACATGTCAATCTATGTGCTGTCAAATATAAACAGGCTCGTGAAAATTGCCTGGACATTTAATTTTCATTGATATTTTTACTGGGGCACAAGTGCGAGATGTACAATTCCTTTTAGACCAACATTTTATTGCCAGTGATGAAGTGAATTCTGTAGTTTTTCTGCCAACCATCTCGCAAATTATAAAAACAGATATCCATAAACAATCATGATAATAATTATATTATTTGTCACAATGCCTTTAAAGATGATAATTCTACTTCAATATTAGCACCACCATACAAATATCCAATTGTATAATTTTAGGACTAAATTCTATGTTAAAGTAACAATACTACAGAGCATTCCCCCGACATTCGCTAAAAGACTCGGCAGCAAGCGGCTCGGCATCAGCGCTTGTCTTTTCCGGGGAACGGGTCCGTGACAGTCACTTATATTAAACCTCGTAAAAAAGTTTAGAGTAACAGGGTCAGTTCTGAATAAAAGTGGAAAGAAAAATGGGGAAATAAAGTATACAAAGACATTCCGCACACCATCCTTGAGCTAAAAGAGAGTATTGTATGAAAAATCAGGAGAATTACAGTAGACAAACTTGCACGTGTAAATGCCAATTTCCTTCGGAGATGCCAGGAATGTGTTGCAGCAGAGGGACATCATTTTCAACATCTTCTCTAGTCAAGGTTAGTACACAATATGAAAACGGTAATTTTAATGGCCGACTCTAGCAACTGTCGCTGACCCGTTCACCGGGAAAGACAAGTGATGATGCCGGGCAGCTTGCTGCCGAGTCTCGTAGCGAATGTCAGGGAATGCTCTGTATAAATTAGCCATAAAACATGCAAAATTAAACACAGAAATTTAAACAAGCCATAAACAATAGTACATTGTTGAGAAAATCTACATTAAATTTATTCAATAAACAAATAAACCGAAGTCAAGGTTTGATTTAACTTACATAAGATCAGCATGGAGGGGGGATCAAGAAACTAATATAAGTAAATAACTGTAAAGAAAGGAAGAACCATAAATAATCCTTTTGTCTGAATTTGATCCAAGTACAAATGAATGTGTTCCAAAAAAGCACTATGCCATCCAAAAATTTTCACTTTTCAAGATGCATCTCCGTGTGAAAATAAACGTTTTACTTTCAGACAGTATTAATTTTATTACTCGTTAAGTGGTCATCCCGCAAATCATAGAAATGTAACAATATGCTTCCAAAATTTTATACATTAGTTTCTGCTCACGAATCACATTTTCATGCCCTAAGTTGACAGTTCTGGCACCTAACTGATACATATTAAATGTCAAATGGCAACCAAATATCGAAGTCTGGTTTCGTGAACCTGGGCCTCTCCTCGCTTACGAGAAAGTCGACAAGTTTTGAAGATTATGATTGTTATGAATGAAAAATGTGTTTTTATGTACTAAAATTTTCTGCATGTAGTAATCGTTTAGATTCTGCATGCCATTGGCTTCCTACCCAGTGTGTTACATGCTGAATTTGATGAATTATGAATTACAGTAATATTTATGTTGGATTTAAAATTGCATGCATTTTGCCACAGTCCACGGAAAAGTACCCTTCCTTACATTTTATTCATATATTATCAGTTCCTTATATCACTGAGAGAGGCAGGATACACTGTAAAAATGTAAGATTATATTGTTAAATCAGTGTTATCAGTGCTTCAAGTGAAATAACTACACTATAAATGCTCACATGCTGTGTCATATCAGTAGGAATGTGACTTTTCTACAAAAAAAGGTTTAATTAATTTTTAAAAAAGTATTATCCCAATGAAATGTTTAACTAACTTTCAATGACAAAACCAAATTGTGAGCACCTGACGAGACCACATTCAATAATAACTTTTCCTGTAAAGTAATACTATTAAATTATGAGTTGAGAAGATTAAATTATACGCAATGATTTAAAAAAAGATCTGTTTGCAGAGTAAGTAGGGATGCAGGCAAGATATGAGTATCAAAATATTAAATGTAGGAATGTCTAAAACAAAGCTCTGTAACTTTTAAGAAAAGAAAAAGAGGAAAGTTTTATGTTCAATCCTCGTGCTCAATGTCAAATTTACGTTTTTTGCAGACTGTCTCTGTAGTCAGATTCAAAGTAGAACTACTAAAAAATACACTGGCACTTCTTAACCCCTTAAGTGTGGCTAGCGTATATATACACCATCTGCATTGTGCTGATGTAGTGCGGAAGACGTATATATACGCTTTATGTTTGTTTCAACTATATTCGATTTATTGTGGCATATATAGTTACACAGACGTTTGGTGAGATAGTTCTAGCTGTAGTAGAAACAAAAAATAGTAGCAAGAGACGAAAAGAAATTAGAAGGGGAAAATTAGTTTAGTCTTCTTCTTTTTCATCTTTTTCCATACTGAATTTGATGAAAAAACCTACATTTTCCAGTAGCAACGTCTTCAACAAATTCCACACTTAAGGCGTTAACCTATTGAAAATAGCTTCAGCATGTCATTCCAGGAAAATAAACTGACAATTACTACATAAGCCCACATGAAAATTAAATGTATTCCATGGCTTGTCAGAAAAAAACAATTGACATTCCATTTTTTTAAATATAAAATCACACATTTCCAGATTGGGCAATGGTTCCGATTGTCTTATGATTTTCTTTCAAATCCCCCTAGCGGAAAGACTAATTACACTGGTCTACAAAATTCAACTTTGTAAGATTTTCGAGCACCAAAATGGGTTATCCTCATGTATTTCGACCTGCTGAACACGAATCTGGCATTGGTTTTTCCACAGCACCCTCAGTTTTTGTGTAAAGTGTACTATTCGCTATGTAATGCTATTAGGTTTCTATGATGCTCAAACAATATGATTTTGTCTCTAAATACTAATATATCAACACAAAAGTCCATAAAATGCTAGTGAAATATTTTTCATACATATCTAGATTACTTTTGGACGTTTGCTGCGCCTCTTATGGGTGCCACTACTATCCTGCAGTAGTGTCCAACAGTAGTCAGCCATCATACTTGTTGCACATTGCCCCTGATAGCATTGCTCCAATTTAGATATGGTCTGATGAAATCGTTCCCCATGTTCATCGGAGACTTGTCCAAGAGCACCAGCAGGAAAAGAATTCAAGTGTGAGTGGAGAACGTGCATTTTGAAAGACATGTTACAACAGAGCTTACGGTAAGACTGTAGTAGTTCGTTGACAAACACATCACTATTGTCTGCTCTCTTGTTTCCAAAAAAATCAGAACACAGTTTTTTGAAAGAATTCCAGCAGTCCAGTTCAAGAGTGCTCAAAGCTGTGACAAAATCAGGATCGTGAAGAAGCCGTCTAATTTGAGGGCCAACGAACACACCAGCTTTCACTTTGGCTTTAGTCAACGCAGGGAATTTCTGACGTAAGTACATAAAACCAGGTCCATCTTTGTCCATTGCAACAACGAATGACTTCATAAGTCCAAGTTTTATGTGAAGTGGTGGTAACAAAATGTCTTTCAAGTTCACCAATGGAACGTTTGCTACGTTCTTGCAACCAGGTTCCATTTGTGTACGGGCAGGCCAAATCCTTGTGTCGTATTGACTTTTTCGATCACGGCTATCCCACTCACAAAGGAAACAGCAATGCTTTGTATACCCAGATTGTAATCCTGTAAGTATCCCAATTACTTTAAAGTCAGCACAGATTTGCCACTTGTGGATGTTATATTGAACTTTATTCAACAAAAGTTCCATACTGCTGTATGTTTCCTTCATTTTAGTGGCATAAGCTACGGGAATAGGAGGATAAACATTGCTATTGTGCAGGAGTACCGCTTTGAGGCTAGTTTTGGAGGCATCAACGAATAGTCGCCATTCCACTGGTATATGTTTCAGTCCCATAGCATTAATTAGACACTTCACATCATTGCAGTAACAGAGTGAGTCTACCATGACAAAGAATGGTGTGAAGGCAGCTGACGATTTTGAAAGAAACAAACCCTTAGCATTTTTCTGTAGTAAATTCCACTGTTTCGGACGCGACCCCAGAAGTTCAGCTTGTGCCTTAGAAAGATTCAGGACCCTAACAAGATCATTCAAATCGTTTTGTGTCAGGAGATGTGGCGTCATTTCTTCGTAATCGAAATCAGAGCTTTCATTCTCCGTGTCTGTATTAGCATCGACCTGGGTTTCATCTTCCAATGACCATGTCTCTGGAGGAACGGGGACAGGTAAGGAGGAACTGTGCACTACGGGTCGAATAGCTGACTTGATGTTGGGATACTTGATCTTCTTTCTATCCTTGCCCTTCATCCCTGCTATTTTAATCATGCAGAAATAGCAATCATCTACGTGATTAGTCGGCTCCCTCCATACCATCGGGATAGCAAAAGGCATTGCAACTTTACCTTTGTTCTTCATCCAACCATTCAGACGAGACGAACAGTTCACACAGACAATATGTGGTGCCCATTTTCGATCCTTCATCACCTAACTTGCACCCGAAATAAAGATCATACAATTTCTTAAGTACGGGTGTCACATGTCGTCTGCATGATTTAATAGTGTACTCCCCACAGATGTAGCAAAAGTTATTTGGATGATTTAAACATTCCCGTGATATTGTACAAACACTAACACAACTGAACCAATAAAAAATAGACAACGAAACACTCAGCACAAGGTATAGTTACATCGCACTAATCACACTCGTCAATGAACAGTCAAACAAAGGAAGCATTTCCTCACGACTGAGAACATGGTGTTCAGAAACAATAGACAATGAGTCAGATGCACTGTTGCCATGTTGTGTACAATCGATACGCCTTGCACGAAGCTCTTTCAAGGTACTCTGTACCAATTCTCCGGCTCATATCACATTTCTCATGTAACTTAAACATTTGTCGAGTAAAGGAAAAGGATGGGGGGGGATTGGCTGATCCTGTGAGCCTAAGACTCCAATGCATTCGTTTCGAGCCCGCAGTATTAAACAGTACCAGTTGGGGGAACTTAACATGCGGGAACAAACGACACAATCTTCCTGTCAAGCGTAATATGTATGTATAGCATTGCTTATTATAACAATTCTTATATAATGAAATATTTTTAAAACTGTGGGTGCTACACAGAAACTAATAACATTTTCGGGCTTAGGGGGTCAAAATACATAAGAAACACCCATTTCTATTCTTGAAAATTTTTCATTGTTGACCAGTGTTATCGTAGAATCTTGGCAATCATTGTCACATGTGACTTGAATCTTCCTTAAAGTAATGAGCACTGTGTGAAATTTTTCAAAAAAAGTAATTTTGAACCTTCTGAAACTAATCAGCACAGTCTTCATTTTGAAAAAGTCCAATTTATGGGTAAAATAAGATGTTAGAGGTACCTTGCACAAAACACCCCATATTGCACCGTTCATGCATTGCACAGACTACCACCTAAACTAACTATGACAGTATTTAGCGGTATTATTTTAATAAGAGAACCATTTAGGGTTGTTATCAAAATTCTAAGGGAACTAAACCTGACCCTTCTACCCTAACTATGGAAGCATGTATTGAACAAAATCTTCGAAAATTTTGGCAGCAAGAATTATATAGAAATATGTGGGGCCCAAGTTCCTTTTGTTTTATTGCGACTGCGGAGTTTTAGCGATTACTTAAGATATTGTTCAATATATGCTTTCGTAGTTAGGCAGGCCAGATTTGGTTCTCTTAGCATTAAAATAAAGTCGCTAAATGCATTCTTCTACGGTTCCGATTTACTTCTACATTAATTTCCAATGTCTATGATACTTACAGTCGCTTGTCAACTGAAAATACATTGTCCATGGGAAGCACGCATGCTTCCTTAAGGTGATTTTTAAGTTGTTTCTTTGGTAAATATTTACTATCACCCAAACAGGTTTCCGATGGACAGTTTGCACTTTCCATATGTTATTTACGAAGAAAATATTGGAAGCCCTCTTGCATACTTCAGATACACCATAACTAGACATATGATGGGGAAAAGGCAGTATGTGATACTTTGATGCAATTTAAACCATAGTACAATCAACACACAAACACAACGTTATCATGTTGTTATGAATAATACAACAAATTGTAGGTGCAAGGTAGATTACTATCAATCGTTTATGAAGGAAGAGGTGGGCGTTTAAGATGGTTCAATGCTCTTTGGAAAATTTTAAATATGGTGAATACTTACGAGTTTTGCAAAGCTGCGTACGATGTAAATACTATAGCTAAAACGAAACATAGTTCTCTCCCGTATATGTACATCTTGGTAGCAAAATGACTCTCTGATGAGCCACGTGTGCTATCTTCTGCATCTCGATAATCTGAATCTGTCGACATAATCAAGGGCATTTCCAAAAAGCATGGCTGTGTTCACAATTATACGGAATGCCACCAGTTCTTGCAAGTGTCTCATAAAACCATCATCTCGTCTGTTACAACTACATGATCATATGGAATATTGACTGAATGAAACACGAAAATTATTTCCCAACTCTGAGATATTCTCCAACAGCTGATGACACTTTGCATAACACTCACACCCACCAATAACACCGGAACACGTAATCTGAAAAACGATGACTTTTCGTTCTTCTTCTGTCTAAAAATATTGAGTCGTTTATGAACGAACTGGTTCTCTCGAACTGTTCATTTCGGTGAATGGCTGTCTTTCTAGCGGGACAGGGGTGTGCGGTATCATAATTTTTGGCAGTATCTGCTGCCACGTTCTTTTTCTGCTGGAACCTCAAAAAAGATGCGCGTGGCAGTAGACTCGGTCTTTGTTTTATCGTGATTTCATCATGCTATGCAGTGGCGAAGCTTGGTCTTAAGGGGAAGGCAAGCAATGCAGTACTCCGAAAGAGTGGGAGAGGGGGTTGTTGTCCCAGTTTTTCTAGGAGAGAAAGGGCATTTTAAATAATAATAATAATAATCCTCAACTCCTCTCTCAACAGCCATGCTTGTTAGTTCAAATTCTTGGTCACGTTATTGATATAACTTGCTATTACTTACAGTTTCCCGTACACAATTTGAAATATCCATGTTTGTTTTGGTAAATTCTCAGCACACCAAACAAAAGAGAACTCTTACTTGAACCACTCGTTCTTCCCACACAAATGGAAAATGTTCCGAAAAGCTCCGAAACTAACAGAAAAGTGATACCAACTTCGTTGTAAAAATTATTGTTCACGGTAGAATAAAATAACTGACTTGAAGCTTAAAATTATATGAAGCATTGGAATAATAAGTCATTAGAACAGGAATAAAATACGCCGGTTCTTTTTTTTGACTATGTATCATATTAATAAAAATAGTATTTTGAGTTTGATAGCATTTAGGACTTAACGTTTTTGCTATTTGCAGGTCTCAGAAGAGTGTTTCATTGCTTTCTTGACATAAGTGTTATCGAAAAAACATCAGTTTATTGACTTCGTTTGTATGGAAACTCACGAGAAATATCGTGTAAATTATTTAGTAGTAGTTGTCAACACTGGCGTGGCGTTGCAATTTGAGATGAGAGAGTGTGAGGCGGACAATAGCCAGCTGTTCTGCAGATTCCAGTTCTCTCCAACGCCGGGGACAACATGTTTACCTGCACGTTTTACAAATCGTGAAAGTTAAAGTAATGCTTTAAAGTATGTTTACGTGGAATTGGAACAGTTATAATGATTTATTTCAATAATTCTGTGTTTATAATAAAGCAAATATCCATCTTCGATATCGTGTTAACACTTATATGCTTTCTGCTAGTAGTGTCTGCTGTCTGCTTGGCTCGGCTGTTTTCGAGAAGCCGAAAAGCTCCGAAAAGCAGAGCTTTTATTAGTGGTTTGGGGACCGTACCTTCACCAGCATCTACCCTTCGCCATATGATACTTCAGAAGCGTTGGTTTCCCGCGCAGTGGCTGCAAGCAGAGAGTTTGGTGCTTGCCAACGGGCTGCTGAGAGAGTTTGCGGCCGTAAAATTTCGCGAAATCGAGTGCGATAGAAACTAAATAAGGCACTCAACATTAAATACATTAAATAGTATTTTAATAGTGCAAGCAGTGCTTGCATTGCTTGTACTATATCTTCGCCACTGATGCTATGTATGCAATTACGTCTGTAACACATACTGTGAAGTTGTAGCGATTACTTCCACAAAAATGTTTGGCCGAGTCTGCTGCCACGCACGTGTCAGCAGTAAGAATAAGCGTCAAATTTGCTGCTGCCACGTAATTCGTCTGCTAAGAGTATGTTACAAATCTTAAGAACTGATTAAGACGAGAGAAATGCAAATTTATGATTAGTGGGAATGAATGTACAGGCAATTTAGAATCTTTTTTTTTAGAAAGCATTTAGCGATATTATTTTAATGCTAAAGCCCCTATCACACGGAACTGGATTTCTAGTTGGAATGCCCTAGTTGGCGATGAACTGACTTTCTGGGTAGTAATCATGGCCGCCTGGCTGACTTCTTGACTGGTTTTGAGGAATAGGACATGTTCTAATTGCTAATAACTTCTTCGACTAGATTCTGTGGAACAGCCAATCAGAGCAAAGTTTGGCCATGTGAAGATAATCTGTGAGTTTGTAAAGTAGCCTTTTTTTGTCTGTGGCTTCCGAGTGCATACAACACGAAAGGCATGTGTACAATTGAAAAAGCTAAAATATTCTTCCATACGTGTAGAGTAAACGTTGTAAAGTATGTATTTTATCAGCGCCGTTCTTCTCTACCTAAAACCATTTAATGCGATGCGATATTTTTCTCGGTTGGATAGTTATCGTATTTTAAAAGTGTGAAGTGATACGTTGTTTACATCTCGCGCGGCCGCCATTATAGGAACGAAAGACTATCGACAAGTACGGTATAACAAGTACCGTGTGAGGCGAAAACTAGCAAATGGGTAGCCAGTCCAGCGTCAACTAGAGCATTCCAACTAGAAATCCAGTTCCGTGTGATAGGGGCTTAACAGAACCTAACCTAACTACGAGAGCATTTAGGTTTATTATTAGAAGAATGCTGAGGGACCTAATCTTAAAACAGTTTTGTGAAAGTAATCGCTGCAACTTCAAAGTATGTGTTACAGACGTAATTCGCGATTAAAATTAACCGATGCGCCATCTGGTGGGATTTTCAAGAAGTACTCTAAGTAGGATACGTTGTGTTGAAGTCCTTTAAAGCATGGGGAATATGCGAGAGAGTAAGGTATACTGTTCAGGTTTTTTTTTGTTGTTCTAAATCGTTTTATGGGTCAGAACAAATTAAAAGTTTTCATCCGTTTCCACCTCGTGGGGGGGATATAACACTGTAATTCGGCAAGGAAATTACGAAGAATGCACGAGTCTGCTTACTTTATTTTTCGAGAGGTAAATATATATTACCATGAAAGTAAAGTTTCAAATTGTACTTTATAAATAAAGTTGTTTTTTTTTGTTTTGTTTTTTCTAAAAACCATGAAGCGTCTTACCCAATGCGTCCATGTATTATCGGTATTACGTATGTGTGAAATTTGGAACAGGTGCGAGTCGATTAAGGGAGAAGATGAAAATAGTTTGAGAATGACTTAATGTCAAATGTAACCAGAAAAAAAAGTGGACATGCTAATGTTACTGTTTCATTCAGTACGATGTCCTTTTTCAGTGAGTATAGCCTGGTCATGAAATCGTGAATATTATTATTAAACCAGCCATTCTATTTCGAGAAAGAACTGCAACGATATGTTCGCAATTGTCTCCTGTCCCAGCTTTTCAATAACAGGTCAATTTCAATTCCTTTATTTTCAAATAATTTCCGAGAACCCCAGTTACAACATGACGTGCAGATGATACAGCACTGCTTTAGACAACCAGTGAGTATACATAGTTTCGTCTGCATTTTTCGTGTTATTTTTGCCTATCATAATTAAATGCTTCGTTCTCAGTACAGCTTTACGTTTGTTAGAGTACCTGAAATTCACATCGCATTGGCAATATTTAAAAATAATGCGTAATTTAAACGTTCTCTACCACGCCAGTCATGACAACACGCTGCTATTTTGTACTACTGCTGAATGTAAACAAAGATTAATCCTACTTAGAGCGGCCCTATTGGAAGCGACACTAGCGCTCAGGTGGTAATTTTAATCGCGAATTGCATACATAGCACGATGAAATCACGATAAAACAAAGACCGAGTCTACTGCCACGCGCATCTTTTTTGAGATTCCACCAGAAAAAGAACGTGGCAGCAGAGACTGCCAAAATGTTTTAAGATTAGGTCCCTCAGCATTTTTCTAATAATAAACCTAAATGCTCTCGTAGTTAGGTTAAGTTCTGTTAGCATTAAAATAATATCGCTAAATGTTTTCTAAAGATAAAGGTTCTAAATTACCTGTACATTCATTCCCACTAATCACAAACTTGCATTTCTCTCGTCTTAATCTGTTCTTAAGATTTGTAACATCCTTTTAGCAGACGAATTACGTGGCAGGAGCAAATTTGACGCTTATTCTTACTGCTGACACGTGCGTGGCAGCAGACTCGGCCATAATAATAATTATTGTTATTTTACAATAATGACTATTATAAGTTAATAAAATATTCGATTTTCAATCCTAGTTTATTGTTATTATTACATATGGAGAGACTTTGCTACTCGATCCATTGTATCAGTGTTGTCACAATTGTTGTCCATTATATTTCTTATATTTTGTACAGAAAGTGTACTGAAAAACATAGTTATTGTAGTTTGTTATTTACCTTTACACAATTGTTCAAAAAAAGGCTTTAACAGTTAATATTAAATTTTATTAATAAAGTTTATATTCTGTGACCTCTCACAAAGAAAACTATAAGTTTTGGAAGTTGTAGATCCATTTATTCTTTGGATTAAATGGTAGAATATAAAAATATAACATGGTTTCTATATTATACACTAAACATTTTTCGATGTAATGCAGTTTTTACTGTGGTTATAACTTCATTTCTGTTATTAACAATAACATTCAAATTATATATTTGCAGGATTTTGGGGGGGGGGCCTTGAGCCCCTTTAGCCCTCCCTCTGGCTACCTGCCTGCTCACAACCCTACAACAGCTCCTATGTAGGCGCTATAATAGACTGATTCATTTTACTTCGCATTTCTGTCATTTTCTGCTAATCGCGAAGATAAGGATGAATGATGATTCAATTGAAGAAGGAACACTCACAAAGAACACCAAGCCAAATCCGGGATTCGAACCCGGGACCTCTGGCGGGCTGTGCTAATCAGCCGCCACGTAGGTCGGCCCAAACAGAATGAGAACTAGTTGTTCTTTCTTGGCATGTCTAGAAATTTCGCAAAGAGTGTAAAGAGGCAAATTTTTAGTCATAACTGCTATGTCTTACCTACCATATTTTTCATGCACGTCTTGTTCCATCTTTATTTTTTCTAAAGCTACTCGAGTGAGGATGAAAGGGTGATTTTTAGTTCAAACCTATCAGTATTTCTTAGACTGCCAAATGTTTGTTTTTTCTTCTGAGATAGATCAATTATATACATTTCACACATGTAATTTCTTTTCAGTCACAGTAATTTATGTTAAGTCTTAGGCCTATACGGTGTTGCAGGAATATATGATCACTTCATATTTAGACTGAAGTAGAGTTTTTGAGTGGGCAACACTATTTATTATGAGGGAAAATATGTCTCCTTTGCCCCCTCCATGGAAGAAAATCCTGCGGACGTCTATGTGACCTTGATTATATCTTTTGCCTTATACATAAAAGGTGCACCTTGCTGTCAGACAAAAGCTCTTTCTAAACGGTTCATTCTTCACCCAATATATCGTACCACCTCACTCAATAAACCTTGGGCGAAATCATTAATATTGTGTTTATCCATAATTTATTACTCAACGTGAGTACAATTAAACTCTCTATATTTTTAAAAATCAAGTGTGGTGAGTTTGTACGGTAAGATGCTTACTTTAGTAGATTAAAATTTAACATTTGTGACTATGAAATCATATGAATAGTTTTCGAATCAATTTCAGTTTGTTGAGCATCATTAAAACATTAATTTATGTACATTACATTTATTGTCTACAATAATATATTGAATGAAAGAAGCAGACTCCTTTTTTACAGACGTTAAAACGTAAATAATATATATAAGGCTACATTAACTTCACAGGCATACAGTGAATTGGAAATAAGTGTAAGGTTACATTGAAAATAGCAGAATTCAAGCAGGTATCACAGCCAAAACAAACCTAACCTAGTGCTAGAAGTCAAATTTGTTCGAACTAAACCTAACCAATTGTATACTACACTAGATAGATCTCAGTGATCTTATTGCTAGCAGATGAGACAAATCCGAGACTATCTTTACTCTTCTAGAGCTAAGCTAACATTCTATTTCTAGTCTACAGGCGCGGATCCACGGGGAGGGTGATAGGGGCGGTCGCCCCTCCCAACTGTCAGGTGTTAGGTAATATTATTACGCCTAATATTTTTGAAGACTCAAATGCTCTGTCTTCTGTTTAACAGGCTTGAGAATATTTTTAATGTTTGATATAAATCCACTTTATGCGCGTTTAAATTTGGATCCGCACCACTGTGCAACATTTCTCCAAAGTTGATTGGGTCTGAGAACCCTTGATATAAGTTTTTGTTTTATTTTTTTTGATTTTCCCCAGATTCAGTTTACCGTAACAATAGAAGGAATTATGATAACGACATACAACAATAACTATCTATTCCAGAGACCTGTAACCCTATATTTGCAAAGCAGTAATCTCTAGAATATGGAAGTTAGCATGCTCCCTGTTCACACACGCTACAATATATTGTTTACATAAAACATTGCTTGCAGGTTAGAATTGTTTCTTGGTGAGGTACGTGACTGAAAATCGCCCCTCCCAACTGTAACTTCTGGATCCGCCACTGCTAGTCTAATGCTCTGCCTCAGAGGGTGTAATTCTGAATGATTGATTTAAAAGTTTTGGGTGCGTCGACACGCATGGCTATTTTGCACCCTTTAACTGTATGTGTGGAAGATTCCCTTATCTAAAACCCTTACCTCAAAATTAAAAAAGGGGTGTGAAAACCCCCCTGGGAAAGGTTAAAAAATGCAGTTTGTAAATGGGCTTGCATGGGACAAACACAACACATTAAAAAGGTAAGACGACTTGAAAACCTACCTCAGATACAGTGGAAGAGGCTAACTCTTCTCAAAAAGCTAAAAACATTGGGTAAGACACATATAGAAGACAAATCGTGGGGAAAGTTAAAACCCTGTCTGGGGTAATTAAAACCTGAAGAATGTTCCGAATACTTAAAACAACGTTGCAACTACTACACAAACGAGGTTCCAATCCTTGCAGCAAATGACGACGTGTGAGACGGCTGTGTCCGATACGGAGCCGCGTTACTATGACTTCTTCCCGGCGCGGCGGGAGGGACGGGACGAGGAACGCTAAGCACCAGCTTGTTCCCCCTTATCCCATTCAACTCCTCCTGCCACTGATTGAGTTAGTGTTGTAAGTCCACTTTGTGCACAGTAAGGCTAATCGGGACTGGACCTACAGTTTAAAGTTGTATTCGAACCACTATGAGCCTCCACCGGGTATCGAACCTGGGACCCCTTGATTGCAAGGCGACGACTGGAAGACAAGAGTTAGCTATGAAACCAAAATTGTGAAGAAGTTAATGATTCTTATTCTCGTTCGAAAGTTATGTACACTGTTGTAATTTAGTATTTATTTCCAGATTTTGATAAGAAGCAAGATGGTGATAAAGCTTCAAAAGGCTTGCTTTCGATTTAGCTTGAAGAGGGCGTCCATCTTCATTGCTCTCTTGGACCTAGTAAGTTCTAGTTACATAATCATTAATATGAAGTCTAATACTTATTTAAGTTAATTATTGATGATAAGGATGAATGAGGTGGTCGCGGTGGCTCAGTCGGTAACGCGTCTGACTACCATGCTAAAGGTCCCGGGTTCGATCCCCGGCCGGTTCAAATCCGGGAACTTTTCTAACGATGGAAGCGGGCCCGGCGCCCACCCAGCGTCGAATAACATGGCTACCTGGGGGAAACCCTGGGGGGTAAAGACGGTCAGGGGCGTGATGCTGATCACATCACCTCCACTGACGACCGGATCAAGAAAGTGTGGGCGTTACCCCCACACCCCCTATATGCCTTCATGGCGTTGTGCTATGCACAGGGGAGCACTTTACCTTTTTACCTTTTATGAGGATGAATGATGAGAGGAAAGAACAAATGTATACTGTTTTATTTTCCTATAGTTTACGGTTATTGCAAGCATAAGAAAATAGTTTTTCGTTGTGACGTTTCAGGAGAACACACGTTCCCTTCATCAGACACTTATTTTAAATAAAAAATAATGTCCTCAAATTTATTTTTTTATCTGAAATATAAAAAAAAAGGACTGCTTCTTTTCACAGTTAAGTTGCTATATTACAACAATGTAACATTGACAACATCCATTACATAACGGATTTAAAAAATTGCTAACCATTGTTATAACTGTATTTTTAGTCAAAATGAAAATAAATGTCTGATGAAGGGAGCGTGTGTTCTTCTGAAACGTCACAACGAAAAACTGTTTTCTTATGCTTGTAATAACCGTAAACTACAGGAAAATAATTGTACAATGCAAGCAATGCGTACATACAAGAAAAACTAGTATACTGTTTTATTGTATTAATAGGTATGAAGGGCGTATAGTGTTTGTGCATGGACATGGGCGTCGCCAGAAATTTTTGCAGGGGGTGGGGGAGGGTCGGGCTAATGATAAAAGTTGAATAGTAGATAAATAATAAGTATCGTTACCACGGTTATAAATGTTGTTATAAAATAATAAATATTACAAACTAACAATAATAAATTTTATTCGAAATAATTATAATTATGTAAATGGGGAGACTCAATCCACCAAACGAGTTAATACCAGCACTACCACAACTATTTTCCATTATTTCTTTTGCATTTTATGGAGTTAGAATCTGAATGCATTTTGATATTAACCTTTGCACGTCTCGTTCAAGAAAAGGCTTTAAATGTTAGGGGATTTTTCTTATAAAGTTTGTTGTGTGGCCTCTCACCTAAAACTGTAATTATTAGAATTTTGAAAACTCTGAAACCATTTGTTCTTCGCATGAAATGGTAGAATATAACCTTGTTCCTGTATTCTTCACTCAATGTTTTCGATGCAATGCATTTTTACTTTGATTATTCTGAACTTTATTTGTATTCTTAACAATAAGAGTTAACAAACTTTCGGCTTTCTTGTATCTTTAAATGGAATATGTCAATTTCCAGGGGGGTCCACCGACCCGTTTGACACCCCCTCCCGACGCCCATGTGCGTGGACCCACCGATAATCTCTATATTAGAAGAATTCAAACTTCCGTGGCACCAATGTTCTCTGCCCCCACCCTCCTTTTCATTTCTTCTCTCTGTGGTTCAGAGACTAATTTACAATTATAGCACCATTAAGCCTTGTTTTCATGATATGAAAAACTCAATATGCTGACCAAGGCAGTAATTTATTGAGTTTTTCTAATTTACAAGTAAATATAGTTTCTTGCAGCAGATTCAAAACAACTACAGATAATTTATTATTTTCCAATATTAGGCAATGTATTCTGCTGACACACAGGTATAACACAACTAACGAATAAAGGTGTATGGGAAAGTTAACACGAGATATCTGCTAGAGAACGAATTAGAATAATTAAATTATATAGGAAATAATGCACACCCTTCTCTTCGTAGTGCTTGGAACTTGATAGGTTTGAAAATACTTAAATTGTATTTAAGGGCATAATATTGTTTAGTAACGGTGATAACATTCCTCTACACGAAATTTCTAAGTGAGAGTACTAGGGGGGGGCAACTGACCCCTCTTGACCCCCGTGCGCACGCCTATGAACACAAATCCACATCCAACTTGGAACCTCACAGGGTGACCGAGAGCGTTGAATGGTTGAGGGTTCCTGGTTCGAATCTTGGCCTGGAGATGAGCGTAAATATCCCAATGTCCCTACCTCAGTTCCATTAACGTCTTTCGAAGCTACAGATTACTCACACACATACTCAGGCACGTAGCCAGGGGGAGGGCTGAAGCCCCCCGAAATCCTTCAAATATCTAATTTAAATAGCGTACAGTAATAATTAATTTGACTTCATTAGCAGGATTAAACATCTTGTGTAATAAGTTGTAACATATTGAGAAATTCATCTTTAGTTCTTCTACCCCCAACCTGGTGGCTGCTGATAAGCGAGGAGCCAGCTCCGAAATAAATTTCTGGCTACGGGCCTGCCTGTAAATACTGTACAGTCACAGGCAATAAAAATGGGACACCTAGATCCTGAAATACTCGCTTCCCTGCAAGGCGTTATGTGTGTTGCCTAACTCTACGGTGTTGCAATTGAAAATTTGCTATTAAAATAATACATTTATCACCGTAGGGTTAGGCAACACACATAACATCTTGCAGGGAAGCGAATATTTCAGGATCTAGGTGTCCCATTTTTATTGATGGTGACTGTACATTGTGTTTTAAAAGTCCTGCAGGATTCTAAAAAGCTTTAGCTTTTAAAGTAATAGGTTTATTACAACGAAATATTGTTTGTTACACAGAGAAAAGTTTAAAATTAACGTTTGATGTAGTTTGCTGCATCGCCAGATCTCCAGCTGTGCACCATTCACGTCCAAACACTCTTGCAATCTTCATTTGAATCCGCGAATTACGTTCTAATGGTGCTCGTCCGGAATGTTGTGAATCATTACACGTACCTTGAACTTCAGGTCGTCAAGATCTGTCGGTTTCTGTGTCCCCACAACCAGTAATCGCAAGGTGTAAGGTTTGGTGACCTTACGGGCTAAGGTCTTTTTCCCTGCATCGACGCCATCTTATAATCACGTGATCGCGTGATCACCTGCACACACGTCATTCTGCAGTGTGGGCAGAACAATATTGAAAAGTTTCCTCTGTGTAAAGAAACAATATTTCGTTGTAATAAACGTATCACTTAGAAGTGATAGCTTTTTAGATTCCTGCAGGACTTTTAAAACACGCTGTATATAAGGGTGAACAAAAGGCATGGAACCCACATATAAAACTGGCTGACACACACTAATAGAGTTCTAGATAAATGCAAGCCCACTTTATGCCTAGAAAGCCTAATCGGGACTGGCCTATAGTTTAAAATGGGACCCAAAAAGAAATTCACAAAAACGACGTAGAGTCAGGGAGTATGAGAGTGAAAATTAGGTCGGTCGCAAGATTGACAGGATAGATAAACTTAACTTCTGAGAACTTTTCTGTCAATGAAATGAATATTTGAAACCAGAAGGAGGATGCAGGTAAGCAGACGCAAATACAAATACCCCCTCAGTAAAGGATATAACAATATTGGCAACTTACTTTGTTGCAGGTCGGTTCCTTGACGACTACCGTTGCGGCGATTGAGAGTATTCAAAATGGCCGCTGGCAGGAGGACAAAGTTGCGGAGAATGGGGATACGAAAGGTAGGCTACATGCCCAAACTGCAATCTGTATCTTAATATTCAATCAAATTACTTTTCCTTTCCATTGGTATACAAAGAAAGAGCTTTAATGTTTCAAAAATTCAGATTTTTATTTGGTGTCGTGACCCAGAGATGGAAAATGTTGAAGCTGTAACTTGCTTTCAAATCTGTGTCGCGTGGTTGCAAACATGCAGGTTGAACTGTCTACGCTGTTAGAAATTACTGTAAAATTTACAATATTCTATCGTTAAAATTTAACAGTGTGCCTGTTAATTTCCTAATACGGGAATCTCGTGAGGGCATGCGTATTCGTGACGTCATTTGTCTGTGCTGTGGCTAGAATGAGAAGCAAAGATGGCGCTACTTACCGCTTGAAAATATCAGACTTTTAAAAACTCAATATGCTGACCAAGGCAGAAATTTATTTTATTTTAAAACATAAACTAAACGTAACGTTTCAACCTTCTACAGTAGCAAGGTCTTCTTCAGACTCTGTACCAAGAACAAATGAAACAAGGTACAAAACAGGAAGATATATATATACACAAAAATCACTCCCCTCCAGACACAAGATTATTAGAAAGTTGTTTTTTTCTGGAACATTCCAGCAGGTGACCTTCCCTTGTCAACTGTACTTTCACCTGACAGACGATTTAGCTAACCATTTCCTTTCATCTGGAAAGTGGTTGGACTCTTTATCTCACGCTCTTTTTCCTTATCCTTTTCTTTCTTCATTCCTCTTCCTTCTTCTCTACTCTTTCGCTTTTGTTCTTTCCACTATTTCTAACACCTTTTTCCATTCTTTGTTTATCTTCAGTCAGACTTTTGTTTCTTAGTCTGAAATACAGGCGTCCTATATAATCATAATTAAAGAACGGAACTTTATGTGCTAAAACACTCAGAAATATTTTTTTTATGTGTCATAAATGTTGAAAATATGTGATAAAAACAGGAAAATATGTGACAAAAAAAACCATTTGGTAACAAAAACAAAAGATTACATGCATTTTGAACACCTGAAATCAGTTTCTAAATGCTCACCTCTTAGTGAGCTATTTTTTGGAGGAGTTGCAGTGGAGCAGCATAGTTTCTTCCAAATTCTCCATTGTAAATCTGTGACGATCATCTCTAAAAAGCATCTTATATTGTGAGAAAGATCGCTCCACGTCACAAGAAACAATTCTTGCATATTTGAAGCACGAAATGTCACTAACGCTGAAGTTTACCAAAGCTTCCTCTTCCTCTACTTCACCTTTCAAAACACGTGCAACTTGGCACAAAGTTTGAAAACATTGTTTTTCCCCCCAAAATGTCTGTACATTTAGAGATTAGCATTTGTATGTTAGATCCAGTAGGAGTAATATTTCCCCCCAATAGGATCGTAGGCGAGGTGCCAGAAGTCTGCCAGCGAGCGTGTTCAAAGACAAAACAAACCTGACACTCTCAATATGAAAGAGGTGCGGAGAATAAACATATTTCCTTCGAGGATTTCGAGGTAGCTGAAGTCAATGAGCGATTTTATGTATTTAAAATGAAAATTCGCAAAATATGTATTTACATATGGAAAACTGGAAAATATGTGTTTTTATGTAAAATAAAATTTGCTGTGTTGACATATAAGGCTATGATCAGAATTTTGGCAAAGACGAGGGGGTCTATCTTATCGCAGAAAAAAACATTTATTTACCTAAAGTTCCGTTCGCTAATCATAATATATATATAATATATATATATGTATATATATATATATATATATATATATATATATATATATATCGTATTATTACGTGACAGCAATAGACAGAATATGTTTAAGGTTAAAACCAAGAATTATTGAACCTAATAAATGTTTCCAAATTGTTGTTTCTTTTAAATTTCAATGCAACACCGGTGTTTAATCGTATCGAATAACAATCTCTATCATATTTTTATTTTGAATATTTTTCATAGAATTTTGACGCTATAGTAAATTTACACGATTTTATTCTGTAATGAAACGAATAATGAATATTTACTAATTGGGATTAAAATATTTTAACACTATTTTTATGTAGATCTTTGTTTAGAATATAATTTCTGTAATTTTGGATATTTTTAAGTATCAAAACAATCCACGAAGGTAATATGATCAAATCAGTTGCTTAATTGGAATCAATAGCGTCATAAACCTGTAACAAACCGTAGGCAAACTATTATTTCTTTGGAGCGACCACAAAGAAAAGAACATTCGGCGAAAAGTCTCCGTGCATCCTTCCACTCTGCCCCTCCCCTTCACGCGCGATTACGATGCACAGGAGACGAGTTTCTGCCAAGTTTCTTTTGCCTGTTGTTCCACTATATCTGTTCTCCAAACAATGATATTCCCCCAACTGACGTTTGTGCCTTGCCTATCAGTACCTTCGGATTTTCAGCGCTGAAGGTTCAGTGAACGTCATCGCCTATTCCACCACTTAACGTTCGAATTTTCATCACAAATTGTTTCAAAATGGAGTTGCTCTTTTCTCTGCAGTTTCGGCTGTTGCTTCGTTTTTTTTATGGAAACACCGTTGTTGAATGAATTTAAAAGAACAACTAAGGATAGTACGAAAGAAGAGGAAGATTTATTTCTACTTACAAGTGCAGTGACAGAACACACACATTTATTCTGTAGATTTCCGGCCCGTAATTCACTTCCATCGTTCTCATCGACGCCATTGTAGCTCATCGTTAGCGACTACAATTACCCACAATTCCTAAAATCCACCGCTTGCACCAGCCCCTGTTTGTGGTGGAAGAGGTGGAATCTGATGGATTCATCGATGAATATCCTAATGAAAATGTAGAAGTCAGAGCTGAAAATCCGAATGTGCGGAATGGTTCAAACAACTCGGCGCGCATGCGCACCCTAGCGATCGCAGCGCTGCTGCGGCACAAATTGCAAACGGAACTTACTATGCACATATAATCAATTGCTTCAAATTGTCTTACAGCATCAAGAGAAATCCTTATCGGAGGCATGGCACTTGCAGTCACTCTGTTCCTCTTCAATGTCCTTCTTCTTGTGGGAGCTTTAAAGGTAAGAAAGTACAGTCTTAGAAAAAAATACCTGGGCCACGGGACGTAGAATTTCGTAACGTCTTAAAGCCTGTTGTTTATGCAACCCAAATAACAAAATATTCGCTTAAGTTTGCCTGGTGATTCTGAGTTTTCGGGAAGGATTGAGCTTTGATAGCATGAGTCACATGACTCGTGCCCCAGCCACAACAAACAGCTGGGTGCTACGATGCCTCCAGAAGAAAATTTCAGGAACTGGTTTCTTGACAAGAGCTACTCGTAAGGAAATACTATTCTTTCAAGTGATATTAGAGTCATCGTCAAGAAGGTTCGCTGAAATGATGGTTCTCATCACAGACCACATGCCACACGTTAATTGTTTAAGTCCAGTTCACGCACTGGACCTACAGATTAAAATGGGATCCGAACCAAATGCCTCTCTATTTTTATTGAATTCGGAAGCCTTTCATTACATGGCGAAGACGTTACCACTACGACATCAAAGAGGCAATGGAACCCCTTGAGAAATAGATAAGCGAAAATTGCTACGTGACAAACCATATTTGCCCGTAAATTTTAAAAATAAGACAATATTTTGTACTGACAGCTTCGAACCGTGGGAGAGGCATATATTTTTTTGTACCATCGTCCATTTCACGAGTTTATAATTCTTCCTCACCGACACAAGTAACGCGAGTGGTAGAAGAAAAGCGAAGTAAAATAACTGAAACAGAAATAAAAGGAAAAAGCGAAATGAATTTTATTCATAATATTCTGCAGTCACTTGAGTTGTATTCACGGGATGCTATCTTTAAAGAAAGCCGTGGTCTCTTCCTTGTTTCGCTTTCTTTGTGCTCTTGCTTCCCCCATCACGATTGGTCTAAAACTAATTAATGCGACGTTAATTAAACAATCCAAACAACGAAACAATGCACAATCAACTGCACAAAACAACATTCCAAATGTTTTCGAATCGGAAACAATTGAGATGCTGTAAAATGACTTAAGATGCAGTAATAAAGTGGGAATTCGGTACCGTATAGAATTAAATCGGTAGAGATGTTCGATTTGATTGGATGTTTGTTATTTAGATTTGCTATTCTTTCACTTTTGGCAAATAGCGACGATGAAGATGAGTGATGCTATGATGAAATTGATGAAGGGACACTTACCAAGGACACCCACGCCCAAGTCGAGATTCTAACCAGGGACCCATGGCATCGTAGCGCGCTGTGCTAACCACTCTTCCATGGAGTGGACATTATAGCATATTTTGTGTGCTCAATTGGGATCAATCAATGGAATGAATAGGCATATTATATGATTAATAAATTCATATCATAATACCACGTCATATTATTCGGCACGAAGTAACATCAGAGACATTCAATCTTGCATTTTTGCCTTTCAACTAATTCTTTGAATTCAGGTTAATCACAACAATAAGATAAATTATGAAGCAAATGATAGTGAATGTGGGATATTATTACGAATTACCTGACAGAAACAACATTAAGCAGGCTCGGTGGTCAAGCTCATTAAGTGATTGACATTCGATATCGTCGCAAAAGTTCCCGGGTTTGAGTACCGTCCTTGTCGGGGGTATTTGATTATTTCGTCATCAATTTCATGTAATGGTCACTCGTCCTTATCGTCGCGATCATCGAACAGGGAATAAAAATTATAAAAATAAATACGATGGAAGAGTACTTATTTCATCTCTCACGAAATCTCCTACAAAACCGGAATATATAAAATACATGTATATTCATTCACATACATTTTCGATTTCTATATTTAACTAATGGAGACCGAGAACGGGAGAGCAATTTTCAATTCGACAAACCGAGAGACGGAGAAACTGTAAAGTCTCGTTTCTTCTTGGCACCTCCGTAATCGAGTTGTTCTGTTTGTCATTGGCTTTGTATTGACAATTATTCTCATTATTCTTCCCCTGCAGGTAAACCATAACGATGAATTATGATGAAATGAAGCAGATAAAAGGGCAAGAACAAGAAAGTCATGCCTGTTCGGGACTCCAACCCAGAACCTTATGTAACGAGATTTGAAATTCTGGAGAAGGCGTCCGTGTTTCGCTTGGTTTTCTCTTTATATTATCATACATGTATAATAAAAATGGATCTGATACGATATGTTGCGATTCATAATTGTGCTGGTTAGATGCTACAGATGTGAACTCCATCCTGCAATATATTATTCCCTTTTGTTTCGTATCTGGTTGAACATGAAATTTTCTTGCACTGTGACAATTTCTTTCTTAGTTTTGGTTTGGTGTTCAGATATGCTAATCTGGACTCGACCTTTAGTTTAAAGTGGGATACTAACCACTATGTGCATCCACCGTGTATCAAACCCGGGATCCACTGATTACAAGGCGACGACGTTATCACTACGCCATCGAGGAGGACCCATGACAAAATGTTATTCACTCGATCTCTACCATAATTTATTTCAGCATTTACATTTTCGTTTTCTTCTTCTTTTTTCCTTTTGTTAACTACTCTTATACAACTCTTTTTGCGTCTTCGAATTTCTTCTTGTTTCAGGAAAAAATAATACATGCAGGCTGTATAAAAATCATCCGTTCAAATAGATAAAACGTTCACTCTCGAGAACTCATTTACATGTTTATCACTAACGTAACCATTAGGAAGGAAACTATTGAAATGCTAACTGATATAACTGCAGATGAAACAATACTTACAGCCACTGACGAAATATCTATTCTTGTGTAGCCTCACAGACAACAAGTATATGGTGAGTCATTCACTCTTGCTGACTACGGGCGAAGGTCACTGAACTAAAGGGTGGTGGCAAGCAAGCAGGCTTCTGCTCTACCAAAGATGAGGTCACGTGTTCCAGTTATCAATGGCGTACGAAATAAGGAGGAACACAGCTATCTGACGTATGTTTTGGTCCCGTCATTGCACTTTATCGTCGTGGCCTTGAAGTTCCCTCAGGGCACTCCTACGTAAAGGCTTCTCAGCTAGAAGGATATCTTCCCCATTGACTGGAGGAAAAGTGGGTGCGTATAGAGGTCCTTCAACTTTCGTATTCTTTTTCATTTCAGAACCCGTGCTGTATCGTCGACTTAATCCAATCTATCCGATGTGGGTTTTAGGTTCTGTTTCTGTTCGGTTATTTCACGTTGTCTTCCTGCTTATGTTATTCGCGACGAAGGTTCTGGATTCGATAATCTGGACAATAACGGGATTGTGTTGGTTGCTTGATTTGGTGTCTTAAGTCCACTTTATGTCCTGTTAAGCTAATCGTGAATGGACCTACAGTTTAAAGGGGGATCCGAACCACTATGTTCCTCCACCGAGTATCGAACCCGGGATCCCTTAATTACAAGGCGCCCACGATCCCACTACGCCATCGGGGATTGTGTTCGAAACGAATGAATCAAATTTGAGTGATATGATATGCAACCATTGGAAGACTATTGAAAGAAAAGCTATGGGAACCTGCCAGTTTTTCTACTGCAGACAGGAAACCATAAACATGGAGGAGAAGCTTATATTCTATGAAACCTGACGCTATGTGCTCGAATACTTGCTAAATATAATCCATAGAGGCATAGCAACGTTAAAGAACCTCTTATATGATACATATAGGTTTAAAAAGATGGAAATACAAAGATTGTGTGCGCCTCACTGATGGCGTAATGGTAAGGCCTTGTAATCAAGGGGTCTGGGGTACGATACCAGGTGATCGCACATAGTGGTTCGGATCCCACTTTAAACTGTATGCACTTCAGATTAGTCTATCTGTGCCGGTGACTTATTCGGTAACGCGTCTGACTACCATGCTATAGGCCCCGGGTTCGATTCCCGGCCGGTTCAAGCCCGGGAACTTTTCTAACGTTGGAAGCGGCCCCAGCGCCCACCCAGCGTCGAATGACATGGGTACCTGGGGGAAACCCTGGGGGTAAAAGCGGTCAGGGGCGTGATGCTGATCACATCACCCCAACTCACGAACGAATCAAGAAAGTGTGGGGCGGCGTGATGCTGATCACATCACCCCCACTCACGAACGAATCAAGAAAGTGTGGGGCGTTACCCCCACACCCCCTATACGCCTTCATGGCGTAGCCCCAACCACAGGTAAGAACTTTATTATTTATTATTTTTTTTTTGCATAAAGTGGACTTACAACAAAATTTAAATTTGCGATAAAGATTATGATAAGGTATTAAAGAATTGGGTCTAACACATTTTTTTATTGTTTACCAATGACATTGTTAACTAATATTCTTAATTTCAGTTTCAAGATGAAATCGGCTACGAAATAAAAGGAGTGGGTTCATATTTCTGTTACGAAATTCCACTTTTGTAGTAGACCTGTGCCACACTAAGATGTGACAATAAACAAATCTGAGACACTTTCAAAGTATTTAATTGATATCTACGTATTTGGGAAAAATCTTTCAATATAATACTTTTTTTGGACGCGTCAAATCATAGTATTTAATTCCTGTTTTAGCAGCTTTAAGAAACCTGATTTGGGGGGGGGGGGGTTACAAATGCCCTTTCTGCTCCCGTCAAGTTACGCCTATGACAAACAGGAATTCAAAGTAAAAGACTGTCCCGACTAAATCGGGAGACACATCTGATAGATTTACAATTGGGAAAATCATAATTAAGCGTGTAGTTGAAAACAACCTATTTTCATATATTGCATGCAGCTCTACTTTTTCTGCAATGTGGATCAAGAACTGGGGACGTGGAGAAGCACAACACTCCACGTAACCAATAGTCACGTGACCCTCTTTGCTTTCCTGCCATGTTGACCTTCGCGTGGAACACATTTCTCGGTGTTAAGACAGGCAAAATCACCCGATCTTCGAAGGGTGCAATATGTGTTGCCTACCCTCCTGCATTACTTGCTCCTATTAAAGCCTTATGGGGAAGAACTTTTTTCCATGACTGTACAATGGTGGAAAAAAGTTCTTCCCCTTAAGACTTTAATGCCATTATATAATGCCGGAAGGGTAGGCAACACACATTGCACCATTAGGTGATCGGGTGATTCTGTCTGTATCAAGAGCAACTCGTCTTTCATGCAATAGCCAACAGACACAGGAAATGTAGGAATGTCACGTGACTTGTCAGGTGGATTGTTGTTCGTCAGAAAATCGCCTTTTCTCTAGCCAGGTCGCGGAACCGACAAGAGCTACACGTTATATCTTCGAAAATGATTCGCTTAAAAACGTTGAACGAAACGCTAAAATAATTCTTGCCTTAATTACATAGTCTACTATATGTGCCGCAGTAGCTCAGTCGTTAGGGCGTTTTATTATCATGCGAGAGATCTGGGTTCGATCACCGACGGGGGAGAATCGGGATTTTGTCCACCTGTTCAAGCGACTCCGGTGCCCACTTAGCGTCGTATAAGTGGGTACCTGGATGGAACTCGGGGGGAAGTAAGGCGGCCAGGGGCGTGGTGCTGATCACATCATCCCCACTTTGTGCCAAATCAAGAAAGCTTGGGGCCTTATCTCCACACCCCCTACACGCCTTCCTTCAAAGCACAAGGTAGCACTTTGCTTTTTAATTTACTATATACATCCCGATTTTGTCGGAACAGAACTTCCCAATCTCTACGTGGACTTTCTTCAAAGTTCCTTAGGGATGTGAATAGGCTCCAATTTTTCTTCACACAATATGTGATATTTCGTTATAAGAACAACAGCCGATATCCTTTGTATGCGTGTGTGTGCGTGGGGGGGGGGGGGTTGTAATCCAAACATGTGAGGCGATCATTTTCCAACTACTCCATTCTCAGAAATAAATCTCAGTTCCACACACTGAAAATGTAGCACTTTCTACATCTTAGCATGCAAATATCAATTAGCAAAGCAATGTGTGGAAAGGAAAAAAAATAACGATTTGTAACGGCACTCTGAAAATTTCGTCGTTTTTTTTTTTTCTAATTTGAACTGACATTCATTAACAATCCCAATATTGACGAAAGAATAGCTTAGTCGTTCTGCTACTTTCAATTCTTCATAAGCGTAGTCACCGTAACTCTCTCTCTCTTAGTCTTCCCGATGGCGCAGTAGTAGCGGAGTGGCCTTGTAATCAAGGAGTCCCCGGTTCGATACCCGGTGGAGACACATAGTGGTTCGGATCCCACTTTAAACTGTAGATATCAGTGCCGATTAGCCTTACTGTGCACAAAGTGGACTTAAAATACAAAATGAAAATAAAGATAAATATCACCGTAACTCCCTACAAAGCCAGAGAATCCAGGTTCGAAACCTGCTGTGGCTTAGATGTAGCATTGCATTCGTATCATTACCCATCATCTTCATCGTCGCGATTATCGCAAGAGGTAAAAAGGCGACACAAAATCTGAATATTGGTTACGTTGGATACGTGGTAGAATTGTCTTAAAAATCACTTACTGTGATGTAATAGGGATTTTGATTAGAGACCATGTCTATAATACATATCGTTGTTGCGAACAATAAGTAGTTTTTCACGTTCACCACACTCTTTAGTTGTTTAGAAATCGTAAGGAAGAAGGATCTATAAATTTCTGCTTTCACATGTCAATGAAACTTTAACATAAGTTCAGTGTAGGTCACAAAAGAGATTTACATATTGTTATGATATCTATCACGAAATCTAATTCCAAAAGACTACACGATACTGCACCTTACGTTCCTATAAACGTTGACCATTAGTCTGGAGGAAAAAAAAGTAAGATTTCTGTGCTTCCTTGAGCAGAGATAAGGCGCCTGCCTGCTTATAGCAAACAAGGACCAACCGCTTCGATCAGTGACCTTTATTGCCAGAGTGACTCACGCCAGGCTGCGCTCGTTCCAGTGTGGGTATAAAACAGGTATTTTATTTCGTTCGTTAGAATCCACAGTTATATCAAGCTAACATTCTAATATTTTCGTAAAATATGTAGTAAACAAGTTGTATACATTATGGTCTTCCAGAGTGTTGTTGCCTACACGCGGGAGATGGGGGTGTTGTAAACATTTCTGAACCCAAAGGTCGAGCACGAAGGAAAAGTCGTATAAGCATTGGAGGTAATAACAAGGTAATAGAAGTTGAAGGAAATGTTGGAATACATTATATTAGAAATTGAGTAAAAACAGTTTTCATCACAAATAGGGCTATCAGATCACTCTTCAGCGGAAAGTAGGACAAATTATCTCAAAATGTTGGACAAGAACGCATTTGCAGTAAATATAATAAGTTACTATAAAAACGGCGTACGCTTTTAGAAGGAACATGAGTTCGGCCAATACCCGGCCAGTGCTACTGCGCCGTTGCCAAACTAACCGCTAGCGCAAGGAAAGGACAGAAGATTCGCGATGTATCCATTATTTTGATAATGCATGTACAGTATATATGAGTACAGTGAAATAATATACAGTATACCCTCGTTAACACGAATCCCAAGGGACCGAAAAATCAAGAGTTCGTGTTAAAAAAAAATCGTGCTAACCGGGGACTCAAATTTTATTGTTGCAATACAGTTCTTTCTACACATTAACCATTTACAATACTTATTTTGTATGTCACCATAGAAAACACTACTACATTAATTATTTTTTAAAAAAAGTACTCACAGATCATTTTCTGGTGAAAAACAGTTCTGTATGTGTTGTGATGACACAGATTCCCAGGATGCGGTGATAGTTTTTATTGTATCAAGCACACTCCTACTTGGGGTTTCAGTCTTCTACGTTTTAAAGAATAGAAAAACACATCGGAACACACAACTGAATTTGTTGGTTAAATACGTATAAGCTCATTGTTGACGCGGTGATGGCGATTGTCGAGCAATTGCACCCAAGTTTTAATATTTATGTTACTCGTACTGGCTATGTTTTAAAGAATAGAAAAACACCTTTGAACACATTGTTGATCTTAATCTGTTGGTTACAATACTGTATAAGTTGATTGTTGGCAAGATGATAGAGATTGTTGAGCGATTTCTTACATACCTAGCAGAGGAACGACAGAGGAACAACAAAAAAAAATATGAAAAACTTTGAAAGTTCGTGTTAAATGAGATCAAATGACACAACGGACTGAAAAACAGTTCGTAATTCGTGGTAACCGAAATTCGCGTTAACCGATAAAACTTTCTATAAGATATAATACATCCCTGCCGGGACCAACATTTTGTTCATGTTAACCGAGTGTTCGTCTTAAGCGAGTTTGTGTTAACGAGGGTTTACTGTAGTGAATATTTCTACACAGGATTATAATATCATATCACTGTAGCATATACGAGAAACCCATACCTGAAAGAAGCTCTCGTCGTCTTCCTCGGTCTCCGTGTCACTCATTTCACTCATTTCCGAGTCACTCTCCTAGAGGTTAATGATTAGATTTTGCACCCTTGGTGCCTGTACTACTGGTGCTAGGTTTCGAGAGTGACATTACTTAAAATAAAAAGAACACACGGAACACACATTATTGTACGAAAGGGCTGTATTTAATCTTTCCACAAACTGTTCTTTGTGGCGCACGAGTGAACGATAAGCGAATAATTTTACATCAGCCTTGCTACGAAAACGCTGAACTCAACCTGACCCAGACTTTCAATGTTCGAGAACAATGAAGGGTCATTGTTTATATCGAGACGAATTTAACACCCACAGTTTTCCTTAGACACAACAACTCAGCTGCGTCAACACGGTGGCAATGAAAAAAAAAGGCTGAAGGAAATGAAAGGTGACGTTTCCCTTGTTTCTTCAAGGAACGATAACTCCGTCTGTAGGCGACGGAAATTCATGGGACTTGGACAGTCAGGTTCAAAATGTCTTTCCCCATCTTATGATGAACCTTAAAGTGGTGAGTTTTATGAAAACATCTTGCGCGCAAGAAAAATACAGAACACGGCTTTTAACTTCCGCGCCGCAGTCTCCTAACTGTACAACGTTGCACTCCTGCCATTGGCTCATTGTCACGCACACCCTCTACGTGGCCCCTCCCTATATCGCTTCTAAAAGCGTGCGTCGTATAGGACATCTTAGCATTTTATAACGAGAAAATTAATGTTGAAGTGAACGGTTGAGTTCAAAATTCCTCAACTGTTAATTAATAGCACGGCCGTATGTGATATCAACTTGTGTATGCAAGACAGAACGTTTTCCGTCGAGACGGGGCCAGGAAGGGAAAACAATCCATGAATTCGGGAAGGAAAAAGTTCACAATTTCGTAAACAAACTCTGGAAGTTCTTGCTTATTGAAATATAAAAGACTACTATACACTGGGAAAAAACAGAATTGTGTGCTTTATTTCTCCAATAAGGACTGTTTATGTAAATTCTGTTGAGTTGAGTTGAGTTGAGTTGGTGTTTTAAGTCCACTTGATGCACAGTAAGGCTAATCGGGACTGGATATACAGTTTAAAGTGGGATCCGAACCACTTGTGCCTCCACCGGATATCGAACCCGGGACTCATTGATTACAATGCGGCGACGCTACCACTGCGCCATCGGGGAGGCCCTATGTAATTTCTGGAATGAAACTTGTTACTTAGAACAAATTACCCACACTTAGAGTATCGATAAAATTTCACAAAGTAAGCATTTTTATCCATATATCCGGACTTCTCCGGATCTAGAAAATCGGGAAGTATTTTCTGAGCTTGGATTGGATTTATCTTTTTCAAACATCCAGTAGTAATCGTGCACACTCTTTGTTTTAAGAATACTTCTCCAAGGAACCACATTTTCTCAGACTTCCCTCAGATTTTCTGTTTCTCAATATAATTTGAAGTTACGTGATGCACAAAATACATATAAGACATTTGTGATTTCTTTCAAATCCCTTCCGGAGGCCAGACACAACTCTAAAATCTAAGACACGTCCGGAAATAAGAATGCTTCTTATCACCTCTTTTTGTTTTCTTATTTAGCGTCGTTTTTCTTTCACCTTTTGCTAATCGCGAGGACGAGGATGAGTGATACGATGAAATTGATGAAGGGGCACTCACAAAGAACACCCATGCCCACGACGGGATTCGAAACCAGGACATCAGACATCGTAGCGCACTGTACTAACCACTCCGTCACGGACGGAATTCTTATAGCCCTAATCGTTCCACAAGCATTTTTCCTATCTTTAACTACGCACGAAACATAAAGAACAATCACGTAAATAAACAGTTGCCAGTTCACACTCTAACCATAAAATAAACATACGCATGTGAAAATGCAATATAATATTTATTTTTAGGTAGTTGTTGATTTATTATTGTATATTAAGGAAATATATTAATGATAAAATGACGGAAGTAGAGGAACATCTCCAATGAAACACTCATGCCTTATGGATATTTGTATTTCTTGCCGAACAAGGTTCCGAATTAGAATTCCGACCAAGGTGGGTTCATTGTGTATGTTCATTCATGTGTTTAATGTAATCATATATCGTCGTCATGAATAATTTAACTTCAGAGGAATTAAACTGAGGTAATTACTAATAAAAACAATAACAAAACAAATTTGATCTTAAAGCCCTGGCTGGTTTTGCGCTACATACTCCATCACGGGGACTGGCACTTTACGTAGGTGTAGACACGCTTCGTACAATTTGATGATATCGCGATTACATAATGGATGTGCAGCCACTTAACTGGACGCCCAAAATTCCCATTTTATTACTAAATTCTAAATTAGCATCATATCAGATAGTTTACCTATTCATAATACGAGTCGCTTTGGTGCACCTTGTGGATTGTTTGGTTGGTTGGTTGCGGCAGGCAAAGTGGAGGCAAAATGACAATGAAGCAGAAGGAGAGGGGGGGGGGGTTAAATAAATCTTTCTACATGCAACTGAGTCGCTGCGTGAAATCGCTGAAAATGTAATTTATTAATTTATTAATTTTGCTTATTTTATATTGCTTTTCTAGCCCTTGCGTCAACAAAGGCGATGAGGATGATTAATCAAGTTATGAAATGGATGATAGGACATAATGATCCATGCATTACACAAAATTCTAAGTTAGGACTAATGAATATCAATTCGTCTTTTGATTTGTCAAGTAGTTGTCTTTAACTCCAATCTTTTTCAAGGAGTTCTGGGTTGACAGCATATGTATTGCTCTATGATGATTTGATGAAATCCATCACTTTAGTGAACTTTCTTGACAATGACTCTAATATCAGTAAAGAGAACATTTCCTCACGAGTAGTTGTTCAGAAACCAATTCCTGAAACTTTTCTGGAGGTCTCATGGCACCCAGCTGTTTGTTATGGCTGGTCCTGGGGGTATGACTCACGCTGCTGTCAATACTCAATCGTTCCTGAGAAGTCAGGTTCACCAGGCAAACCTAAGCGATAACTTTGATATTTGGGTTGCATAGACAACAGGCTTTAAGATGTTACGATATCGTAGTTCACGTGGCCCATAAACTACTTTCTCTGACTGTACATATAATCTAGAATTTCCAGGTATCTTTTTGTTTCAAGTTCCCCATAAAAAATTCCCGGTGCCTATAATAGTCATTAGCTCCATTACAGGAAACCAAGTTTTTGCCCAAAAATTACTCTTCCATCCTCAAATCTGTGTTTGTAGAGTTCACGTATACATAGGATATAACTAAGGAACTCCTCTCGATAGAGACTTAAGTGAATATTACAATAATGGACGAGCAATCTAATTCAGGAGGCCACATTGGTCAAATCCGCAGACAGTCTCTGGGAATGAAAATATAATTTCCTTTCATCAGTACCACCCCAGAGAAATGCTAAGGTGACTAAGGCCACGGACGTAACCTTTCATTTCTTTGTCCACTTATGTTTGTTTTGCCCAACAGAAGGTTCCATAATAATTAAAGCAAAACAATTAAAACTCAGAGAATTGCCCCTCTTACACCGGCATACAAACATCTGTTAGTCAAACTTCAACCTCCCTATAACGCCACTAGTACAAAACATCCCATGCCATTGTAGTTTGTATCCCCTTAACCCACCTGGTACAATACATCTCGTGTCAGTGTAGTTCCTACCCAAACACCATCAATACAAAAACATCTCACAGCAGTGTAGTTTGTACCCTCTATAACGCCACTAGTACAGAAATTTTAGAATTAGAATTAAAAATTATTTATTCATGGGTGAAGTTCAGTGTTGTGTCAGTGTAATTTCTACCCCCTGTATCACCACCGGTACAAACGCATCCTGTGTTATTGTAGTTTCTACCCCCTGTAACATCACCAGTGCAAAAGCCTCTCGTGTCTGTGCAGTTTCTACTAACTACAACATCACCAGTACAAGACACCCTGTATCCATGTATTTAAAGTCCATTTTATCATCGGATAAAGTAATCGAGACTGGACCTAGACAAGGGGCGAAATCATTGAAGATTGGTGGTGGGGGGGAAGGGAGATCTTAATCTACACACGCACACACACACACATATACAAATATATACATATTTATACATATAATACATATTTATAATAATAAATATACAAGTAAATTAAGATTTAAAATACATTATTATTATTATTATTATTATTATTATTATTATTAAGTATATACATATACTTTTATATACTATATCAGATAATTAAAAAGTAGAAAACTAATTCCTATACTGACTGGTTGAAGATGTCAATAAATGACAAAAATTGTTCAAATATTTTTATTATCTTGGGTTAAGTTTTTGTTTAGTTTTTCCTTTCTATTAGTATAAATCAATTAGATTTCATAGTTATATTTGTCTTGCATTGTTATTTTACCTTTATTTTGATTATATTATATAAATGTAACAATTGTTATTGGTGTAAGATCTGTAAATAGTCTCTTGAATGAGAGAGAGAGAGGGAGAAAGTATGCAACACTCACAAACACATTACTTTGTGTGTTTTCGATATTATCCTTAGTAAAGGAAGAAAACGAAGAAAAAATAATTGCTCGCCTTGTGTTTTTATAACAAACAGTCTCTTCCCCGGAAATTTTTAGTGGGGGGGGGGGTTGAAGCTTAGACTGTAGGTGGGGAGGGGGGTAATCCCCCCTTTCCCCCCAGGATTTCGCACCCTGGACCTAGACCTATACAGTTTAAAGCAGGGTTGTTAAAGGTCCAGGAATTTTAAATAAATTCAATTCCGGTCCAGGAGAGAAAATCATCAAGCGTAAATGGGTTCTGGACCGTAAAGAACCTTTTTATCTGTAAAGTATTACAGTTCGGTCCAGGAACCTTTTTTCCCGATCAATTTAAATACGGTCCAGAAACCTTTTTTCAGGATGAATTTAAATACTGTCCGAGAACCTTTTTTCCGAACTAATTTAAATTCTGTCCAGGAACCTTTATCAATTTAAATACTGTCCAGGAACTTATTTTCCGAATCAGTTTAATAGGGTCCAATACGCAACTTGGACCGAATACGGACCTGACGATAAACAATTATCCACTTGTGAGCATGAAAGACTAATCCAGGTGCTGGCTGCCTCGAGAATCTAAGGTACAAGGTAGAAATGGGCGAAACGCAAACGCTGCAGTCACGTTGCCCCTTTCCATGTAGCCCCATTCTCTCGCGCGCGTTTCTTCACTTGGTTGTAGCAGCACTGCCCTTCCCTGTTTGTAATATCTGCTGGGAACGCAGCAGCCTCACGTTACCTCATCGACGGCTCCTATTGGCTGCGGTTCCTGGATCGGATGCCGGAGCAACACGTGACGGGTTTGCTTGAACTCAATGTGACGCCATATAGTCCATTGCGTTATGTACAGTAACTCTTCGACAAGGGGGTTTTTGAATCTTGCCCACGAGAGAACAACAGCGTTTTGATTTATTCCCTGCGCTACGTTTTCTACAACCGCAGTATGACAACGTACTCGCGGACATTTTTAGAAGGCAACTTTTAATCGGTCAAGCCTGGTCTGTAATTGTAAATAAATTCAATCCCGGACTGGGAGAGAAAATCAGCAAACGTAAATGAGTTCTAGACAGTGTAGAACCTTTTGATATTTAAATCATTTCAATTCGGTGCAGGGACCTTTTTCCGGATCAATTTAAATACGGTCCAGGAACCTCTTTTCCGGATGAATTTAAATTCGGTCCAGGAACCTTTTTCCAGAATGAATTTCAATTCTGTCCAGGAACCCTTTTTCCGGATGAATTTAAACTCGGTCCAGGAACCTTTTTTCAATGAAACAATACGCAACATGGACCGAATTTAAATTATGCAAGAAAAAAGGTTCCGGTCCTGCAGCGGAACCCAATAGAACCCATTAGAATTTATAGGTTTCTGGACCTTCAACAACCCTGCTTTAAAGTGGAATCCGGAGCGCGCTATGCAATGCGCCATCACCCGAGATCGAACCTGCGAACCCCTTATTGCAAGACGGCAATGGGGAGTGCCATCATCGAATCCCGTGGTTTCTTTTGAAGCATAATACAGCGTGTCCAGATATCATTCACCCCATAAATGTTGTCCACAAGAAACTTTCTCCGCAAGTGGAGTGGAGGTCGCATCTAAAAGAATGTCTTCCATGTACTTGGCAACACTCGGTACCATCATGCATTGCGGCAAGACACTAAAATGGCGACGGTGGAGCAAAAGGCAATGAGTGTGTTGTGTGGTTGTGGGAAACAAAATCTGTACAAAATTCCCTAGATTTCTTTTTGTGGGGGTTACGTGAAGGACATATTCTACAGCAAGGAAGTTACGGACTTGATGGAATTGAAGTCCAGGATCGAGGAGGCCGTGGCACGTGAAGTGAGTTCATCAATACACTTGATATTGTTAAAGTCACTCGGGGTGTCCATGTAGAGGTTTATTAATAATGAGAACTATGTTCACTAAACATTCTTTGAATCAGTAAATGCAATGCCACGTATGTTGTTTCCGAGATACTTTATACAGTAAAGATATGTGGATCTGTTATCGGATGAATATTTTATGGACACCCTGTAATCAAATTTAATGCACTTCATCAGAGCCGGCCCTAGGGACTCAGGCTGAAAAGGACCCGTACTTCAGGGGCGGACGCTGGTGGTTTCAATAAGCAAATACAACATCTCCTCAAATGATAAAATAATAATAATAAATATAGAATAAAATTGGTTTATTTTTGTTAGTTTATTATAGTTATAGTTTATAATAATTATCATAATAATGATAATAATTATTGTTTATGTTATTATTTGTAACTATTCAGGTTTTATGTATAGCCTGACCCCGCATACTGAAGAGAACCTTCCACAGTAATATTTCGTATCGTTGTAGGAAGAACCAAAATATCTACTGCCATGGATTATATGGAACTCCTTTCTGGCGACCATTGTCTTCCTCTACCACGTGACCGTGTCTGTTGCTCGTTTGACGTTGAACCCGGGTTGGAAGTCTGCAGGGTGGATGATGGTCGCTTGGATAAGCGAGGGTGAGTAATGATGGGGGCAAAAGTTCACTTTATGCCACTGGCATACGCGGAATTTTTTTTGGGGAGGAGCTGGAATTGTAAAGGTGTAGCTGCTTTCTAAGGGGCGGTATACACAATAAGATATTTTATATCCTTAGAACTTGACTCTAAACAATGGGATTTAAATGGGGAAAGGTGCATTTACCATTCCGTTTTCCCCGAATTCCTCACTGCTTTTATTTGAAAATATTGATTTTTTTCAAAATTTCGGAGCGGGCTGCAGCCCCAACAGCTCCCTTCTGCGTACGCCAGTGTTATATTCCAGGGGCTTATCCAGAATTTTCCATCCGGGAGCACAACGTCGTTTCTAGAGGGGCGTGGTAAAGGCACTTTTAGCGCTAAAACCAGTGGCGTGCCAAGGGAGGTGTTAGTGGGGGTTATAACCCCCTTCCTTTTGGCAGTGCAGGTTAGGCTCGATTTAGACGAAAGCATTTCCTTTAACATTTTTGCTTCCAAAAGTGTTATAGCAGATAGTACTTCACACGAAAGCATTTTATGTAAAATTTCAGTAAGCTTTTGCGATTACAATGTGTAATATATACAGCACGAAAGGCACGTCGAGTTACGCCGTCTATGGTGAGTTCATGTTGTTTACAATTGAAAGAACTAAAATATTCTCTTCCATGCGTGTAAGTAAACGATATAAAGCATGTATTTAAGCAGCGCCATTGATTAGTACCTAAAACCATTTAATAGGAAACCTTATTCCTCTTGGTTGAATAGTTATCGAGTTTTTAAAATTCGAAGTGATACATTGTTTACATCTCACGCGGCCGCCATTACTTATACACTCGTGACCTAGAGGTCGCTTCTGATTAGTTACGCTACGAAAAATGCTACGGACCGAGCCTATCGTTGAGAAATGCCATGAAATATGCCATGGCATCTGAAACGCAATAAGATTTTTCACTTTTCATGGTAGCATTTTGGTCATGCCATATATGCTTTCGTCTAAAGCCGGATTTAGAGTATCCTGGGGGAAGTGTAACAACTTTCCCCCTGAGATCTCGGCCTGTGTATGGGACCGGTGGCCATCCACCACCGTGAGAAAATTGGGTAGCTAAGAAAGAGTAGCGGTAGCCCTGTCATGAAAATCTACAACAACGACTGGGGGTTCGTCGTTCTGACCACACGTCACCCTGTAACTGGTTGCATGATCTTCCACCTCGGAAGGAGGGAGTGAGGCTGGCAGTCGGTAGGTAGGCCTTGGCCCTTAAAGGGGTGTTGCACCAAGGGTCATTATTATTGACTGATTGATTGATTGATTTGCTGTTTCAAGCCCAGTTTATGCAACGACGCTACCACTGCGCCATCTGGGAGGGCCCTGGTTATTATTATTAAAAAAAGAAAGATACATGGAATTCTAGTTACATATAATTTGTATTACACTATATGTTTTTTTTTGTGTAACAGCAGCTCATTTCTTTAAACATGTCAATATGGTGCTTGAACTTTACATAATATTTCGTATTTTTTTACATAGCTGTTCTTGTGTACTTCATTCTGGTGGTGTACAGCTATTACCGAGATTTGAAGGCAATGAAATGCAGTCGTCAGGTTTACATAGATGAGAAATCAGTGCTGCCTTAGCTGTTGGACAATGGTTTTTACTTTTATAATAATAGTGCATTTGTATTGTATGATTCAATTTGCATGACGAATTATGAATTTTTGAAATATCAGTTAATAAAGGTTGAAGTAAACTGACTTGGAAAAATGAAGTTTAATTTGCATCATCTTTCTTTTAAAATTAGGATTGCTTTTATATGTTTAGACAAATGCATTTCGTTCTTCTTTTGTTATTTTAGCAATGTTTTCTGCGGTGGTCTTGTTTACTGTCAACAGTACCGTTTTGAGAAACTAACAAAACTAAAGGAAGCACTTTCATGTACAGTCATGGACACTTCTGGGTTGTAACAACCCAATTGACTACCAATGTGATCATTACAACTGAGAAGTGTCCGTGACTGTACGAACAATCAGTACAATAAAAAAAGTGAGCCATGCTTTCCTGTTTGGTGTTATGTGTGTTGTCTAACTCTAAGGCGATGGTCGGTTGAAGACTTGCTATTGAAGTTCTCTCATCGCCGAAGAGTTATACAACCCGCATAACGCAATGCAGGAGACTTCCGTCTCGCACAACAAGAAGCACCCAACCTTCCCGATGGCGTAGTGATAACGTCGTCGCCTTGTAATCAAGGGGTCCCGGGTGGAGGCACATTGCATAGTCGTTCGGATACCACTTTAAAACTGTAGGTCCAGTCTCGATTAGCCTTTCTGTGCATGAAGTGGACTTAAAACAACAATTCAAACAAACAAGAAGCACCCAACTTTTCGCTTCATTATGCCTCATCCAGCGTTCCCTGTTTCATAGACTGCCCAGCTAATAATTTAACAAACCAAATAGAGCCCGATACGCTTTAAGGGTGGGGTGATCATTCGACAGAAGAAAAACATACTGTTGCTTCGGAGAACAGAACCTCAAATGTTTACCGTTACAGGTGGTTGGACGGATCACGATGTCAACTGTACCCATTTCTCGAAATTTCTGAATACATTTTGTAAGTGACATTTTTATAATCTTTTACAATAGCACGATATTATCGGAAAGTCCTCCACTAGTTTCTCCTGGGTTAACATCTTCCCCAACCAATCCACCAAGAACGAAATATATATTGGTTCAAACAAGTTAATAGTGAAAGTTACGTTAAAATGAAGCACACCATCATGTTTCTCGTGAAATTCTAGTCCATTTTGATATGCTACATGACCACTTTTCCAATTAAAAAAAATGAAATTGACTCCAAGATGGCGAGTTTTAAGACTGCCGCCATGTTGGTTTCTGTATTAGTACCATGTATTAGTGTGTATCTCACTGATGGCGAAGAGGTAATGTCGTCGCCTTGTAATCAAGGGGTTCCGAGTTCGATACCCGGTGAAGGCACATAGGGGTTCGGTTTTTCATTTTAAACTGAAAGTCCAGCCCCGATTTGCCTATCTGTGCGTAAAGTTGACTTAAAAATCAAACTGAAAACTCATGAATCAGTGTTTTTCCATCCGTGTTTGTTGTAAATGAGTTCTTCCACACTTATATGCAGGCACTGGCGTAAGCAGGATATTTTTTCGGAAGGAACTGGAATTGTAAAGGTGAATAGTGCTTAGCTGCTTTCTAGGGCCATATATGAGGGGCAGTCAAATGAAGACCGAACACTCACCATAAAACACATTCCTCGCAAGAGTTGGCAACACTGTTGTTACGTATCGATAATGCCATCTGTAAGGTAGGAGAAATGCATAGTGAAAACGCACAGGTCGACACAGTTGCTTCGTCATTGCTCAGGAGGTGAGCGTAGTGAAAAGTGTGTTCATCCAGAATTGGAAATGGAGGCAAGCAGAGAAGAGCAGAGAGGTGTGGTTCGTTTCTTGGTGGCTGAGGGTGCTGGAACATGCGAAATTCATCGTCGCATATCTGCAATGTATGGCGAACACTGCATGTCCCTGACAAGTGTGCACGAGTGGCAGAAGAGATTCCGCGAAGGGCGCACATCACTGCAAGACGATCCGCGCCCGGGACAGGCCCATCGAGCCATTACGCCTGAGGTGATTGCGAGGATCGATGGTCTGATCCGGGAAGACCGACGAATCACAGAGGAAGAAATTCGTGTTCAGGTTGGCATTACTCATGGCTCTGTGCATGCCATTATCAAAGATCACCTGCAGTTCCGAAAAATTTGCACGCAGTGTGTTCCGCATCAACTGACGGAGGGACAAAAGATTGACAGAATGACTGCATGTCTGAGTCATTTGCAGCGGTACCACGAGGAAGAGTATGCGTTTCTGTGACGTATCATCACAGGGGACGAAACGTTGTGCCACCATTTTGAGCCCGAGAGCAAACAGCAAAGCCAACAATGGAAACACGTCGATTCTCCCCCGCCAAAGAAATCCAAGGCTGTCCATACGAGTTCCGGTAAGGTCATGTTGAGCTTCTTCTTTGACTGCAAGGGCCCTCTGCTTGTCGACTTCCTAGAGCGTGGAGCCACAATCAATGCACAGCACTATGCAGACATGTTGCAGAAACTGCGACGCGCCATAAAGTCAAAACGCCCTGGAATGCTGTCGGACGGAATCATCCTTTTGCATGATAACGCCCGTCCCCTTACTGCCAATCTGGTCAGGGATAAGCTTCAGACATTTGGCTGGGAAACGCTTGAACATCCTCCGTATAGCCCCGATATTTCCCCTTGTGACTGAAGAAAGACATTCGTGGACGTCGGTTTCATTCGGACGAGGAAGTGCAACAGTGGGTGAGGTTGTGGATCCGTCAGCGACCTACCTCTTTCTACAAGACTGGAATTTATGGTCTAGTCTCCCAGTGGGATAAATGTCTTAACACTTGTGGCAATTACTTTTGAATAGAACAAACTCCATTGTCACTTTGTAGCAGGTGTTCGGTTTTAATTTGACTACCCCTCATATATCTGCATACGCAATAAGATATTTCGTATATTAAAAACTTTTCAGTTTCAAAAATTTCAATCGGAGCCATTTTAAGAAGGTTTCCCATTTATTACTCTGATATTTCCCGAGTTCTTCACTGCTTTAATTTGAAAAAAAATATTTTCTCAAAATTTCGGAGGGGCCCCTCTTCGTACGCCAGTGCATAACGGGATGTAAGGAGTGTCTCTGAAAGCACTCAAATGTCAACCTCTATTTCACGCAGTACACAGCAGGCTGCAATTTTGCAGGCTGACGAGGCTCTGGTGCCTGACCCACAGCTGTAACACAATGAAGCCTTGTCTCCGTGACGGAAAAAAAACACTACATATGATGGCCAAGACAGTCTATATTTCAGTAAAAAACACTTAACAACATTACGTTTCAACCCTCTCTCAGGGTCTTCCTCGGTCTTGAAACTCTAGAGGGTTGAAATGTAACGTTAAGTTTTTATACTGAAGTATACTGCCTTGGTTAGCAAACGTAGGTTTTTTTTTTCGGTAAGATTTTACAATACCGGACGCTTCCGTAATTTCTACCCTACTTTTTATAGTCACGAAATACGTAGTCCCGATGAAGTATCTGAGGTTAACATGTGGGGGTGACGTGTAGAAATTGTTAATTGACGTGTAGAAGTTGCAAAATAAGCTTTTCAATTACCGCGATCATTCTCCGTAAACAAGCATGGAGACCATGTTTGAGATGTAGAACGGGGACTGCTTTGATTAGAGGTAAGTTTGTCAACAGTGCATCGAGCGTTCAATTGTAATTTACGAAAATGGCGTCTTTCGTGAGGAAAAATTGTTTGCTGTTATAGTGCTACAAAACTAAGATTTCGTTAATGTATGTGCTCACAATTGGCCATCAAACAATTCCCTGATATCCCCACGAACCATTCCAGGTAAGGTTAGGTTAGGTTAGGCAAGCATAGTTAAAATTCTGTTCTTAAAACAATTCACATGGATTTCGAAAAAAAAAACACATTCTTTTCTTTCCGCTTATTTCCTATTTTCAAAACGCGGCCCCACATTTTAACTTCATATTCGTGATTACGAGGCCTCAATTAATGGTTATGCCAAATATGAAAGAAATCGTAGAGGCGTCCGGTATTGTAAAATCACTCCCTTTTTTCTGACCCATTGCCTCTGAAGGGCTTATACTGTATCGTCGATATGAGCTTGTGAATAGTCCTTCACTTATCTGATCTTATCACCATTCATACCCATCGCCGCGATTCGCCGGAACTGGCAGAAAAGCAACACGAAATAAATAACATCAAAACCATATTTCCAGACCACGTTGTAGTACTTCTAGCTTGCTACTGGCGAGCGTATGAGGCTTCACCACATCTAGCTTCTGCACATGCGCAGAACGAAATGGTGGGAGGAGCTTTCCGTGCTGCGTCATGCGGCCGTTGTGCAGAGACATGCGCAGTAGGCTTTCTGCGCTTGCTCAGTAGAGCGAGAGGCTATAAAATATGTGCGTGAGTCACGACCTGAGATTTGGCCAAATATAAAGCAACCAAAACACAACAATGCTGTGGCACAGTGTATGGTTGCCAAGAAATGTGGTAAACAATATTGCGTTCTTATTCAAGAAAGAAAAATGAGGAAAAAAAAGTTGAGGTAGTTCTTCGTCCCGTCCACTTACCCTGAGCGCCGTCTTGTCAAGCCACTAAACGACTGTAATTAGAATTGTTAGTGCGTTTCACAGGCAGAACGTAACCCAAGTCACCAGCTTCTTAGTTTCATATGCTTGGTAACTAAGTTTATTATGTCCATAATTATTGGTATAGTAAGGTTATTAAGCAAAGGCATCGCTTGAAAACTTCGCATGGAGTGCGATGGAGTAAATGTTATCAGGTAGATTCCTGCTATGGTGATATTACAATATTCTCCTTGTCTTTCTTTCTTCTTTGTCTTTCTTTCTTCTTTGTCTTTCTTTCGTTTCTTCTTTTTCTGTTTATCTCTCTCTCAAGGGCGCCCGCAGGGAGGAGCCAGGGGGGCACTTGCCACCCCCATGAGATTTCTGGTAGAGTTAATGTCTAATTCGAATGGTGAAATTTTAGCGATATTTTACAACAAAAAATATTGTTTTTTTGGGACTTACAGTAACAACTGTTATTATTATTATTGAAATAGGGTTACATTGAAACTTACAGTCTCTTTCACACTCAATCTAACTACACTAGTGTCCAAAATTAAAGCCTGAGACACTAATGTACTCTCCAAATACATTATAGCCCCATGTTTGGTCTTTTGCCTAGTGGTAGTCTTCCTCTCAGAATAGATCCAGTCTAGCCGGATTTCTCCCTTGGGGAAGCCTCCATTTCATGCAGGCATGCTCTAGTAACGAACTACCTACAGGATATCTGGTATCATGCTTCCTGGTTTATAGTCTTGTTAGAAAAGACTTTTACCAAGTGTCGAAATTTGAAAGAGTTGAAAAGACTACAAGAGAGTGAATGGGAACTCCCAATAAAAACACAGCAAGCTGGGGAAAAACCTCGGCCGCATCTTGAATTAGCATGAGTTTAATCTAAATCCTAGTGTGGTAGGATCCCGCACGTTAGAAGGGGGAGGAACTTCTCACACCCTAATGGTTCAATCCTAGGAGAGAGGATGATATCGGGAATTTAGAGATGAAGGTGTAGGTTCAGCCCGAAGGCCATCAGGAATTTCTAAGTGTGAGTAGGACCTACACATTCCGACTGACAACCGTAATTTTGGAGAAGAGCCGAACGAAGGTTAATTTTGATACACAGGCCGAAAAGTTAGCCGGATCGAAGATTTAAAAAGACGTATGTGTAAAAGGAGGAGAAGTTGTTGTCAGGTCAAGTCCGTTGGGAGACATCTCGTCTGCTTCTCCGGGCATCGGCGCTTCAGTTTCGGGTCCGGGCGTTGGACAGCATTGGCTTCTCCTAGCCTCCAGAAACCGATTCGGGTTGCTCTCCTACCCGGGGGCACCATTCTTGATTCCCATGTGCCTGCCTATACCCCTTAGGTCATTTCCGAGTCGGAGTAATTATCATTTTAGGATGACACGACAACCACATGGTCCCTGGTGCCTCCTCCCAAAGGCGCGAAAGAGTGCGGTGCTGTCGGGGTTAACCAATCCCCTACAGACTTGGGTGAATCGGCCCTTTTGAGGGCCACTTGCCTTTCGCCCGGTTCGGATTAGCTTCTTCTGCCCTTCGCCTTTCTCCTCCTCATTCCTGCTTTTTGCCCAGGTCCACGTGCTCCTCCCTCCTCAGGATGAGCTTTCGAGCGGCTGTTGCTAGGTAACTTCCCCTCCCGCGACATCCTCGTTTTTGCGTTCTTCCCGGCCTTATTTTTCACCACTAGGGCTTGTGCCGGGCGCCCGGTGGTGCAGCTACCCGCATCGGGAGTTGTTACCTTACCCTGGGTTACACTGCTTGATCCCTAACGCGACAATGGTCTCTTCCTTAAGTTCCCGGCAAAAAGTACTTTGTCCTGAAAAGGACTCAGCGCTTAGTGGCTTAGTGCTTCCGGTCCTGAAAAGGACTTTCAGACACTGACGGTGTTTGTTCTTCCCTTGGCAAGGGCATCTTGAATTTCTCTACGAGCGTTGGTTGCCCTAAGAAGGACCGTCCGCCACTCGGGAGGTATTTAGGGTCCTTGCAGTAGCATCCAGGGAACTACCTACTCTAAGCTTTCCCCGTTGGATGAGGGAACTTCAGAGTCGTCTCGTCCGGCAGGCAAACGTGAACGTACGTCCGGGTACGTGAGTCGTGTGTCGAGCTGTGCGCTTGGTTGTCACCGTTAGGTATCCACGCACCCCCCTCCCACCAATTCGCTGTGGGGATCGAAGTGGCTGCCGAAGTCCCACGATGCTCGCAGACTACTGCCACCCGTCGGCTCCTATCCTGGAAAATCGACGTGGCTCTCGCGGCCTGCGGTCTGGTACTGGACTCAATCATGTTCTCTATGCAAGCTGCCACTCTTGCCCTGCCAAAAGCTCCCTTCCCAAATTTTGATAGAGAGCATGTCCAGCGCCGGCGCTTGGAGCCACCAGTCCATCGACGTCTACCAACTGAGCTCCTAGCCAAGCTCTCGCCTTTATAAAGGGTCGGCGACGCTAGCGTAAGCGAGTGGAGGAAATTAGAACTATAAAAAGTGTATTCAACCCTGAATATTGACTATATACAAAAATTAAATTCTCAATTTCTTAGATTCTAAGAAAGCTTATGCATATAGAGGTGGATCCCGTACAATTTGTAACGAGACGGGTTCGTTACACTCTCCTTCTTTCATCATTTCTTTCTTTCTACTTTATGTTTTCTATTTTTCTTTTCATTTTCTCTCTTTCTTCCTAGTATAACTCTACTCTCAATTCTTGACGCACGAAAATCGTAGCAAAACCACTAGATACAAACATTAGACTACTCATCCAAACAACTTCACACCAAGATGGCGCCGTTAAACCCAAGTTGCCGCTTCCTAAGGAAGATGGCAGCACCCACCAATATTTGCCCTAGAGATTGAGATATTCCGCGCTTTCCAGAATTCATCAGCGTGCATCAAACTGGTGAACCAAAAATGATGTCAAATTCGGTGAAATCCTGAAAGCTTCTACTGAAACAAATGAAGACTACTTAGGAAAAAGTCACTGGTAGTGACCAAATCACAGAAGATAGTTTATCTATTATATATTTTCATTTAACGACATCTCATTTTGCATGTGCACTACGAATTTAAGTGGTCTTGTTTGTAAAAATATCGATAATTGCAAATGAAGGCTTTCCTGCATGTTAAAGTAGAACACGGACGCATGTTTTGATGCATCAGCAAACTTTATTTCACTTTGCGTGCAAGTGAAGGAGCAGTAGGCTACTATTATAAATACCGACAGTTTATGCCTGCATCCAGTTTATTCGCCCTCCGTGCAACAAAATCGGCGTGACATTCCGTACTATTACCTACAGAACGCATACCATGAACCAGAACAAGTTTCAAAGCAGACGACGCCATTTCGATTGACTCCCTCTGGAGGCCGGTGCAAAATGATGACGTCACGGTTTAACCTGGGGAAAGCTTTGCCGAAGCTTTTCCCAGGTTATCGGTTAGTTCGTATGAACTTTCCAGTGTGTGGTTAGAGATCGGTTAGTTCATTGAACTCTCCAGCCTAACTATTGCCTATTTTTGGGGGGAGCAGGAAAAGGTTTTATAAGCTCTTGCCTTGACTCATCTCACCCAATAGGTCAATAGGTGCCGGGGGTTGCCAAGAGTTGATATTTTCCTGGAGATGAGACCTGCTCGAAGAAAAGGTTTTATAAGGTTTTGTAAGGTTAAACCGTGACGTCAACAATTTGCATCATTTTCCCGTGCACCGGTGGATTCTGAAAAGCGTCTATTGTGGTGCACGGTATTACCCGCAATACCCCCACCTTACCTATTATCACGAGATTCGAGGTCGAAAACTAGACAGGCTCAGTAACATTTCTACTTAAAGAGTGTAAAGGCTTTTCTCCATGTCGAAGTGTAAATGCTTAACAAGTGTAGGATATTATTTACGACAACCTGAGAGGGTATTTTACTATTATTTCTAGGTTCAACTAGGTAAGTGGATAGACAAAAGAAGAAACAATGCAAGGCCTCACCCTACGAACCACGCATATTCATGCAAAGACAAGGTAAGCAATACAGCACCCATTAGTCCACAACCAATATTGTCATTAGAGAATATAGTATAAAAAAGATTAGATTTGTCCAGAATAAATAATCCATAATAGCATAGAAGCAATAATGAAATAAATTCATACACATGTTAATGAACACATGTTAATGGGCACATATCCATAAGCTCATCCACATACATATATTTACATTATACACACACACACACATATTTATGTCGATATAGGAATACACATAGAACATATTCTACAATAAATAATAAATACAATAAATAATCAACCATTTGCGAAAGTATCTGTCAAGTGTGGCTCTTATAGCATTTTTATATTCTAAAATATTAAGATTAAAATCAATATTTAGATTTGTGGATGTTATCTGTCTATTATACATACTACTCATTCTAATTAATGATGAGTCAAATAAAGTGCACGAACATGGTGATGGACAATTTGCACGGTAATATTCATGGATCCCAGTGCCCACTGTACGCAGCTGATTTCTAGGAGGACGGCATACACAATAAGATATTTCGTATATTTAGAACCAAATTTTCGGAGGAGACTGCGTACGCTAGTGGCCCAATCACTCAGAAATGGTCAAATATGTATGTCCCCTCAGTTTTTCTTCATAACATGCGTTTGTGCATATTTTACCAAAAAATAAGCCAAATCATGATTATAAGCCTGTAGCGTTCAAAGGTGAGTTCATCTTCCAATGCAACAAGGTGAACTTGCCTTAACCATTACAGACGTCCTCTCGTTAATTAGAAATGCAACCCCTTACGTTCTACTGTAACACGGTATTTCCTATCTCTTGCAGAATGTTATAGCTGGTTGTGACATGATGCTTCTTGAAATTTTGACCGCCGTTGTCTTTGGGGTCGTTCTGTGGTTGCTTCCAGTGCCTGGAATCTCCAAAGATGAGGAGGAGGAATTCCAGAGCGCTGTGTTGGAGTTATATAACCTAGCTGTAGGATATTTCACCAAGTCCAAAGGTGAGGCTTGTGATAATCTGTCGTCGTCACCTTCATTGTTAATGTAATCATCATCATCAATAAGAGGCAAATAGGCACCAAAATGATTGGAATCACAGAATAAAGTTTGTTAGAAGCTGCAAACAAAATGACTTCTCACCAGAACTTAGTAGAAATCATGTATATTCATTTAGAGTTACCAAATACTTTAATCAGTTTCCAAATTAAAGCCCGCGTCACACGGAACTGGATTTCCAGTAGGTATGCCCTAGTTGGCGCTGGACTGGTTACCAATTTGCTAGTTTTCGCCTCACACGATACTAATCAGCATACTTGTCGATAGTCTTTTGTTTCCATACGAGGGAAGTTGTAATGGCGGCCGCGTGAGATGTAAAAAATGTATCACTTCACATTTTTAAAAGCCGATAACTATTCAACCGAGAGGAATAACGTTTCGTATAAAACGTTATTAGGTACAAAACAATGGCGCTGCTTAAATACATACTCTACAAGTTTACTGTACACGTATGGAAGAATATTTTAGTTGTTTCAAATGTAAACACCGTGATGGTGTAACTCAATGAGCCTTTTTCATGCTGTATACGTTATACATTGCTGGAGTAACACTAGGAAACCACAGACAAAAACGCTCCTTTGCGCACTCACAGATTATCTTCACATGGCGAAACTTTGGTCTGATTGACTGTTTCACAGAATCCAGTCGAGGAAAGCAAGTAGCAATTAGAACATGTCCTATTCCTCCAAACCAGTCAAGCAGTCAGCCAGACGGCCATGATTGCTACCTAGAAAGTTAGTTCAGCGCCAACTAGGGCATTCCTACTAGAAATCCAGTTCCGTGCGATAGGGGCTTTAGTAAGGACTACCACTATTTTTGGTTTACGATTACCAAAACGCTTAACCCAATGTGTTTTGTTAATTCATCTTTCAAAGGCACCAAAATAGACTATGAAAACGGGCTTGATATTTCAGTTTTCTTTGTCTTTTGTATACTTACGATTATTGTGACTGCCGAGAACAGCCGAATGCTGCCGAACATAGTCGATTATCGCTCAACTCAGCGATGACTTCGTCCAGCTAACAACATTGCACTCGATAGGACATGCAGATGGAGGGTTGGGCACGGAAAGTAGTACTAGGCTCTCATTTCGATGCTTTAAACATAGCCCCTTGTATATTTCTAATTGTTTCATGCTGTCATCTGACTAATTTCGCACAAATATAAGAATATCCTGGCTTATTTTTTAAGTCCTTCTCTACAATATTTCAAATGCAATTGTTTTATCATTTTGCTTTGACATCGCCGCATCTCCCGATGACCGGACGTCTCGCCCCTGGAACCAGGATTAGTTCCAGGAACCCATAAATTGTAGTGGGTTCTCCAATTTAATTTCGGTCCAAGTTGCGTTTTGTTTCATTGAAAAAAGGTTCGTGGACAGAATTTAAATTGATCCGGAAAAGAAATGTTCCAGAACCGAATTGAACTTATTTACAGATAAAAAGGTTTTTTACGGTCCAGGACTCATTTACACTTGCTGATTTTCTCTCCTGGACCGGAATTGAATTTACTTAAAATTCATGAACCCTTTAACACTGCCTGGAACCCAGATACTTAACTGAGTCCACCAAAATGTGTGGACCTCCTGGGGTCATTAGGACTCCTGGTCCTGGTGCTGGATTCGGTACTCGGTCGAGGCACATAGTGGTTTGGATTCCACTCTAAACTGTAGGTCCAGTCCCAATTAGTCTATCTGTGAATAAAGTAGACTTAAAAACTCAAACTCATACTCCTGGGACCATTGTTTCCGTCCTTTTAACAGCAGTGTATGTTCTCAAAGTCCCAGAAGACTTTGATGCCAATATCCAGCTGCGATCTTCGTATATCCCAGAGAGAGATTAAGAGTAAATTACTGACCTAATCACAACCAATCTGTTTGTTACAGAAATCGACGAACCTGAGACAAATTCATGCTTTCTGAATGACATCGACGCGCTGGCTGTGGTGAAGAGGGATAAGCCGTTCATCGTACCTTTGAACTTGAAGAGACCGCCGCAGCCAGAGTGGTTGGTTGAGCTGCAGAAGGTGATCGAGAAGAACCTGATGCTGGCCGTCTCCCAATTTGGCGAACACCAACTCATAGAAGATCCCGAAGCAGCCGCCCACAGCGTCTACGTGGCGGCAAAGTCCTTCTTCGATTACCAAAAGAGGCGCAGGATGATTCGAAAGGTACGGTTCGGTTATATTCGTAATATCTCTGTCTCGCACAAGCAGGCCGAGAGCGAGTTACCGCTCTCGAATGCTCCAATCGCTGAGCGTGAAACCTAGCGGGCAGCTGACGTCTTCCACGCTCTACACAAGGCCTGGGCAACGAGTCTTATTTGTGAAAGAGCGCTCTCTTAAGCACGCGTTGAACTCTGAGCGAGCAGGGTTTCACTTATCGCACGCCGTATTAAGACCGTCGTCTACTGACGTCAGCGAGGAATGCCTTCCTTGTTAGGTTAGGTCTGTTAGATTTATTTACACACATTCAACGGCACTATGGTTAGCGTATGACTGTCGGCACGGGGTATAATTTTTAGGAGCAAAGAAAGTAATTACATATAGTAAAATGTGTAAAAAAGTCGGCGTTCAAATAATTTAAATTTTCAAAAGGAATTTTTGCATAACTTGCATTGATAATTATTGGTCCTTGTTTTTGAGGGAATCTTAAAGGAGAAAATAGGGAAAATGCCGGATAGTGTTAATTCCCAGGAATTCAAGGTTGGCCTGTGTCTTGTACTTTGCCGGGCTCTCTGGTAGAGTGGTTAGCGAAATGCTAACAATACAAGGATCCCAATTTCGTATCCTTGATAAAACCTTGTTAGATTTGACAATTCTTATTTTATGCCGATTTACTGTCACGTGTGGCTAATCGCGACAATGGGATTGAATACTGAGTAGTTAATTGACACTCACTCATGCCCAGACTAGGACTCGAAAGTGGATTTCTTGGTGCCAAGGGTCACTCAAAGATCTTGACCACGGAGGCCACTCCGTGCAGAGGTGTAACTTGGGAGCTTAACTTTGGGGGGAGAATCAAAAAGTTTTCAAACCATAAAAATATAACCCAGGAGTATTTTGATAAATAACTATTACATTTGCGAAATCAGAAAAAATACTCGTTATATCGTTATGCTTTTATCCTCAGGTTCCAAGAGATTAACGAAGTACCATTAACTTGTAAGTTTTCATAAACCTGAAAATTGGGAAATTATGGAGGGGCAAGAGCCTCCCTTATCCCCGCAAAGTTACGCCCATGGCTCCACGTGTACACTCCATTTTTATTTCAGCATTCATTATCCTTCCAAATCAGTGGCGTGCCCAAGGGGGGTTAGTTGGGGTTACAATCCACTCCATTTGGCCCAGTATTCCTAAAAAAAGAACATCAAATGCAGGAAAATGAGGGCTGACTACTAAAAAAAATGTATACCTAACCCCCTCCTTTCGAAAATCCTGGGCACGCCACTGTTCCAAATAACCAAAGAAGTAGATGAGCGAGGGAAAATAGTAATAGTAATAGTAATAATAATAGTAACTTCTGGAGTGAATTAGATTTATATTTCTGTAATAGTAAAGGATCGTTTTATAGTCTGGGATGCTAAAATCAGATCGAGTCTAGCTCTGAAAAAAATATTCAAAATTGGGGATGTTTTTAACCCTCTGTCTGCTCAAGTTGCCAGTGTTTCTTAAGTCTAAGATTACGGTTGGCTACAACTGTCCATTGCCCCACTGGTGGCTACGCATCTGTTTCAGTCAACAAAGCCTTGTTCAGTGGGATGCACAGTGATTGCCCTGCAAATTGTCCATGACTAATTTCATTAATTTTTCTTTGGCATCCTACATAGTTTTAAGGAATTGGCTTTTAAGCGTTGGTACAGAGTTGAAGCTTTGATTGCATAAAATAAACTAAATTAACATAGTGATGGACAATTTACTTGGTAATACTTATGGATACCACTTTACCTAGGGAAGGTTACACTTCGATACAAGAAAATCAAATTTAATCCACTTCTGAAAATAGATAGGTTCATAACAAAATGTTAAAATGTGCTGAATATGACCGAAAGATTGTTCAAATATGCTAAGTCATACAAAAATGGGCAAATATACATCCATATGCCCTGACGAAGAACCTTACTCTATATAATTCAGTAGAACATGTTTCCAACAACACGAATTTCTATATAATTCAGTAGAACATGGAAGGTCATGCTAATTATACCACTGGTGATTTGTGAAATTAATGTCACAATAACATTGATATTACATCATGTTACTAGATTCGCTGGCTATTATTATTATAGGTATTGGTTTCTACACAGATCACAATGCGTGATTTAAAGTAGCATAATGAAATAAAATAACGTATTTATAACTATCAATTCATTACTAATTGGCTTGTTCATTGTTTTTACAGCTAGCCAGGATGTCGAAATATAAACCTGAGTTTTACTTCATTCCTGCTCAAAAGGGAAGAATCTTCTCACAATAGACAAATTTTCTAGGCTGCTTTTTCCCTAATACTGTATCCACCATAACAAGTTGTATACATTTGTGGGGATTTTTACTTATTGTAAATAAAGATGCTAATGTAATGTATAGTAATATATTTTTGGTTCTTTGGTTAGGTGATAATTAATTGCATTTTGATGCATTCTAGCGCTATGACTTATCTATCATCATCTATGATATCATTACCGTATGTTAACTTTGGCCTTCGCACAGGGTGAGCACAAAGTCTCGTCACCCAAAGGTGTACCAAGGTTTTGGGGGTTGAACACCTTCCACAAATATTTTCGAAACAATAATTGCAGTTAATACGAAAGAGTGAAAAAAAGCTTCCCTTGTTCACTTATTTTCTATTATATGTATATACACATGTATGTGTGTATACACGCGCACACATCATGTAAAATTATTTAGCTACTTCCAAAATATGACATTACGAACCTCTAAACCCTTAACTGACACTACAAGTGCAGTCCTCGTTCGTAACGAAAACTTGGCCATCAACTATTAATTTATTGTAACTAATGAAGGCCCGTCTTCCCTCTCTCCTGGCATCCCTCATGTGCTCCGTGAGAAGTTGCCTCTGCCTCAGGATCTGCGGCGAGAAGTCTTCTCGGAGGAATATGGAGGTGCCCTGTAGCTTCTTCCGACTTGCCAATATCTCTTCCTTCTTCTTGTAATGGTGGAACTTCACGATGATCGGCCTGCAACCCGAGACTTTGTAGTTGAGCCTGTGTGCTCTCTCCACCGCGAGATCGTCGAGGTCCACGTTCAGCTTCTCCCTCGCCAGATCCCTGATCTTCTCCTCCGACTGTTGCCAGGTCTCATATCCGGTTTCTTCCACACCATCGAAAATTAAATTATTACGTTTCGAATGGCCCACAACTTTGTCGACCTCCGTCTCCGCCGAACACAATCTCCGCCACAGCGCGTCGTTCTCTTCTCGGAGCGCCCCGTTCTCGTTCTCCAGCTCTTCCAATCTCCTTCCAATCGCGGCCATCCCCGCCTCGATGTTGGCAGTCTTTTCGTAAACATCTTGCAAAGTTCCTAATTTTTCATTGATGTTCCGGATCGCCGTTGGGACACTGTCCAGCACCTTTAGTCTATCCAGAATGCAGTCCAGGTCATTCTAAATGGGCAGGGAAATTATGAATGGGCTCTACCGGAAGGGGCTGTTTCCGGAAAAATGGTCGGATACCATCATTTGCCCCATCTACAAGGGTAAAGGGGAAAAAAGTAATCCTAACAATTACATGGGGGTCTCATTACTGTCCGTACTGAGCAAAGTGTACTGCCAGATATTATATAGACGATTACAAAAATGGTGCGAAATTTTTGATGTTCTTTCTCCTCTGCAAGCTGGATTTCGGAAAAATGTTCAGACAATAGACAATGTACTTTTATTGCAGACATTGATACAAGAAAAACTAGGGGTCAAAAGGGGGAAATTATATTGCTGCTACGTGGATTTCGAAAAGGCTTTTGACACGGTAAACAGGCAAATGTTGTGGGCAAAATTGTGGGACGTTGGGGTATCCGCAAGAATGATCAGAGCTCTCCAAGCGGCATATGAAAAAGTTAAGTTTTGCGTGAAGTGCGGGAATGAGGGCGTAACAGGGTCAAATGAATCAATACTGGGGGTGAAGCAGGGGTGCGTTCTCTCCCCTCTGCTGTTTATCCTCTTCATCACGATATCGTGGAGGAAATAACGCAGAGGGACACGGATCCACCAACGATATCCGACGTAAAGGTACCACTTTTGTTATACGCAGACGACCTGGTACTGATTTCGAACACAACAGCAGGTCTACAGAACGGTCTAGACACGTTACACGGATATTGCGGGAAATGGGCCATGCGAGTAAATATGAAGAAGACCAAAATAATGGTATTTAAGAATGGGTACGTATTTGGTAAGGATGAACAATGGAAATACGGGGAGTCAAGTGTCGATAGGGTGAAGCAGTACGATTATTTAGGCATGGTGATGACAATGACGGGTAGGTGGGCAAAGCACGTACACATGAATAAATGTAAAGCAATTTTTGCGTTATAAAAAACAAGAAAAATAAAATACAAAGTACCAAATATTCCAATCAAAATTCTGGAGAGTGTCTACGAGGCCACAGTTAAGGCAACACTATTCTATGGCATCGAACTATGGGTCTGGGAGGGAGGGGAAACCGTAAACGTCGTACAGTCTAGATTCCTATAACAAGGGCTAGGAGTAGGGAGGGGTACGCCAACATGTGGGGCGCTTAGGGAAATGGGAAAATTAAGAGAGGAAGTGGATGCCAAAATGAGGAGCATTAAATACTGGGCAAAACTGATCACCACGGAGGGGGGAAATTTGAAGAAACTCTGTGTACAATCACAGATAAGGGGGGGGGGTAATGGGAGGCACTGGGTAGCAAAAATAAAGACGGAATTATACAGTATAGGGCTAGGATGGATGTGGGAAGGGGGAATAGAGGGGAGGATTGATACGCAGATGCTAGGGGCCATACGTGCCAGGCTGGAAGATATTTCCAAACAGAAAATTTTGACAGAATGCGACGCAAAAATATTGTTACCATCGGCGAAAATAGTAGATACGGATCGAGAATGGGGAAGGAGGAACTACGTACATTTGTGTGGGGCAAAAGAAAGGTCAGGTTTGGCCTGGTTCAGACTGGGGGGATGGACACAAGTTAGACTTAAACGGGAGGACGGGAGCGTAGAATGCCCGTTATGCGGCGAAGACGAGACGAAATTTCACATTTTCCTCCAGTGTAAAGAAACAGGGGAGGCAAGACAAAAATATATCAGGGAAATAAATGAAGATAACATTGAGATTATAATGACAAGCGTTATTAGGAGGGAGAGACCGAGAGGGGGGGAGGCGCAAATAAGGAATCTGGGAACTTTCCTACACTACGCCTGGGTAATGAGATCAAAGAAGCTCAATGGGGATAGCGAACATGTGTGAAAGGGGGGAGGGGTACTAAATAAATAAATTAATAAATAAATTTGAGAAAATTTAGAAACCACTCAGGTAACAGGGCAAGTATAGGGAAAGATTTCAAATGACATAGTGTTTGTGAACTCCCAAGCAGTGGTGAAGGTGGAAGCAGACTAAAAAGGAGGAAGGGTATAGGGAAAGCACACGAAAATTTTGCACTTGTATGGTATGTATAGCTGTAACGGCTCATACTGGAAATAAATTCTATTCTATTCTATTCTATTCACTACAAGTGAAATAGGTTAACCGCAATTAGTAAATGCCAAAAAAGCAAACATTTCCGTTCCCCACAAAAGTGGCTATTTATCGAAAAGAAAACGTCCATAAAAAACGGATTTTTTTTGCATCTCAATAACTAACTGACTAACTCTCTAACCTTCTTAAACCCGAAGGTTTATGACTGCAGCAACACAAGCCTTCCATCTGTCCCTATCCTGAGCAACATCTATATACTCTTTTCCATCCCTACCGATTTCCTTTAGGTCCATCTCAACGTTATCCCTCCATCTTCGTCTTGGCCTTGCTACAAATCTTACCATCAGGTTTCCCAACAAGAATCCTGTAAACTCTTCCCTCTCCCATTCGTGACACATGGCCTGCCCATCTAAGTCTTCTTGATTTAATTATTCTAATAATATGTGGACAAGAATACATATTATGGATTTCTAAATTATGTAACCTTCTCCACTTACCTGTACCCTCATCCCTTTTAGGTGCAAATACTTTTATAAGGATTTTATTTTCTTTATTTATATTATGTTCCTCTTTTAATGTAAGGGGCCAATTTTTACATTGCTTTACGTTGTCCTAATATCGTCAGAAAATTTCTGGGTACGAAACTGATTGCAGATGAGTCATCGCGCCTCCCCTCGAAAATACCCAAAGTAATATTTTCCTCCAAGTATAAATCCAAATTGAACATTGGTTGAATGAGCAGAACAAATTTTCTGTTAACGAACGAGCCTTTTATTTGCCTCGCAATTTCACTGTATTATCCAAAGTCCCTGCATTTATAGTTGCTGTTGAAGTGCTGTTGCGATAAGAGGAAGCTGTTGCTGTTCTACAGCTGCTGGTAGTAACGGATGACCACGTAAATCATATACGATGAAGCAGCTGCAAGGAGAAAGAGAAAGAAGAAAGTGTTAATTACAGTAAGTACGAGGATCATTTGAAAAGAAAGTGATTACATGTTCATTCTTATTGTGAAGGATAAGTCACTACGTTCTTAATAGCCAGCCTCCGGCCTAGTATAGCACATGTTACTAAATTTCTGGCAATTTCCTCACGTCAGCGGAATCGTTTTCAGTATTTCACTAAAGGACCTAAGGTATGCACTATCCTATTGATGGTCTTGAGCTGCGGCTCGATTAAACAAAGGAGAAACAGTTGTACTGGATTTTCATTCATACGGTGGGTCTAGTACAGTCAACGGCAAAGATAATGGTAAGCAAATTGTCCACCACTATTTTAATTACTTTTTATTCTACATCCTGTGCTGTGTAAAGGAATGAAACTATGTTGGTTCGAAGCAGGCATTCTTCTCTGCTTATTGACGTCATTATTCAATTAATTGTCATCACATTGTGTAATACAGACCGAATGAAAATGGTGGTGGACAATTCGCCTACTGTTTCTTTCGCCGTTGAGTGTACAAGTCTCCTCAAAGATATAATAATAATAATAGTAGTAGTAAAGTAAAAAGTTAAAAGTAACGTGCTCCCCTGTGTTTTGCACCACGCCATGAATGCGTAACGGGGGTGTGGAGTTAGGGCCCCACACGTTCTTGATCACAGTTGAAGGTGGGGGTGATGTGATCAGCACCACGCCCCTGACGCTTTTACCCTCCAGAGCTTCCTCCAGGTACCCCTTTATACGACGCTGGAGCCGCTTGAACAGGTGGGAAAAATCCTGGTCTTTCGAATGGTAATCAGACGGCCTAACGATTTTTTTTTAAAGGAATACCCCTAAGCAGTAGTATCCCCCGTTTTTTCACTTTTTTCTCAAGTTTTACATTTCTCAGTCTCTCTCAATTTTCAGTTTTTCTCATTTGGAGAAACACAAATATCTGTGTCTTACCCGGGATTCAAACCCGGAACCTCTGGCATCGCAGCGCGCTGTGCTAACCACTTCTCCACCGGGGCCGACAACGACTGAGCTACCGCGGGCCTGTAAAGGATCTTTGAGCTTCCGAAAAAGCTGACTATAGAGGGACACTCTAGCACTTTCCAATCCCAATGTCTTGCAGTGGACTTGAATTTTTGTAAAGCTCAACTAACTCGGAATGAGTTGAAATTTCGCGATCTTGGCAGTAAAAAAAAATACAGGGGAAATAGAAAGTCAATACGGGAGCTGGAAGAATAAAAAAATAAAAAAATAAATCGAGAGTTGGTCAACTTAATCGTACACGATCACCATGCGAAAAAATAAACCGGTGCACTTCATTACAACTTCATTCACAACGCAGTATTGTCCTAAAATATACTTAATTATATAGTTAGTAAGGCACGTATTCTCTTTAAGCTCTCCACTTACCTATATAAAGCCCAATAGATGCTGGGATGGAGACCAGGAAATTGATCTTCGTGTTCCAGGAGTGAAAATGCTGAATCATATACATGATGCGCAGGAGGTCACTAATGTACTTAATGATGTCCTTCGTTGCTACAACTAGCCATGGAATGAGGAGCCATCTGTTTTCCTGAAAAAGAACTAACGTTATCGAATGACGTTACCGTCTGCTAGAGAACGTTTGCCTAAAATAGGCAGTTTAAGCTCATTCCCACGATCCCTCACTGGTGCGCTCAATTCTCTCTCCCTCCACAATGGTATGGCGACAGTGTTGCCAGTGACATAGGACTACAGACAATGGAAATAGTCTGATATCACAACTTTAGGAACATGCTACCTCCATGTTTCTTAATGGACGCCTGGTGCTGCCATCTCTATTCCTCTTTGGCAAACTATTTACATTACTTGGTCTTATTGGGTACGTAACAAACATTACTTCGTTTTGCCATTTTCTTCTTGATTAAGGCCAAAAAGGTAGTTCCTTTTGATCCAATTCTAAGCAGATTCACAGTTACGTGAATCGTACTTAACTTTCAAATCGGTGTTTCAAGGTCAAGTTGTCTAGCTACATGCTGGGATGGAGACCATGTTGCCATATGTCACAAAAACTGGAGTCTGTCTGAAGTACGAATTAATGTGCTTCTTAGGGGGGAATCAGTCATGAAATGCATATAATTTGTGGTTGAGGTTGCCAGTTCTTGTAAGGGGACACACAGAGAATGGGCAGTGGTGGTCGGTAGTTAAGAATGAGGTACGGGGGAGAGTGTGGTGAAACACAAATATGTAGCAACGCCGTAAACCTAACTCCGAGCTATGTGTTGGAAGAGTAGAGAGGTGCTAAAACCTCATTTTTAGAAAACAAAAAAACAAAAACAACTCAGTCATAGCCGGACTTCATTTATGTTACTGCATTAACATTTTATTGTAGCACCTTTACTTAACAATTGCAAATAGACACCCAGCCATACTTAACTCGCAAGAAAAAATAGTTTAAAGGAAGGGAGAAAGGACGAAGAAACAAACAGAAGGAACAGAGAAGGAAGCAAGGAGATAAGGGAAAGAGAAAATAATGAAACAGAAGGAGAAACAGAGAGAGAGAAACAGGAAGAAGGAAAAGATATTAAATTAAAGAGAGAGAAAGAGCACGAGAGAGAGAAAGTGATAAAGCAAGAAAAAAGGAAATAGAGATAATGAATAGAGAAGAAATGAAACAGAACGAGGGAAATGAAGTAAGGAAGAAGAAAATATAAAAGGAAGGGAGAAAGAAACAAAACGTGGGTGAGAAAGAGAAAAATCGGAAAGAGAAGGGAAATGAAAGCATAGGGAGAATGCTAAAGAGAGATAACAATAGGGAGAGGAGGATATAGTTGAAGGAAAGAGAAAAATATACGAAATTAAAATTTACTTACGAGCATAGCCCCGAGGAGGAGAAGCGCGTTTACTGAAAAAATCAAAGAAAACTAATATTAATATTACATATATGAATTTAATATCCATTTAACTTCTATACTCATATAATGTTCGTTAGAATATCGAAAAATAATCTTTAAAGATGAGATAAACTATATCTATAAAAATCTATGTATGCGTGTATATACAGGGTGTTTTCGGGCTGATAATACAAACTTTCAGGGATGATGGAGAAGGGCAAATGTATCGTATCAATTTGAGATAAGGAGCCCTGGTCCGGAAACGACTTAGTCGAAAGATATAAGCGAAAATCGGTGTATGAAGATGTAATACTTTTATTACCTGCACAAGTTTCACAAGCTGCTACATTCACAACAGTTGTTCAAAGTGGCGTCCCCCAGCTTCGCTGCAGACATGACATCGTCGCACAAAGTACTGACGTACCCGTTGGAACAACCTCGGGGTCGTTCGAACAATGTCACATTCAGCGAGAGTTCCTGTCAGGAGATCCTCTTCAGTCTCGACAGGTGTCTGGACAAAACTTTGTGCGACGATGTCCTGCCTGCAGTGAAGCTGGGGGACGCCACTTTGAACAACTGTTGTGAATGTAGAAACTTGTGTAGGTAATAATAGTATTACATCTTCATACACCGATTTTCGCTTATAACTTTCGACTAAGTCGTTTCCGGACAAGGGTTCCTTATCTCAAATTGATACATGTGCCCTTCTCCATCATCCCTGAAACTTTGGATCATCAGCCCGGAAACACCCTGTATGTATGTTTGTTCTGGCATAACTCTCGAACGCCTGGAGCGATTTCAACCAAACTTGGTACACATATCACTTGCAATGTTTAATTAAAAAAAAGAAGATATCTCAGAAGTGGCAGATTAAAATTTTATTGTATTTCAATGTAATGCTATTCAATGAAGTAAGAATTCATTCTGAAACAAAATCTTAGCATCTTGTGTGAACGAAGGCTGACAAGACTTGGACTAACTACACTCGGGAGTATACGTAGTACTGCATGAAACCATTTTCGTGACAGAAATCGTATACACGTATGTGTAAAATATCCGTCCTGGTAGTTTCAGCCCACAAACATCTATGTCATTTTCATTTATCGCTGTATTGATAAGAGACTAAACTACATTTTAACATGGAGATAATTACTATATTTACTTATGTTTCAATTTCAATGCGTCTTTCACATCACGACCCATATTTGAGGACCCAATACCACAGACAAATTACGGTTTTTCTTGTACTACTGGGCTTCGGGAGTATACCGCTCGTTTTGCCTGTTCGAGCGTTATTCGCTCGAGCGAAGAAGCTCTAAGTTCCGTACGCTATCTAGCGTCATCTGTGCGAACTATTTGGCGCTCGAGCGAAATCATCTCGCTGCAGTACTCGTACTCTACTCAGGAGGGTTCATGTTTTAGTTCCATGACGTACCTGGTGCATGAGTTGAATTATTCACATACACAGGAATGAAAAACTGTGCTATAGTGTTGTACAGCAGTGTGCATAAGCATTACCAGGCAAGATGTCCGTCATTATTTTCAATAATTTTCTCTTGCATCTTACACATTTTTTAAATTTAATTTTTGTTATTTAGCGTCGCTTTTCTGCCACTTTAGGATAATCGCGACAATAAAGATGGTGATGATATCACAGCGCGCTACGACCCCAGGGATCCCGTGTTCGAATCCCCGCCCGGGCATGGGTGTCCTTTGTGTGTCGCTAGAGCAATCAGCATCAAACGTATAGGGCCCGAAGTCAGCCACTGTTGAAAATGAATGCTGGGATGGTACTTTCAATGAAGATCATGGGCACTTCCTCCCACTTCCCTGTCGCCCTCGTCTCTCCGTCGTGGTGACCTAATAGACACATACCTGGTATGTTTATTTCCGAGTGCGTCTGGGTCCACCAAATGGTGGCTGTAGTGTTGTCATCTTTCGCCGTGATGGTCACTTTCAGGTCCATGATGATTGGGATCTGCAATGACGGCGATGAAGACTTTTATGCACAAGAATAGAACATAAAATCTTGTACACAAATCGTTAACTTATTCTGGCACATGTTATCCCATTAACTGGACATAGGCTATCAGGCCCGTAGCCAGGATTTTATTTCGGGGGGGGGCTAATCCCTTATCAGCACGGGCGTCGCCAGAGATATTTGTGGGGGGGGGCAGGCCACTGATAAAACTATTAGTTGAAATAATATTAATAATAATTATTATTATTACCACGGTTATAATTGTAATTTTTACAATAATAACTATTATAAGTTATTAAAAATAAATCATTTTAATCCAAATTTACTGTTGTTGTTATTGTTATTGTTATTATTATTATTATATACATGGAGAGACTTTGCAACTCGATCTACAACTGTTGTCCATTATTTTTCCTACATTTTGTAGTTAGTGTACTGAAATCCATAGTTATTGTATTTTGTTATTCCATTTTTACGTATTCCGTTAAAAAAAGGCTTTAAAAGTTTATATTGTGGGACCTCCCACAAAGAAAACTATAAATTTTGGAAGCTGTGGATCTATTTATTATTTGTATTAAATGGTAGAATTTAAAAATAAAACCTGGTTCCTGTATTATGCACTAAACGTTTTTCGATCAAATGTTTAATCCTGCTAACGAAGTAAAATTAATTACCACTCTATACTTTTTAAATGAGAAATTTGTAGGATTTCGGGGGGGGGGGTGGCTTCAGAACCCTTCGGCTTCCCCTGGCTATAGTACTTTACATTTAAATCGGTATTTCAAGGTCATGTTGTCTAGCGCCGCCTTCAGTGTTGCCAACTCAGCAATTTTCTCGCAAGATCTGGGGGTCTGTTTGAAATACGAATTAAATTTGCTTCTTAAGGGGAATGCCTTCCATTGATAGAGGTAGAGGTTTATAGTCATGAACATGAAACGCATATAACAAGTGCACTCTTTAGAGGAGACAAGACTATTATTATTAACATTTGCGGGAATAAAACATTAAAATGATGTAAAACTACATATACATTTTCTCACCAAATATTGTTAACCCTCGATATTCAAAAGAAGGGGGGGCCTTGAGCGCATAGATTATCACCTACGATACATCTGCAATCCCCACCACCGACAAAGAGAGGATAGATGGGAAGAGGTGCTTCCTTGAAAGTTGTATAGAAGCATTAGACAAAGGATAATAATAATATCCAATTAACATTGCGTGTTAATCAGGCGTGCCTAATAGCATTGAATTTATAATTGGGCTCGCGCTAGTCTTTGATGCGAGTTGTCTGGGCCTTGAATCTGAGTGAGAACTACAAAATTTCGGCATTTGCCCACCACAGTGAGGACAAAAAGTAGTAGAAGGCTCCGACCAATTGAAAGCCAGAAAACAGCTGCGATGGGACTCGAAGCGCTGACCACGTACACCCAACGAAAGCCAATTAGAAATTAGGATAAAGTAAAGGTCATGCTTACGTACCATGCACAACATGGCGACAATTATGGTTCCTGCCCGGGGTGATCTACCGAGAAAGCTGATTTTCTGCGGCTTGGGCTGGTGAAAGACTTTCTCCTCGGCCTCTGCCTCCTTCTCTATTGGCACTTTCACCGGCTGCTTTAATGGAGTGTGGCCTCTCTTGTTCGCAGACATTTTGCTGAAATTAACAATTGGACACACACAAAGTGAATACTCCAATATTACTAATTTTACGTTTCTCTTCTGCCTTTTAGGCAATGAAGATGAATGATGATTACATGCAATTGATGAATGGATACTCACAAAGAGACATGAATAAGCCGGGACTCGAAACTAGTACCCTCTGTCGTGAGATCACGAGTCTCGAGTGCCACACATATTGCCTACAACTCACAAAAACCATAATAATTTTTCATTAATGCTTCTTGTTTATGGAAGTGCAGTTGTTTACTAATTATAATAATTACGAAGGATGATCGAAAAAAAAAGGTTACAAAGCCTATTATGACGTATGTGTTAGACATAGCTGGAAGATCAACACACCTGATGATGGAGGGCACTCAACACTAGTCCTCGATGTAATCATCTTTTTTGTTCAAGCACTTGTCACAACGGTAGATGAGGTTTTCCATACCGGTTGCACAGAAATCCGCGTCAAGTTCTCGTAGCCACCGTGAGGCAGCTCTTTTGACATCATCACATGTCAGATAATGGTGGCCAGCCAACCAAATGGTAGTCCCAGCTCAGCTGATATTGAGCGAAATGTTTTTCTTCTGTCCTCACGAATACACTCATTCACATGAGAACAGTTCAAGTCAGTGGTTGAGGTACTGGGCCTACCGCTGTGTCCAGGGTTGTCATTAACAATACTGGTCATTCCTTCGTTGAAGCCACGACACCACTTCGCTACATGTTGCCTTGAAATTGTCCCCTCTCCATACACCTCCACAATCTGCCTACGAATGTCAGCATGTGTAGTGTTTTTGGCCCACAGGAACCGCACCTCTGCCCTCACTTCTACTCTTGACCAATTTTCTAGACGAGTCACCATTTTAAATGTCCACTTCTCGGGTATATATGGTCAGAATCCGAAGTCCTCAAACTCGCAACAAGACAAACATGTTATTAATTTACACATAAATTTTCGTTACGTTACAGTGAATAAAACTAAAGTTATATGCTTTGTAACATTTTTTTCCGATCATCCCTCGTACATAAATTACCACCATTGCCAGCCAATTGCACACTGTCACTGGCATGAGTGTCTTGAATGACATTCAAAGGCCCACCATGTTCATTTTGCCTTCTATTTACGTAACATTCATATTTTTATGAACCAAATTAATAGAAAAATATTTGGAACACCCTAGGGAACAATGTAATTGATTTTCAATTTTTTTTAAAAAAAATCACAGCAAAAAAATCGAAAAAATAGACAGCCCCTTCGGGTTAAGACAGAGATACAGTCACGGACATTCTGAGTTGTAACGATTCCATTGAAAGTTAATGGGTTGTTACAACCAGAAGTGTCCGTGACTATACAAATATGTCGGTGGATCAGTAGCAGATGCCCTTGATGGTTAGGTATCCAAAAATGTTATAGCACCAGTGCATCGTTGTTGAAACAGTAATTTTTTAAAGTTTTCCATGATGGAGAGAAAGCGAAAGATACCTTATGTCTTACTCATCATTAAAAAATTCTCTTGGGAAAATGGACCTGAAGATAGTCCTTAACCTTCAATTTCTACCATGAAATGCGTATATTGGAAAGATCATTTAGTTGTTAATTTCTTAGAGTGGATGCTTACCTCAAGTCTGCTGAACGCAAGTGTCGTGTGATGTCAACTGTCACTGGTTTAGCCAAGTGAACATCGTCCAATTGTTTACTTCCGGGCGCTGTGGAGAGTGTGCGTTTGAGCTAACCGTTTCGTGGCCCTCCAAGAATCCATCCGCCACTGGTCACCGGGCAACTCTAACAATGTAGATGCTTCATTGTTGATGACATTGGTTTGTAAATGGGAACAGTTGAACTGATGCTGTTTGTCAGTAAAGTACGAAAGGTTTACAGTCATTTCTGTAGGATTGTTTCAAGGTGACACGTGTCTCTTGTCATCCCGGTCTGAAAGCTCGGTTAGGCGTTGAACAGTCTCCGGCAGTGGCGAAGCGTGACATTTTTACGTAGTCATCGGAAGACTTGCCAAACGTCACGGTCAATCTTTCAACCGTGGAGGGGGAGGGGGATTTCTACCTTGATAATGATGATAACAGTGTTCGTACAGAAGTAGACATGGCATTCATTTTCTTCTACGTTGTATATGATCGTAAAATGAGGAAGACGAAACTTTCTTAAATTCTACCCGAAAAATGGAAAAATTGTTAAACGTCTCTCTCCAAAATCCGGGTAGTAAAATTTCCTAATCGAGATTTTAAATTTTCTGGAATCCTGATGTTGTTGACCATCCCTGGTGTGAAAGTAAGATATGTTAGGGAAAAGGTTCTGTCTAAGTATGTATGTCTGTCACCTCGAGAACAAAAATCTTGATCAGTCTTGTCATTCATAAGCATAGTAAACACAAAAAAACATTGAAGTACTTCGTGTTTTGTGAAGTAAGAACATTATTTTCAGAAAACGATATTTGAACCGCAGGATCATAAGAAAGAAAGAAATTGAAAAGGAGAAATACTGTGAAGGAAATACAATGGATCCAGAACTGCTCTCCCCCCCCCCCAGCTCTTTCTAGCACTAACTGTGGGGAAATTTATGCATTTGCTTACTTATGACGTCACTGAAAGCCTGCCGTGTTTGTAAACAAGGGGGCTGAAAAAAAGGCCTCTTATGACCAGACCTTCAAGAGCGGGGGAAAAGCGGTCGAAGGACCTTGGATTCACAGATACCACCCTGCCACCTACATAGATGACAAATTAATTGATTGGTTGATTGATTTGGTTTATCTCACTTGCATTTCTGCCACTTTTGGCTAATCGCAACGAGAATGAATAGATGATATGACGAAATTGAAGATGGGACACTCACAAATAACAGCCACGCCCACGCCAGGATTCGAACTAGGGATCCCTGATGTCGTAGCTTGCTGTGATAACCACTCTGCCAGGGAGGTCAGCTGGTGACGAATTAAATGGTCACACTCAGCACAACAAATGCACGAACTTCCTTAAATGTACGTAATACACCACAAATAAATACATGCACTATAATGTACGCCAAACACCAACATTCTTCTGCTAAGCATCACATAAAAATATACAACCAAAGAGAAATGTATACATCAACAATACCTTTACAATAAAGTATGAATTTCCCTGTGGTACAACTTTTGTCTCGTGACTGCCACATGTACCTTTTACCAACAGTCGAAGCTTGGAAGAGAATGCGATTAAGATTTTGTCTTTAATAAGATTGTTTTAGTGTAACTTACAGTGCCATAAGTAGACTATGTAAATTATATGCAATGTAATGTAATCTACGCATGGACTACCTACGTGTAGACAAGTCGTGGCAGTGGTGTGGTGATGTTCTCAAAATTGTAAGCAATTGTAATAATAACCGCATAATTAACCAGCGCCTTCTCAGTAGAACTGCAACCAGTTCAAGAACAGGGTTGGCAAAATTTGTGTTTTTTTTAAAAAGAACAAAACAAACTGTTTTTTTTGTTTAAAACATGTTTTTTTTGTTTTAAACATAGTTTTAAACATGAGTTAAAAAAAACATGTTTTAAACATGTTTTAAACAAAACAAATTCAACCTTTTCCCAGCAAATTATAGTTAATGTCGTTAAAGAGAAAAAATACTCATTTTTATGAGTACAATGGCGACAAGGACAGTTTATTTACCTTTGGAGATAAGGTTTACCATACAGCAGGGTCGGGGTGTGCAGTACAGAATTTTTTGGGTCGGGACGGGAAATTCTTTAAATCCCGACATTCGGGACGGGGAAAATTCTAAATTTCCCGAAAAAGTCGGAAAATTTTCGGGACGGGATGTGTTCGAAATTTCCCAAAGCTCTTGAAATCTCGTATTCTACCCGTAATTTCCATCTTAAGTGCTTGTTTTTGCACTTCTGATACAAAACCACAACGCAGAGAACGTCTAGAATTGACGACGTTTTAAAATGACCATTCGGAATTTCCAGACTGCTTGGGATCCCAAAAAGTCGGGAAGTCGGGATCGGGACGGAAATTTTCTTTCCCGATCCCGGTCCCGACTTTTCGGGATCTCGCACACTGCAGGCATAGGCGCCGTCTCCATGGGGCTTGGGGGGGGGGGCTCAAGCCCCCCCAATATTAACAATGTGGGGGCAGAGCCCCCAAATAATTTTGCTTAAGAGGATCTAATGTATTATTTTGCTTCTCTTGTAAAGTTTACTCTGAATTGTGCCACATGAACTTAACTTTAAATAAACATTTAAAATTTTCTAAACCATCAACTTTGGGATACTGAAACCGCTAAACCATCAACTTTGGGAAGTCTATGACCAGAGACAGCAAAACGCATGATTTATTACTAGTATATACTAAGTATGTAATTATGAGTATTGTTAAAATGTTTACTAAAAAGGAGTTTCAAAAGACGATGTGCATGAACTAGGGTAGTGGATGGGACGTTCGGGCTACAAATGGCTCTCGCATGACATTCAGAACGAGATCATTGATATAAAAGGGAGATCTGTTTTGCGCTCCGTGGTAACAGATAATAAAAGTCGGGAATATTTTGCTATTATGGTTGACGAAACTTGTGACATATCCATCCGTGGACATTTAATATTCTGCATTCGAACTGTGAATAAAAAAATGATATTTTTGAGGAATTCATGGGCTTTTATTAGGGGTGTGCGGGATGGGATCGGGACGGGAAAAATTTCCCTACTGAGTTGGGAAATGTTCAAAATTTCCCGAAGCTCTGAAAATCTCGAATTATACACGTCATTTTCACTTTAAGTGATTTCTGGATTAAAAACTAACAATTTACGGTAAGTTCCAGAAATTGACAATGCAGAAAACGTCGAGAAATAACGACATTTTCAAATGAGCATTCGGTATTTCCCGACTGCACGGGATCCCGAAAATTCGGGAAATCATTTCCCGAAGTCCGGATCGGAACGGGACATTTTTTTCCCGATCCCGGTCCTGACTTTTCGGGGTCCCGCACACCGCTAGCTTTTATGAGATTCCGAACACTGAGGCCAAAACTTAAAAAACGGAGAGAGTGAGTCATTCATTAATTTATTTCAGTGAGCAGAGCCCCCCCCCAATAATTTTGACAAGTCGGCGCCCGTGACTGCAGGGACAAAAGTTGTGGGTAATAGCCCCCCTTTTTCCGCCACTACTGAAGTAGGTTAGGATTTATATTCATCTAAATTTCAAGAAACTAAATATTAGAGAATTCCTATCCTGGTCCTGAAAAAATCACGGTGAAATATTTCCTGCTGCCTGAACAGTTTATATAGCAGAAAACAACCTGCAGTGTCATAATAGATTCTCCAGATGAATTTTTTCAAAGTACAAAATTATGTTACCAAAAGTAAGCATCTGCGCTTCATTCAGTTATACAGACCAATGAATCGTATCGCAAAAAAAAAAAAAAAAAAAAAAAAAAAAAAAAAAAAAAATCACGTCATGATCAAAATCACGCATTGGGCCCGTTCCGAAAGTCGCACGAGTTTAACGCGTTAAACGAGTTATGGTAACTGGCCGTTCCAGAAGTGCTTCCGTGCGTTTCGTGAGTTTCATTATGCTGTCCCAAAAGTAGCATTCCGTGCGTTTCGTGCAAGAACGAAATTCACCAAACGCACGGGCCAGGAGGCTGGTTTGTTCCGTGAAAATCGTCTGCTCCTTGCAGACAATGTGCGTGCTGATTGATTCAAACTGCACTAGTTCGGAAAATGTATTATAATTTTAACAGATAGCGATATGAAGCAACATGCACAAAATGAGTATGCCTTGACCGTTCTTAGAATGTGATTAAAATGAATAACAGTGTACATAATAGAGTTTATTTTTGCCATAAGGACATTCCTTCCGCTGACGCCATGCGGAAACTTTCTCTAAACAAAACGCTGCGCCTGCGCTTTCGCCTTGAGTGTCCCATAAGTTCGTAAAATAACTGGTTTCACCAGATTCACGAGCCCAGTTATTTTCGCTGAATGCGTTCGTTTCGTTAAGACTTTCGGAACGCACCCATTGTGTATTTAGATATTAGTTTCCATTTCAAGCTTCCACCGGTCTCAAACTTACAGGACGATACGAAACAAGGAACTGAGAGGTTTCGATTTCTACAGTAAAGCACGGGTCTTTCTTGTCGCACAACAATTTTGCTACCTTGTGCATACATAGCAAGCCTGTCTAACCTAACAACATAGGCATTTGGCCTAAAATTAAAAAGCTTTCTCCCGTGACGTCAGAACATAAGGTTGCTCAAGTGTTGTGCGATAAGTGAGACCTGTAAAGCACGGATTAATTGACACAGATTAAATGAAAAACAGGGTTGCCAAACAAAAAAAATTATCACAGACTATAAAATATCTACCACCAAAATGTGTTTTAAACACTTGTCAAAAAAACATGTTTAAAACACATTGTTTTAAACGTTTAGAACATTTGTAAAAAAAACAAAGCCGTGTGTTTTAAACGTTTAAAACAAAGTGTTTTAAACACTTTTGTTTTAAACATGCCAACCCTGTTCAAGAATAATGAATTTCACAAAAGTCTTCATCAGAGGCACAATAACTAGTAGATTATTCATATTTACCTGAGAATGGAATAACAGAGTGCAAAGCCGTAGCATGTACATACACTCCTTTCACAATCAGCTGACTTCCAATCATATAAGGAGAATGACAAGTGTTACATTATCTGCATCATTTCCCAGTTTAGTGTTGCAACGTGTCCATCACTACAGACAGTTTCATAAATAACGTTGCACTCTTATCATGAAAACCTTAATTTTCTTTTGTTTTTTAACTAGTAGAGGTTTCTGCATGTAGGGTTGCGCAAGTATGCTGCAATTTAGGGAAGACCCATTGCTGATCCACATGTATTTTCAAGTCTGAATTAGTGCCCGTATATCTCAAGAGGAGGAATGTTTGGAATCTATGTGCAGTCACTTACGAGCCACCGCGAATTTCTTTCTACCCATCTGCGTGCGGTCTGAGGGCATCGGCGAACTTCCTCCTCTACTTGTAAACTTGCTGGCATGGTAAGCATGCATAGACACACTGAATTTTCATTTGCCCAGTGGCGTGGCGTGACTTTTTCAAAGATGTTACCCCCCAACCCCGCACCGAGAAAAAAGACCATGTCTTCCATCTAGCCACAAACACTCCTAGCAAGAACTACCACTCATGAGACAGTTACCGCGAAAATCCAACGAATAGTGGTCGAGCCTTGTCAATTCTTTATCTCTTGTTTCTTTGCAATTGCGGTGGAAAGGGGGAGAAGAATAACCACACATTTCTAGGGTCAGTTTGACCTTTGTGTGGTGAACAGACGACAGAACTCCCCTCCTCCAGTGACAGTCAATGTGGAAGGGAAGCCCAGCTGTACGTACTACTGTTGCCAACTTAGTATTTTGGAGCAAGATTTGTCCAAATCACGAAAAGCACCAAGGAACTACGTATCTTCTCGTCTTAATACCTAACTGGTCTCAGTTGTAGTTAAATCCAGCCTTGGCTTGGCAGTCTACCTCTAGTTGCTTCACAGAAATCGTATCCCCATTTCAGGCGGGATTTAGCTCTTTCTGCCAATGCAATGTGACAACACTGGCCTGTGTCCGGCAGGTCTCACCGGACCAACAATGGATTAAATTTTAATAAAAACTTGCTGTGTTTTAGAAGTTTCCACCAAATATGTGAAATTTACCAGAATAGAACATTTGCTCAGGTATGTACTATATATATATTTTTTTTTCAATAAAACGTGTATACTCATGCGCCGAACTTCATATGTGCGCCTTACTAGAACAGCATTTTGTGATGGTGTGATGAAGACAAGGGTCATTGGCCTCCCTAAATCCAATCTCTGTTTGTGTGTTTTGCTTTTTACTGACGAAAATCTTCAGTTGCCAACTTTAACATAATTTTAGCTTTCATCTCAAAACAAAAAAAATTGGCTTGGTTTAGCAATAAAATCTAAATCTTCCAAAAAAGCATTTAAAAGTTATTGATTTTATTGTTTATTGATTTGGTTTATTTTACTTCGCTTTTCTGGCACTTTTGGCTAATTGCAAAGATCGGGATGAGTGATGATATGATGAAATTTATGAATGGACACTCACAAACAGCCATGCCCAGGCCGGGATTCGAACCCGGTACCCCTGGCGTCGTAGCATATAAAAGTTACATTGATTAACATTTTATACATACATAGGAACATGGGTCAAGGATACTATTTAATTATTAATAATAATAATTCTTTAGATGAAGGGGAAAAATGGTCGAAAATGGGAAATTTTACCCCTTGGAAAGGGAAATTGTGATTACAGATTGTGGCAACACTGGAGCACACTTACCCCAAAGTCTTTCCCCGCTATTCCTTTGCATTGGCGCCGTCCCCTCTTGTTACCTCTTGAGGGTAGCGGTACGGCTTGCCTCTTCGCTTGTGTCGGCTGCAGAAGAAAAAAATGTCCTCTGCAATATCTACTCGACGGCAACGCTATTGGTTAACGTGTATTTAACAATATTGTCATTTTATTGAAGCAACTTTTTAATTCTTTACATTTTGCTGTTACGTGCGGTAACACCGGTTATATGCACGCCACGCCGCTGCATTTGACGTAGAATATCTATAAGTTTTAGGTTTCCAGAGGGCAAGAAACCACATCGCTGTATGACAATAAAAATAATACATTGTCATAACTACATTTGAAAATGGTTAGGCTAAGTCCAAAGTTCCACATTTGTGCTATATCTATAATAATTTAGTCATATGATTACTCAAAATTTATTCATATAATGCAATTAAATGTCTGAAATTATTATTTAAACTAATTTTATTAAATATGATGTTTAAAAAAGCCAATTTGTATATAATGACAAAATTATCGAATTGTGCAATATGTTGAATCCGTATTCATAACAGTTATTTTTGACTGACAATATGAAAAAACAAATATCTTCAATCATATGTGTTCTTTCAGGCAAGCAAGATAAGTTACATTCAAATTTATAATTAAATTTATTGAAATTATGTACATTTGCATTGACATCAAGGTTTATATACAAAGGTCAACTCTTTAAAATTGTTCAATGTTTAATATGATGTCATACTTGGTATTTTGTACCAACATTCAAAAAATAGTAATTGTAATCATTAGATAAGTATATTGTGATATACATAGTAAAATAGCTGTAACAGAGCAAATATGTACATTTACAACACAAACATTCAAGCTGTTAAGCACTTATGGACAAAAATATAAAACAAAAACAATTGAAGATAACACATACTAAAAAATCTGGCTTGAACTAGTTGCTCTAATACTAGTTGTCTGTGACTTTTAAAAAGAATCTCAAGATGGATGGTACATGAGTAAAAATGTGACGATTGGTGAAGGTTTGATATCATTAAAAATCTGGATCTTTTGAAAGATTATACTTGATAAGTTAATCTTTAATAGTTTGTTGAAACTATATAGAGACATTTTGTTGATAACAGAAGCTTGAAAATGCTTTTATAATGGAATAATCTGTATAACGAAAAAGGAAAGCTTTGGAACTGGTGTAAATTGCCTAGTTTAATAATTGAGAGCAGGAAATTATTATCTGCTGGCATCAGCATTAACTAGCTAGTAAATGAATATTGCAATTATCTAAAATGAAATGTTATGAGAAATAAGACTAAGTGAGTGTAATATTTTCTGCATTTTGGATGTGAACAAGCCAAATGTGAAGTTTTGAAAATTGAAGGAAGCCATCTTGTGGACCTGATTGAGGAACCTGACATGTTGAGTGTGCTCAGATGTAGAACTGACGCATGCCCAAATATTTAGAGAAGGACTTGCTCTGCCTCGCAAGGAGACAGTAAAGAAGTGTTTTCTTCATATAAATGTTCTTTCAAATAATTGCATAATTTGATGCTATTGTAATTTTTGTTGTTTCTAGTTTTTTTTAAATTTTTATCAATATAATAATTATAAAGTTATCAGTATATGTAAATTTAAATTTCCTTTTCAATATAGCACCATAGCTACCTATTGTGCTGATACTGAGTTTGAATTATACTGACAAAGTCGTTATATATTTAAGATTATGAGACGTCAGGTGATTAGTTGAAAAGGTTCAAGCTTATAATAATCTTTGTATTGTTTTGCTTCTTGTTCTGGTTTCTGAGGTTAGGTGTTTTTACCTTTAAATATGTCAGATCCAAATGGTGATTTCTGCTTGGCAGATGTTATGGCTGCTCTCAATGCTATCAAGGATGGCCAAACAGATCTCAAAGCTAATCAGGAGGATCTCAAAGCTAATCAGGACAAGACTAATGCTCAATTGACAGAGCTGAATGATATTATTAAAACTAGTATCTCAGAAGTCAGAGTGTTCAGAGGTGAAATCGAAGCTACTTGTACAGAGCTTAGAGAAGAGATCAAAGATGAACTCAAGGTGGGCGAAAATACAAAAATGGCGGCTATATGTGTGGAAAGAGCCCAGTTAATGTCAACCTCAGATAAGTTAGAGGAAATATATGATATGTCCAGGCTTCTGCAAGAACAGGGAGATAAAAGTGAAGAAGATGCAATTTATGTCAAAGAACAAAGTATCTTGAAACTAGGAGAGACTTACAAGAAAGATGGCAAAGCAAAAGAACTGTCTGAACTTATTAAGCAGACGAGACCCTTCCTCTGCACCATTAGTAAGGCAAAGGCAGCAAAATTGGTTCGTGCTCTGGTTGACATGTTCTTGGATCTGGAAGCCACCATTGGCAGTAAAGTTCAGTTGTGCAAGGAATGCATTGAGTGTACAAAACAAGATAAAAATACTATCCTCGGGCAGTATTTGGAAGCCTGCCTAATAGCTTTGTATTTTGACACTGGAATGTTTACTGAAGCTCTTCACTTAGGATCGACCTTATTAAGAGAACTGAATAAGTTTGATGACAAAATGTTATTGCTAGAGGTTCAACTTCTAGAAAGTAAAACTTACCATGCCTTGAGTAATCTTCCAAAAGCACGTGCAGCACTTACCTCAGCTCGGACTACAGCTAATTCAATATATTGCCCTACAAAACTACAAGCATCGCTTGATATGCAGTCAGGCATTCTTCATGCTGCTGATGAGATAGACTTCAAAACAGCATACTCTTACTTCTATGAAGCATTTGAAGGCTATGATAGTGTGGAAAGCTCAAAGGCTTTGACTGCATTGAAGTACATGCTGCTGTCTAAAATAATGTTGAACACACCAGAAGATGTTCAGCAGATCATAAGTGGGAAACTGGCTCTGAAGTATGCCGGAAGTGCAATTGAAGCTATGAAGTGTGTTGCTCAAGCAAGTCTTAAGAGATCTCTGGTAGACTTTCAGGAGGCTGTGGATCAGTTTAAAGAAGAACTGGAAAATGATCCAATTGTTCGAGCACATTTAGACAGCCTTTATGACACAATGTTGGAACAAAACCTTTGTCAAATCATCGAACCTTATTCTCATGTTCAGGTGGATTATGTTTCAAAATGCATTAAGCTACCTGTAAACCAAGTAGAGAAGAAACTTTCACAAATGAATTTGGACAAGGAGTTTCACGGTATTCTAGACCAAGGTGAAGGGGTGTTTCCCCAAAGTGTTCCAAATGTCCAGTGGAAGGATAGAATAAGGAAAGGCACCAAATTTAAATTGAAAGAAATTAATAAGACTGTTTTCACCAATTGCCCAGGTGCAAGGAGGAAAGTAACAACCCATCCTAAACATGTTCGTAAAAGAACATTCCGGCAGAGATGTTTGAAATTATGGAGGAGAAAATTTCGTCTAGAAGCATTCCATGCTTACTCCTCACATATTTGTACTTTGACTGTGATAACATACTTGATCATGCATCGTACACATGTACGCAGAAGATGTCACGATGATGTCATGAAGTTAAAGTTAACTTCAAATTTGTAATGTCTTAGACTTACATTTTAATCATTTGATTACTTACCTGTAATGTATCTTTTCAAAGGCATTGTTGCAGTGCGCAGACATGTCTTACTATATTATATTAGATATGTGACTGAAAATTACTTGATCGGTAAAGATTGTTACATACTTACAATGCTTATCATTTATGATTAAGTTTAGAATTACAGTAATATGAACTATGAGTGTTGTAACATTCTTATGTGGTTGCATATATTTGGAAAAAGTATGTTATGAAACACATAGTTTTATTAGTATGTGAATTAGAAACATACAGTTTAGCAAAATAACTTTATTGTGTACATGTAACATCTGATACTAAGAGTTATCTTGAATACTTTCACTATGACAGTATCAGTGTATGTTTTAGTTTGGATATTGTCGATGGAGTAAGATCAGTGGTTACATAGCTTGACATGTTGAGTCATGAATATAGTTCTGTTTCAATGCTGAAATGAATCAATCACATACGCAAACCCTAAAATTGAAAAATATTATCAAAGATTCTTTGTTTAAAGAAAAGAATTACACTTTACTTTGTTCTGTGTGAACATAAAGTATAACTTTGTGACCTAAGGATAGGTTCACATGCTTCCGATATCATGTGAAGTAAAGACATGTCGACTTTGAAGTGTTATAAGGGGATGTTGAAGAAACCGAAGACAGGTTTCATCCAAACACAGAAAAGTCTCGGAGCATCAAGCCTTAAAAGGTTCAAAATAATAATTTGGAATTTAATATCCTTTACCTCAGATTGCACGGTGATGGTAGGGGAGTAGTTTGAACACTCACACCCGATGGTAACCTGTTGTCTAGGTGGAGTAGTAGTATATTAATAAAGGGGTTCATGCATATTTATTCAATTTGTTCAGCAGCCTGATTCTTCTGTTGGAATACACTGTTAACAATAAAGGTGCGGTAATTTGGGCACACGTGTTAACATTTGACCACATGTGAGCTGACAACTTATTATGATTGTATACCCATCTGACTTTCAAAGATTTTTAATTTTAACAAAGATTGATTTGATGTACATCCTGAAATATTGTTGCAGGATAATTTAATCTATACTTACCATCCACAGAGTAAAGTAACTCTAAGGGTTGGTTGGTTGGGAGTTTCTTATTGACTGAGTGTCAAGGGTGGTATATAAGACCTCAGTTCTTTACTTTTTCGTTCTTTGTATATTAATTTTAGCATTATGAAATTGCTTATGCGAACATGTTGTTTATTTTGTTGGTTTGAAGGACAAAAGATACTTCTTCATTCCACAACCATACCCATAAGGGTTGGTTGGTTGGGAGTTTCTTATTGACTGAGTGTCAAGGGTGGTATATAAGACCTCAGTTCTTTATTTTTTAATTATTCATATATTAATTTTGGCATTATGAAATTGCTTATGCGAACATGTTGTTCATTTTGTTGGTTTGAAGGACAAAAGATACTTCTTCATTCCACAACCATACCCACAAGGGTTGGTTGGTTGGGAGTTTCTTATTGACTGAGTGTCAAGGGTGGTATATAAGACCTCAGTTCTTTATTTTTTAATTATTCATATATTAATTTTGGCATTATGAAATTGCTTATGCGAACATGTTGTTCATTTTGTTGGTTTGAAGGACAAAAGATACTTCTTCATTCCACAACCATACCCACAAGGGTTGGTTGGTTGGGAGTTTCTTATTGACTGAGTGTCAAGGGTGGTATATAAAACCTCAGTTCTTTACTTTTTTAATTATTCATATATTAATTTTGGCATTATGAAATTGCTTATGCTAACACGTTGTTTATTTTGTTGTTTTGAAGGACAAAAGATACTGCTTCATTTCACAACCATACCCATGAGGGTTGGTTGGTTGAGTTCTTCTTCTTAGGATGTGGGTTAAAGGTGGTACTGTGAGTCACAGTACTTTGTGCAGAATTTTTCTTTTGTCAGCTGTTAATGTCAAAATTTTCTCACTTTTCATGCTTCTTTCTTTGAGTCTGAAACATTAGTTCAGGTATGAAGTATTCCTCTGTAGAGTTTGCCTTAAGTTGATCTTCATGATCCGACATTGGTCTTCAATCATATTTCTTGATCCTTAGTTGTGTTGAACGGTGAAAAAATTTAATGTAACAAATATTCTTTGTTATTTGTATTTTGGAGTGCAAAAAATGTATAATATAATGTGATGGCATGTGCATAATAATTTTGAATGCTAAGATTTAGCTTTGGCTTGAAAAATATTTACTAGAGCACAAAGATTCCAAGAGTTGAATCGTAGGCTCAAATAGGAATGAACTTGACAAAGAGCAAAGAGATTCACGTGTTGATCCAAGCTTCAGTCAAGTAGTTGTTTCCTTTAAAAATGCTAGAATGCATTATGGCTCCAAAATGTGTTCACAAAGGGCTGAATAGTAAGTTCGAGCCGTGACGCTGCGAGTTTAGGAACAACAATTATTTATGATTTATAATTTTAGTGCGCACATCATAATTTATACATTTCTTGCATGAATTCATTTGCGATGTAAGAAATCTTATATTCAGCACTCCGTAAATCTGAGGATGTTTGCTTCTTGATGCAGGGACTTAGATTTTTGTCTTGTTAGCTGATCTTACCAGATAAATGGATGAATTCCCAATGGGAAACTTAGTTGGATCAGAGGTTACTTACTCTACATGTAGAAAATTATTATTAATATATTTTTTGGCTAAATAAAAATTAATATAGAAATTATGCTCCCAGGTTGAGAATGAAGTTCTGAATGGTGCTTCATTATTTGATAATAAATAATAATGTTATGTAGGTACATTGTTTATGTAAAAATGGTTACTTTACTGGATAATAATTGTTGGTATGTCGAACTTGATGTTTTTTGTTTTTCAATATTATTATGTACAAAAAATTCATTATGTGTAGTTGCACTGTATTGGTTCATGATGAACAAGTTCTTGTTGTATTGTTGGAAAACAAATATTCAGTCACACTCAATTGATTATAATGCTGAACATGTAAACAGATTGTAAATATAGAGGCATTGTATTAATTAGTATATGTTAAATGTCTCAGTAGGGCTCAGATCTGTTGTGGGTTCGTCCCTTGTTGAGCGCCAGTATGACAATAAAAATAATACATTGTCATAACTACATTTGAAAATGGTTAGGCTAAGTCCAAAGTTCCACATTTGTGCTATATCTATAATAATTTAGTCATATGATTACTCAAAATTTATTCATATAATGCAATTAAATGTCTGAAATTATTATTTAAACTAATTTTATTAAATATGATGTTTAAAAAAGCCAATTTGTATATAATGACAAAATTATCGAATTGTGCAATATGTTGAATCCGTATTCATAACAGTTATTTTTGACTGACAATATGAAAAAACAAATATCTTCAATCATATGTGTTCTTTCAGGCAAGCAAGATAAGTTACATTCAAATTTATAATTAAATTTATTGAAATTATGTACATTTGCATTGACATCAAGGTTTATATACAAAGGTCAACTCTTTAAAATTGTTCAATGTTTAATATGATGTCATACTTGGTATTTTGTACCAACATTCAAAAAATAGTAATTGTAATCATTAGATAAGTATATTGTGATATACATAGTAAAATAGCTGTAACAGAGCAAATATGTACATTTACAACACAAACATTCAAGCTGTTAAGCACTTATGGACAAAAATATAAAACAAAAACAATTGAAGATAACACATACTAAAAAATCTGGCTTGAACTAGTTGCTCTAATACTAGTTGTCTGTGACTTTTAAAAAGAATCTCAAGATGGATGGTACATGAGTAAAAATGTGACGATTGGTGAAGGTTTGATATCATTAAAAATCTGGATCTTTTGAAAGATTATACTTGATAAGTTAATCTTTAATAGTTTGTTGAAACTATATAGAGACATTTTGTTGATAACAGAAGCTTGAAAATGCTTTTATAATGGAATAATCTGTATAACGAAAAAGGAAAGCTTTGGAACTGGTGTAAATTGCCTAGTTTAATAATTGAGAGCAGGAAATTATTATCTGCTGGCATCAGCATTAACTAGCTAGTAAATGAATATTGCAATTATCTAAAATGAAATGTTATGAGAAATAAGACTAAGTGAGTGTAATATTTTCTGCATTTTGGATGTGAACAAGCCAAATGTGAAGTTTTGAAAATTGAAGGAAGCCATCTTGTGGACCTGATTGAGGAACCTGACATGTTGAGTGTGCTCAGATGTAGAACTGACGCATGCCCAAATATTTAGAGAAGGACTTGCTCTGCCTCGCAAGGAGACAGTAAAGAAGTGTTTTCTTCATATAAATGTTCTTTCAAATAATTGCATAATTTGATGCTATTGTAATTTTTGTTGTTTCTAGTTTTTTTTTTATTTTTATCAATATAATAATTATAAAGTTATCAGTATATGTAAATTTAAATTTCCTTTTCAATATAGCACCATAGCTACCTATTGTGCTGATACTGAGTTTGAATTATACTGACAAAGTCGTTATAGCTGGTGCATGTGTATGCAGGAGGGGTCATGTTTAAAATGACAAAATAGATGTTGTGAAGCTCACTTGATCAGTGTTGCAGCCTTGAGGTCGTTTTGTAAATACCAGTCGATACCTCATGGAAATTTGAGTCTTTTACAGTCTGTACTGTAATTCTTACGATACGATACTTACTATGTGATTAAAAATTATGGAAACTCGAGTTTGGACTCCAATTAAAATAAATAAAATTAACCCGTGTTTATCGTCGTGAAAAAAAAAGTGCCATTTTTGAGTTTTGCAAACGATCGCTCTCTTTGAAATTCTATAAATATAAAGCTTGTGGTTCGATCGTTATGAAATTTAAATACAGAGCATGGTAGAAAGGTTTTAAATACAATTCTTAACTTCAGAATTTTTTTTAAATCGGCCAAAACCCCGTTCTATTAAATTTTGTGAAACAACTTCTTAGTATTGCGCAGTTCTACAAATACGATCTTGGTCTTGCCTTGAAGCTCTTTGCATCTGTTTTTAAAAATCATTATCATTGCCAATAAACATTGTGAAACCGATTTTACACAGATTTTTATTCATGTAAACATGTGTGTTGAATGTGGCGACACCGGACGCAGTTTCTACGGTTTGACGGACATTTTAAATCGTTAATTTTTAATCGGATAGTAAATCACTTGAGCATTAAAATGCATTCCTTAACCCTTTAAGTCTGGATTTTGTTGAACAAGTTGCTACCCTCCGCATTGTGCTGCTGTAGTGCGGAAGGCATATATATATATACACACTTTATGTTTGTTTCAACTATATTCGATTTACTGTGGCGTATATAGTCATACAGACGTTTGGTGAGATATATCTAGCTGTAGTAGAAACAAGAAATAGTAGCAAGAGAGGAAGAAGATGAAAAGAAAGAAGAAGAAGGGAAAAATTAGTTTTGTCTTCTTCTTTTTCGTCTTTTTCCTCTCTTCCTACTATTTTTTGTTTCTACTACAGCTAGAACTATCTCACCAAACGTCTGTATGACTATATACGCCACAGTAAATCAAATATAGTTGAAACAAGCATAAAGCGTATATATAAGCCATCCACACTTAAGGTGTTAAGTAAATTCCTGTGAATACTTGTACAGCCACGGACGTTGTAACGAATTTATGGGCTTTCAGTATAATTGTTACAACCCAGAAATGTCATCTGCACAAGTAGTCTCTCGAGAGGGATCGACCAATGAAAGCGAGAGAGGGGAAATGAGTGCGTGGAGGAATATAAACATGACTGCAGCTACCAGCTGTTTGGCACTCACTTTCTCCCCTTATCTATCTTTACGCGCGGCGTTGCTCTACATACCTCTCGGATAAAGTATAGTCACGTTGAATTTCGCCTTGTAGGATTACGCACGGAGAACAATACCATATTTTATTTGCAAGCATTGCTTACAGTGCCGGGAAGGGTGCGAACGGGTGTTCTCGTACAGTCACGGACAGTTGTGGATTGTAACCACACCATTGAAAATTAATGGTGTAGTTATAAGCTAGAAGTGTCCGTGACTACATCTTATAGTCAGTTCAGCAGCCACTTACGCAGCCCCAAATTTCATTTCAATAGTAATAATAACAAAATAATAAGTGAATATCCATAAAAGCAAGTTTACTATGCAGGGTGTATCATAAGTAATAGCGCAAACTGACACAGGTGAAAGTACACGATAATAGAAGCAAAAAAGTCTCAGTAAACATGTCTGCAAACGAGCCGTTTTCGAGATAATTGCGAATGTGTGGTTACAAGCCGTCACTGATTGCATTTTGTAAACACCGAGTACTTTACTCCTTGCGCGTTCCGAGGTTTGCTCTTTGTTTACAAAACAGAACATTTCCAAGAGGTGGCGTTGTAATCAAACAGGATGGATACAATCAGTACACAGTCTAATCGTACTGTGGGAGTTACGTCAGTTGTGCTGTTCTGCGTAGTGAAAATTGAACCGAACAGCAACGAAGTGTACATTTTACCAACTAGGACGACGTTTACAAACAATGAAATCAGTGACGGCTTGTAACCACACCTTCGCAATTATCTCGAAAACGGCTCGTTCGCAGACCCATGTTTACCGAGACTTTCTTGCATCTATTATCGTGTACTTTCAATTGTGTCAGTTTGTGCTATTACTTATGATACACCCTGTATATGTAGTCCCTACTGCAATAAAGAGTTGTGCTCCTCTATGTGTGCTGGCATATTCATAGTGAAATCAATTCACAATTAGCCTATGGGTTCTATAACTATTGCTTTCTTTTAACTGCTGTTATGAACCAATATATTTTAAAGTAAATTTTTGCTGTAACATCATATATCACCTATCCATTTGAATTTTCAAACTAAACATAACATTTGCCTTGTCATGATTGTATAGATTGCAGAATAATGAGTAATATACACAGTTAATATTTACCTATTTACCTGCATAAATGTTATTTTACTAAAGAATAGAAAAAGCAACTATTTCACAGAAATTTATTCTCACACAACAAACAAGAAGCGACAGTCAGTGTAAGAAAAAAATTGCAATGGCCTTCGTAGCACCCCAACAAACCTCCCTCTTCTTCAAGGTTATTCTTCATTGGATCTTCTGATAATAACCACTGACAGTTATTATTCCATACAGATGGAAACCTTGAAATAAAGATAAATGTCAATACTTTACCCTAGAGAAATTCACTATATTAAGGAGCTATGTCCTGAAGGTGTTTATAGAACTACCAGCAACTAAAATTGATTGATTGATTGATTTAGTTTATTTTACTTCGCGTTTTGTGCCTCTTGGCTAATTTGTGAAGATGGGGATGAGTGATGAAATGATGAAATAGATGAAAATGGACATTCACAAACAACCATACCCGACCGGGATTCGAACCCGGGACCCTTGGCATCGCAGCGAGATGTGCTAACCACTCGGCCACAGGGTCGGGCACCAGCAACTAAAAGATAGAAAAAAATAATAGTTATTGTGTTAGTATAACGCTATTATTATAATTAAGCAAAAGTTATTTTTAAGTAATTTGAATATTAATATCTATGTACTAGATCTGTAGGACGTCGAAGACAATATTAATATTGAGCTGAAGGAAACTGTTAATGATGGTCAAGAATGAATTGATCTTGCCCAGACAATCTTCGGGTTTAGGAATGTCAGACTTGTTTTTTTGTTAGTACGTATATGTTCCCTAATTTGTATTTATGTTATTTAACGCTGCATTTCTGCCACTTCTGGATAAATCTGACAGCTAATACACTTTCAGGAGTTCTTTACGATCAAGTTTGGAAGTTACTACTGAGAAATCACACATTTCCGAACCCATGTTGATACAACCCTTTTTACTTCCCTACATGTGAGGAGTCCATTCCTGAAGTTTTGTTCATTATTTTCATTACACCCTGTATATAAGTGTGTGTGTGTTCTGGACAGGCTTGCAAACTTTAAAGAACAAAATTCCGGAAAATTTCTTTACAGCTTTCAAACTCTTTACATTAAAATATTCTGGAAGACGAATGCCCTAAATATCAGCTATTGTCTGTTTGTGGTCTTGCTACTGTGATTGCAAAATAGAATCAACTTGATCAAAACAATCTAGCAACCACAGTTTGTAAGTAAACAAAACAAAATCAACATACAGATACATAGACTCTTCTGAAACCGTAATCCTAAAACAAACTCTTCAAAATGAAACTTGACGTCGAACTTTTCCAAAAAATACTTGGCAACACTCTCTATATTCCGCTTCAAACTCACTCTTTTCTGCAACCAAGCGGAAGAACTTTTCATTCCTCGCGTCACTGAACGTGTAGCAGGTAATACTTTCTTTTCTATTTCAGGAGCTTTCAAAATAATATTGTAAATATTAATTGTTTGGTTTGCAATGACAAATTTCTTTCCTCAGCCAATGTATATCAAAATAAAATAAAGAGATAATAATGATAATAAAGTAGTTGTGTTTATTGTTCACCGAAGATTTCAAGCATCAGGCCCAATTTCGTCTTAATCGGCCCTACATAGAGGATGCAACGAAAATAATGGACAAGTCTTCAGGAATGGTTACCCATGCACACACACACACACATACAGGATGTAGCGAAAATAATGGACAAGTCTTTAGGAATGGATTTCTCATACATAGGGAAGTATAAAAAATATCAACATGGGTAATCTCGTAATTCCGGGAGATGACAAAGCTTGTCAGGGAGACCGGGAGAGTGAGTTCGATTCCAGGAGAGTCCCGGCTGTTCCGGGAGGGTTGGCAAGTCTAGTTCCGGACCCATATTGATAAAACATTGTTTACTTTACTTTCATATAAGGAATCCATTCTTGAATTTTTGTTCATTATTTTCGTTACACCCTGTATGTGTGTGTGTGTTCCGGACCAATGTTGATACCAGAGGCGAAGATATAGTACAAGCAATGCAAGCACTGCTTGCATTATTCGAATATCATTTAATGTACTTAATGTTTTAGCCTTATTTCGTTTCCATCGCACTCGATTTCGCGAAAAAGTACGGCCGCAAACTACCTCAGCAGCTCTGTAGCAAGCACCAGCCTCAATGCTTGCGGCTGCTCTGCGGGAAAATAACGCACCCGAAGGAGTCACATGGCGAAGCGTGAAATTCGAGTGGAACCCGTCCACAACGCTTATACCAAAAGCTCTGCTTGCTGAGCTTGCGTTATTCCCGAAAATAGCCGAGCTCAACCGAAAGCAGAAGGATATAGTATTGCCACCAAAAACTAGGAGTAAAGAATATTTGTCTTCATGAACACGTAAATAAGATCGCGAATATAAAAATATTTCTTAGTCATAAAATAACTAAAATAAGTTATTATCATTGTTCTAAATTCCATATATATATATATCATTTTATATTACAATTTATTTTAGATTTCGCGAATTGTAAAACGCGTAAAAAAATGGATATTGGGAGTTCGGGCGAGATGGTAAAGGGCGGGGGTTTGTGTTTCCAGGAAGTGAGATGTCTGCACCCCAGAGTTTCCCCAGGGAGGGAGGGAAGATTCGACGAACCTTGGTCTGCAGCCTGTGTCCAGCTCGGTCCAGCTCAAATTACGTCAAAAGTGTTGACCGCACCAGTGTTTGCAACTGCCAAATTATTTACACAGTAATTCAAGTGAGCTGTTTCACAAATTTTACAACCACATTCAATAAATTGACTGCTTTTGAATAAAACTTGGGGTGAAAATAAAGCTATCTAAAAAGAACTCTCTACTGATATTTACACAGCACAATTAAATCGTATACATTGTACACGTTTTAAGTTTTATTATTATGACACAAGTGGTGCTCCCAGGATTTTTTGTAGTAGTCTCCTCATTTTGTCATTTTTTCCTGCCTTTGACTTTCCCTTTCTTAGGAATACTGGGCCAAAGGGGGGGCAACCCTCCCCCGGCCCCGGCCCCGCCTCTGTATGACACTTTATTACTTAAATATTATGTATATACTCTTTCTGCTGTAATGATTCTGATTCCACCGCTTAATCTCTATCTCCATACTGATATATCTTTCCTTCCCATGAGGGTTAAAATGAAGGAAATAGGTTGGTATCACTTTCGGTCGTTTCAGAGATTTCCAAAGTGATCTTGCGTGGATGCTTTCCAGTTGTGGAAAGAGCATGGGAGTGTCTTCACGTTTTGAGAACCTTGAAGCCCTAAGATTTGTTGAATTGTTCGATAGCGGGAAATTTCCTATATATGCAAAGGAGTTTGGAATTCTTTGTGGTGAGTACATCGTCTATGCATGTGTTTCTTTTGTTTGAAATGGATTTTTTAAAGTTTGTGTTTAACTTTTTATTTTAATGTTTGACTCCCAATGCGATTTTTAGGGTGCCCACAAATCCTAAATTACAATCACGCAGTGTAAATTAAATAAATGAGTTATTTTACCTAAATCCGTTTGGTCACCGTTTGTCCACATTAAAAAATTATGAACAAATAAAAGTACTAATATATAAATAAGAAAATACGTACCCCTTTAGTCGTATGCGGAAAGTTCGCATATGTAAGACGTTTACTACCATACGAATAACGTTACCTGGAATTTCGAAAGTAAATGTGACGTTTGAGGATCATATGGTTTATTTTTAGAACCGTCACTTTATTATGATATTTTGACAAATCCAGCGACCGGGCCAATGAGGCTATAAACCTTTAATCCCCCTCTTGGCGTGCCATTGTACTACATGTTTTGTTGTACTGAAACATTGCTTGCCTCCTTCGTAAGACTACGCTTCGCTACTGGTTGATACTTCTTTACTTCCCTACATATGTGAGTATATTCCCGAAGATTTGTTCATTATTTTCGTTACACCCTGTATGTGTGTCTGTGTTCCGGACCCATGTTCATTATTTTGTACTTCCCTATATACGAGGAATACATTCCTCAAGATTTGATCATTATATTCGTTACACCCTGTATGTATGTGTGTGTGTGTACCGGACCCATGTTGATATTTTTTTACTTCCCTATGTATGAGAAATCCATTCCTAGAGACTTGTCCATTCTTTTCGTTACATCCTGTATGAGTGTGTGTGTGCATGAGAAATCCATTCCTAGAGACTTGTCCATTATTTTCGGTACATCCTGTATGAGTGTGTGTGTGCATGAGTAATCCATTCCTGAAGACTTGTCCATTATTTTCGTTACATCCTGTATGTGTGTGTGTGTAGAAAAAAACTAATTTTGAACTAAGATATGCAAATAATGACGTAAATGAGGCATGGTCTCAGTATGCATATGTTAACATGCTAACTCGTTTAAATTAGTCATATTTCTCCAATTTTCTGCAAAAATAATCGTCCAGAAACTTGTGTTGGTCAATTATTTACCAGAGTACAGAATGACAGGCAGTTGCAGCCTCACGAAGAAGTCAACCTGGGAGATGAAGGAGGTGAAGTAAGGCAGCATCTTCATCTCGACCAGGAAGGCCATTCCGGCTTTAACAATGCTTCTCAGTGCGAGGACCAACCATGGCATTACCATCGCCTTGTTTTCCTGCAATAAAAGCGGCATTCTTAAGTGTGGGTAAAGTAGCAATCACGCTAGCACAAAGATTTGTTACGTACACACGTCGATTGACACAAATAAGATGATCCGACGTCTGTGGCGAAATGGTTAGCATATCGAGCTAGGAGTACAGGAACTCAGGGTTCCAATCCAGGTCTATACTCTATCCCCGGAATCTCTGGAGCAAGGCCGCGCATAACGGCAAAGAAGGGGTTGATCGAGTGGGTAGAGCGTAGCAGTACCCCCTCCACGCAATCCCGTTCCCTCTAACGTGTTCATTGGTTGGGCCGTCTCGCGTTACAACTTGCGCAGATACTGCTCCAGAGATAGCCGGGACAGAGTATAGGCATTAGTGTTCTTTATGAGTATCCTTTCATCAATTTCATTAAAACAATCAACCTCATCGTCACGATTAGCCAAAAGTGGCAAAAAAGCGAAGTAAAATAAACCAAATTCACCAACATTAAAGTGCATAAACAGCTAACAATGAACAATTGAAGAGTTGACACGGAAAAAGATGTAAGTGCCAAAAAGTAAATTTTTCAGGAAAAAGAAAAACGTAGTAATCTTCATGCCAACGATGCATCCGATGCCATCTTACGGCATCAGTGAGAACTACATGCATATACTCAGCACTTCCATCGCTCTCCAGGGCATTCGCAATGGAACGTAGATTGTTGTCCATGCAAAGTTGGATTTTTGACCAATTGGCACTTACATCCTTTTCCATGTCAAGGCTTCAATTGTGAATACAAATATATGTAACTGAGTAATTACCAATAATATACGCGGATTTCTCCATATTGGTATTCAATGTATAATATTTATTTCTATTTAACAATAGGGTCTGTACAATGGTTTGGTGCTAATGCTACCACCTTGTAATCAAGGGGTCCTGGGATCGTTCTCACTTTGCGTCTAATCACAATTAACCACGATTGTCAGTACGATTGTTTGAGCATAAAGCAGATCTAAAGAAAATTTCCAAACTAACTTTGTCTATGTTGAATTGTTGGACTTTTAACCGCTGTTTCTGCTTTCTATTGATCCCTGCCTTTCAGAGAATGCTTATGCTCGTACATAAAACATTGTTCAATATTTTTTGACAATAATCTAGGACAATGACGTCAGTTTTAGAAGAGTGGGATGTAGTTATAGCAAGCAAGTGATAATGATTCAAAAAGATTGCTTTAGATTGGGCTTGAAATGAAACGTGTTTCCTATGTCACTGCTATCAAATATTGATTCACATAAACATTAGTTTATGAATGTAAATAAATATAACAGCTGTTTCTCTTGGGGAATTTAAAGGGTAAAAAAAATGCCTTCCCCCTCAAGTTGATTCCCGACGTGAGACACTCGTAATTGTGGACGAGAATTAGAGAAAATAAAGCTTTAGGAAGAGGTAATAGAGATGGGGGAGAAACTCAGAGACAAAGAGACAGAAATAGAGAAAATAGGGAGAAAAATGGAGAGAGGGAGATTACCTACACCTATTTCTTCTCTTCGAATGTGGAGGATTCTTAATGAGCCCATTTGATTTGATTTGGTGTTTTAAGTCCACTTTATGAACAGTAAGGCTAATTGGGACTGGACCTACAGTTTAAAGTGGGATCCGAACTACTATGTGCCTCCACCGGGAATCGAACCCGGGACCCCTTCATTACAAGGCTGAGCAAATTTGAAATGCTTTTGACACTTACCAGAATGGCACCGAGAAGAAGCATTACATTTCCTGCAAAGAAAGAAACATATTACGTATAAAATTCATGAAATAATAAGTATATATGAATGGCTTATTGCAGAAAGGGACCTGAGTCACATTTTTGAGGTATCGGAGTTACAACCTTTTCATCTCCACTGTCGCTAGCAGCATACTGCAGAGGGGCGCATTGAGGGTTGCAAAATTAACTATTCATTATGCTGAAAATGTGAGCCAATAACGGCACATTTCTTTCTTACACTATCAATATTATACGATTTTTCTTGTTTTTTCTCAGAATTGTGCAAAAGTGACTCAGGTCCCTTTCTGCAATAAGCCATTCATATGTATGTTCTTAATTAAAGTGCGAGAACTGTGTGTTAATGGCAGCCACTGACATTTCCGCTGACAATTCCGTTCCTCTAAGCTACAAAAACCATCAGCTGGTCTTTTTTTGCCTCTTTTTATATTTCTCCGCCTTCTAATTTGCTATCCTCTTCTTTCTGTATATCTGGCTTTCTTCTCTTTATATTTATCGCTCACTCTCGTATTTCTTCCTATAATTACTATTCTCTTTCTCCTGCTATTTTCCTGTTATTTTCTTCCATTGTCCTTTCTTCATATTTCTCTCTCTTTCTGTTTCTTTTCACACTTCTCGCGCTCTGTCTTTCTTTATTTCTTCCATATTTCTCTCTCTCCCTCTTTCTTTCGGTACTTCCTCTCTTCTTCTCTTCCAGTGTTTCTTTCTTTTCTCTGCTTACTTACTTTTTCTCCCATTACTATATTTCCTCTTCTTCGCTCTTTCTCTTTACTTCAACCCTTGTCACACATTTATCTTTCTTCCTTTCCCCTCTTTTTCTTGCTGTTTGTTTCCTTTTATTACTCTTTCTTTTCTGCCACCTTCCATTTATATCCTTCTACATTCCTCGCTCGTTCTGTTTAATCATACAATTCTCTTTTTCTTTATGTCTTCCTATATTTTTCACATCTCTCTTTCTATCGGTATCTTTCTTTCTCCATCTTCCCCTCTTTCTCTCTCTTTTCCATTCTCCATTTATTTGTGTCTTTTTCTCTCTCTGTAACGTTTTCTATTTTTCTCTTTACCCCTGTCTGTGTGTAAGCGAGTGTTGCTCTATTAAAAGAAACTGCAGGGATGTGGAATCGACCCTTCTTAATAGAAATATGTATGATACATCGTTGGAAAGGGTAAGAATCAAGGATTCCAGAAATGTGGGATGTATGGTGAGGAAACAATCGGAAGTGGAAAAAAAAAACGCATGATTAAGTTTCAGAAACCACCATTATAAATTAAACATAATGAGCCTAATTCACGTGCAGATGTATTTATGCTAAGAGAATCATGGACGTAACCTAACAATGTAGGAAATTCCTCTAGAAACGTCACAACGCAAGATTGTCATCATATTGTGCGATAAGGGAGACAAAGGAAGTTAGGGTCTCCGTTATCGAACAACGCTAGGACAACCTTGAACAAAAAGATAACCAAAAACCATATATTTCCCAAACAAATTGACGAAAAACAATTTAAATTAACGAAAATAATTTACAGCTATTTTAAAATTTAAACTTCAATGTCAAAATATACAAGAAAAATCATAAATAGACGGAGTTAAAGGCGGAGCTACTGCGGAGCATGCGCACTCGTCTGGTCCCCCTCGAACATCCGGTTACGCTTACGGTGCTATGGACGATAATATGAAAGGGCAAAGTGGATATTCTTTTACAAGGAAATAGGGTGTCAGCTGTGTAGCATATGGTTGTACAGTTCGATCGGGAAAAAATTATTGAGTCAAGTATCACTTCGTAGGTTTCCGAAGAACGTAGAGAGACGAAACCTGTGGATACAAGCAGAACTAAAAAAGGATTGGTACCCGGAAAGGATTTGTACGACTTTCATTTTGTTACAAACATGTTGATCTTTTTTCTGCGTATTGTGTTGTGGTGAAAAGCACGCCTCTTAGTGAGGTTTCGAACCGAAGCGACACGCGACAGCAGTGATTCGTACCGAAGTGACAAGCGACACAGGCCCATTTAGTCTATAAATAAGCATTTACCGCTCATGGGAAATCAAGTCTCAGGCGGCACAATACACGCCATTGGGAATCTGAGCGACACGTACAGCTTGTCGTGTCGCTTCGGTTCGAAAAATTTCATTGATCACTGAGGATTCACTTTTAAGTGGCACAGAGATTACACACCGAAGCGACAAGCAACAGCCTCTTTACTCTAAAGGAAACAATTCACCTTGCATACAAGTACAACAGACCGAGGCGACACGATGCATGGTACTGAGAAAACAGCAGTCCAGTCCAAGCGACACGTGCATTTTCTCGTGGTGAATTGGTTCGAAAGGAAGCTTTCAGACTGCAGCGACCAACATTCAAAAATAAACAACACTTTCCGAATTAAAGAGACACGACAAATTGCAGGTGTCGCTTGTCGCTCGGAATGGGCCGTTTTATCAATACCGTGCATTGTGTTGCCTCGGCCTGTTATTTGTGAAAGCGGGACTGGTGAATGGTTTTCTTTAGATCGAATGCTTCTGTGCGAAATCCCGATATCGCTTGTCGCTTCAGTCTGAAAAGTCCCTTGTTGTGTGAAGTAAATTCGTTCAAGTGAAAGTGGCATGCCATATCATAGGTTTTCCCTAAATCCCTCAGGCGGAAAGGCGACGTTGAAAGCACATATATTTACTAGCATTTGTTATATGTCATTTCATTACTTCTGCAGCTTTGTTGGCAAAGATTCACTTAAGCATACTTTATAATATAATAATATCACTAGTTTTATAGAATTATCTTTCCCTCACTTTTCCATTTACAAAATAATTGAATATATATCTAAAATTTCGTACGTTTTGAGTTCGTCGTGCGTGTACATGAGATACTTGTATGTAGTATGCTATACAACTGGCGGCCAGAAAGACACGTCATATTTTAACCCTAGAACGCATGTATTAAAGCACCTTCTGACACAATAAATGCGCATTAGTTCTTCAGTGTTTGTGACATCTTACATCTGAATGTGTTCTAATAACGTACGAAATTATAGCACCGTACTAATAACAATTTTTGTGAATTTTGTTATTTTGTATCATTACCCCATGTTTCCATACGTGGGGTCGTTCAGACCCCAACAAGAAATAATACATTTTTTGTAATGTTAAGCACTAGTTCTGTCTGTCATAGCAATGCATTTTGCTCTCGTTCAACTCTAGCATCGTGCTTTTTCATGTGTTTCATAGATGGTGCTAATGAATCAGCTTCACATTTAGTTCATAATATTCGTCTATAAGGCGATATACTCCTATCTCGCCGCATTACTGTAGGAAGAAGAAATACATACTATTTGTCATGTTTCTTTTGGTAGCCCTTTTGCTGTGCATCACCAATATTATTTACAACTTGCCACCTTTCTTGCTCAAAAATAAGTTATTTTATGTAATATCAATGACGCATAGGAATCTTGAATCATGTCAGGTTAGTGTTAGTCTTGAGTGGTGCATCCTATGAGCGTGATTTGGAGCTTTTTTCAAGTTATTTGTTTCAACCAGTGACAATGAGTTCTAGAAAAAGGAAGAATGAGCGTTCTGTGAATCCATAAGATGGTAATTTTAGTGAATTGTCTCTGAGTACGGCATAAACATTTTCTGGCTTTGCAATTATTTGACGAGCTATGCTGTTGATGGCAGTGTATACATAGGGGGGAAAGAGGGAGAACCTGTACAAATAAATCTGGGACAGTCTATTGTGATGGACTTAGTGAAGTCATTGCACAACTCATTCAGAAATGTCACCTTCGATAACTTTTCACCACCATTCCTTTAGCTGAGGAACTCCTTCAGAAAGGGCTAACTTCAGTTGGAACGATGTGTCTCAACAAACCTCAAATACCAGCAGCAATGAAGCCCAACCGTGAACGAGAAGTTCACCCATCATCGTTTGAGTTCAAGGATGACCTCACATTAGTAAGTTATGTTCCAAAGAAGAATCGGGCTGTTATCTTATCGAGTACCATGCATCATGATGCTGCCATACAGGGACATTCTCAGAAGAAAAAGCCGGAAATAATATGTTATTACAATAAAACAAAAGGCGGTTTTGATAAAATGGATCAGATGGTTAGAAATTATTCATGTAAGCGGCAAACTCGTCGTTGGCCTTTTGCGCTGTGGATGGACGTAATGGATATAGCCGCACTGAAAGCATTCACTCTCTTTGTGGAGCAAAATCCTTATTACTGCAAGGACTTGCAGAAGAGTAGAAGAAAATTTTTGAAGGAGTTAGCAATGCAGCTGACATTACCAAACATGGAGAAACGAGCACAAAACATAAGTCTCCTCAAGTCGACTGTGGAAGCTCTCTTACGTTGTGATGTGATTGCTGCTCGTTCTGGCGACCCCACAGCAACAAAAGGAAAGCGAAAGAGATGCTTTCTCTGTTCCCGTAATAATGACAGACAGAGTGCAATTGTTTGCGTGAAGTGTAAAAAAAAAAAATATATGTGGTGAGCATTCTAATGTATTCTGCACTGAATGCAAGTAGAAACTTAAAACCTGCAGCCGTGCGCTAGAGAAAGAAGTGTAGTTTATGCTGTTACAATAGAAGAAAACTGCAATTTTTTAGACCTGTGTGTGTCCTGTTGTTGTTGTTACTCGTATAATGTCCATTGTATGATTGAACATAAGTAAAATATTTTAGAGATAATCACAAATATTTTTTTGTGAATATAGATAGAAATCTAACTTCCAAATACACTAATTACATACTAATGTTGAAAGAAATAACTTTATAGTGCTACTGTAAAGAACGTTGTGAATTCTGCTGCATCTGACAATAAAAAAGTTAAATATGTTTTTATTATTATTTTTTGTTTGTTTGTAAAAGGATGGGAGGTAAACGTTAGAATAGATCTGTTAGAACTTAGTGTGGATAGAAATAACTGGATTGGGAGTGCGCAAGACAGAAAGAGGTGGAGGTTTTATGTTGCTTCTGCGATGAACCTTCGGGTTTTGTGATGCCAGAGAGTTAGTTAATTTGTAAAAGTTATGATAAAATACATGTGGATATCTCAAAACGACATTAATATGTGATTTTCTTATCTTTTTGTAGACAAAATATGTATTTGTAATTACTTTTGCTGATATATTTTGATGGGGTCTACCAGACCCCACCTATGTAAAGTAGTAAATATTTTTGGGTATGCATCCTTGGGTTAATAATCTGCTCTGCAGTTGATCATCCGACGGATTCTAGACGTCTACTCCTTCATAGTAGAACTTTAACAAATACTTTTCTTGACTATCGTCGCACAATTGATGAAAACAAGCGCCCATTTCATACTTCGTATACTGGTGAATCTGCACTGGCAACAACAGGAACTGGCCTAAACCGGAAGTTCCGGGGGGACCGGGCAAGACCTCACTAATGTTTATGTTTACATTTTTAACACGGTCTATACAGACGAAAACACGACATAAAGAAAGTTGAATCCTAGTGGAAATTCGCATACATATCCACGTTAAAAACCAAAGTTCGACCTGGCAATACTGTGTACAGCCTTTAATGAGTTTAATAAGTACTTACTTTTAAAAACTTATAAGTATTCAATAACAATTTTTACTTGTTTTGTATTTATTATTTCGAGATTCGAGATGGGGTTGCGATATTGCAATCGAGACGAGAACGAGATCTCGTCTCGGTACCATCACTCGTTACGCTCGACCTCTCGTAGAAAACGCAACGTAAGATAACCACACAAATACTCGACTAAGTGGAAGCCTTATGTGTGTTTCTGGTACACGGTGCTCAGTTGTAGGAAACTAAAGGCTGGTTTACATTGGTCGAGTGAGCGGGAGAGTTACTGGAACGAGTTACTGGCCTGTCTGCTCTACTTGAGCATTATGTGGCGAGTAGCTGTTTACACACTTTCTACTAGACTCTAGCAAAGTGGGATAGTAGCTGCAGCTGTTTGGTGCTCTTTTCACAGAATGAACCCATCGACGTCGTTGTCGATTTAAAAAAAAGAAAGTTTTGAAACGGTTTACACACTCTGTTTCACTAGAAATGAATACAATAATGCACGAGGACATGTCTGAAAAAAAAAACTAATTTCATTGATTTTTCTTTTTTCGATCATTCTTGGTTGAATGTAAATTCATTATTTTTAATTTCATTTCTCCTATACCAAACACATCATGTCTCATCTCTTCAACTTAATACGCCCGTAGTTTATTTTGTTTGTTCCTATAATCGACACAAATTCCATGGACACTCACAGACACAACACAACACAGACTCTCTCTCTCTCACTCTCTCCCTCTCTCTCTCTCTCTCTCTCTCTCTCTCTCTCTATATATATATATATATATATATAATTATTGGTTGTGGACAAAATCTATGCACCAGTTAACAATTTATCAATTGGTAATATATACATGTATGCACATAATATTTACTCACAATTATTCCTTTCATAATAAATAGTTTCCAAATTTCATTACACTTTTACAGAATTATATTCGACTTATTAAGATATTTTGTAAGAATATAGATTACCGAGGATGAAGGTGAAGTCAGTAAAACAAGTCAGTGTCAGTGGCGCTTGATGTCAACTCCTGTACAAATGGTTCTCTGTAAGTTTCATAAAGTTTGCATTGAAATATAATGTGGTTCGGAGTTGCAGCATATTCATTGCACAAACAAACGGATGAAGTCACTAAATTCTTCTTGTAAAGGTGAGCTGCGGCGATAGTGTGATTTAACCTGCAGCGCATTATAGTTGTGAGGGAACTCCGGGAGAGTTGAAGCTGTTTAAACCAACATTCCTTTGGAATTCTTTCTTGTATAGAATAGCAGGCCTTGTTGCATTGAGTGCCAGTATTTGTCCACAAGCTTTGCCAGTCAGTAAATAGTATTTTTTTAGTGTGTGATTCCAAAACTACGGACGTTGGATTGTTTGATTCGCTGCATATTTTGCCAAAGTATCTGCTATATTTTTCCCTTCTATTAAAGAATGTCCAGGTGTCCAAATAAAGTTGATATCATATCCCAATCTCGTTAATTTCAGTGTGAGTATTCTTATGTTAACAATTTACCATTCCGTATGACATGACCATGATGCAAACTGTACAGAGGCTGAATCGGTTGCAATTAGAACTGAATTTAACTAGACTCTATACTGTCCTCAGAAAGCGTTTACTCGGTCGACAGCCACTGGACTGTCCTGACTACTGGAGCGAGTACTGGCTCCAGTTGTTTACACGGGGAGAGTAGCTCGTACTACTCGCTCCAGCTACTCTCCCGTCTACTCGACCAATGTAAACCAGGCTTAAGGAAGTAACCAAGATAGTAGACTCACCAAACATCTGGGCCTCGTTATCCAGAGGTTCCCACTTGAGAGTCACCGCCGACAACTTGTACGTCACAGCCAGAGAGATTGTCATCTGCAACACGTAAGGCACCTGCAACAAATCATTCTTCACTAAGGACAAGAACAATCACCAGTCCATTTACACTCAGAAGTGACACGAAATGGAACTGCAACTCTGTTCCGGTTATATCTGGAGCAAGCAAACGAAAACAAGTCGCTGCGCAAGTAGTGACGCGAGACGGCTCCACCAATAAACACGTGAGAGGACGGGATTGCGTGGAGGGGCAGCATTACCTTTGCAGCAGCATGTACTGCTTCGCTCTGCCCACTCGACTCTTTGCCGTTGGTGGGAATCGAACCCACGACAGGCCTGTAATTTTATTACGAATCCGTTGCTCTAACCAACCACTCCACGCTCCCCCCTCCAATTTTCTGTACTATTTTTTGCAGCATTTATGCTACTACTAGCTGATTGGCCGGCGTTGGCCGGGTATTTATTTATCCCAATCTTCTATTAAAGTTGTCCGTTGGAGAAACATGGCGATCTTAAATCCACTCCGCAGTACTTAATAGACTGCCCCTGTGACGTGTTGATCGTGATCGAGAAAGCAAGTCTCTCTCTCTCTCTCTCTCTGTCTCTCTCTGCCTCTCAAACGTCATCGTGAAAGTCACCAATTAGCTTAGCGACCCCGAAAACTATGGATTCGACACTAATATCGGTCGTTTTCGATTATTTTTACATGTCACCCCTTTCCCACCCCCAACTCCCACGAGTGCCATGCCAGGGGTGTCTTACCCCCACATTAATTATTTCCAGATTGCAAGTGATACGTGTACCAAGTTTGGTTGAAATCGCTCCAGGCGTTCGAGAGTCATGCCGGAACAAACAAATATGCACACCCACACACATACATACATAAATCCATTTTTATATATATAGATAGATTTATAATTTTTGAGGAGAGGGGACCATATGTGCATGAATTCGACACTGGGATGAACGATAGAGTTTTGGGCCAATGCTATGAAGGCTCTCTATGATTCTCCTGGGTTTTATTTTAATGTAATGCGCCAAGTTTCTCATAGAGTTCCAGCAGAACCTTTTCATAACATCAAGTAATTGAACTTACTACGCACATGATGGCAATGACAATGCATTCTGCACGTAACCTTCCATGATTGTTGCACTCTGCTCTCGATCTGATTGGATATTTCATGGCCTTCCCAGGATTATTCTGCTACATACCCTAGAATTCACAGAAGTAAGAGAAATATCATTTTTACTAATTATATTCTTCGGAAAGAATATGTTTTGTCATTCCAAAGCGGACCAATAAGGTTGCTTCACTTACAAAACTGTACTGTCGTCAGTAGACCTCACTGGTGTGCATTCAATGTAAGGTACCGAAGCATTGCTTCGGAATGCAATATGCAATAACGTAACAATATATTATGTCATTATAATCACACGGTTATTCAATAATATCTAGATACAACCGTTCCATTTCTTCGCTACACATAGAACAAATACCAGCCCGGGTCGGGTACCCTATTCTATACCCACGAATTTTCAATTTTTTTTCTTTCATTATGAAGATTATGTGATCCTAATTGTGAATATAAAAGAAATGGAGCGCGGAAAGAAGTATTTACAACTGTACAGCCGTTTAAAGTTGAGATTTTGTCGTTTGAAATTTTTGAGTCCAAATTTCCCACCGATTCCGGGCTCCGCCCCTGGGGTAATTGACTTACCGCCCGCTGCCGCGGCCTCGCCTTTATCTATAGAGTCCCTTTTAAAGGCATGTTAGAAATTGGCCGGAGTCACCTGCCCCAACACTATTTCTCACTGTTTTCCGCATTGACACCCGAAGATACCAAAAATGAAGGCTAAAATTAAACCTAAGAAGGTAACTTACCTTACATTTTTACTCTTCACTGCCAACAAATTACAGAAAATAGTTTTGACTAATATCCAGGGGGCTGAAGGCGGTGCCAGGGGGGTCTGACGGCAGTTCCAGGGGGGTCAGCCCCCTCCCTGGCTCCTGCCTGGCTAAGGGCCTGCACTCACATGGCGGGATTTGAACCAGGGAACTTTGGTGGGGAGATCCAAAGGCACGCTACTGGCAAAACGGTTCGGTCCGAGTGACACGAAGGCAACAAGCGACGCGTGAAGCTTGTTGTGTAGCTTCCGTTTGAAGGATTGCATTTATTTCTGAAGCTTGGTATACAAGTAACACATGTTGCCTGTCGCTTCGGTCTGAAAGCTTCCTAAGAGGGAGTAGTAAGGCCGACCTCCGTGGCGGAGTGGTTAGCGTAACGCGTCAAGAAGCCAGAAGCCTTACAGCCACACCATGCGCAAGGCATGCATGTACACTCACCGGCAAATAAAAATGGGACACATATATCCTGAAATACTTGCTTCCCTGCAAGGCGTTATGTGTGTTGCCTAACTCTACGGCGGTGGTAGAAGTTGCCATTGAAAAATTGCTATTAAAATCCACTTATACTTTTAATTCCGGTGACTGTACGTACAGTCACGGACAGTTCTGGGTTGTAACAACCCCAGTGGCTTTCACTGGGACCGTTACAACCCAGTTGTCTGTGACTATAACATTATGTTTGCCTCGTCATAAATTCCATCAGTTCACCATTCATCTTCGTCGTCGCGATTAACCCAAGAGGTAGAAAAGCGACATCAAATAACCGAAATGGGAAACAAAGAGTATAGTAAAAACATTCAATGGTTTTAAAATAAATGATACTTTATCAAAGCAATCGTTCCATACTTCTGTATTGTGAGAATAATTCAAATTTTAACAATGAATGCCGAATTAGGACATTATAAGACTGGTGGATGAGTTGATCACAATGTACAGTCACCGACAAAAAAAATGGGACACCTATATTCTGAAATACTCCCTTCCCTGCAAAGTGTTATCCGTGATACCTAACACTAAGGCGAACAGTACATTTTAATAACAAAGTTTCAATGGCAAGTTAAAACACCACCATAAAGTTAGGCTCGGCCTCCGTGGTAGAGTGGTGAGCGCATCGCGCTACGACGCCAGAGGTCCTGGGTTCGAATCCCGGCTTGGGCATCGGTGCTCTGTGTATGTCCTTTCATCATATTCATCACTCATCCTCATCTTTGCGATTAGCCAAAAGTGGAAGAAATGTAAAATAAAGCAAATCAATTATAAAGTTAGGCAACACGCATTGCGCTATGCAGGGAAGCGGATATTTCAGTATATAGGTATCCCATTTTTACTGAAACGATTAAGAACCAAGAATAAGGAAAAAGATAAATCATTAGCTACAATTGACCCGGTAGAAAAGAGATAATTCCAGTAAAACTACATCCTAGAAAATAAACCGGTTCTGCCTTCCAGCCATTCAAGTCTAACCTACTAACCACGCTAAAAAGAAGTCGACACAAATTAACATAAAAATCAACTTACGGCCATGATGTTCTTCACAATGTTCTGTTACTCCTGTATGTAACCATGAAGATTATTATTACGCTGTCTACATTGTTGAATGTTGACAATTAAAGGTGATTAAGATGCTAATATCATGTGAAGTATACCTAGGTATGTACAATACGGAAGCATTAGCGGTGGTGTTGTATGATTACAGATGAGTCTTACTCCTATATCCCTATACAATGGATTATATCCTTGTACAGTCAACGGCAAAGATAATGGAAGGCAAATTGTCCATCGTTATTTTCATTACTTTTTATTCTACATCCTGTGTTGTTTTAAGGAATGAAATTGTGTTGGTGCGAAACAGGCATTGCTCTCTGCTTATTGACGTCTTTACTTCAATTCAATATCATCATATTGTGCAATACAGACCGAATGAAAATGGTGATGGACAATTCGCCTATTGTTTCTTTTGCCGTTGGGTGTACAATGAACACAACGGACACCTGACCTCAACCACATGGTGAGTTTAGAATTCTGATTTGCATTCTGTGAAAATCCTGGATCTGGTTCAGCTCCGGGGAAAGGACAACTATTGCAAAGAATGCTTTGGTTTTGGGCAAGGAAACAAGTTGAAACATTTGAGATTCATATCACCACTCATCCTCAACGTTGCGATTACCCATAATAGGCAGAAAAGCGACACTAATTAGCAAAAATCAAATCAGAAAAGAAGTCAAGGAACGCCCTAAGATCTGGAGGGACACGACAATAAAGAGTGGAGGTTGTACATTTTTTTTGTATTTAGCAGACAGTCTTATACTTTACTATTCTTCTTGCATTCCACGTTCGGTCAAATGCGAGATGACCCTCAACAACCCTCTGCAGAACACACTTTCAATATAAAAATATCAATCGGAAGTTGGACTTGTTTCAAAATCCCAAAGCAAGGAGAAAGACAGTTAGCCACATTTTCTGTAACCGTTATGCATTTTCCAAGTTGTGGATGTTTTGGTACATGCCTCTAAAGCCGGCTTTAGACGAAAGCGTTTCCTTTAATATTTTTTCTAGCATAAATGTTATGTAAATGCTTCCAAAAATCTCATAGCAGATAGTAAGTACTTTACAAGCAAGCATTTCATGTAACTTGAAACAACTAAAATATTCTTCCATACGTGCACAGTAAACGTTGTGAAGTATGTATTTAATCAGCGCCATTGTTTTGTACCTAATAACATTTTATACGAAGCGCAATTCCTCTCGGTTGAATAGTTATCGGCATTTAAAAATGTGAAGTGAGACATTGTTTACATCTCACGCGGCCGCCATTACAACTGCACTCGTGACATAGAGCTCGCTTCTCATTGGTTACGCTACGAAAAATGCTACGGACCGAGCCTATCCTTGAGAAATGTCATGAAATGTGCCATGAGATTTCTCACTTTACACGGTAGCATTTTGGTCATGGCATAAATGCTAAGAAAAAATGCTTTCGTCTAAAGCGGACCTTCCCAGCACTAATACAGATTTCGAACCCAGAAGCCTTAGTTACGAAATACACACTAACACTACTACCACAGTTCAGTGTCACGGTTCAAATTTAAATATCTCCCACTCTCATCATATACGATGTACAGGAAAGATAAAATCAGGTTAAATGCTCCCAGAACGGCGTTCTATGTGGTCTCTGCTCCAGTGACCACGAATACGAAGTTTCTCTCTCTCTTTCCTTTTTACATTTACATTCTTGCTATCTACCTCTGCCTTTCCCGTCTGTTTCTCTATCTCTTTTGTTTTCCTTTCTATTTTTCTCTCTACCGTCCAATCCCTATGCACCCCTTGTCCCCCTCTCTCTCTCTGTGTACAGTGACACACACGCATTTCGCTAGACAACAAAATGTTACTTTTTTAATGTTAAATTGATCAGGTAGGGTGTTTTTTTTTATGAATTTTCTGTTCCGAGTTTACAACTGCTTATGAACTTTAGGAGGAGGTTTTGACGAAATTTGTTATTGACATTTTACAAAAAAATACAATTTTTTACTTAGGACTTGAATATTTTTACATTTGTTCGATTTCCGGCGGTACTTTACTCTTGGATTCTACATTGCTGAACGCTCCACCAGACCAGCCATATGCATGAGAGTTACTGTACGCAGAGAAAATGAGAGAGACAAAAGGAAGATAGGAATATAACGGTAAGAATAAGGAGAAGAATACAAAATAGAGAGAAAGATAAACATGCATCAAGAGATAGAAAACAGACGATAAAGCAGGAACTAAATAGAAAGAGAAAGAAAAATATGCTACGTTACAACCAGATCCCCTACCAGGGAACTTACCTCGTATATATTTCTATTACCGCTTATAAATCACACAAAATAAACTACAACTGATCTTCTTGGTGTATATGTACTATTATTCGTAATGAACAAGAAGTTGATCAATAAATAACATTATTGCACTGTGAAGACGCGCCCATTCATCCTGTCAAACATGCCTCACGGCCACTGAACAAAATGGAGGCACTTGTTATTCACTAAAATAACTTATGGTGGTAGTTCTTTCAGTAGCAAGTACTGAGTAATGCTTTTTGGTAATGGAAGCAGCGTTACTTTGTCCACTATACATCGTCCACCGTGCACACTCGAAAGATGGCGCCTCAGGTAAGTCCTACACAGTCTTTTCAGGGGCGGAGGTGTGCACAGTTCACTCGTCAACCACGTGACAAACTCGTCATCGCTTCTCCAGTCCAATGGAAAATTCTCGTCAGTTAGCCACTTCCACGGTTTAAGCTTCGCACCCGAGTACACAACATACTTGAACAATTCCTTGTCTAAACTTTTCATGATCCAGTGCAAAGCGTTTCGCTCGCAGTGGTCTATGACGTTGGGATCAATCCCGCTCTCCATCAATACCAGTGCCATCTCTCGCCGGCCGGAGAAACCTAGGTATTTCGTGGACAAGTACAGGGGACACTCGTTCCACGACTCGGCAACATTGACGGATGCACCATTTTCTAGCAGACGCGACAGGAATCGAGCGCGACGCTCTTTAACTGCCGTCCACAAGGCTGTCTGCCCGTAAAAATCCTTTTTGTTCAAGTCCACGCCGGAATTTAAAAGAAAGTTAAAGATTTCTTCGTGTCCCAGGCGACAGGCGCTCACCAGTGGCGGTTCCAGACGCTCGTTGTGGTCTTTACTTGATTTGTTTACATCGGCCCCACATCGCACGAGAATGCGCACGCCATCTGGGAAGTTCTCGTAAACCGCGAGCGATAGTGCCGTGGTCCTCCGCATGGTGGCGTTCGGATCGACCCCGGCACGGCAAAGCTCTTCGATCAGCGAAACGTTTCGTAACTTCACAGCTTGATGCAAGTCGGCAGGGTTGGGCATGGTACACGCTACCGACAATATATTTCTCCACCATGCACTCGCAATGTTTTCCCGAACTAAGTACCACTTACAAATGTGCCGCACAAAACGATTCGTAAAAGTAAAACAGCCTTATTCCGTGATAGAATTGCGTAACATCTTCCAGGTAAGATGAGACGAACCCAGTCTAAAAGTATAACTGCGCATGTGCAGAACGTGACACGGAACATTTGCGTGAGACGTGTTAAATGTCAGACAAGGATGTTCCACTAAAAATCGCAGCCCGTGAAAATACGTGTCTTGTTTGTGCTGTGCGAGAGATGTTCGAATAATCTAGCGAATCAGGAACGTGTTGTACACTCTAGAAGATGCACCAATCACCTCTTTTACATACCGAAAAATGAAAGAAAGGTATATTTTGTAAGCAGAAATATTATAATAAATATAATAGAAAAAACAGTACAAATTCTGATTTTTATTTTAAACTAAAGACTGTCGGTCTTTCGCATATCTATCTTTAGTATTGATTTGTTAGACCGCTCCTCCAGGCGCAATATGTACAGTACGTACCATTCAGCAATCAATAACACGTACCTAGAGAACTGAGAAACAGCTAGAGAAAAGACAAACGGTCATAAAACTTGTTGTAGATCCCACCAGAGCGTTGTCAGTCACATTTCAAGTTCAAAGTACATAAACGAGTACAAGCCTTCCTTCCTATTTTCCTATATTAATTTTACATTCTATAATTTTAATTGTTCAATGGGAGAACACCAATGGGCGCAGAATAACTACCGACTTGAACACGCTAGGCATTTACACTAACACAATGGATTATGCACATTTAATCTCTAGTTCAAATTTAAAAACACGATTATTGTCGTTTATGAATACTCTCTCCTCATATTTTATGTTACGTAAATATTTTGACACATGTAATGAAGTGAAAGTTCTTTTAGAAATTGCTTCACGCGAAAACTCCTTACACAAATAGTCCATATGCAAAACTAAATAGAATAGTGTTTATTATTACAGTTTTGCCGGACCCCGTGGTTGGGTGGTTAGCACATCGCGCTGCGACGCCAGGGGTCCCTGGTTCGAATCCCGCTTGGGCATGGTTGTTTGTAAAAATGTCCATTCATCAATTTCATCCAGGGTGCGAAATCCTGGGGGGACACTAACAATCTTGACCTCAAAAATCCCCCCCACCAAGAATTTCCCGGGGTGAAAGAGTTTTTCTTGTAACAACAAAATATAAGCAATTAGTATTTACTTCTTATGTATTTTACTAAGGATAATATAGTGAGTGCAGAATGCTTTCTCTCTTTTTCAAGAGATCATTACTCTGTGTACACCAATAACAATATGCGTGCAATGAAAGAAGAATGCAAGTCAAACATAATTATAAATTATAATAGTTTTGTATTAATACAAAAACTAAACAAAAACTTGTACAGTGTCTCTCAAAAGTTTTAGGACAACGACATTTTAAACTAGGCAACCCAATTTACACAAGCCGTTGGTGGGTTGCGTGCAGAGTTAGCCTCAATTTCAGGGTTGCCACGTGCACAATAGATATTTATAAAATACGCGAAAGAAATATAAACAATTATTATTGTATAAAATTATTAAAAATATCACTATTATATCGCAAATGACAAAATTCTTTCTGAAAGAAAAAAAATAGGTTTCTAGTATTTCATCGCTGTTGAGTCTACAGTAAAGAAAAGAGGTGAGAGGAAACGAAAGGTTACAAAGGAGAGGAGAAAGAGAAAGCGAAAGGAGAAGAGGAAAAGTAGAGGAGAGAAGAAAGATAGGATAGACGAGGAGAGGAGATGTAGTGAGGAGAATGGAAAAAGATTCGAGCAGAGATGAGGACAAAGAACAAAGAAGAGAAAAGAGGAGGAAAACGAGAGGAGAGGAGGAGACGAGAAGAGGGAAGTGGAGAGTAGAGTAAAGGAGAGAAAAAGAGAAGAACGAAAAAAGAGAGTGCAGTGGAGTCGGAAATCTAAGACAGGAAAGGAGATAAGAGGAGTGGAGAAGAGTGGGATGGAGATAAGATGCGAGAAAAGTAGGGAAGGCGATATGAGATAAAAGCAGAACAGAGAGAGGGGAGAGAAGAAGGAGAAGGAACTGGAGAGAAGAGGTAGTTGCAGAAAATATCGTCTGAGCGTCAAGAATGGATGCATTGGTCAAATTATCGACATGAAACATTCAATAACATTTTGAATTGTATTGGAGAATATATTAGATCGGTGCGAAATGCCTTTTGGCTGAGTTCAGAGCAAAATAAAAATCTTCCATGTAAGATCTTTGATTTTACCTGCGATTACACCACTAGACAAATGAACGTAATTTTTAATATTTATAAGAATTATTCATTTTTTCTCCACTTATCGGTTCGTTGAAATTGAGATTTTGAAATTCAATATTTCCCCTCTCCCCATCGTTAATTCCAAACTGAATCATTCCGTTTCACACGGCGTGGACAATGAACACAATGGGATAGGTCTAAAACTTACGAAAATTTTCTACCACCGGAAGGGTTTGGACCTACGACCATCAGATTGACAATCCTGAACGGTAGCCACTACCCTACAAGCTTTCGCTCCTTAAACCAGGTAGAAGAAATGCTACACCACGCCTTTACCTTCGAATGAAACAACAATTTTTTCTAAGTATTCTGTCCCTTTAATATTGGAAATGTCGTTTGGTATACGTGTAGTTGAACTTTTACTTTAATTTTGATTTGCTTTCTTGTAGTATAACCGATATCTTCGAGAAATAATTTTCGAAGTAATTAAAAACGAGAACATTGGTAGTTGTGAAAATGCGAGTTATTTCTTCTAGCTTATTATTGTGATTAGACATTAATAATGGAAAATATCTAGAGGCTTGAACATTACAGGACGATGTTCTTTTCCTGTGATACTGTAACAGACAAAATGCTTGTTTACTGATGCAAGTATTGTGTCCAGAACAGTCTTATGAAATGTATTTGCTGTTGCGTAAGGTAACACGAAATAATTACACCGTGTGCGAACTACCAAATCTGTGCAACGTTATACGAAAACAGGCGGAAAATTTTATTCATAAAATTATGTCACATTTGACAGTATTAGTCAAGAGAGACTCGTGGGACACTGTGTTAAGGTGCTGGACTAAATCCTTCTAATTTTTCTTACTAGAAGAACAACAATTTCTAAGGAAGAGCAACAGTGATGATCTTTCTTATTTCTTTTAAATGCTTACACTTTCCTTTAATTGGGTTAAAAATAAATAAGAATATTGCTTGTATTTCTGTCATTGACGTAGACCAGAGAGAGAGACAGACAGACAGACAGATGTTACAAAATAGTTCAAATAGTGCGAGCGCCATTAGAAAGTCATGATAATTCTATGTTGCGTACTTAGAATTATTCATACAATAAAGAACATGTCTAATTGTGAGTTAACAAAAAAACAATAATAAAGAGACATTTTCGCATCACGATTGTAGTTCGAAAAAGTCGGGACAGGGATTGAAAATAGCGCACTGTCCTGACTAAATCGGTAAATCGGACGTCTGCTAGCCTTGCATCAATGATTATAAAACTAAAACCACCCAATATTGCAGCTTGAAGACTTTTGCGCATTAAACAGATTCATTTATGCAAGATCAAAATTGAAATTTTTACACATTTCAAAAATCGACGATGTTATTTTCGTATTTATTTATTTATAGGTTCACATTTAAATATTTTAGGGTTCGAGGGGGGAGCATGGCCCACATGGACCCTCCCCTGGGTACTGACCTTACGTAGACAGTGGAAGAGAAATTTTGGAGAACCTTTCTATTAAATTTAGTATTTACATTCACCTTATGCTCAGATAGATTAAACCGTTTATTGACAAATCGTGAACTTTTCGTTTAATAGATAATATTTTATTTTAGACGACGGGAGAACATTGGTCTAATTTCCTTTCTTGCTCTTTCGAGAGAATATATACTTCTTCAATAGCAATCGCGTTCGGAAACCGTGAAAAAAAAATGACTTGGTTTTCAAAGGCAGACAAGCTTGGTAGTCTAGCTTGCTCGCGATCAAAGTGACTCATTCACACTATTCAAGGCCGCTTCTTATCGCAAAACAGTATGCGTCGATGCACAGTGTCTGCACCCAGCACGTTACAAGTGACCAGAGTCGAATTTTAAAGAGAATCTGAAGAATGGTAGATTTCATCAAAGGCGGCTAGGTAGACACCAGCTTAACATGCAATAGTTTAAGTGATAATTCCTGACAAACAAAAAACCGTATTGAATAATTATTGGGATAGTAATACGCGTATCCGCTCCTTTTTAACTATGTAAGCTCGAAGACAATCTGTATTCCATTTATTTATATTGGCAACTTGGTCAACCGGAGGTTATTTTATCGCCTTCGATGATCGAATTGTCTGATCGATTATTTTTTGTTTACCCAGGAACATGCCCCATAGGAGATTTCCGAGACCGGGTTACGCTACTCACTCGTAGCTCCCCAATTTCTTCACGATGGTGGGTTTCTACCGGTCCCATACACAGGCCGAGAATCTAGAGAGTGAGCATAGGCGGACTCGAATCCATGCCGTCCTGCAGTCCGAGTCCAAAGCACAGCTCCTTTGACCGCGCGGTCACGGAGGAGGACTTTTCTTATCTTACCTTTGGCTAATCGCGACGATGAGGATGAATTATGAATAGGAAAATAAAGAAGGTCACGCACAAAGTAGAGGACGATCTTCAACCTCTTGGGATGAGGAGTTCAAGCCCTTAATATGAGGATTTCAACCTTAGACGACCTCAATTTCAAAATTATAAACAAAATGCCTACTTACACTAAACTTCTCATCAAGGCCAAAATAGTGTGTAACTGTGAAACTACCCCTGAATACAAATTGACATTTTTTTTCCATGTGAGTAAGAATTCAATGTGTGGCATACAGACATAGATAATACCTTTTGAGAAACAATTAACTGTACCCTGTCCCAGGATCTCTGGAGCAAAGCCGCGCATAGCGGAAAAGTAGTGGGGAGAGGGGATCGAGTGAACAGAGCGAATCAGAGTACGCTGCTGGGAAGGCTGGTAACTGCAGTGGTTTTCCTCCCTCCACGCAATCCAGTAGTGGTATTTGTGGTATTACCAGGACAAGAAAGTATGAACCCCCCTCAAGCAGATTTGGCTACACTTAAAACAAGCTCAACATGCCCATATGAGCTTATTGCTCAAGTGTGGAACCCTGTCTAATCCAAGATTTTTGTAAAAAAGCCCTCATGGACTCCATGAGAAAGTATGACCCCCCTCAGATTGATGAGGCTACACTTACAAAAGGCACTTCTGTGAGATTGTTGTCCATAAACTTGTCAAAAATATGCCCCTCTTGATATTTTTTTTGGCCACACCTAAAATTACGCCAAACGTATTAATACGCAAATACACACCCACACCCCCACACATACTGATCTTGATCTTGACATGACCTTGACCTTGACCTTGATTTTGACTATTTTTTCGATTATTTTTTCGATTATTTTTTCGATTATTTTTTCGATTATTTTTTCGATTATTTTTTCGATTATTTTGACCTTGACCTTGACCTTGACCTTGATCTTGACCTTGAGATGACCTTGACCTTGATCTTGATCACACCCACCCACATACACACCCACACCCACCCACATACCCACCCTCATACACACCAACATACACACACACACACACACACACATACACACACACACACAGTACAGTGCTGAACCCAACTGATATTTTTATCCAGCATAGAGTTTTGATTTGAATCCCAAGAAATTGTATATAATAAACAACAACAAAAATTCCATAGACACACACACACACACACACACACACACACACACATACACACACACACACACACACACACACACACATACACACATACACACATACACGCACACACACAGTACAGTGCTGAACCCAGCTGATATTTTTTATCCAGCATAGAGTTTTGATTTGAACCCCAGGAAATTGTATATAAATACCAAAGCCAAAAATATTAAGTGTATACACACATACACACATACACGCACACACACATGCACTAGGTATACACACTAGGTATACAAAACACAGTGCTGAACCCAACTGATATTTTTATCCAGTATAGAATTTTGATTTGAATCCCAAGAAATTGTATATAATAAACAACAACAAAAATGCCGAATCAAAAATATTGTAATCAATGCAAAAAAAATATATCCAGCCCCAATTGGGCCAAGCACCAAAAGATTTGTAACCCAGACAAATGCAGAGCTCCCACAAAAATTTGCCCCAAATGCCATAGAAAATATAACATGCAATACTTCACATATACACATAAAGATACTTGTTCTGTACAGTCATCAACATTGCCCCCACAAGCATCTACATCTGGTCTCAGAAGGAAGCATGAAGCACCTGTTAATGCCAGAGCAGCAAAGCAGCCACGCTATGAACCCATCCATAGCAGTTTTAATGCCCAACTTAGGGATTATCGGTTTGTATCAGAGCCAAGATGTGGTATTGAGAATTTCTTGAACAGTATAAATCCTGATCTGCAGGCAATTCTAAATGCACAAAATGGCTCTTATAAGCTCTCCCTCAAATTGTATACTCAATATAAGAAACCAAATGGCACAAAATTTACACAGCCCCACATAACAGAAACTGTACCTGCATATTCAAATACAAATTTAGACACAATAATAAGCAGGTTGATGGATCAATTGAACATTAAACACTCTGAATTTGCGGCAAGAGAGTCTGGATGGAGCCTATGCGGCTCTCCTCACAAGTTATATGTTAATATTTCTGAATTCAGCCCATTGCAAGGATCTACATATCTGCCATTACCCTCAAATATTAAAAACAAACAAGCCGTGGTTAATATAAAAAATAATGATGAGAAATGCTTTTTGTGGTGTATATTAGCTGCTTTGTTTCCAGTTTCAAGGCATCCTGAGAGAATAACTTATTACAAACAACATGAACATGATTTTGATGAAGCAATGGAGGGTTTAGAATATCCAATGTCTGTTCAGAATATTGATAAATTTGAAAAAAAGGCCCGGGATATTAATGGCAAACAATTATCTATTAATGTATATATTTGTTCTACTGGCCGTGGCAATTGCTTGATAGAACCTCTCAGAATCAGTGCATTTGATGATGATTCTGATGTTCCTATTAATTTGCTCTTAATTGAAGGGGATTGCATATATCATTACACTCTGATACACAGTCTTGAAGCTTTAGTGAGAACACAACTAGACAAATCCAATACAATATTCAAGTTGTGCAGAAGATGTTTAAGTGTATTTGATGGCAGGAAAATGGTAAATAGGGTTCCTGAAGAAAATGCAGAAATTGCTAAAAACAAGTTAATTGAGCATCTGAAATACTGCGGCAACCATAAACCTGTTCATATGGTGATGCCAATGCCAAGTGAAAATGCCAAATTCAAAAAGTTTGAAGCCTTGTTGGAACACCCAGCATATATTGTCTGTGATTTTGAATCAAACCTCAAATCTCTTGCATTTTGTAGCCCAGATCCTGAAGAATCCTCAGTTACACCATACCAGCTACATGAACCTTCCAGCTTTTGTTATGTGATTGTACAGGATGGTGTTGTTAGTAAAGAATATTCATACATGGGGCCAGATGCCATCAAAATATTTGCACATAAAATAGAAAATGAGTGCCGTGACATAGCATCTAACATCTTATTAAAATCAAAACCCATGTTGCCTTTAACAGAGAAACAGATTGAAGATTTCAACAAAGCAGAAAAATGCCCAGTATGTGATTCTGAATTTTCAGATACAAATATCAAGGTGAAACACCATTCTCATACAGATGGTAAATTCTTAATGGCCCTGTGTAATAGCTGTAATATTAAGATCCAGAGACCAAAATTTATCCCCATATTTTGCCATGGAGCATCCAATTATGATTTCCATCATCTGATCAGGTACGAGGGGTTTGAGAAGCAGAATTTAAATATTTTAGCTGAAAATGATGAGAAATATATATCTATTAGCAAAACAATTAAAGTTAATGGTGTTTCTATTCACATGAGATTTCTTGATTCTTACAGATTTTTATCTGCTAGCCTGGATACACTGGCCACTCAATTATCTGATGATCAATTCAAAATCACACGTGCATTGTTTCCAAATCAGGATCTGAAATTAATTAGGCGGAAGGGTATATATCCTTATGATTATGCTACAGATTTTTCTAAATTTGATGAGTGCTCCCTGCCTCCACAACATGAGTTTTACAGCAAAATCAGAGGTTCTGGAATCACTGATGAGGATTATCACCATGCCCAATTGGTGTGGAACAATTTAAAATGCAAGACATTTGGTGATTATCACATGGCATATTGGAAACTTGATGTGACCATCTTAGCAGATATAATGCAGACATTCAGAAAATCTTGTATGCAAAATTATGGACTGGACCCAGTGTATTTTTTCAGTGCCCCGGGCCTAGCATGGTCTTCAATGTTTTTGAACACTAAAATGCAATTGGATCTGATCCAAGATCAAGATATGTATCTGTTTATGGAGCAATGTATAAGAGGAGGGATGGTGCAATGTTCTCAGAGATATGCCAGAGCAAATAATATATATATGCGTGATGATTATGATCCAGCACGGCCATCAAATTATATAGTGTATGTAGATGCCAACAGCCTCTATGGTTCCGCTATGATGGATAAATTGCCATATGCAGGGCTTGAATGGGTTGAAGATTTTAATATTGAAGATCTTCAGGGCTTTGATGACCGTGAACATGGACTCTTCTTAGAGGTTGATCTGACAATTCCTGATGATTTACACAACAAATTTTCTGATCTGCCCCCAATTCCTGAGGTTCAGTGCTCACCTGGCTCTAAACAGAAGAAGCTCATGATGACACTGGAGTCAAAACAAGGCTATGTCATATATTACAAAAACCTCCAGTTCCTGATGAAACATGGTGTTCAAGTGACCAAACTTGGAAAAGTTTTGAGGTTCAGGCACTCAGAATGGTTGAAACCATATATTAATACAAATACGGAGCTTCGAACATCTGCAAAGAGCCAATTTGATAAGACCTTGTTTAAATTGATGGTCAATTCTGTATATGGCAAAACAATTGAAAATGTCAGAAAACATACCGATGTTAAAATAATTACTGACCCCAGCCTGAGCAAAAAATTGGTTGCAAAGCCTAATTTCAATTATAGAAGAATTTATGATGAAAATATGGCACTTTTCAACATGAAAAAAACAAAGTTTAAGTTTGATAAACCTATTTATGTAGGGGCTGCAATATTGGATTTGTCCAAATTACATATGTTAACATTGTATTATGATGTGCTGAAACCTTTTTATGGTGATAATATAAAATTGATGTACATGGACACGGATAGTTTTATTCTTGATATTCAAACAGAAGATGTTTATAAAGATATAGCACAGCCTGAATTGTTTCAATATTTTGATACCAGTGAATTGCCAGACCATTTGAATATTCAACCCCACAACAAAAAAGTGCCTGGCAAGTTAAAAGATGAGACACTTGGTGATGTTATTGTGAAATTTGCTGGGTTAAGTGCCAAGATGTACAGTTTTAAAACATGTAGTGCTGTTGTCAAAAAAGCCAAGGGCATTGGCAAAGTAGCTGTGGAAAAAGAGCTTAAATTTGAGGATTATAAAAATTGCCTCAAATCCCAGAGCTTGATCAAAACATCAGAATCCAGAATTCAGAGTGAAGATCACTTATTGACTAGCAATATTGTAAGAAAAGTGGCTCTGGACCCACATGATGATAAGAGATGCATTTTATCATGTGGCATACATACTTTACCATGGGGTCATTGTGATTTGAAAAATGGCAATCAATGCCCAATTACAGAGCATGATTTGAAATAAATAAACATGCCTATGAACTTATTTGGGTTCAAAAAACAGGCTATTATGGAGCTGCCAACCCCACAACCCTCTCCTGATGTGCAGTCTAAACTGAGTGGCTTGTTAATTATTCATCTGAACAGCATATTTACAGATGTTGATGATGAAACAGGCAAAACATTGTACATATTTAACAATAATTTAAATCATTACCAATTACCTGTAGGTGGGCAATTGCAATTTATTACAACCCCTGAGGGTGATGTCAAGATTTCAGTAGGGAGAAATATTTACAGAATTAAGCACTCAAACATGGTTTCTGGCACTGTTTATACTGTTTCTGCTGGTGACTGCTTATATATTGAGGTCCCTGGATCTTATGACAAGCTTATACCTTTTTTTATAGAATTAAGAATCAGGTATTCAATAGTAAATAACTACTAAACAAAATGCCTAATGATATTTTTGGCCATACAAGACATGAAGATCACAGTGATGAGATTCTTATGCTTGATGTCAGAGTCAAGAAATTAAGAAGTGATTTACAAGCTTTACAAACCACACTCAATGCCAGTCTTCAATTAGAAATTACAAATTTGCAATCACAATGCATGGACCCTCTTCTTAAAATTGATTCTGAACTCAAATTGCTGCTTCAGAAATATACTGACCTGGCGACATTGGATAATTTTCAAAGTTTAGAAGAAGCTGTTGCAGCTCTTCAAGCCAAATTTAAGACCCAGGCCACCAATTCTGAGCAATTGAAACAACAATTGGAAGAGCAGATAAATAATGTCCAGGCACAGCTCCAAACAATTGTCAAAAGCATAAAATCACAAGAAGATTTTGATCTCGTGATTTCCACTCTAAAAGAACAGATTCAGTCACTCCAGATACCTAATCTGGACCCCTTGAACAATGCCATAGCCGAGGTTAAAGAAAAAATTGAGACACTTGAAAATTTTATGAACAATTTGCCATCTTCTGAAGCTTTGAATGCAATAACTCGGAGTGTAGCAAATATTAAGCTGCAACTTGAAACATATGAAGATTTTGGAAAAATTCAAAGTTCCATAACCCATCTTGAAGGTACAATAGCAGCAGTGCAAAGTGATTTGGCAAATGTACTAGAATCCCGATTGCCCGGGATTGTAGATACCCTTGTTAGTGTCCAGCAACAAATCACAAAGCTTGAAAACCTCAACACTGAATCTGAACTGTCTCATTTTCATCACTTGATCGATGATATCCAAACAAAACTTGAAATTTTACAACAATCCACACCTACTCAGGCAGATATAGCCCTGCTCCAAAATGCTATGCAAAATGTGGCTGATGCTTCTGAATTAAACAATGTAAAATTGGCACTTGAATTTTTGCAAAATACAGTATCAAATCTGCCTACATCACAGGAACTTAAAAATATTAAGAGAGCAGTTAATAGGATATTGAAATCAGAAGATATCAAGAATATCCAAGCAGAGATCAAACAACTCACTCAGACAGTGGCCACTCTACCAACCAATCAACATATTAATGAACTGCATGCCCTGTTTGAGGATATCAGAAGACAGGTCCATGATCTTACAGCTCAAAATTCAAAATTGGCAGTTGTTGAAAATTTGCAACAAATTGTAGCTAATATCAAGCAACAGCTAGGGACCATGGAATCCAATCAAGCAAATGCTCTGTCTGTTTTTGCCACCCAGCTTCAAGATATTGTGCAGCAATACAAGAGACTTGCTGTGGACATAAAAATCAAGCCGGGCCATGATGATGTTGTTAGAACTATCAATGAGCATTTTGAATCTGTAACAAACAGATTGCTCACAGCAGAAAAAGAAATAACAGGCATAATCGAGAATCCTAAACATTCAGTAATTCTTGAATTGTACAGCATCCCCAACAAAGAATATGATTCGCCATTTACACCAGGAGGCAAAATATATATGCTGTCCCCTGCACAATTTTATTATCAATTTTTTGTTGGGGGCACATTGAGACCAATCAAGATCAAATATTGGCTTCAGCCACAGGCACATCACTACCCCACCTTATCAATAACAAATGCTGATAACAAAGTGAAAATCACCAGTGTGGAGTTAGAGGATTTTACAGATCCCAATACATTAGAAACAGCCTATGTTGAAGATGATGGCTCTTTGGAATTTAAAATACAAATAGGGGACAAATTATATTTAGAAAATCCTGCAGTTTCAGCTGCTGAACACCCCATAGTTGCAATATTCTTGTTCACATATTATGTCTAGACAAATTATTGTTGATGAATTACACAGACAGGCCCGACATAATTTTAAGAGACTCCCAGTAGTCACAAAGGGCATAGATGATTTATGGCAGAGCGACTTGATTGAAATGGCAAGTGGGCAGTTGAAAAACTTAGACAAAATCAACAAGGGCCACAAGTATCTACTCACTGTAATAGACACATTTTCAAAATTTGCCTGGGCTGTGCCACTCAAATCCAAGACTGGAACATGTGTTACAGAAGCTTTTAGAACAATCATCAATCAGAGTGGAAGATCCCCGCGCTATTTGCAAACAGATAATCGCAAAGAATTTTATAATTCAGTGTTTCAACAATTTATTAAAAGCCAGGCAATAAAACATTATTCGAGTTACAGTGATCTCAAGGCCTCAATTGTAGAGAGATTCAACAGAACCCTAAAAAATCTTATGTATAAACAATTTACACTGCAGGGTAATTATAAATGGATTAATATTCTTCCAGAACTTCTACATAAATATAACAATTCTGTCCATTCCACAATCAACATGAAACCCTCTGAAGTAACTTCATCTGATGAGCAAAAATTGATCAGCACTGTTTATTATCCTAGATATCAGCCAACAGCAAAAAAACCCAAATACAAGGTGGGGGATCAAGTAAGAATAAGCAAATATAAGCACTTATTCAAGAGAGGCTTTACAAGAAACTGGAGCACTGAATTATTTACAGTGGTTCAAGTTAAACCCGGGACCCTTAACACATATATAATAAAGGATCACAGAGGAGAAATTCTCAAAGGCAGGTTCTATGAACAAGAGCTCAGCAAAACTAAACAGCCTGACACATATCTCATAGAAAAAATCATCCGCAGAAAAGGCAACAAATTATTTGTCAAATGGCTGGGTCATCCGGAAAACAGCTGGATCGATGCAAACAAAATAATAATATGAACACCTGGGATGTTATAAAAAGGCTCCCAGAACCTGAACAACAGAATAAGAGAAATGGCAAATTGCTGCCTGATAATATTAGGTGTCTTATTGTTGGGCCATCTGCTTGTGGTAAAACTACACTAATGGTTGATAATTTTTTATTGGCACCCAACTGGTTAGACTGGAAAAACAGGCACTTGTATATCTTCTCTAAGAGCTTGGAACAATTAAAATATCAGCAGCTGATGAAGCTTTATGATGGATTGGATATTGCCACTTTTGAACCAGATGTTAAGCCACTCCATGAATGTCTCGATAATTCTGTTGTTGTGTTTGATGACATTATATTGGATAATCAAAACAAGGTTAGAAACTTTTTTACACAGGGCCGGCACAAAAACATTGATTGCTTCTACCTGGCACAGAATTTTTCAAAAATACCGAAGCAGCTGATCCGAGACAACAGCAATTTTATATGTGTATTTCATCAAGACCATACCAACCTCAAACACATACATGATGAATATGTAGGTGGGGACCTGAGCTACAATGATTTTTCTAAGTTTTGCAGCAGGTGCTGGAACCAGGACAGTTATGGGTTTGTCACAATTGATATGACAAGAACACCCAATAGTGGCAAATACAGAAATAAAATCAACAATTTTCTAGACGTAGAGACGTATATAAATAAACATGAAAAGGCCAATCATTGATGATCTTAAGTTAAGAGATTATCTTGTAAAAAGATTTAAGGGATGGAAATCAGAGAACCGTGGAATTTATGAAAAACACAAACAAACAGAACAGCCTGTAATTGATGCTATTAATAATTTAGGTAAGAATATCAAAACTGTTACAGAGCAAAATCAAAACTTGATCACAGAGCTTGTACCTGTAGCTGCTAGGAACATATTAGATTATCCACTCACCCCACTTTCCAGTATTCATATACCTAGTCCTATTGCTCCTAGAAGAATTGAAGCCAGTCAGGATCCTATTGAATTGGGTCTTCTTGCTCAAAAATATTTAACCACACCTAAAGACAATAAAGATGAGGTGTTTGGCTTATATGCTGACACAGAGCTTGATGGCAGCATCATACATAGAATTGGCAATTTCAGAGTAACATTTATGGGAGATGATATAATTGTATATTCAGAATCTCGACTCGGAGAAAAAGGTGCTTTTGTTAAGTACACCGGCACGCCTGGATTATGGGAATTGATGACTAGGAAAAGGCCTGGCAGCTATACAGATCAAGATTATGAGGATTACAAAGAAATATTAATAAAATCAGATGCTCTGTACCAGAACAATGATCCCACACAAAAAAGAGTCAAGTCTAGCAGTGGGGCAAAATACAATAATTTAATCAAGCCCATATGGTCACAGATCAAGACTGGCAGTGGAATCAAACAATACAACACCCTGCCCAAAGAATTTGTGTGGGTTGATGATGTCAGGAAACTTGTAGATAGGTTATTGGTGATAGCTGGGGAGGAAAATGCTGGGAACCACAATTTTTACAATGAAAAGGTTGGAATTATGGACATGATAAGCACAAAATTGTCTAATTTTATAGTGAATGACACTAAGGGCATTGGATATCTCATAAAAATTATTAATACTCTACCACCTAAATTTTGGAATATTTCTGAGGGTCGGGGCTTGGTTAATGACATTATAAACAAGCTGCCATTTGAACTACACATTCCAGGCTATCAGTATTGTGGTCCAGGCACAAAATTGGATCATAGATTAAACAGAGGGGATCCTGGTGTTAATCCCTTAGATGCTGCTTGTAGAGACCATGATATTGCATACAACACACATTCTGATCTTGACAAGAGACATGTTGCAGACAAGAAATTAGAAGAGGCCGCATTTGGCAGATTTGTAAGCAAAGATGCTTCTTTGAGTGAAAAAATAGCAGCATTGGGAACCACCATAGCTATGAGCACCAAACAAAAATTGGGGTGGGGGTTGTGAATATGTATATAATAAACCTACAATGAAGGCCAAGGGTGTTATGTATCAAATACCTTATGCAGGTCTTAAATCTCTTAAAACTATTGACAGTCTTTTAACCAAAAAGCAGCGCAAGAAAAAAAATTCTTGTATTGCAAAAGGGCATGGTATGAAATTGTTGCTTAGCACCCCCAATTAAAAAAATTACAGCAATCAAGAAAAAAATCACATGTGGGGGGATTTATATTTACCATCCCTGCCATCTTAGCTGCTCTCGGGGCTGTTGGGAGCTTGGCGGGGGGATCAGCTGCAATAGCAAAAACAGTAATAGATGCCAAGAAAAATAGGGCAGAATTAGATGAGCAGAGGCGCCATAACCTGGCAATGGAGAAACAAGGCAAAGGTGTTAAAAAAGCCATGAATAAGTTTAAAAAAAACAAGAGCCGCTTACAAACCAAGATATTGAAGCTTTAATCAAGCCATTGGGCATCAAACATTTTAGAGGTGTGTACATGTCTGATTCTTTACCAGAACAACCACTCAACAAAGAGTGTGGCATTGTTAATTTGGATGAGTACAAAAATCAGGGCACTCACTGGATCTGTTATCTTAAATATTTAAAAAATGAGGCATTTGTGTTTGATTCATTTGGAGGTGTTCCACCTGAAAATTTAATAAAATATCTAAAATCAACTAATCTTTATTACAATAATGCCCGTGTTCAAAATTTCAAAGATGTTAATTGTGGACATTTGTGTTTATCTGTTCTTAGATACATGTCTCAAATAAATAAACCATCAATTGAAGATTTTCAAAAAGTCTTGTGGTATTTAAAACATCATGGGGGTATTCCATCTCACCAGCCAAAATTCAATATTGAAACTCAAATTGCATGATGACATTGTATATCCCAAAACAATAGCTCTCAGGGCATTTTATGGCATGTACCTAATCCCCAATATTACACACCACAACAACACAATTGCAGTTGGGGATGAAAAAATTGTCATTACTCCAGGGCAGTATAATCTCTCCACTCTAAATGCTCAATTACCCAGAGGTGTAGTGTTAAGTCAAAATTCTGTCACTCACAGAGTAGAGATTGTATCTGCTACAGAAACAGTGGATTTGGGTACTATTGGAGAGCTGTTAGGCTTTGAGAACAACACAAAACTTGAACCAGGCATCAAACACACTGCTATGAATATACCTAAATTCTTGGCCATAGAGACTCTGAATATTCACTGTAATGTGGCTGAGGGTATGATCACCAAATCAAATGGCATAGGCACTCACAAACAAACAGGCATCATTGCAACATTCAAGCCTAATTCTGAATTTATGGAGCCTATTATCTACAATCCATCCCCAACATTATATTTTCCTGTGTGCCATAATAGAATAGATTATATTGAATTGATGGTCACTAATGAAAAAGAAGAATTAGTTGATTTTGCTGGAGCCACAACAACTGCAATCATGGAGATTAATATTTAAATAAAAATACATACAATGGAAAATATTGAGAGTTATGAGCTACAATCATTCCCCCCAAACAGGAGGACATTTGCAAATTTAAATCAACCCAACACAGAAATTGAGGTTGATCTTGATGTAGGGGATGGATTTATACACCCCCACAGAGCAGATCTATACATCAAATTTGATGTTGTAAAGCTCGATGGAACAGATTATGCGGCAAATTCAAATATAAGATTGGTAGATAATTTTGTGCCTCATCTATTCTCTGAAATTGAGATCAGAAAGCATGGCGTTGTTATAAACAGAGTGGATTATCCCGGCATTACCTCCACAGCTTTGGCCACACTAAAATTATCTAAAACCGAGGCTTCATACTACAAAATAGGAGGATTCGAGGCTGGTGAGAAAATTATATCCAAGAGCCACACTGTGCTGTTCCCCATGCGCCTATTGCCAGGATTCTTCTCAGATTACAAAGAAATTATGTGGAAGGGTGGGTTAAGAATTACATTCAGAAGAGCTGCAAATGATAACAATGCTTTGATGAGGTACAGCACATTAAACTCTACAGGGGAAGCTCTGCCTAATACCTTACCTGATGCAGGCAAATGCATTATTCAGACTATGGAGTTAAGAATCCCTGTTGTTGAGTATGAAGCCAGTTATGCTCTTAAATACAAAGCTGATATAATAAAAAATCCACAAATTCCTCTGCAATTTTATACATATCAATGTGTACAGAAGCCCGCATCTGGTACATATTATGAGTTTGGTGCCACAAATTCATTCTCCAGCATACAATATGACATGCCTGATTTTGTAGTAGTATTGTTTCAGACTGGGAGACACAACAATCAGGAAAAAAATTCAAGTAAATTTGATAACTGCAACATCAAGAACATATATCTTAAAAATGGCAGAAATGAGGTATTTCCTAGAGAAAATTACAATTTAGACATGTCCAAGAATGATTTCCTTAAATTATATGAGGCATTTTCGGCTTTCAAGAGAGTCACTACAGGCAATACTGATATGTATTACACACCAGATGAATTCAAAGCACAGAGACCCATGTTTGTAATCAATGCTTCAAAAAGGAAACAAGTTGTGGTGAATGACAGGACAAATATTAAAATTATCTGTGAATTCCATGAGGGATTACCTGATGACACCATATGTAGTGTTATTCTCATAGGTGAAAAATCATATGTTTATGATGTAAGAAATGAGTGGGTCACAGAGCAATTCTAGAGGGTCTCTGCATATTACATTGTTTTAATATTAGATATGCAAGTTGAGGCTGGGGTCTAATTAAACTTAAACTGGAAGTAAATATGTGTGTGTGTGGGTGTGGGTGTGTATATGGGTGTATCTTGGCTTAGTTTTAAGTGTGGCCAAAAAAAATATCAAGAGGGGCATATTTTTGACAAGTTTATGGACAACAATCTCACAGAAGTGCCTTTTGTAAGTGTAGCCTCATCAATCTGAGGGGGGTCATACTTTCTCATGGAGTCCATGAGGGCTTTTTTACAAAAATCTTGGATTAGACAGGGTTCCACACTTGAGCAATAAGCTCGTATGGGCATGTTGAGCTTGTTTTAAGTGTAGCCAAATCTGCTTGAGGGGGGTTCATACTTTCTTGTCCTGGTAATACCACAAATACCACTACTCAATCCCATTCCTCTCTCACGTGTTCATCGCTGCTCAGATACTTTTTTTCGTTCACCTGCTCCAGAGATAAGTGGGACAGAGTGTAGTTCGCATACATGTAGCAAGTAACGTATCCCAGAATGAAAATTCCACGTAGTTTTAAAACGTTTGTTTAAGCAATGAATAACTGGAAGCGGATCACACATAATTCCCTTGCCAAAATCTAGTGGTCGAAAATTAATTTCAAGACATTTCATATCTATTCAACATATTCCAAGTTATAAGGAACTATTTCGTAGATGTTCATGAAACCGTTATAAAATTACAAATAAAATATATTCACAAGCTTAGATATACCAATACGAAGAAAGAAATTCAGAGTTAAATTTCAAATGCATGTGTATAAAGTAATTCTAGAAGTGCAGAGCTATATCTGAGTATTTAACTTCTTTTTTGCAGATAACGTTTACAATATTGAGGCTACAGAATAATTAGGAACTGTAGCTCCAAGAAAACAAAGGGTGTAATGTATTGGTTAGAGTTCTTGAAAGCATTGCGGTCCCACGTTCGATCCTCCATACTAGATGTTCCTTAAAAAAGAATCCCTTCCATTAAACAAGAGCATGGTAACATTATTTGTAAGAGCAGTATATAGTGGCTGCATTGTTCTGCATATGAAATTTATAAAAAAATAATAAACAAATAAATGAATTGACACACGTTCAACGGGATATTTTTATATATAAGATCGTGAATTATGATACTCTAACGATAATTGTGTACTGCTTCAAAGACATTGACAAATATTAATGAAATAACTATTTATATGTGTGGCAATTCAGGACATGCTAATTTTACCCCTTTTTACACTTGAGTTCAATGCAAGGATACCTCAGCAAATATCGAATGAAAAGTTCTCACCATGTGCAATTCTCCATTAAATGTTTTCGCCGAGTCTTACTACTTTCGTTTTCTTTGTTACAAACAATACTTGTTTGCACGTTACATGCAGGAGAGTTGCAACTACATTTCACATTGGCTTAAGGAGCGAAAGCTTGTAGGGTAGTGGCTACCGTTCAGGATTGTCAATCTGATGGTCGTAGGTTCAAACCCTTCCGGTAGCAGAAAATTTTCGTAAGTTTTAGACCTATCCCATTGTGTTCATTGTCCACGCCGTGTGAAAGGGAATGATTCAGTTTGGAATTAACGATGGGGGGAGGGGAAATATTGAATTTCAACGAATCGAGAAGTGGAGAAAAATTGAATAATTCTTATAAATATTAAAAATTACGTTCATTTTTCTAGTGGTGTAATCGAACGTAAAATCAAAGATCTTACATGGAAGATTTTAATTTGCTCTGAACTCAGCCAAAAGGCATTTCGCACCGATCTAATATATTCTCCAATACATTTAAAAATGTTATTGAATGTTTCATGTCGATAATTTTACTAGTGCATCCATTCTTGACGCTCAGACGATATTTTCTGCAACTACTTCTTCTCTCCAGTTCCTTCTCCTTCTTCTCTCCCCTCTCTCTGTTCTGATTTTATCTCATATCGCCTTCCCTACTTTTCTCGCATCTTATCTCCATCCCACTCTTCTCCACTCCTCTTATCTCCTTTCCTGTCTTAGATTTCCGACTCCACTGCACTCTCTTTTTTCGTTCTTCTCTTTTTCTCTCCTTTACTCTACTCTCCACTTCCCTCTTCTCGTCTCCTCCTCTCCTCTCGTTTTCCTCCTCTTTTCTCTTCTTTGTTCTTTTTCCTCATCTCTCCTCGAATCTTTTTCCATTCTCCACACTACATCTCATCTCCTCTTCTATCCTATCTTTCTTCTCTACCTTTCCTCTTCTCCTTTCGCTTTCTCTTTCTCATCTCCTTTATAACCTTTCGTTTCCTCTCACCTCTTTTCCTTACTGTAGACTCAACAGCGATGAAATACTAGAAACCTATTTTTTTCTTTCAGAAAGAATTTTGTCATTTGCGATATAATAGTGATATTTTTAATAATTTTATACAATAATAATTGTTTATATTTCTTTCGCGTATTTTATAAATATCTATTGTGCACGTGGCAACCCTGAAATTGAGCCTAACTCTGCACGCAACCCACCAACGGCTTGTGTAAATTGGGGTGCCTAGTTTAAGATGTTGTTGTCCTAAAACTTTTGAGAGACACTGTACACAACAAAACTATTTCGTAATTTATTGACATCTTTAACCAGTTAGTAAAGGAATTAATTTGCTTTTACACATAATATCTGATATATATAAAAGTAACTAATTATTTACTTTATGTGTAAAATATTTTCTTATGTTTCTTAAAAATATTTAATAATTAACTGACTTTTATATTTAATAAAATTATAAATATCCATATCATAATAATTTATGTATGTATATATGTGTGTATTATATATATATATATATATATATATATATATATATATATTCGTATATGGGGTGTAGATTAAGATTTTCTTCCCCCACCAGTCTTCAATTATTTCGCACCCTGATTTCATCATTTAATCACTCATCTACATCTTCGCAAATTAGCCAAGATACACAAACCGTGAAGTAAAATAAGACAAATCAATCAATCAATCAGTCAATTTTTACAGTTTGTAGCGTTTTTAATACTTCGATGTTGACGGTGCCACCTATACACTCTCAAGTTTCGTATTTCAAGCATCAACTTCTGTGCTGAATTGTTACTTGAATCGTACTCATCTGTTACTAACACTGTTATATCTATTCATTGAATGTACACCTGGACGCAAAACTTGCATTAGTATTAAAACTCAGATGTATGCTGTGTATTAACGGAGAGCACTTTGCTAATGAAACAAAATCACAGCAAGTATTGTATTTCGGCGAACACATCGTAGGAACTACAAAAAAGTTGAGTCTTAGCTAAAACGACGTCATTGTTTCTCAAGCCTTGAAGCTATATAAAATCCAGGACAAGACTTATGCTCTGTGGCGTAGCTTTCGGGAATTAGGTGTCATTTCCAACTTCCACCACGGGCGGCGCTGGGTTTTCTTCGATTTCTTCATCGTTTAGTTCCTTAAGAAAGCTGGACACTATTATGAACTCACAGATTACAAATCCTAGAAAAAAAGTAAACGGAGATAAGATTTAGATTCTTCTTATGGATTGAAAGAATAGCTTGTGGTTGATGGAAACTGAGCTGTTTGTGTAATATTGTGGTAATATTAATAGTTGTTAATTAAGTGAGTTCTGTTTATAAAGAGAGAATTTTGTGACTGGAATTGAGTTAAACCCATATACTTATTTAAGTTGAAGTTTAAAACTACGGTAAAAGGAATTATACTCATTAATGTGATTTTCGTAAGGCAGTTCTTGTTAACGTCATGGCGGATGCCATAGGTTATATGGAACTTAATAACCAAGTAGAAATTATAACGAACTTGGTAGAAGACAATGAAATTGTTATAGAAGATAACATTATAGAAGAAACATCTAGAAAACAAGCTAAAAGAGTCAGATCTGCTGAAGATGATCAAGTTCCAGCAAAAGCGGTAAGGATAGACAGGTTAGATAATAGAGATAAAGTAAACACGTTTGGAGAAGGTCGAAGAGAAAATAATGTAGACAAGTGTAAAATGTATTATGATACACATAATGGGCCATATTTAGTAATAATGACTAGTACTAAAGGTGCAGAAAAGAAATTTAACTCTATGAAAATAGGCAATGAATTGCGAAAGAAAGATATAAGGGTCAGATATATCCAACCAAGTGGTTTATTTAGAGCAAAGATTTATTTTTACACCAGGAATGAAGCTAACAATTTCATGAAAAATATGCATTTTCATAAAGAAAATAATATTGATGTGTTCATCCCGGAATCCTTATTGGTGAAGGAAGGATTGAATTTGAATTTGAAGAGGAGGAAATCAAGGAAAGTATTGAAGACCCGACAGTAATATCAGTGGAAAGAATGAAAAAGAGAATTCGAAAAGATGATGGTTCATATTATTTTGTTCCTACTAAGCTAATATCAATCACGTTTAGATCTCAAGAAATGCCTAAACAGATTATAGTGGTTAGTCACATTTTCGATGTTACTCCTAAAGTTAGAAATGTGATGCAATGTAAGAAATGTTACAGGTTCGCACATTCAGCAGCTATATGCAAGGATAAAGCTAAGTGTGCTAGATGTGGAAGAGAGGAACATGAAAATTGTAATGAAACTCCGAAGTGTTTAAATTGCGGAGGAGAACATGTTGCTACTGATAAGTCATGTGTAAAATGGGAAATTGAAAGAGAAATCATGAGAGTTATGGCATATGATAATTTATCCCGGCAAGATGCAAGAGAGAAAGTAATAACAGGTAATGTTCCAAGCAATTATGTTGTTCAAGGCAACTCATATGCTGATCAAATAAAAAACCATATAAACAAAAGTCAAATAAGTGAAATTGACACAAGAAAGACTGGTGTTGTAGGAAATAGCATAACAATACAAAACAGATTTGAAGCCTTAAGTGATTGGGGTGAAAGAAAATCAGATACATACTTGGAAAATGTTTCATGGAAAAGAGTTGCTCCAGAACATCATAGAGACTATTCCAAATTTGAAAATAAATATGGAAAAAATTTCAGACTAAATTCCTATTCACAAACAAAGAATTATAATGGAAATTCTGAAGGAGAATCAAGTAAAGGTTCTCTAAAGAAATTACAAAGTAATCAAAAACAATTAAATGGAAAGTCTACAGGAACTGTAATTAAGACAAGGAAAAATGAGGAAGATGTGGATAGTACAAACAGAAGCATGCAGGAGGTGAGCACCGGAATCTACAACAATGAAGAACAGAAAAAAATCGTGTACTTTCCTCACATAACATCTCAGAAGGATCTTATGTATAATTTGTTACAATTAATGGCGAAACTTATGGCGACATTAACTAAAAATTCTGACTTATTAAGCATAAAAGAAATGCTCACAAATAAATGGCCAGGTGCAGAAAATTATTGAGGATTTGGAAATTTTTGGAGAGACACCTTAGGGTGTGGAAGGAAAAATAATGGAAAACATTCGTGGGGGTACACTGGAATGTAAGATCATTGAAAGCAAGAAAGCAAAATCTGGTGAAATTAATAGATGAATATAGACCTGAACTTTTATGTTTATCGGAAATCTCTGTGAACCCATCAAACATAGATTATTTTAAAGTAAATCATTATCACATAATTTATGAAAAGATTAAAGATGATAGTAAAGGAGTTGCAATTATGATTCATGAAAGCATTCCATTTGAACCTATATCTTTTGATTATACATTGTTTATATACGACACATACAAAATTGAAGTCGTAGGAATTAAAATCGCTTTTATGAATCAAAAAGTTAGTATTATATCTATATATATTCCTACAGGTGCAGAGTCACAGAAATTAACGACAAATACATTATCGCAAATGTTTCAATGCATAGAAAAGCCTTTTATTATAGCAGGGGATTTCAATTGCCATCACACAATATGGGGAGATCAGGATGAAGATAAGTTGGGGAAAGTGTTAGTAGAATGTATGGATTTGTACAACTTTACTGTAATTAATGACGGTTCTGCTACGTATATAGGAAGATTAGGTACTCGGCCAACAGCTATAGATTTAACGTTAATGTCAGATGATATATGTGGTCAATTTCAGTGGGAAACAGACAGTGATCAAAGAACCAGTGACCATTATCCATGTTTCTTTTATACTGATACTAATTCAGCGAGATCTTTCACTATTCCGCTCAGAAAATGGAAAGTTAACGAAGCTGATTGGAATAAATATTCTAAATTACTTACAATCTTATTTAAAAAAACAGATTTAAATAATATTGATAAGAGTACATATGATTATTTTGTAGATTCTGTTAGCATTGTTATGGACAGATCATGTACAAGGGCAAAAGAGGAAGTTGTAAAAAAGTATCCAATAGTACACTGGTGGAATAAAGATTGCCAAAATTTTAAAATACAGAGAATTGAAGCTACGAAAGTTTATAAAACAATACCAAATCAGGAAACTTGGATTAATTATAAGAAAGCAATAGCGCAGGCCAAGAAATGTTATATCAGCGCAAAGAGACAATCATGGGCAAAGTATTGTGAAGACATAAATAACAAAGAGAGTATCAGTACAGTGTTGGCTAAATTTAAATCAATCCGCAAACCACATACCCCTCGATTAATACCACTCAAAGAAACCTGGAAAGATGAATTTATTATGAAGGTAACATGTAATTATAAACAAGAACCTGCAGATGCCCCTGATGAAATTTTCTCTTTCAGTCCTAAAGATAGACATTCACAAGGATTATATACCAATATCATGATCGATGAAATAAGAGACATAATAATAAGAGCCAAGGACACAACTCCAGGAAAAGATGGAATAACATACTCGATGATTCAAAACTTGCCGGAATGTGGTATAATATATCTTTGTAACATCTACAACTATATAATGCATTCAGGAAATGTACCGCAATCGTGGTACACTCAAATGATTTTACCAATATTGAAACCTGGCAAAAGTCCACATAAAGGAGAATCTTATAGACCGATAGCTTTGTCTTCAGTACTGGGGAAAATTTTTGAAAAATTAATTCTAAAGAGAATAAGTTGGCATATAGAGGGACAGGAATTATTTTCAAGGCTTCAAGTTGGATTTAGGAAGGGAATGGGGTGTACAGATGCGTTGGCAATGTTATCATCAAAAATTTATGATACAATGAAAAGGAAAAGTAGTCTTATTGCTGCTTTCTTAGATATTAAAGGGGCATATGATAATGTAAATATAAATAAATTATTAAACATTCTACAAAATCTGAAAATACCTTATATGCATCTAAAAATAATTTGGAATTTATTAAAAAATCGTTGTTTATATTTTTACTTTCACAATAAAGTTGAGGGTCCTAGATGGATAACAAGAGGACTTCCACAGGGAAGCCCTTTAAGTCCTTTACTTTTTAATATATATTTAATGGATGTTCAAAGAATATGTCCTGAGCCATTTGGATTTATACAATATGCAGATGATTTATGTATATATGAGAGTGTCAAGCAAGTAGATAAAGGAGTCACCAACATGGAAGCGAAAATAATAGAGATAAAGAAATTTCTTGAGAATAGGTCTATGAATATATCGTCAGAAAAATCAAAGTTGATTATATTTAGTAAAAAAGGAGCTCCGAAAAATGTGAATCAATATACAAAAAAGTTACACATTCCCATAGAAAATTCAGTGAAATATTTAGGCGTTATATTTGATAGTAAATTAACATGGAAACCTCATGTAAAAATGTTAGTGAAAAAGGCAGAAGTAATTTACAATGTATTTCGTTCTATGGCTACAACAAAATGGGGAAGTCATCCTAGTACCATGATGAATTTTTACAAAAACTATTACAAACCAACAATAGAATACGGGATTATAGTCTTTAATACAATTTCGGAACGTGTATTTCGACCTTTGGAAGTAATGCAGAGGAAAGTTCTACGAAAGTGTCTAGGACTGATGAAGAGTACTCCCAATGTTGCTGTATACATGGAAGCATGCGAATGGAACTTAAGTTATAGGAAAAGAGAAATGGCTATTAAATATCTGTTGAAAACAATGTCAGAAGTTAATCATCCGTTTAACGACATTCTATTCGACTTGGTTGAATTATATGATACAGGCAAAATTAATAACTGCGAAGATATAGGATGGGTGCAATTATATAATGAGTACTATGAGGATCATCAAAAATTATTGAAAGTAAGGAGTAAGCCCATATATACTCTAGATTTTCCTGTTTGTGAATATAGAGATATTTATTTTCCTGAGCAATATACAAAATATGATTACATGGAAAGATGGAAAGATTATTACTTTATATATACAGACGGTTCAAAAAGTAGTCAAAATGTAGGATGTGCTGTTTATGATGTACAGAAGAAGGAATCAATTATGGTACATTTACCGGAAGATTTTTCCATTTTTACAGCTGAAGCTTATGCAATTTACCAAGCACTAATATATACATATAAATTGCAAGAAAAAATATATTAATATTAACGGATTCCAAAAGTGTATTATATTCAATTCAGTCCAATTATGATTTATTATTTAAATGCTCCCCATACATTATAAACTGTGTAAAAACTTTACAAAATTTAAGGAGCAGGGGAAAGATAATTCATTTAACCTGGGTTAAAGCACATTGTCAAAATTTAGGAAATGATATGGCAGATTTGTATGCAAAACAAGCTAGGGTAATTCAACCTGTACTGGAGCTGAAAACCTGGTACACAGACCTTCTACCGAGGGTGAAGAAAAAGTTGAAGGAAAACTGGACGGAATGGTGCAAAGGTGAATTTCAAAATGCAGGCGGCTTTTATCAGAGGATAGCTAATTTCAATAGAATGAGACCTTGGTTTACAAAAGTTCAAGGTTCACGGAATGTGATAGTATTACTAAATCGTATTAGGTCAGGACATACAACTACTAAAAGTCATTTACAAAAGATCCGGATTGTACAAAACCCAAACTGTACATGTGGCAACAAGGAAGATATACACCATATCCTATTTGAGTGTAATAGATACACACAAGAAAGAGAGACATTCTATAAAACTCTTATAAACTGTGAAATTCCTTTTCCTCAGTGTTTGGAATCTTTGATTTGTGAACCTAACCTTACAGTTGGATATATATTGTTATCTTTTTTTAGAAAATGTGGCTTAACTATTTAATAGAAAAAAAAATTGTTCATAGTATCCTTTAATAATAATGTACTAAAAAATGTAAGTTTATGTGCAGTACATATGTATATAGATATGGGAAAAACTGCTTAGCGGTAATCCCAAGTAAAATGTAAATAAATAAAATTATGGATTGATTAGAACGGGAACATTAATATAACTTCTGAAAAACAAAAATTGATAATATTTAACAAAGAAAAGGTTCTAAAATGTAATTAATTACACAAAAAATTGCATATACCTTAGAAAATACTGTGAAACATTTAGGGATGATATTTAATAAATTAGTATAGACATTATATGCAGTTAATGGATATAATATATATTTCGCTCTTAGCCCAATACTATGATGAAATTTTATTGAATAGAGCATGGAATAGCCAGCCTATTAGATTTCAAAATGCTCCAGCATGAATATTGAAACGATTGGAAGTAATTCAGAGGAGAATACTTCGGGTATATCTAGGTTTGATGAAGATCACTCAATGTTTCAGTACATATTATGAAGACATGTAGGAAGATATAATTACAAAATACACATAAAAAATTATGTCCGAAATGACTGGACTTACAGTTTAAAGTGGGATCCAAACCACTATGAGCCTCCACTGGGTATCGAATACGGGAAAAATATGATGAAACTGGTTGAACAGTAGTTTCGTGCACAGACTTCAAGCTACAATCCGTCATTATTAGGTGTTCTAGTCACTTTACCCTTGAATACAATAGCTTTGGAAACTTGATGCTACATAATTAAAATTACCATTTAAAAATATTTATCAATATCCTACCTTCATAATATATAAAAACCAGAAGGGTGATAATCCCTGCCATCTCAACATGGTTTTGAAAGGCGGTGACGCATACCAGGAGTAGCATGGCCCCATTTGAAAGTGCAACCAGGACCTCAATCACCAACCACAACAATACACACAGAAATATTCTCTGGAAAAAGGGTACATTTTATAAAGTACAAGAGATAGCAAGAAATGTCTTATTACGAAGCTATGACGAATTAGATGCGAGATGTTAAGAGCACAAGTGATGTAACTCCTTTCAAGACAGTTTTGAGAAAAAGGCACATTTAAATAACTTAGTAGTATGTTTAACTGTTGGAGCACAACATAGTGCTGCCTCTATGAGCAAATGTTTGAAACTTAGTAGATACTTATACTTACTTCTAGCACTGAAATGTTGATACTTCACAGTTGTAAGTTATACAAGGAACTCAATTTTCATGAAAAGTGTAGTTATGCCACTTTTGCTCTGAACCCATATATGAATGTACTAAATGTGAATAGTAGCAAGTCAAGTTAGCTGATTTGATTATCTGAAGTTTATTTATGATTTGGGAAAAGTTTATATTGGTGAAGGGCCCGGAGGTAAAACATAGTAAGTGACATTTTGGTTATTGCTGACTTCATTAAGCAGTAAGATTATTAGAAGTTATACCCTAGACCAGTAGCGGCGAATGGGTGCCAAAACTGGGGCAAAAAGTGGAGGGGTCGCTGCCACTGCTGTAGATAAATTGTTTTCGTATTGTGTTTACCAATTTGAGAAGAGTTCAATGAGTCTATTGCAAATTGCATGACATGGAGGAAATAAACACTGGCTCTTGTTACTATGTAACTCAATAATGACAAAAATGTCACTTACCTTGTTTTAGCCCCGAGCCCTTCGTATGATTGCTGTTAAAACAACTATCTGAACTATCAAGCATTAGCTTCTTTTTTAAATGAACAATTTTATGTACATTTTATTATCGATTTTAATTCTGCGTTTCAGTGTCTGGCCACCGACTTCACAGTAGCCTAGAATATACGTTCGAAACAACACGAAACGAAGTTAAAACTTTATAAGCTTATGTTGTAATATAAACTAATAAAAAGGAGAAAGTGGTAAAATGATAATGATATCAATATCTGCAGGTATTGGGAGAACGTGTGTTACACATGTTACGTGTTACATTACAACATCCGTTGCACGCATACAACCAATAAGAAAGTTTTCTTAAGGGGATCTTATAGCTACCCTAGTGAAGATTTAGTATTTTCCTGTGTAAGCTTACGGTGTAGATTCGGTCACGATTATCTCGAGAAACAGTAGACAGTAAATTTTCAAATTTTAGCTGAGCACCGAGACAGGATTTTTTTAGAGATTGATTGTTTGATATTTTCATACGCTGCACCACCTTCCCGATTATTAAGTAATTAATTTTACTCTTGAATTATTTTGAATTTAACTTTTCCTGACAGGGCAACCCTGTGGCCAGCCAGTAGAACAATGGGAACCTCGTTCACTAGTAATGAGCCGAAGGTGGGGGTAGGGGAAAATACCAGATTCTTTATACTAGCATAAAATCGGTTTGGAGTATAAGTAGCAGTGGAACAATTTCAGTAATTCAGTAATTGGTTTGAATTAGACATTGTGACTATAATATAAAATTTATTATTAAAAGGAAAACTGAAATGTAAGATCTGTGACAAGTGAGAGTTGCTCATTTTCAATTAAATTTTGATTTTAAATTTTGACCAAGGTGATTAATTGAACTTACCTTCCATGTTCCATAGCAAAGGGAAAATGTTGCGAGGAATTTGGGCAAAAGAGCTGCAACTATTCCCATCAGAGCAGCCCAAACAACTGAAAGAAAATGTGTAGCTTGATATATTTAATAATAGTAATAATAATAATAGGTAGCTAGAGGAAAAATATGACAAGCAACACGTGGCATATTGTCTGGAAAATGCTACCCTATCAGGTGCATCAAGCTGTACTTGTCATTTTAATGTCACTCGGATTGGGCAACTTTTTCTATGACATGTAAAAGGTCACCTCAGTCTGTCGCTCATGAGGGGTGAATGGTTTTCTATACTGGCGGAGAAAGTAGCTACTCCGCTGTGTGTGCAGTTTGTGGTGAAGTATCACTTAACACTATTGTGCAGTTTGTGGTGAAGTATCACTTGACACTATTATGCAGTTTGTGGTGAAGTATCACTTGACACTATTGTGCAGTTTGTGGTGAAGTATCACTTGACACTATTGTGCAGTTTGTTGCGAAGTGCTACTTTGCTTCTTTAGTGCAGTTTGTGGCAAAGTGTTATTTGCGTCTTTGGTGAAGTTCGTGAAGAAGTGTTACTTGATCTGGGTGCAGTTTGTCGTGAAGTGTCACTGGCCGCTTTGGTGTTTTTGGTGAAGTGTCAGTTGTCATTTTGATACACTTTGTAGCGAAGTGTGTCTTGTCATTTTGAGGCATTTTGTGATGAAGTGCCACTTGTCATTTTCGTGAACATTGTGGTGAAGTATCTGGGTAGTTTGTGGTAAAGTGTCACTTGCCACTTCGGTGTAGTTTGTGTCGAAGTGTCCTTCGTCACTTTTGGGTAGCTTGTGGTGAACTGTCATTTGTCACTGGTGTAGTTTGTGGTGAAGTGCCACTTGACACTTTGGTGTATCGCGTGTCACCTTGTCTTGTCGTTACTCGCTTCAGTGTGAAATGAATAAAAATGTTATATTTCAAAATATACAATGGACAAAAGAACACAACATATTGTAAAGATTGTGACACATTATCAGCAATATAAAAAAAAGTATATCCGTTAATAAGCTTCCAATACATGCATCCGATGAAATCATTTTGACAAAATACCTGAGCATTAATCATCATAATGTAATAACGTAGCTACAAACCAATATGGTGCAAAGAGATATAGTGACGAAGCATCTTTAAAATAATGACGTACCGCTAGTTTCTTTGTTATTTTCGTCGCTCTGTTCCTCGCTACTACCTACAAAAGATCCATGACACAAATAATAACACATAAGTGAGCCCCTCTCTCATGCATCGCACTTGAGTGGATAATTTGAAAACGACAGTTAACAAGAAGAATACAGAGTGATCATAAATCATTGAACACATTTCAGTGATTAGTAGCAAAAGAGCCAAGGAACTTTCTTTACCCATGCTTATTATACATCATAAACAATAGAGCAGCTGAAATAGTTTTCTTGACAAGTGAAGTGTGCACAATTTTTAAAACAATTAAAAACGATTCACGTTCCAAATCAATTCAAAATTAGACTAGTGCAAACAATATTCAGTTAGTATTAAATTGCTGATAACAGCGCTCCTTTGAGTATTTAAGCGCTGAGAGCGGCTATCTCTTAAGAGTTATTACTAATTTCTGTTAATGAAATTACAGAATGCACATACAGTAGTATTTTCCTGCACAATCACCATTTTGATACTGGTTGCTTTAAGTGATGCACTGTAGCCATCTAGTGGTGGAGTCAACCATTAAAAAGTACCATGTGACCTGATGTAAACATAACAGAGACGAATAACTTCTAGGAATGAGCTCAAAAATTTGTGATCACCTTGTGTTTGACACAAAGCATATGACTAATTTACGCCCTGCCTGCAAGGCTAATAAGAAGTTTGTAAACAAGAAAAAAATACAATGGTTAATACAGTGGCGTGGCGTGGATTTTTAATAATATTAATCTGGTACGTATGCAATTCAATACTAGATTTTGGTAAAGTTATTAATCAGGAAAAAAAAATGTTGACATAAGGACTAAAGTGAAATCGCAAACATTGGTTGTTGACACAATAATACGTAATTTGATACTTACAGAAACATAGAAGGCTACTTATAGAGCAGATCAATCCGACTTTGAAAATAGTTATATGATGCTGGGATCCCGAGTTCGAAACCTAGCTTGGGCATGGGCGTTTGTGATGTCTATTCATCAATTTAATCATATCATCACTCATCCCCATCTTCGCAAATTAGCCAAAAGTGGCACAAGCGAAGCAAATTCAATCAAATCAAATCAAAAAACTTCTATGATGTTGTCATACAGAGAAGTTTTTCATTTGAATTTGAATTTTTGGGTGCGTCATGGTCATGGTCCATGTTATCCACATCTGAATTCGACACTTTTATTTTCACCCGAAAATAGAGTACATGGCCAACAAAAGAGTTTCGACAACTGCACACATCCACATAACCACGGATAGTCGTTACACCACGAAACATTGAAATGTCGGTCATATCCAGCAGACGACTTGGTTTTTAAATCGTTCAAAATAGGCTTTGGCCTCCCTTTCGCTACAATTTCGATTTTTTCTGCAAAATAACGAACCGAGAGATTGCTTCAAAATATCTTCTATCGCACGATTACACACACTGTCCAGATAGGATGAACCCGCCACCTCGGAACTCGGAGCAAGCTTCATTAATGAATTGACAATGCCCGAAAACAACATAAAGACGAAAGACACCAGTGACAAATCTCCCACTGCACAGTCCCTCCCACAAACCGTTGTTTACTTTTGTAACACGTGAAGCACCCTCCTTGCCCCCTCCCCTCTCAGCATCGGCACTTCCCCAATATTTCCTTCGGAACCTGCAAGAAGTCCAGTTCTACTAATGTTGCCATCTTAGTTCTTTTGAAACCAGATTTGCCCAAATCGCGAAACTTTTCGTTTCAAATAAGACGTATGTAGAGTAGATGTAGTCTTCATCTGTTTCCTAACTACTCCCACTCCCATGTGTCGCTAAATCCACTGAAATCTCATTTCTGACACCACTACTATTTCGTATATTTTACGTCCTTTGCTACCTTTAAGGCTTTCGCTTTATAGGATAATCGTGACGATGAGGATGCATGTTGAATTATTGAAATAAAATTATTATTTCTTTGTGTATATAATTATTAATTTTTATAATTATGTAAGTAAAATAATAACAACGAACATTGAAATAACTATTTCTTGCTGAGGATTCGAACCTGCGACACCTGACACTTCAGAGCGTGCTAAGATAACAATCGGGAAATTATGCTTGTAAGTATTGTTTTCACCCAAAAACAGTTCTACCACCTCAAAAACATTGCTTCAACCCGAAATTATTGCATGCCTGCGACAACGTATGTCAATCTCAATCAGTATTATCAACAATTATCACAAATTCCTGTAACCGAAATAATATTATATGTGTGAAATATAGAATTTTAGGTTGACATTTTTAGAAGGACAGCGGACCCCTTGACCATACCCATTCCTCTCCTCTCCTTCTCGTCCATGATGTCGAAGAAGGACAAAGAGGACTTTCCTAATCGCTGATATCACTGGTCAACAAATTTTACCTTTTTTTTTGCGACATGGATGAAAATTCACTTTTCTTTATAAATCCATGATGCTGAACACGAAACTGACAATGAAAATGCTACTCGACTTCCGGTTTAAGAATTATACGAGGTATTGTCGAAAAGTCGTGTTTCCCAATGTTGTAACGTAGTGGAATGACGTATGCTTGGTGTGCATGTGACTTTTACGCTTTAACTGTATTATACGAACAGTACAAAACATGGGTACATTTCCATTTGCCTTTTCCAAGTAAATGCATGAATCAAAGTTTTTACATTAATCACAAAATAAATATTTTCTACTATACTACTGTATGGTTTGTTCTTTACTTACGTGGGATTAAATCTGCTTCCTCTTTGCTTCTCTCTTGTAGTGAAGTTCAGGATCATCCCTGGTTACTGTCCAGCAATAGTCGGCAAGCAGTCCTCTACTCCATTTTCCTTGGTATTTTTTCTCGATTACAGATATTTGTTGGTGGAAACGCTCACCGTGTTCATCACTTACCTCCCCACAACTTTTCGGGAAGAAATTGAGATGAGAGTGTAGGAAATGCAATTTAAGAGGCATATTGCAACCCATTTTTTGATAGGATGAAACCAAATTATTTACAAGTTTTTCATAGTCTTCAGCACGAGATTTCTCTGAAAGAACTCCATGCACCTTTCTCAACATCACTTAGCAGGTGTTCCAGGATCTCGTCCTGGTGAAGTTGACGAAATTGAGGGCCCACACAAATTCCTTTCTTGATCTTCTGTTCACTGATTTTTGGAGATTTCTTAAGTAGATATTTGAATTCCAAAGAGTTTTGGTCCAACTTTTTGACAAAGTTTTTCATCAGTCCAAGCTTTATATGAAGTGCAGGAAGTATAATATTTACAGATTCAACGAGAGGTTCAATTTGTACATTCATATTTCCAGTTTCCATACTTTGACGTAATGAAATGAGAAGCTCTGTCTGCTATTTCATTCGCAGAGGAAATAGCAATATTTCGTATAGACTTGTTGGAATCCAGTTAAAATAGCAACGACTTTCAAATCTGCACATATTTTCCATTTGTAGTTGTTGTATTTAATTGAAGGAGGAATTTTAGGCTATCATACGATTCTTTCTTTTGCACAGAATAACCAATAGGGATTGACGGCAATTGATTGCTGTTATGAAGCAGTACTGCTTTTAGACTTAATATCGATGCATCTATTAACAACCGCCACTCTTCACAAATGTGCTTAATGCACATTGCCCCCAATAAACCATTAATATCACTGCAGTATATCAGATCTCCTTCGGTAGCAAAGTATTCTTCCAACTTTTTCTGACGGTCACCATAAAATGACACCTTCACATTTCTAGCCAGAAAATTCCATTGTTGAAGTCTGGAGGCTAATAGCTCTGCCTTTGCTTTTGAAAGTTCAAGATATCTCACTAAGTCATTCATTTCACTCTGGCTAACCTTGTGCTGTTCTGTAAGTTTAACATCACCTGCAAAATCCGGATCTGTAGATGTGGAAGGTTATGGATCGTACGGTTCGTCTTGTGAGTCTACGGAATAGGATTCAGGGGGTGTTGGAACAGGTAGTTCATTACTATGCGCCACAGGACGAGTAGCAGAACGAATATTTGGAAATACAATTGTCTTCTTTTTATTATTGGACATACCTTGTATTGGTGGGACCATACAAAAAAAACAACCGTCTGTATGATTAGTGGGCTTCCACCAAATCATGGGAATAGCAAATGGCATCGATGGTCTTCTGTGATTCAACCAGTCCAGCAGATTCATGTAGCAGGTCTTACAACAGAAATGTGGAGCCCAAGTCTTATCTTCATCTCCAAATTTGCAGTATTTACCGAAATACAAATTGTAGGCTGTTCTTACAGCAGGGGTAATATTTCTCCGCTGTCCAGAAAACCCAATTTGACCACAAACATAGCAGAAATTGTTAACATTGTTAATGCATTTGCGTGGCATTTTTTACCAAATCACTCAGCAATTTAAATGCCAACCTTACCATAAAGGGACCACGTAATATACAAACACGATCTTCAATAAATGCACACACTCAACCTAGTTTTATAAAGCCACAATAACGTCTGCAGAAATGAATACCTCACAAAACAATGAATAAAGAGGTTTTGTGGCTGGTATTGAAGAGTTCCCCCTTTCATTACAACAAATAAACAAAGATAAGGTAAAAAAATAAAAACTCAACATTTACTTCTTACATCTATGCAATACCATATATATAGGGAACTACTCCAAATCAACAATGCCCTGTAACTCAATTATAATTAGTCAATTGCAATTTTTAACGACAGTTTCGTATTTAGGGGACCAATATTGACTAGAAATTGTATATATCACTCATGTCGCATTTTGGCTGTTGACCAGTGTATTTAGTGTAAATACAAAATATCACTTGGTAGTTTGCTTTTGCCCCAGTGTGATTTGATTTTTTAAAATTTTGATTTGGCGATTTAAGTCCACTTCATGAACAGTAATGCTAATCGGGACAGTTTAAAGTTGGATCCGAACCACGTGTGCCTCCACCGGGTATCGAACCCGGAATCCCTTGATTATAAGGCGGCGACGCTACCACTGCGCCATCGTTCCCCAGTGTAACTGGACACCTTCAGAGTAAGATAGACCCGATTAGGCGACTTAGCTCTTTTCTGTCAATTGAATATGGCAACACTGATCTGTATCCGGTAAGGATCACCGGCAACTGCGCCGGATAAACAGGTATGGCAATAACCCGCCTCCTCTTCCCGCGGTCAGTCTTTGCCGCAACGCGAAGTCTTCCTTGCGTGGGCTCAGGGCCCTTTCCTCATGTTGCCTGAGGAGTGAACCGGATCAGTCCTCCTCTTCGCTTTTTCCGGTGTCAGAAAAATGTCAGTCTGCAATGTTTACTTTACGACAATATTACCAGTTTATGTACGTAATAATATTTTAAGACGGGTTCTTCAATTCTTTATATTTTGGTGTTACCTGCGGTAACAGCGGCTACATGCACGCCACGCCTCTGGCGTTAATATAATAAAAATTAACACTTTTAAAATAAGTTCAAAGATTCAATATATCTTCGCAAACTATTTTGAATCTATGTAATCCAAAGACACGTTTTCTTACAAAGATATACATGCAATTATAAACATGAACTCGTATCCTAAAACATGAACTCGCAACCTCCTATGACAGTAAGGAAATTGGTACCCTGCGATTCTCCAGTTGCCAGAAGTGCTAGGAGAATAGGTAGGCGGTCACATTCCTAAATCCTAAATACATCAGAAATTTCACTAAATGAAATTGAAAAAGCCATTAACAAAAATTAAGCCAAGAAAGAGCCGCCGGCTCTTGCTCAGTTACTACTTATGTAATTAAAATATATTCGGTACAGGCACGTATTTAGAAATATGTTTCGGGGGGGGGGATCCGAACCAAGTGTCTCAATAATAATAATAATAATAATAATAATAATAATGTTTTAATTGAAATAATTGGATTAAATCAAATTAATACTAATTACAACATATAAATTAATATTGTATTATTATTACATGAATAGGTAAAGAGACGGTATAAGAATAAAGATATAACAGCGCATATTCATTATGTAGCTTACCTGTAGTTAAGATCGGAATAATTTACATTAAAACAAGTGCTCTGGCAATGAAATTAATGCCAAATACACGAAGAATTGAATATTTATTGAATAACAAAAACAATGTTAGATGCGGTTGGAGAAAAGGAAAGTTTCTGATTAATATTTTATGCACATTATTATGAGTAGTAGTGTGCATAAATCTTTGTAATGTCATTCAAAGCTGCATGATCCCAATATAATCCTTGACTTTCAATACGTTCAGAGGAAATTAATAACTGACGATTATACAACAAATGCTAAACAAGCATATTTTTATTTTTAACTTTAGTACTTGATAAGTCTCTCGGGTGGGGGGGGGGGGGTCCGGACCCCTACATATGTCCTTGCTGTCCATCAAAGCAGTATGATCTCAGTATAATCCTTGCCTTGCTCAGAGAAAATTAATAACCCCATCGATTATACAACAAATGCTAAACAAGATTATTTTCATTATTTAATTTTAGTACTTGGTAATCCTTTCGGAGGGGGGGGGGGTCCGGACCCCCTAAATAGGTCCTTGATTCGGAAATACATAAATTCCTTCTTTACACTCTATTCAACCTAGCTACAAGAACTTCGAGATTTCCAGAAAACTGGAAAACAATTTAAATCTGTCCAGTTCCTAGAGCCATTGATAAAGCTGACATATGTGTTGATAGTGAAGGGCAAGTTGACATTTTACATACAGACGTTTCAACCTTTCTAAACCTTTTCTAATCTTACCTATAATATATCATGTACCAAGGCTACAGGTCAACTGACAACATGGCTATATTTATGGAGTTCCACAGGGTCCGAACCTTTGACCCCTATTATATTTCTATTTTATTAATGATTTGCCACACTTTGTCACTAAAGCTGAAACATTAATCCTTGCTGATGATGTTAAAGTATTTAAAAATATGGCAAGCGCTGACACACCAGTGCTACATAAGAGAGAATACTTTGAAATTACTTTGTTTCATATGAAATATATTTTCACTATACGATTTCATCATATAAATAAACGAATAGTGCATATAAACTAATTTTGATTGAAATTAGGACACGGTTTCTTGTACCTTATGTAGTTTAGAATATGATTTCAGTAATTTTGGATATTTCTAAGCATGCCAAAACATTTCCTGAAGTCATAAAAAATCTGATTAGTTGCTTAATTGGAAGCACAGCGTCCTATAAACTCGTAATAAACATCAAATTGTACAGTGGGATCCATGAGTATTATCCTGTAAATTGTCCACCGTGTTCGTGCACTTTATTTGTCCCAATAAGAGCTTCAAGAAGTAAACGAAAACTCAAAACAAGCTGTTGACAACTTCTGCACCAACATACATATAAATCCATCGCTTGTAAACATATAGGGTGTAAGAGAAAAATTAATGAAAATAGCCATGGACAATTTGAACGGTAATTCTCATGGATCCCACTGTACGAACAAGTCTTCTAAATTTGATTTTCCACAATTTTCATAACACTACAAGGTCTTCATGCGAAGATAGTAATTGTAATATGAAGTAAAACCAGATCAATACTAACTGAGGCTATTCCGAATATTAATCTAAACATCAACGAGTAACCACCACGAAAACAAAATATATATTATCTTGCTTGCGTGTCTTACCTGAAAACGTTGTTCGATTTTTTCCTTCGATAACATCGGACAGGCAGCTCAGTTGCGATGAACCGTACGTAAGGCCAATTATGGAGATTGCCTGAAATATGGAAACAATGAATCATTTGATTGCTGCATGCGCAAGTCACGTCAAACGTAATCTAAACGCAGTTATTATTATTTCATGGTGATTTTTGACAGGGGATGAGGGGGGGAGGGGGTACCCTTCCCCTTCTGATTACAGCATCCGCTCTCTGGTTAAGGTGACCAGACCTTATTAGTAAATCTCGGATTTTTAGGTTCAAAGAAGTGTGCTTTTGCGTTCCTAAAATAGGCTCTAAAAATCCTTAAATAGGTTCCAAAAATCATAAAATAGAATATAATAAAGAAATTCATATGTGTTTCATAGATTTGGAAAAGGCATTTGACAGGGTACCTTGGATTAAATTATGGGAAGTGCTGCAAAGAAGAAAAGTGAATGATAACCTGATGCTCATCCGTACAAGTAACATAAAATCTAATTAATTTTATACATCAACTGGAGTAAGACAAGGCTGCATTTTAAGTCCACTTCTGTTCATAATTTTAATTGATGAAATTACAAAAATTTGCAAGAGAAAGATTAAACCCTTTACTGTTGGGAATTGGCTCATGAGACCTGTACAAATATCAGAACTAGCTTTTGCAGACGATCTCGTTTTATTTGCTAAAACTGAAAAGGACTTACAATATAATTTAGATGTATGGAACAGAGAACTACAAAAGGTAAATATGAGAATTAACACCAGTAAAACAAAAACAATGATAATAAGTAGAGAACATAGAACTCATACCATTAAGATAGAAGGCGAGAGCTTGGAACAAGTAACAAAGTTCAAGTATTTAGGGTCTATAATAAGCAGCAGTGGGAAAATAGATGAAGAAGTAAATAATAGAATTGCTGCAGCAGGAAGATTATATCATGCTCTAAATAGAAACTTCATAAATAAAAAGGAAATTACGAAGAAAACAAAGTTGACAGTTTACAAAACAACGTATGCACCTACACTAATTTACGGGTGTGAATCATGGCCACTAACAACTAATTATTCTAGCAAACTTCAAGCAACTGAAATGAGATACCTAAGAAGAATAGAAGGAAAAACAAAACGAGATAGAGTAAGGAATCAGACAATTCGAATGAGCCTTAAGACCCAACCTTTACAACAACAAATAGAAGCGTCGCAGTTGAGGTGGTTTGGTCATGTTCACAGAATGAGTGAAGAAAGGATACCTGAAAAGATATGGCAAGCTAAAGTAGATGGAAAGAGACCAAAGGAAAGACCAAGGCAGACCTGGGACGGTTCGATGGAAGAAGTTTTGAGGAGAAGATGATTGGATACCAACAGGGCAAAAATGTTAGCCAGAGACCGAGAAGGATGGAGAGCTCTTTGCAAAACCTCTACACCTGACGGTAGAAGAGGATCGACTAAGTAAGTAAGTAAGTAAGTAAGTAAGTAAATCATAAAATAGGTTCTAAAAAATTTTAAATTAAGCTAAAAATCCTGTACTGATAAGGTACAATCGTTAAAAACAAAATTTCATAAATTATAATTGGTATATATAACAACCAAATATTAATTTTCTAACCTAATTTTCATTTGCATACATCATTTTCAAAAGTATTCACAAATTATTGTAATATTATACTAGTGCTCTTAGCAAAAGTTCCTTGTTGATATGAAGAATAAATTACGTGTGAATAATTTTCTGCACATAATTTTTTCATGTTATCCACAGTCCTTCTTTTCTGTGAGAATCATCTTACATGCTGAAAATTATATTTAAACAGAAACATAGTCAGTGGTGCAAATTTGAATGCTGAAACGTTACTTCGCAAGGCGTGTATGCCAAAAAGCACCGACCTCACGCGAAAGTGAGCAAGACCAGATGGATCTAAATTTGCACTTTGGACTGTGCTGCCAACAGTGGCGACAGGCATTTTGCTTTGTTTAGAGCTCTGAAAAAAAATCATCATGGACTTGAAGGGAGAAAATCGACAGAAAGTATGTTTCGAAACACGCTAGTCATTGAATTTTTTCGTCACCAAACAGGGTAAATACCTCTGTATGATATAAAATCCTGTAAAACCTAAATAAATAATTAAAGACCTATAAAAAAGGTTCGATTCAGGCGCATAAACCTAAAGTAGGCAAACATCCTCTCTAACATCCTTGGAGTCGCTCTGACGATATCACGGCCAGCAAGGATTCTTGCCTGGAGGGGATGCAAGGGGTGTCCCTCGGCTCGGCACCTAATCGTCAGTCGTTACTGCCTTGCAGTTCCATCACCCCCTGGAACTAGCTCTAGGGGGTGATGGCAGTTCACCCAGAAAACTGCAACGCGCTGCAGGACATTGCAACTTGGTTCATCGTCAGTGGAACCTCAGGTGTATTTTCGTTTATAACATTTTAATGATGCGTTTCTGCAAAAGGGTTCTTATCTCATATTGGTTCTAAGGTCACCGAAGCACCCTGTATATAAACAATACAGAGCCGTGAAGGAGCATATGATGGATGGACTCCATGTACAACGTATCGTCATTTGTAATGAAAACATTACAAAATGGCTTCGTCCATTTGCATGAGTTGACGCGGAACAGTCATAAAAATGAAAAAAATCGAACAAGGCCCACATAAAGTCAATGATCCCTACGCATTTGTGACACACGAATGCGAATGGTTGAAAACAGGCAATGTGTAATAACTTGGTAACCATAGCAACATAAATACACTACGAGCAATTTAGAGAGAATTACGATTTGATTGCTCCGTGAGTCGTAAGAGCTATTCCATATAAGCATACAAATTGAGAGTTCTCAGGTTTCAACACAAGAAATGGAAGAAGCCGATCAATGATTTTCAATTCCATAGAGCGCTGTAGACTTCGTGATAGCTTAGTGGAAGGGACTAGGCATGTGCCATGCATGTGTGTGTCTCTCAGATCGTGCATAAATATGATTGCTTAAAGCCGACCGTACACTATTCAATTGTCGTCAGTGTTGAATACAGCCACTTTCTTGGGGGAGGGGGGGGGGGGTCATAGGCATCAAATTATAATACTAATATTTTTAAATTTCTCGTTACCTCTGACATGTAATTAAAATAAATTAAGTATTATCAGGTATAAATATCATTTTAAACATGAGATTATGAGACTCAATATTATAGCATGTAAGTATTAGCTTACAGCACACTAATGGATCGAGGCTTTCTTTTTACAACATGTGCGTGTCTGTGGAAGAAATCATCAATGAAACTATCTGTGGTTTCCTTGCCCCCCCCGGTCCTGGTGGACACCTTCATTGAAGCTTGAAGCGTATCCTGACCTACCCTATTTACTAATTTTCGCATCACCTTATAGTACATGATGCTGAATGGCCCTTCTACACCGGCAGTCAGTTATCAAAACGGACAATAATGTAAGTTAGTTCATTTTCTTAAACTTTAAATTATGAAGGGGACCGAATCAGTACTTATTATTACGAAAAAGCCAGAAAAAACTACATTCTACGTTAAATTAAAGTGAAGGAAAGAACAGGGTTGCCAAATTTCTTAGCTATTGTCCAAATGATGCTCTGCCACTGCCAGTTAATTGTGGATTTTTAAATTTCTGGAGGGGATTTCCCTCCCTCCCTCCCGAGCCACCTCTTGAATTCATCACTCACTCAATGAAACAGAGCGTTCAAGAACCAACAAAACCGACAACTGAAACGCGTTGAACAACGTTCTTATTGGAAATCTTTGAAATTACATGACCAAAGAACAATTTGACGACGGCTTCACATTTTACCGAAAGATGGCAGTGCGTACAAGAAGAAAAAGAAATAAAGAGTTAATTTTATTGTCAAAGGAAGAACTGTCAGGTTTTATATCCGTATTATAAATGTAATATGGTACACTGAAAAGAAAAAAACATGTGATCACAATGATTTCAAATCTTTTCGCAAATGGCATAAAACGGTATTTCCACATATATGTTCATTGTAAGCAGCTGCTCTTTAGTCGTTCAGAGCACTCGCGAAACGTGGCGGCTGAGAAGTTTCAACGGCCGTAGACCCGAAAATTAGTCGCAGTTTGTGACTTGCGATCCTAATTTTCGAACACTGATTTTTTAACAATGAATAGATGCTTTGCAAGGGCGTCGTTAACTGGAGGATAGGGGGCCGCATCTCCTCCAGTAAGGTAGACAAATTGCAGCCAAATAGTTCGCACAGATAACGCTAGATAGCGTACGGAATTGAGAGCTTCTTCGCTCGAGCGAATAACGCTCGAACAGGCAAAACGAGCGGTATACACTCCAAGCACACGTATAACCGTAATTTGTCTGTGCTAGTGGCCCCTCAAATATGTATCGTGAAGTGAAAGACAGTGAAATTAACTTAAGTAAACATAGTCATTATCTCCATGTTAAAATGTAGTTTAGTCTATCTTACCAGTACAGTGATATGTAAAAATGTAATAGATGATTGTGGGCTGAAACTGTCAGGATGGATATTTACATACACATGTATGCGAGTACTGTCACATTAAAATTATATTATACAGGGTGATTATAAAGTCTCTATACATTTTAGTGATATCGTGACAATATGCATTTCTTCTGCAAGTTATGTGAAGCAATGCTAACAGTAGAAGAAAGAACAACCGTTGTTTGTGTTTGTCTGCGTGGAATGACGTATGAACAGGTACGGACGGAATTCATCCGAAATTCAGATAACCAGGCCCCACCAGGCTGGCTATCAAGAACCTGGTCAACACATTCAAGCGAACTGGTAGTGTTGTGGATGAAGAACATCCTGGTAAGCCAGCCATTAACACCACAAATTGTGCAAAGTGTACATGACGCGATCACACGTAGCCCCACCGCATGGACCAGGAGACTCAGTATCCATAATCCCATCAGCTACCAACTGTGGCTCGTAGCACGGTGGATTGGGGAACACAAAGCTCCTTACTGTACTCCAACAGGATGGGGCACCACCCCATTTTGCCATCATCGTTCGGGATAACCTAAACGAAGTTTTCTCCGGTGGATTGGTCGTGCCGCACAGCGGTGAGTTCGACCTGACTGACCCCCCTTACACTTTTTCATCTCGGGGTTTATCAAGTCTAAGGTGTACGTGGTGAAGATCCACAGCATTGCCCAGTTGAAACAACGCATTACGGCCGCAGTTGCTGAGATTACACCATCTATGTTGGAGAGGGCATCTGTGCGTAGACTTTGAGGGGTGGTCACACTGAGTTATACTGACTTTGTGTTCTACCGTGATATATGTTTCAGTACATGTTGTATTTTGTGCGATAAATCATGTTGATGCAGAAATGTATAGTGACTTTATAATCACCCTGTAATGTAAATACTCGAGTGTAGTAAAAGTGGCTCCATGCAGTACTCTTATGTATATGTAAGATGTTGGTAAATTTGAAAGCATGTCTCCCCCCACCGATAATCATGATGCTCTGATACTTACGAAACTTATAACAATTATGATGACGGTGCCCTGCGTCAGGCTCAGACAGAAGCAACAGGAATCGACTTTGAACATTGCTATATCCTAGTTTCCTCTTGCTCAGTCATAAAGTTCTGAAAAGGAAAATAAGACATTTCAGTACATTTTTAATTGTCAGTTTATCTAAGTCAAAAAGTAATAAAGCGGCTCTGGGGCTCACCCAGCCTCAAATCAATGGGTACCTGGGGGCAACCCTGAGGGGTGAATGCGGCCGGAGCGTGGTGCCGATCATATCACCTCCAAAATGGCCGAGATCGAGAATGTGTGGGGCCCTACCACCACATCTCCTCAATGTGCCTTCATGGCACAGTGCTATATGCACGGGGAGCTTTACCATCACGTTACCACTACAAGGTTTAATGGAGGCACATACATAACATACAGCGTGATTCAAAAGTAGGGATGGACGATATCGGAAATTTGATATCGCGATATATCGTCAAGAAACTATCGTCACAGATGATACAATACGATATTGTTTCCGTATCGTGAAATCGGCGATATATCGTCTCCGTAATATACATCGCCAAATATCGTGACGATATATCGCCGACACGATATATATATCCAAATATCGTGACGATATTTATCGCCACAATATCGTGACGGGGCCTCCCCGATGGCGGTAGCGTCGCCGCCTTGTAATTAGGGGTCCCGGATTCGACACCCGGTGGAGGCACATAGTGGTTCGGATCCCACTTTAAACTGTAGGTCCAGTCTCGATTAGCCTTACTGTGCATAAAGTGGATTTAAAACACCAATTCAATTAATCAATCAAATATCGTGACAATATATCGTCTAGTTGATATCTCCTGGACGATATTTTTTTCAATATCGCGATATATCATCTGGACGATATATAGCGAAACACTATTTCAGTCCTGCGCCATAGGACAACTCTGTTATTAGTAGAGGTAGCGAAAAATGGAAAGAGAGGGAAATTGTAAATGTAGTTTTCAATCTAATGTATCGGAATTTTCAACATTGAAACTGTACAATAGCGTCAACGGGGACAAAAAGTGATGTGTTGACACATGTTTTGTCCTTAAAGGGGGCATTTACATTATCTCAGTACAGCACTGCACTAGGTAAATTAAGAATTGATGACGACTGGAGGCAAGGTACAAAGCGTGAACTAGACATGGCCACAATATCAGGGTAATCCGTAACCCGCAAAACGAATAAAGGATAAAACTATCCGAATACTCCACACATTCAGATAATTCGGATGTGCGTACAGTCAGGGACAGTTCTGGGTAGTAACAATAGCATTGGCTCTCAATGGAATCGTTACAACCCAGAAGTATCCGTGACTGTACAATCCTGACAATTCGGATATCAGAATATCCGATATCTGGATATTTGAAATCCGAACAGAAAATTACCCGATAAAATTTTATCCGCAGCTCTCACCCCACCTCTCGACCAGTACAAGAAAGGTAAAAAGCTCACAAATGAAAATCTGACTGCATTCCAATTGATATTGTTTCATGACAGTCTTTTGTTGTTTTCTGACGTAAGCAGATCGTCATCAGTTCCTAACTTACTTAGTATATACAACGGCATGGCGAAAACCTCCAACAACTTTCCCCTTTTTATGTTCTTGCTATCTGTACTAATAACGGAATTGTCATAAGATGGACTTCTGAATCACCCTGTATAATTCTCTACCGGCGTTTTAACAACTAATTATTCAGTAATGCTACATAAAAAGTAACAAGTAGCGTCGCAAGCGTGGGGGGGGGGGTGCTCTAGCATGGACTATTATTCGCCCACCCTCACGTCCGACCATTTGTAGCCTAAATGAAAGTCTAGAATTATTTATGGGAGAGAAGGAATCACTCTTACACACAGAAACACAGGAATAATAAGCGAGGGGAAGTGATACAAAGAATGGGACAGCAAGTCAGAGAAAGACAGACAAGGAGGAGGAAGGATAGAAAAAATGAAGAGGTTGATAAGATGAGAAATAAAGAAGAAGGAAAGAGAAATGAAGGAAGAAAGAATCGAATGAAAAATACAGAGATATGGGAAGAAAGAAGAACGAAAGAGATGAAGAAACAAAGAAGAAAGAGAGAAATAAAGATATAGGGGAATAAATTAGAATGGATGAAAGATAAACAGAGGAAAAACGAAAGAGAAAAACTGAGGAAGAAAGAAAGAAATAGGGAAATAAAGAAAAAGAAACGTAAAAAGGAAAAAGGGAGATAGAGGAAGCGAAAAAAGAAAGATACACGGAGGAAAATGAAGAGGTAAGTCACAGAGGAAGAAAAAGAGAAAGCGAAGAAAAGGAAAACTGCAGAAAAAAATAAATAGAAAAATTGAGAAAAGAAGATTGAGAGAGAGAGAGAGAGAGAGAGAGAGAGAGAGAGAGAGAGAGAGAGAGAGAGAGAGAGAGAGAGAGAGAGAGAGAGTGGAAGAAAGGGATTAAAGAACCTAAACAAAGTTTTCACTTTATTCTCGCTCGTTCTGTTTCCAGTGATAAAAGCACACTAAGACGTTAAAATACGTATTTACTACGTCAAAGAATATAACTTGTTCGTATGAAAAACTAAAGAAGTTTGATATTACCATCAGAATTATCTTCTTGTGCAGCAATATCTACTCAAGAGAAAGCGTGTACAGCAAATTGATCGGAACTTACCTCGCCCGCTAGAATTAACCTTGGACTTTCGAACGCACGTTGTGAAAGCTACCGAGCGAAATGCACACTGTCACGGAACTCTGTGTTGCAGAGGGATTAAAGTTACTTTGGCCGAATCACGAATATCGAAGCACTCCCGGGTTAAATAAAACAGAACGAGGGATATCTATCATACTCGGCCAGGAACTGTAACTTCTGTACAGATAAGCTGTTGTCATGTTTGGCAGGTGCAAGGGGAACACGCGAGGAGACAGTTAGCAATATTATTTCCACGACTACGTTTGCAGCACCTTATATGACACAGTGGAATGTTTTGAATTATGAGGTTGGGTGACAAAGTTATTGATGTCTTAGGGTTGTTGACGATGGATTTTTATCACTCCAGACATGAAAAGAAACATATTACATTGGAAAATTATCTTGAAATGCAAATATCAGGTTTAATAAAAAAACAATTACATAACAGAGCTACTAATGATTTTCGTTTTCATAATCAAACAGTATCAAGGTTGTAATTTAGTTTCTTCGACATAATCGTGTCTTATCTTCTCAAATAATGCATTTAAGTGCATTGCACGGAACTGCAGCTCATAAAATTAACCTTTGATGTATTTCTGTGTGTGTTTTGATGCACTAAAAGGTGTCAATTGACAGATTTTGGGTTTTGTGTGAATGGATAAAATAGCATGAAGGGTAAACATTCTCACAATCGGTTCGGATGAGAAACTTAACAGCAGGTTCTATTCACTATGTGCATTTAGAAATAAAGAGCATTATACACGTACTTGCATAGAAATCGGCCTGCTTCATGCAGTAACAAAATTTGCAAACAAGAGGAAAAATAACAATACAATGTTAGCTGTTTATGCAATAACACTGAAACTTTATGTTTAGTACATATAACAATTACCATAACATATACAGAGTTATTAAAAAGAATGGTACAAAAGTAAAGTTAATTTATTTTTAAGAGAAAAGTGATACAAAAGCAATTCTGGTGAGAAAGAAGAAAGGAAGGTTGAAAATTTACCTGGGCAATTACACCCTGGGTAACACGGCAGATGTCAAAACGATAATCCATTTCTTGCCAGACGCGTTCCAACATATCCTCGGTTATCAGCTCCACTGCATGAGAGATGCGCTGCTTTAAATTATCCAGGTCATGTGCTAATGGAGGAACGTACACAGTGTCTTTCACAAACCCCCATAAAAAGAAGTTGCATGGAGTAAGATCTGGGGATCGTGGAGGCCAGGTCAGCTTGCTCTACCTTCGTTGTTGTTGCCATTTTAGCTATCAACAACAAGTAGCGCCTCTAGCTGATTTTACGTCAACTACAACCACAGGCTATAAATTTACAACCTTCCTTTCTTCTTTCCCATCAGAATTGCTTTTGTATCTCTTTTCACTTAAAAATAAATTAACCTTAGCTACTTTTGTACCATTCTTTTGTAATAACGCTGTATATATATTATAACATACGTATATGTCTAACATAATTAATTTATTGCACTCGACGTTCCAAGTTTACATAAAGATATAATGGTATTCAGTTTATCTTCAAACATAAAGGTGTAAATTGAAAATAAAACCAAAATGTAAAATGGGTCAGCAAGCTTCAAACTGGATGCGTTTGGAAAACTAACGAAACGGCTATCAAAACTAAGAAACATTTATTACCAACTACTGATAAGGACAGTTGTCTGGTCAAAAACCAATGTGAAATTTTCCACACTGCAATTTCGCATGTTTTTTTATTCGATGAATAAATTGGATAAATTTGGAAAACAAACAAATAGATCTGGATAGTTTTCTCGAAGTTAAGAATGAGAACGCGTGAAAGTTGTTCCGACATATTTATTTTTAAAACTAGCAAAACTAGCAAAATGTTTGTCAGAACTATGAAGATTAATGGATAAAACTGATTAATTTGATGTGAGAAACAAAAATGAATGGCGCCAATTCGTCAGGGGAATTATCTAATACAAAAAGGGGTTCTGCAGAGGCAGCGCTAAGGAGGGCATAGTGGGCCTAAAATCAGGCTGGTCCTTCCTGTCAAAATACAATAGAAAGATTTCCGGATAAAAATAAAATGAACTGTGTAAACATAATGATGAATATTTGAGTATTCGAAACCAGGTCTTCTAGTTTCAGAGCACGATCTACTACCTCCTGGTCATGGAAGTCTGTAGTATTAGAGTATTTTTCCATTTACACATTACACTTTTAATTTTTTTATAATATTTAAATATTACTACTGTGTATCATGCCGTAAAAGGTAGTGACGAAATCGTGAAACGTATCTCATTTTAAAGGTACTTGTTTAAGGAAAAGCCTTAACTCGAAACTTTTTATCCAAGTTGAAAAGTAATAAATTGTAAGCAAAGAAGTAATGACACAATTGAAAAAAAATCACAAGAAATTAACCTGCGAGGTGTAATATTAATTCCATAACAATAATTATTTTCTCACAAGAAAGGTAATTTTGCTGGTAATAATTTATCCAAGAAGGAACATTTTCGTAAAAGCCATATCAAGGAGGACATTGGCCAAAATGTTCGCTCATGTTGCACACAGAGTGGTAGACCTTTCTGCACTGTTTGCAACGGAAATATGCGTTTGCAATAGCCATTTGGCTACAACATACCGTAAAAGAAATGAATTTAGGTTTGACTTACTTTTAAACTCATTTTTGTACATACAATAATCCTACACAGAATCTGAACAGCAACTCTTACACAACGGAAAGCAGATTCTCCTTTTATTATTACATGCAAAACAAGAAGACTATTTGCGATATAGCTATTATTAAAGGTACTCGAGACCTTATCTGATAGGATTTCACGCAAACACCTCATTTTTTCTCGTGCAATAACAACATATCTATCACACAACCTAATTATAGGCGTGTGTTCATTTTGTTTACAGTAAGTGATTCTTCGATCAAAGCTGTTTTAGTCTGCCATCTATTGGTCATTAGGAAAGCTCTATACGGTCCAAGCAAGGATAATATATAGATAAAAATCCAATATCATATACGAGTAAATATCGTATATTTAGTAAATATATAAGTTAGAATATTTCCAGGTATTTTCTTTGCACAATCCAAGACAAGACGCAACAATTTGAATTATTCCTTTTTCTTTATTTAACACATTCCAGCGAAAAAAGTCGATTTGCTTTCCAAGTATCGAGCTCAAACATCGATATGCGTATTAATCGATAGTTCGTCATTGTTCGAGTACGTTGTCTTCCCCCGCCAGATGGCTCTGCTTGTACTGGGTATGTATAGTCAGTATGTGGTTTATAAGGCCTTAGAAAAGTGTTCGCACAAGTCAATAGAGAATATGCTCAGTGTCCCACCCTGTAATAGGTAATCCTTGGTCCAAATGTATAAGTATTATGAGTTTAAGAAATTAAACCACGTCTAATGATGGAAAAAGAAATTCCTTTATTCATGGGTGAAGTTCAACCTCGATATTCTTTACTATACCTGCCGCGAAATTAGTTTGGTATTGACGCTTGTGAAGCACGTGGCGAAACCGGGTCTACTTCACTCCGGGAGACTGGATTGCTGGCTTGCGAGCCAATCAAAATCTTCCCAGTGCTTCATCCAAGCTCTGGTTACCTAGCAACAGAAAACGTTTATCACGGTGTTGCCGCTTATCTGGCGATTTTCTTGCGATCAGTTTTCATGTTGTTGGGAGAGGACGTGTTGTTTGTTTGTTGCGTTGCTGTGATGTTTTAACCGATCCGTTTGTTTAGTGTTAACTGAATTTAGCGTATTCTTTGTTGGAGCCCAACACAGATATTTCTGCCGTGCGATGCGCGACACAACTCAAGAAGCAGTGTTGCTAATGGAGCAGATAGAAAAATTGCTGGAGTGCGCCGATTCACAGCTGTTACGTACAACAAGAAAATTAGAGAATTCAGGTCTATCTAACGTTGAGCTTTAAACGTCATGCATTATACCAGGACTAGGATTAATATGTACTAACAAGTGGCTTTGTATGTAGCTACATACATATGGACTAAAAATTTGCAAAATATGGACTAACACATATACGTAAAATTACCAAAAATGCTGCAAAGAAGACTTCTTCATAGTGATTCCTTATTTGAGTGATTTCAAACAAAATAAACACTTTATTATTTTCCATTGCATTAACGCACTGGTGGCGTTCTAACTGTTCACTCCCAAAACCCGTCTACACTGGTACGGAACTGCAACGACAGATAATACACGACCGACACTACCACTGCTTTGAGAACTAATCATAGGCGCCGACTCCAGGGGCTTGGGGAGGCTCTAGCCCCCCCCCCCCCCCATGTTAATGATGGGGGGCAGAGTCTCTCAAATAATTTTGCCTAAGAGGATCTAATGTATTATTTTGCTTCTCTTGTAAAGTTTACTCTGAATTGTGCAACATGAACTTAACTTTAAACACACATTTGAAATGTTCTAGACCATCAAATTTGGGAGGCTGAGACCGCTAAACCATCAACTTTGGGGGGAGGGGTTATGAACGGAGACAGCAAAACACATGACTTATTACTATATACTAAGTATATAATTATGAGTATTGTTAACATTTTTACTAAAAAAAGTTTCAAAATAACGAGGTGATATGACAATTATACCAGTATGTTGTTTAGTGAATTCTGAACAATTTGAGGTCGTAAACACGACTTTCAGGCAATATTGATATGTACGATATTAGGTTATCCTCGAAATCTCTTCTCTAGTCCAAAGAATAAGGGGAAAATAATTCTAAAGTCTTCGAGTTTATTTAACACTGGCTTGCAGTAAAGTACGCAAGGAAAGCTTATGACAAGTCTGTATTACGAATAGTGTTGCCCACGGGCCGAGACGGGACAGGCTTTTAAAAATTCGAGACGAGACGAGATTGATCATGTGTCCCGAGACAAACGAATATTTTCGAGACGATACAGCATTTCACAGCATTTCCACGAGACGAGACAGGCCAAAGTCTCGTATCGTGGGCAACACTAATTACGAAAGCGGGAACAGGCTATGATCAAAGGCATTATTGCTAAAGCACGGCGTGCTATGTGTTTATTTATTATTGCAAAATTAAATTTAAAAAGTAAAATATTGTAGCAAGAACAAAAAAGTAAAATTATTTGCCTGCGATTTGTGTTAGCATTTATGCAAATAATTAAATAAAACTGTTAAATATTGTAAATATTCGCTATTTTTATGGGTACGTCAGCACTAAGGTTCTTTGCACCTGTCACATGTCCTTTCTTTACAAGTCTGTTGCGGACATTAAAACACATCCATGCCCTCGCCGGGACTCGAACCCGAGACCTCCGGATCAAAGCGAGTCGAGCCGACCACCCAACACGCTCAGCTACCAAGGGCGGCATAAAACTGTTATGTTGGCCTCTTAATGTAAATACATAGCCTACTTTTAAATAAAGATGTTAATTGTTATCTAAAAAACAAATAAGCAGACACACGTTTTTCATGATACATTTCATTTGCATGAGGAATATAATAGCTGCTTAAAAACTGCTATACGAAGACCTAATTTTTATTTTTTTTAAAAAAGGGAGGGAGTGAGTCATTCATTCATTTACAATTCAGTGATCAGAGGCCCTCCCAATAATTTTGACAAGTCGGCGCCCCTGGAACTAATAACATGCGAACGTGTTAAACCTCGACAATTGGACCACAAGCAGTATTATTGCCTCTCTGTGATCGGCGACAGTCGGTTGCCTTTGTTGTACATTTACAAACGATGCCGGCTTCCACGACAATAACAAGTACATATACTGCAACTAGAGTCGACGAGCGATATGAAAGCGGCTGACCTTGACAAGTCCGCGCAGAGAGAGAGGGAGATACATTTCCGCTGTTGCCACCTACTCACCGTTCGAGTTTCTCGCCATTCTTTCAAAATAAAAAAACAATGGCTTACATTCGAACAATTGTAAATTGCCGCTGCACGGCTATTATTGCAACAATCGATACCAATCCTGCACGAGTATTACCAGAAAGATTTAGACAATCATATTGTGCTGTAAATTAAATGTGTAGAATCTCGAAAGTAAGTGAAAGAAATTAAATATTTTATTGACCATTATTATATAGAGAAAAAGTTCTCTTGCGAGCCGATTTTTATTAAATTAGATTTGAAATAACTTCCAGTGAGAAAGTTACAAAGAAAACTCCAAATTTTAAGTTCGTATAATATTTACAGCGATATGTTATTTGGTTACTGAGAAAACGAGAGAAGAACTTGATTCATTCTTTCGCGGCGCGGCAAAGGCAACTTCGTTTGCCGCAGATATCATGCGCCAGTCTTGTGCCACTCGCAATAACAAAATAACTGTCTGGCATGCATAACATGAACTGAAAATAAAAAATAAAATGCCATTTACTTACATAACGCTCATTCCGTACTGCTGTCAACCTCGTCACTTGATTCAAGTTCTTCGGAATCCGTGTCTTGCAAATTTATAATGACCTTCTCGATGACATCATCTCTGACTATTTCACGCTGGAAGTCATCTTCTTGTATTTTTTCTGCGTGAGCCACACAATCTGCCCACTCGGAAACACCTATTCTGTCTATTGCTTCGTGAGTCAGTTTCTGTACGTCGGCAATTTTGAAAGTCTTGTTCTTACGTACCCCTTCACCTGGGCCAAAATCATTTCAATCGGGTTGTACTGACAATGATAAGGTGGGAGACAAACAACTCTGTGACTATATTCTCTTGCTATTATATCGATTTCGTAACTTTTGTGAGTTGGTGTATGATGTTTCACCAACTGCAACAATTCTGCTCGGGTTTGCGTGCTTGTGTGGGGAATGTTCTTGTTACAGAGCTATGCCATAATATCCGCCTTCCTTGTATTCGAACAAGGCGTTTTATCCACTTGCAAAGGAATGTATGCTCGCGTTGTCCATTACAATCACGGATTCGGGATCGAGAAACGGCAAGAACTGCTCGCAAAACCACTTTCGAAACACGGCAGACGTCATTTCTGAATGATAGTCAGTACTGTTTGTTTTGGAGCGGAAAACCAATTTACTTTGGGGCACAAAGCCTGTAGCAGCTGAACCAGCATGACACACTATAAGACGAGCACCTTTTCCTAATGGCACCTTTAACCCACCAGAACCATCACTCATTCTCCAGCAGCTCGTCTTCGTGTGATTCTGGTTGACCCAGGTTTCATCTAAATAGTATATATTTGCAGTACCAGCTTTCCTGATTTCGTGCATGGTTCTGAGGAAGATCACTCTCGCAGCTACAACATCACCCCTCTCCATTAAAAATTTCCTCCCGTCGTTGCCTTTCCTATATCTGAACCCCATGTTTTTCAAAATTTTTAACACTGACCACGTACTGCCTGCAAACCCGATAGCTTCCTTCAATTTAGCCCTAAGTTTCACTGCAGTAGGAAATCCGCCATTTGCGTACATATCAAATATAATATTACGCAATACCCCTTTATCAAAATCGTCCAAGTGCGTAACATTCTTTCGCCGATTACGACGTTTGCCAGGTGAGCGAAAAGAAACCGACCCTGTATCGCCGATCGACGACCTGGCTTCCTTCGCAATCGTCTGAACTGTACGCAGACCTATCCCACATGCAGCCGCTGTACGCTCCTCTCTCTCCTTTTCCTCTCTCTCTACGACATTTGGCAACACTGCTCCCTGACGAACACGAGGCACTGTCTGCACTGCGAGATTCACTTTGGAAGAACTGATACACTTTGTACACCATATCTCGCGCTTGTTTGTGTAGAATACGACGCTTAGGTGTTTCTGTAGCCATCTTGCACACGTATATTGACAAATTTTTGTGATCACACTGAAGAAACACGAACAGTCACAACGAAAACCAAACCGATTCTTGCCGCTCGTAAAACAAAAGAACGACATCGCGCGTTTTGCACGGCAGTCTCCACCACCTCCTTTTGCTACTGCGCATCGAGGCTTGTTCAAGGTCAGCCGCTTTCATATGGCTCGTCGACTCTAGACGATAAGCTGCGCTTCTTTTTTTTTTGCTATGAATTTGTCACCCATCAAAGCATGGCAATTTTAACACAGAAAAGAATATGCATCGCATTAAGCAGCAAAAATGACAGCCTCCTCTATGCAATTTCTACAAGAACACGTGCCGGAGCTAAGAGTTGAAATGCTCATGGAGCCACATAATGTATTTCTTTTGAACAATTCCAAAATTATGAAATATGAACAATTTGTGAATCTCCCGAGCTTGGCTATGCAAGGTTTTTGATTTCAACTTTGACATCACTGGAGGCATTATGGAATTTAACGTTCATTAACAAACGCACACTTTCACATACACACACCCAATTAACGCACACAACGTCAAACCGGTCAAATACTTAGTATGAATAAAAATATGGTGCTTCGAATACAACAAAACTCACCGTCACTTTAACTGCCTTTCTTCTTCAGTGACAGAAATAGTGCTTCATTATTACAGTTGGCAACACTAGTTACTAGCTAGCCAATGAACATGCACTGCATAAAAGAAGCAACCACTTCGTCATGCTATATTGCCACATTACCGTCCCTGCCGAACGGTGTGAACCGCGAGCTGGAGCGCTATTCAATTGTTTTCAATGATGTTTGCGCGAGTGTGACCAGGAATGGAATGACAATATGGCAACAATGACGAAGGTTGGCGAGCAGCGTAGAACACGTGATGTTAAGAGAGAGGGAGACGAAACGAAAATTGGTATGTGCGCAACGGCAAAGATATGTGTGATGCACTGTATCTAGCATGTTGTTTTAGTGTATTATTTTTTGTACATAATTTTCTGTGTTCTGTTTGTGTGTGTCCGTGTGCTTGTGAGATGAATGTCAAACACAGGAGACAATACTCGAGATGACAATGTACCAAAGAGACCATTCACTTAAAGAAAGAAAGCCTTCGGTAAAGGAATTCCTCTCAAAGGCTAAACGCGGGAGATGGTTTATTCTGCGCGCAAATATTTTGAGCAAGAGAAAAACAATGGAGGTTCAATCATTTCAGTAAATAAAGTTCTGGACAGGACTGCTGCTGTCGGCGTGTCTAAGAACACTATTGTTAACATAGGAAAAAAATATATTGTGGTGGAAGTAAATCAATGCGAGGCTTCAAAATTGGAAATCCCAGGAAAGAAGAGGAATATCAGTAAATGTGTGACAAATTTAGATACCTTTCGGAAAAGACGCTACTCGTTGTCATACTTACTCTTATTATAGGAGGAAAGATCACCCCACTGTTGGGAAACTGCGTACATATTGAGAAAGCAACACCTCCCTTTTTATGGATTGCCGTGCGGTCTTCGACCGCTCACAATGACGTTTTTTCAAAACTTTCATTGAAAGATTCGGGACTTTTTTCAAAGTTGGGAATAATCTTTAAGGACAATCATAAAATCTCTGGGATTCTCATACAAAAAAAATAATGAACGCAAAATACTGATGGAGAAACCTTACGTTCCTGCATGGCGATGTAGATTCCTCAGGGAAATTACGAAGCACAATTTTATCTTATGTTATATATCTGATGTAACTGACTTGTCTTATCTTTCTTTTAGCCATATTTTAAACATGCCTCTAATGTAAAGTATGGAGGCATATGGGGATGTGGAGGTAGGGCTCCACACATTCTCGACCTCGACCGCCTTTACCCCAGGTTTGCTCCAGGTACTCACTTGGGCTGAGTCGACCCCGGAGCCGCTCGGGGTATTTGAAAAAGTTCCACAAACCACCGTGGGTCTCCCGCGTGGTCAGACGCCCCACCAACTTTTGTGCGCTTCAGTTGCGGTATAATTGAAAGATGGGCAGACTTTAACGGCGACTTCGGAAAGAAATGGTTATTGCAAGTGTATATATTCAATATTTTCAGAATGGGTTGAAAAGGTAACCTGTAAACAATGCTCGTTTCGTTAATTCGTTCATGTTGTAAGGGAGATGGGAATGAAGAGAGAAAACAATAACACATTCATCATTGTTGTCATCATTGTTATTCTGCTTTCTCTTCGAAAAACAATAACACATTTCATCATTGTTGTTCCTTTTCATAACACGTTTCCTCGACACAGCGTCAGACGGCTGCACTGCGTACCGTGCCGTACTGCACGATATGGCAACACCGTGATGCGTGTTCCTTCAGCTCTCAATAACAAACTACAAAAAGTCGCGACGCGATAACAAGCGGTGTGCAATCAGAACGCAGAACCGCAGAACGTGACCAAATTCTGTCTCCTCGTTGGCTGCCATGTGGCTGGGGGTTTTCTGCGTTGTCACGTTCGCACAAACAGGCAGACAGGTTAATCAGCTGTTGGCAAGCTCTGGGAAAAAATAAAACGTCACGCGAAATTAAGCACGTACATATCAGTATGCTAATATATGTTATTTCCGTCGTTAAGTGATAAATTAACGAATCTAGAAGTTTGAATCTGAAGTTTCTTGTAGGTTAACGTTAACTTCACGTGTGAATTTTACTTTCTGGCAAGCATGAAACATTTTCTTTTCCTGCTCGACACAGCAACCGAAAACCTTCACTGAAAGAACCTTTGTTGTGTTTTTATTATGGTACATTGCAAGCATCAGCTACCGGCATCTTTTTACTTGTGTTGTATCGTATCACAATTACCTACAAAAGAAAATGCGTCTTGTGTTATGAACAACTGTGGCAAATCATTCTCCTCTGATTTCATGCCGCCTCTCTTTGCCTTTGTCACACCGCGACGTTCCTCTTTTTCGAAACTCGATACCGACCGCAGCTATGCCAGCATATTGTTTTTGTATACGAAACTCACCCCTTGATATGTAACGACATGGAATGTATTCTTCTGTGACACTGTTGAAGCTTCAGAACGTATGTATTTCTTGGAAATCACGTATAAACAAATTACGTACAACTTGGTTTCGTTTCGTTAACACGTTTTTAAATTATATTTTGCGGAACCTACAAAAATTTACCTCTGAAACAGAATTTCAGAGAAGTGAGTTACTGTATTACGGAGAAGAATTTATCAAGAACAAATCAATTGTGTGTGAATTGATTGATTGATTGAGTTGGTGTTCTAAAGTCCACTTTATGCACACTACGGCTAATCTGGGATGGACCTACAGTTGGAAGTGGGATCCTGTGTACCAATTACTTTCTTTATTCTTTCCGACATTGCAGAACAATTTCTCCAAACAACTCTTACAAACACACACACGAACGCCCGCTCACGCACAAAAGTATTCAATACAGAAATCGGACTGAATATTAAGAAAAACTCACTTCACTCAGCCAAAAGCTCTCCGCATATTAACGTTGTTCCTTCAAATATGAACAGAGTCGGAATGAGAACAATGGAAGTGTCCCGTTGTTGACTGTTTAACCAGATGTTTAATCCTACACGTGTTTCTATGGGCTCGCGAAAATTCTGAAGGAGGTCAATCCGGCAATAGCGCGTCGCTACCAGAGTGGGTGGTTCCACGCCGGTTGCTGACGCGTCCCGACTGTAATTTTGCGGCAGGGAAAGAGATGGAAAGAATATAAGAGGAAGAATTAAAGAAATTAGTACAGTGGTAGATGAAGAGAGGAAGGACGATAGCAGAATGGAAAGACAGAACGAAAAAAAAAGGAACAGAGGGCAGGATAAACAAAGAAAGAAATATAGAAGGAAGGAACGAAATAGACGGGGAAAAGGAGGAAGAATAAAATAAAGAATGAACGAGATAAACAGAGGAGGAAAGACAGAGGGGAAAAAGAAGAATGAACGAAGGAGGGAGAGAGAGAAGAAGAAGAAGAAGAAGAAGAAGAAAGAAGCAAGAACCGAAGAAAAAGAGGAACAGAGGAGAAACGAACGAAAGAGACAGAGGAACACAGAAAGAAAAAAGGATAATAGAGGTAAAGAAAAGCATAAAAAACAGAATAGAAGCTGTATGCGAGACTTAGACCGAGACGGACTTGTACATACAAACAAATCGAGAGGAGAATAAGACAGAACTCTGTAAAATCGAGATCCGACCGAGACTTAGCGTTCGAGATTCACGGTTTTCATCGAGGCTTTAGTACGATATTAAAAATCCTAACTAAATCAAATTTATTTTACTATGCAGACCTGTATTGCGAGGTTGCGTATAACTTCGAGAGCCATGAAAACCCTTGGGCTAATTTACAGATTTACAGATATCACACATGTTTCTGCCCTCAAAACCTACTTTACAACGTACGTTGTACCTATTCTTGAATATGGTTCCTGTATTTGGTCAATAGCAATATAAAATTGTGATAGCAATATAAAAAGAACAAACAAAGTGGTAAATTTCTTTATCACATTGGTCAAACATAGATGTCCAGCCCTTGCAAACTTTTCCAAACATGAAATTCTATCCACTCTTCAAATTCACGATCCTTCCCTTCGCCGTCAAGTTTCAGATCTAACATTTCTTTTCAAAATCATGAATGGACAATTTTTCACTAACGAACTCTTGCCACATCTTCACATCCGGATCCCACGTACCAACAGCAAATGCAAAAACTTCTTTTACACAAAAGCCTCAAGGCTATCCCTAGAACAAAGGTAATTTCTCTATAGGCTACAAACAAGGTACAATACACTAAATGATCCTCCAGGCTTCCATCTATCTAAGCAGGCTTTCAGAAATGCGTGCATCAAGCAGCTGAAGAGAAATTAATATTTGTTATACCCTTGTTATTTTTTTATTATTATTTTTTATTTTATTATTCTTGTTACATATGTGTGCGTGCTTCTCATTTGTTAATTTCTATTTTTCTCTCTGTTGATATCCTGATATAAAATGGATTCTCTCTGTATTCAGGATTTCTCAAATAAATAAATATTCAGGATAATATTCCGTTTTGCAAGGTTCGTATGTCAAAGAGAGGCGTTGAAGAAAAAATGATGATAAGAACATTTGTTTGCCTTTATGACATTTCTACGCTGTGAAGGCTTGTCAGGTGACCAGTGGCGGACGCCTCTGGTAGATAAAGGCAGTTGTCTCCCCACCATTAGCCCCGTACTAAAGTCTCTAACCTTTGTCTACCAAGAGAAAATAAACTGTTCTTGCTCCCCCAGTTTTAAAGTGGAATTAAAACACCAAATCAATCCAAAATAACCCCTGTGCAGTGTAGTTCACAGTGTTGCAATCTTGCCATGAATATCGAAGGGGGACATTGCTAACCCACGCGCCTAATGGAGGGTTACACCCTTGAAGATTTCAAACAAGATTTCTTACTTTGCTCTTGCACAGTCAAAGAACTAACGGGCAAGATGACTTACCTGCTAAACACATACTTCCATAGCAACAAGTCACGCAGAGCTTGAATACAACTCGTGCATTTCAGGAATGGATCGACATTGTGGTCAAACGTTACCGTGTTTACGCGAGAACTTTTACCTGCAAAGGTAATGGTAAAACTTCTAGCAATAATGATAAAGTGCCTGGCACTAGATAAGTATACATCAGTGTTCACAGACGCTTGCGCAAGTCTCAACATGTTTCGTGATTGGACGAAATGTTATCGATGTATACAGAATCACGTGGGAACCATTAAAAAAATGACATGTATCATTTATTCTCTGTGTGGGAGATCGTTACGATATACTGATTCAAGAACAAAAAGGAAAACTGGGAAAGTATCACACCCATTCCTCGCACTGTCGATCGAATAAAATAGGAAGCCGGAAAATGCACTGATGAAAATAACCTATTCGGAAAGTGACTAAACCGATATACTAGCGTTTTATTTGCTCAGATTTGAACAAGTATTTGGCAATATTGCTTTTAGCACTTTTCTACCACTGCGCATTTGAGTTTGAAAACAACATGTTTATACGTATCTACAAATGTCTAAACTGGTCACGTATTTCGATAAATTTCCTTCCGACTTTCTCAATTTCAACTAAAAAATGTTTGTAAAAATAAAACTAAACAGTATCAGTCTTAAAGCGTCTTCTTATTCAGTCCTGTACATAACAATTTCCTGTCTAACAGCTCTACTTTTGTGGATGAGATGAAAGCACATAGATACAAATGAAAAAATTACATCTGGAAGTTAATATGCGATAAATGTTAAAACCAAAGCAGAAATATTAATGTTTCTGGTAAAAAAGAAGTTCGATTATAAAACTTTTCTTGTTATATAAATATTCGAAACCATCTCTCTGTATTATGTACTCCCTACAGGGAACCACATTTTTTATTATTATTTGGTTTTCTTTCTTGTTTGTTTGTTTGTTGTTGTTTTAAATTTCTAATCCTCCCTGAGATAGAAACTATTCGCGATTAAAATTATCCTATATGACATCTGGTGGGATTTTCCGGAACTACTCCCGGGTTCGATCCCCGGCCGGTTCAAATCCGGGAACTTTTCTAACGGTGGAAGCGGCCCCGGCGCCTACCCAGCGTCGAATAACATGGGTACCTGGGGGAAACCCTGGGGGGTAAAGGCGGTCAGGGGCGTGATGCTGATCACATCACCCCCACTCACGACCGGATCAAGAAAGTGTGGGGCGTTACCCCCACACCCCCTATACGCCTTCATGGCGTGGTGCTATGCACAGGGGAAGACTTTTTTTCTTTTTACTTTTACTCTATGTAGGATACTACATTGTGTTGAAATCGTTCAAAAGCATGGGAAATGTTCGAAAAGGTATCGTTTACTGTTCAGTTTTTTGCTCTAAATAGTTTTGTGGATCAGGAAAAGTGAAAAGTTTACATGTGTTTTTCACCCCGTGGAATCAACAAAATGAAATTTGTAAATAAATCAGGGAAAACAGAGTTGATTGAAGAAGAAGATTTACATGGGGGATGGCATGTAAATGCTGCAAGGAAATTGCGAAGAATGCGCGAGTCTGTCCACTTTATTTTCCGAAAGACGATTCGATTACCATGAAAGTAAAGTCTTACTTGTACTTTATGAATAAATCTCCCCCCCCGCCGAAAAGTCATCAAACGTCTTGCCCAATGCATCCAGATAAACATTGCACTTTGTATGAAATTTGGAACATGTACAAGTCGATTAAGTGCGAAGATGAAAATAGTTTGAGAGTTAATTAATGTCTTTAATCAAAAAAGGTAACCAGGAAAAGAAAATCGAGATCTTAATGTTGCAGTTTCATTCAGTAAGTCCTTTCTCAGTGAAGATAGCCTCGATGAAATTGTGAATTCTATTATTATTATCCTGTGTTGTTATTAAACCAGCCTACCTCTTTGGGGGAAGAACAGTGACATACCGTCCTGCCCAAGCTTTGCAAATACAGGTTAACTGCTTTATTTTCAGATCATTTCTGAAAGCCCCAGTTACAACCATGCACATGAAACAGCACTGCTTTGAAGAACCAGTGCGTATACATTAGTCTGCGTTTTCCGTGTTATTTTTGTGTCATAATTAAAAGCTTCGCTCTCAGCACAGCTTCACCTTCGTGATTGTTCCTGGAATTCACACGCATTCGCAATGTTTAAGAATATCGCGTAAATTTAAACGTTTCCTTCCAATCATACCAGCAATAACAACACGCTGTTATTACGTACTACTACTGAATGTAATCAAAGATTTATCCTATATAGAGCGGCCATATTGGAAGCGACACTAGCGCTCATGTGGTAATTTTAATCGCGAATACACTTACGGTACGTTTGGCAACACACGATGTATCCGGCACTCACTTGTTTTTCTCGCGAGCAGCGTTCCGCTCCTTGAGACACGAACGTAAACGATGTTGGCCGAACACAACCGAACAGATCGCTGATTCGTTGCCTTTCAGCAACCAGTGAAAAGGCGGCCAGTACAAGTTTACGAGTAGTTGTCATACATTAGAAAGACAAGAATAATCATTATGTATCTTTATTAGGCATTGGTAGATAGAATATTCACAACTGAGTAGATGCAAATGGCCGAAAGATCAGGACTGTCTTGATTCACGTATGGCTAGTTGCTGCTATACCTGTTGTCATCGTTGGGATGGTAGTGGCCACGGGATAGCTGGGCGTACATGTGGACTCTGGAATTTACTATCTTGCTAAGTGGAGGTAGAAGGGCTGTCGAAAGTCTCTGACGTCATCTCAGAACTCGGCATTATGGAGAACCGTCCAGCAGTGGGAGAAAAGGGTAACGAGTAGTCGAAGTCATTTGCCCCAGAGGAGAAGATAGAGCAGTTGCCAGCTGTTGGTCGTGGATAAATTGAGCTATCAGGAAAATTAGAACTGTTGAGGATCGGCGACGAGCTGAATCCCGTAAGTCTTGGAGCGCCAGACGGGGTTACGATGAAACTCACGGTTCCCTGGGGAGTAGGAGCTGGCAACAGCTGCGGTGTGCTGGAGAAGTTCGTGTCAGTGAGGGGCATGATGGGAGGACCCACTATCCCAGCCGATCTGCTGCCATTGACGACGTAGTACCTGTAGATTGGAAAGTCGTAGGAAGGTGGTGGACTGTAGCGCGGTACATAGTGGAAGTTATTGTAGATTGGGGTTGATGCCATGGGGGGTGAGATCACTGTCCTCGTTGAAGGGGATAGGAGCGATAAATCTGTGAAATGCCTTTGGGGAGCACGGGAGGAGGCCAAGAAGCAGACGGAACATAAGTGGCTGCCTGAAAGAGAGACGTGGATTAAACCATCAACTAAATTCATTCATTTTTTTTTAATTCTCGTTAATTTTAGTAAGTTTTCTACTTCTATAGGTTAATAACAACAATGTGTACTATAGTGTTTTCATATTTTGCATTGGGGTTCTCCGATTTTGTAGTGATAAGCATGGACGTCCGAAAGGGAGGCAAGGGGGGCCCGTGCCCCCTGGAAAATGAAAGTCAACCAAACATTATATATTTTTGACATATAATTCCATTTCAGCCACAATAATATGGGTTAATTATTGCATGAATATGATAAATTCAAATTTAAGAAATGCTTTCTAAGGGAACAACACTATTATTTGGGAAAATATGTCTTGTTTGCCACCCCCTGGAAAAAAAATACAATCCTTACCCCTCCCTGAAAAAAAAATCCTACGGACGTCCATGCTGATAACACGGTCGCCTTGTAATCAAAGGGTATCGGGCCCGATTTCTGGCACTGCACAGTTGGTTTGGATTTAAACTGTATGCTCAGTCTCATTCTCAGAATAGCGTGGGCTTAAAAAATAAACTTCGGATATATTTTGCGTCGCCTCTCTATCTCTCCAGATTAACGAGGATGAAAGGTTAATTGATGAAGAAAAGAGGAAGAAAGAAGAAAAACGAACTGTTCATACCCAGGATTCGAAACTGGGATCCCTGGCTTCGTAGCGTGCTATGGTAGAGTTGGATCCATGAGTATTACCGTGCAAATTGTCCACCACCATGTTCGTGCACTTTATTCGATCCAATAAGAGCTTCAAGAATTAAAAATTAAAAGAAAACTCAAAACACGCCGTTGACAACTTCTGCGCCAGCATACATAAAAATCCATCGCTTAAAAACAAACAGGATGTAGCTAAGAGAAAAATTAATGAAAATAGTCATGGACAATTTGCACGGTAATACTAGTGGATCCCCGAGACTGAACCGAAATGGGGTCTGTCTTGTCGCACAACAGTTTTGATACCTTGTGTTTTGACGTCAGATGAGGAATACCTACGAGGTTAGGTTAGGTTCCATTAGCATAAATACAATGAAAAATTATGCTAAGAGAACTAAACATAGCTAGCCTATCCTAACAACGTAGGAATTTAGCCTAAAATTAAAAAAGCGCTTTCTCCCGTGACGTCAGAACACAAGGTTGCTCGAGTGTTGTGCGATAAGTGAGACCCCTAACCGATATGCAACACTCTCACTGAGAATTAAATTCGTGAGGTTGGGAGTCACCAAGAATTTATCTGGTGTTGGCGTGTCTTGATATAAAATTAAGTAATAGTAATTATTAATGCTCTTTCACCTGAACAGAAGCAAATGTAGTTTGCGGGACATAATATATATAACTTCCAAGAGAGGGTACTGGGAAGACTATTTAGATAAATCATGGATGCAACTGGTCACACACCTTATCCAACGCAAGCCGTCTTCTGACATCAGGGTCAAACATGGACGTCCGCAGGATTTTTGCAGGGAGGGGCAAGGAAGGTATTTTTTTCCAGGGGGGCAAACAAGGCACATTTTCCCCAGTAATAGTATTGTTCCCTCAAAAAACATTGCTTAAATTTGAATTTATCAAATTCATACAATAATTAATAAATATTGTTGTAGATACTTTTTATCCCACAAATAGCTATATCCATTAAACTGACTCATCCTATTTACAATATCTATATCAATTTATTTTCTATTCATAATTATTAACTACTATAATTGTAATAAATTATTAAACACTAACAATTTCAAAATAAAAAATAAATCAAAATGAAATTATATGTCAAAAATATATAATTTTTGGTTGAGTTTCATTTTCCAAGGGAGGGGGCACGGCCCCCCCCTTGCCCCCTTCCTGACGCCCATGGCCAGTCAAATGCAATCTTTGCGTTGTTAGGTTAGGCCAGGGATCGTCAAACCGTCGATCGCGAGCTACCGTTTTTTTTAAAAGAAATACTGTGTTTTGAACTCTCTTTTAGAAATGACATCAGAGAAATTAAGAATAATAATTTGATGAGATTTGATTTGATTTAAATTCTGTTATTCAGCTTCGCTTTTCTACATCTTTTGGCTAACGGGAACGATGAGAATGAGCGATGATATAATGAAATTGATGAAGGGACACTCACAAAAAACATTTGTTGATGCCGGGATTCGAACCCGGGCTCCCTGGCGTCTTAGTGCTATAAAAATGATTACATATCTTAAAAAGGTTTTATAAACCAACAAAAGATCGTAAAAAACCAAACCACACTTGGTAGCTCGTCATGTACTTGCGAATGTGGGAAGTAGCTGAGGGGCTCGGTGAGTTTGGAGACCTCTGGGTTAGGCACTGTAATTTTTATGACGTCATAAGTTGAAGGAGCAAGGCGGGGTTTAATAGTGTGTGTTAAGAGTGAGACCCGATAAATCATAGTCATATTGCTATGTTTTACTATACTCTTCACAGACTACTTCCTCACTTATGTTAGGCATCACAATCTTGCAGTCGCATGGTGGCCATTTGGCTGCAACTATAGTACTGATTAAACAGTAGTAGGCCCTATTTTCAGGGAAGAAAAGATTATAAGATGATATTGCAGAGCTATAATTCGTAGTTTTGCAATGCTCGCCATGTTAATCTGTGGTTTGTCACCGGTGGAGGCCATGCGCAGGAAATGTAGATGGGTTGAGAAATAGCGATTTTATGGCCAAAATTAAAGAAAGGTGCCATTTTAGTGTTTAAGAGTCCTGGTTGGCAACACTAACAGAACAAAATTTTGAGGCAACATCTAATTTAAGCTTATGAAGTAACTCACCAGCTGATCTAATGTCTGGTCTGGGAAGCCAATAGAATGGCAAGTCCAGAGGGCGTTGCAGTGTGTCATATTCTCTCAGGAAGGAGGCCAAAGCAATCTGAAATAAATAAACAAACAATAATGATTACAGTAATCAGTGATTGATCCACACATCCATAATAAATACATCTAGCAACACTTCTCAATTTTTCTTAATGTCTTCGGCCTGGAAATGTTTCACAAAGACAGTTTGTGATTACAATTTAGCACTAAATTGACCTTCACACCTTCCTTCCATGTATCTAACCTGGAATGAGAATTCTGGATAAAACTCTGAGTGGCATATATTAAGGAAGGTGCAGCGGACTAATGTTTCTCAACGCCGACCTCCGTGGCATAGTGGTTAGCATATCGCTCTACGACGGTAGGGGTCACGAGCATGGGCGTAACTTGAGACCTAACTTTGAGGGGGCAGAATCAAATTGGGCCTAATTTTGAGGGGGCAGAATTAAAGGCAGCCTAATTTTGAGGGTGCAGAATAATACTGGGCCTAATTTTTAGGGGGCAGATTTAAACGTGGTCCTAATTTTGAGGGGGCAGAATTAAACTGGGCCTAATTTTGAGGGGGGCAGAATTAAACGAAGCTTAATTTTCAGGGGGCCGTTAAAGTAGGACCTAATTTTGAGGCGGTAGAATCAAACCTGGAGCTTAATTTGGGGGAAGAAACTCGAAAACTTTTCCATTCCATATAAACAGCGTCCATGATTATTTGCTTAAAAACTGGGACGGTTGCGAATTTACAAATATTACTCTTTATTACTTTGCTCCCCAGGTCCCCTAACTTGTAAATTTTAATAAACCCGAAAATTGCTCCCGACAATTTACATCTATGGTCCCGGGTTCGAATTACGGCCTGGATATGGGTGTTCTTTGCGAGTTTCCCTTCATCAAGTTCATGACTCATCATCATCTTTGATTAGCCAAAAAAAGCGAAGTAAAATTAATCAACTCAATCAAGCAAGCAACTGGAGGGGAATAACCCTACAACTTCTCTTCTGATACTATTTGCATAGCATGCTACTTTTTTATTTAGTACGTTATCAAGCATGCAAAATTAACCCTGTACCAGCTAACTGTAGACCAGGCGAACGAGAACAAGTCTCTGCGCAAGTAGTGACGCGAGACGGCTCCACCAATGAACAGTGAGAGAAATGGATTGTGTAATGGGCGACGGGAGTTACCCGATTTCCCATGCTTCGCTCTGCAGCGTTGCAAACTTTTGAAAACGATAATACCGTACGCACGTGGCAAACGGACCGTATTTTTGCCTCCAGGTCCATACGCTTGGTATAGGGAAATATTAGGTATAAAATGGCAAGTGCAAATTATGACAAGCCGTACATTTAGCGTCAGGACAAGGTCGGTACCGTAAGTCCCTACATGCCATGAAATTTCCGTACGGTTGGCAACGCTACGCTTTCACCACTCGATTTCCCCCTTCTCCTCTGCCGCTATGCGCAGCCCTGCTCCACAGTTAGCTTGGACAGGGTATAGCTGTCGGTGCGACGTGAATTTATGACGCTTGGTTGCACACGTCCAGGATAAAACAAATATTTCCAAGGTTTTTAGCGCCGAAACAAGATCACAACTAGCAACGCGTTTTTGTCAGTTTTCTGCCAAGACATATCCTGTATGAAAAGTTGACTACGTTTAGTATAAGTCCACTCAAGGCACAGATAGATTAATCGGGACTGGATATACAGCTTAAAGTGGGATCCGAACCGTACTTCCGTCGGGAATCGAACCCAAAACCTCTTCCTTAACTATACACTTACCAAGATGCTGATGGTGACAACGATTAACAGAAGGAACAGCATCCTTCAGGCCTTTGGTGGACTAAGGCCCCTTTAGTTCTGCCGACAGCTCCATGGGAGGACTTCCCCTGCCTCCCCCTGTGGTTACGAGGAACATAGTTCCCTCTGCGGTTGCTTGAAACCGGCAGATCTGAGGAAGAGAAAACAGGGTGTCATCTGATGAAGTTGAAAACCACAACATGCTTTCCTAGAACTGTTATGGGCGAATTAGGTTTTCTTTATGGATTGAAGTAAAATTTATTGCGTGCGTCAACACTTGGGTTATTTGCGCTCCGTCCCTTATCGTAAATAAGATCAACATCTGTCTCCGAGGATTGAAATCTCCTTACTTGATTATAAGCTGAGGCTGTAAAGAGGCACTCAGCACCAGTGGCGAAGCGTGACAGTTTTACGTAGTCATCGCAAGACTTGCCAAACGTCAGGGTCAATCTTTCAACCGGGCGGGGGGCATTCCTACATTGGTAATGATGATAACAGTGTTCGTACATGACGTGTGCAGTAGAGATGGCCAAATCCATTTTTATTCTAGAGTATATGATCGTTAAAGAAAGGAAGACGAAACTTTATTAATAAATTGAAGACTAAAATTGGTAAATGCTGTAAATGCCACACTAATTCAAACACCGTCTTCCACGTTAAACTGTGAAATGTGTCATGCTTTATAATGTGGTAAACGTGAAATGTGGCTGGTAGCCCTCTAAGCAGTTCAAATGGCGTGTAAAGAGGTCACTAGTGTGCACGTTCTTGCGGGTTGATGTGCGGAACGATGCCATTTCCAACACTTTCGCTTTTGGCACTTACAACGTTTACCACTTTCAGTCCTCAATTCTACTCGAAAAAATGAAAAAAAAATGTTAAACCTCTCTCTCCGAAAGCCTGATTGCTTCCGAAATCCGGGTAGTAGAATTTGAGCATCGAGATTTTTAAATATCCGGAATCCTGATATTTTTGGCCATCCCTAGTGTGAAGGTAAGATGTGCTAGGAAAAAGGTTCTGTCTGAGTATGTATGTCTGTCACCTCGAGAACAAAAATCTTGATCAATCTTGATCAAAACGACAGGAAGTACTTCGTGTCTTGTAAAGCAAGAACAATTCTTTCCGAAATCAATATTTGAACCGCGGGATCCAAAAAAAAAAAAATAATAATAAATAAATAAAAGAAGAAATACTATGAAGATCCTAAAGTGTGATTTCAAAACATTCGATTCCAGTCCTATAATCTGGAAATGGTTGAACTACAGATTTACATCCCATGGGAAAAAATTGAACACCACCATTTTAAAAACATAATTTTAATATATTTGATTCCAGCGCCATCATCGGGAAATTGTTGAACTACAGATAATTTGCCTCCTTTTGGGAAATATAGTATACGTCATGTTAAAACCGTGATTTTAGGATAGTTGATTCCAGCGCCAACATCGTGAAATTGCTGAACTACACATTACTTACCTACGAGCGGCTAGGGACAGCATTAGCACCTTGGGAAATACATGCAAACATCACCAAACCTGGCCTGCCTAACCCATCCACGTATGCATATAATAGCTTAAATAGACAAAATTTAAACTGCCTAACATATTTACATGCTTATTTCAGCTATTGCATGCATGCGTGGATAGGTTAGGCAGGTCAGGTTTGGTTCTGTTAGCATGTATTTCCCAAGGTTCTAATGCTTATCCTAGCCGCTCGTTACTTACCTCCCTTGGAAAAAGATCGAATGCCTCCATGTTAAAAACGTAATTTTAATGTAGTTGATTCCAGCGGCACTATCGGGAAATAGCTGAACTATAGATTATTTACCTCTCTTTGGGAAAGGTCCATACCTCGAAAGGATGGTAGATCCAATGGCAGAATACAATCTTTTCCAAAGGGAGGTAAATTATCTGTAGTTCAGCCATTTCCCGATTATGACACTGGAATCAAATACATTAAAATCAAGCATTTAAAATGGGGGCATGCAATCTTTCCCAAAAGTAGTTAAATTTTCTGTAGTTCAGCAATTTCCCGATGATGGCGCTGAAATCAACTATATAAAAATCACGCTTTAAACATGAAGGTATCCAATCCTTTCTCAAGGGAAGTAAATAATCATTGGCGAAGCGTGACATTTTTAAGTAGTCATCGAAAGAGTTGCCAAACGTCAGGGTTAATCTTCCAACCGAACCGGGGGCGGGGGTGGGGAAGCATTACTACATTGGTAATAATGCTCGTCCATTTTTTTCTACAGAGTATATGATCGTAAAAAAGGAAGACGAAACTTCATTAATAAATTCTACTCGAAAAAATGAAAAAAAATGTTAAACCTCTTTCTCCGAAATTCTGATTGCCTCCGAAATCCGGGTAGTAAAATTTGAGAATCGAGATTTTTAAGATATCCGGAATCCTGATATTTTTGGCCATTCCTAGTGTGAAGGTAAGACGTGCTAGGAAAAAGATTATTTCTGAGTAAGTATGTCTGTCACCTCGAGAACAAAAATCTTGATCAGTCTTTCATTTGTAAGCATAGTAAACACAAAACAACAGGAAGTACGGTATGCGCCAAAATATACAGTACTGAAACTCGCGCATCTCGAACACGTGGTTGCGTTTGTCGACGGGGCATAGCTCCAGCTGCACGTGTTCGCAGTAGTGAAAAGGAAGTTGTGTTGTGCAGTTGTTGTTGGAAATGGGTCTCTCGACGGAGGAAAAAGTATTCATAGTTGAGCATTATTTCCGCTCATACGGAAGCGGTCGTGAAGGTGGACCGAGTTTGAAAAAGGTGACTGGTCTATATGCAACCCAAATGACAATCGCCCACTCCATATGCCCTAACCTAACCTTAGGTTTCCTGACAGTTATGCAACCCAAAAGGCACGATTGTTATTTGGGTTGCATATAGACCAGTCTCTATATTGTAACATGTCTTATACTTTTGTTCATCTTTTCATTTCAGTACTGTATATTTTGGCGCATACTGTACTTCGTGTTTTGTGAAGCAAGAACATTTTTTTTTAAATCAATATTTGAACCGCAGGATCCCAAAAAATTAAAAGAAGAAAATACAATCGATTCAGAACTGCTCTTTTTTTTCAGTTCTTTCCAGCACTAACCGTGGGGAAATTTATGCTTTTGCTTACTTGTATTTTTTTTATGCACCATTACTTTCATGTACGTATTCTGTGCAAGTTGTGTTGCGATGCTCTTCAATATGTATTTTTCTCTAAAAAGCAACAGCGTTGCATGATTTACAGTGCTGGACGTTCTGAGAAGTTTCATCTTGATGACGTCACAGAGACCCTGCCGTGTTTGTAAACAAGGGGGCTGAAAAAAGGACTCTTATGACCAGACCTTCAATAGCAGGGGAAAAGCGGTCGAAGGACCTTGGATTCAGAGACCTGCTGCGATGACCTGGGCCGCCTGACACCATTGCACTCAACAGAAAACGTAGCGGGACGGTTGGGCACGGGGGGTAGGACTTGGCTCTCCTTTCGATGCGCTAAGCTTAGCGAATCTATTGCATATTTCTAGCTGTTTCGTGGTGTCACGTGACTAATTTCGCGCAAATATGCGAATAGTCTGACTTATTAACCTCTTCTCTAAAATTAAAATATTTAAAAAGCAATATATTTAAAAAAAAAAATTGCTTTGTCATCGCCGCATCTCTCGATGATCGGACGCCTCGCCTCTGCTCAGCACATAGCCCTATAGAGGATCATACTGGCAGTAGGTTCAGATGCCAGAGCTTCGTTAGCCTGCTTTTTTTATAAGCAAAAAACAAAACAGAGTCCCCAACAGTACCGGCGATTGGTTGCCAACAGAGGCAAAAAGTGGGCTTCTCAGGACGGGAAGTTTTCAAGCGCGCAATTTTCAAACTTGCCACGATGTTCAGAAAAAAAAGTAACAAGAGAACTAATTGTCGTAGAAATATAATTTTGTTCTTCTTTTCAGAACAACAGAACCATTAAGCTACCCGTACATATACCGTGCCATGAAGGCACAATTTTAGCGGATGGGGGGAGGGCTCACACATTCTCGATCTAGGACACTTTGGACGTGATGTTATCAGCTCCGGCAGCCTTTACCCACCAGGGTTGCCCCCCAGTATCCACGGATTTGAGGCTGTGAGAGCCCCAGAGCCGCTTTATGCGAGGACAAGGCCGGAAAAATTCCGACCTTAGATCACCTTCATTTCTTGCTCTCTGATTGGCTGTTGGAAAGTTACTGTGCTCTGATTGTGAGAATATCTTATTTCCTATTTTCAGCGCAAATTTGTTGCTTTCTAATGTAACCTAACCTAACGTAACGTACAGCGCAAATAAGATATTCTCACAATCAGAGCACCGTAACTTTCCAACAGCCAATCAGAGAGCAGGAAATGAACCCACATTCACAAGTTGACTGGTAAAAGAAAAAGCGCCCCCTGGGTTTCTCGTGTGGCAGTCAGACGCCCTACCGACAATGATCACATCTTCTGCTCTTTATTTTGAAACGTCTGCTGCTGTATATAAAGTACTATACAAGTGTATAACACGCTTCTTATATTTATGAACAGATACAAATGCAGTAACTTGCAAAAAACAATAATTTTACATGACCACAAGAAAAAGCAATTCACTTTACCTTAGCAATGGATGAGTAACTATGCAAACGGTTGCAAACAATGGACTCTAATTATCGTAGAAATGTGGCTATTGCGAATAATGAGGAGTATGAAATGGACAGACAAAGTGAGAAATAAAATGGTGAAATGGCCAAGAAAACAAAAACAAAATTTCTGGAACACTGACGAAGAAGGAACTCAGGCCGTGTCCGAAAGGTGTAAGACCATACTTGAAGCAAGCATCCTCCGAGTATGGTCTTGAAGTTGTGGTCAGCGCCCACCCAAAAATTCCTCTGCCCACCCGAACAAATTCAAGACACGTTTAGGACAATATGAATGCTTCAATAAGAAAAAAAGTATATTCTTGTCTTGACTCCATGCACATTTCTCTCATGAATATTGTCGGTACTTGAAAGTGTCACAAATTATCATGTAAGAAGTTTCCCCTCATTCGCTGTTTTTCGATTTACATTACTTTACTGAGTTCGATAAGGAAAATCGTTAGAAATATGTTGATGAAAATTACCTGTCAAATTTTTCTCTTATTTAAAACTTGAAACATGATCCAGTTCATACTTCTGTAGCTAGAAGTAGTGCAATACAGTGTATCTGGCTAAGCCACAGTGCACGTTTACCGAGGTGGGGACTACAAAATCATATATAATGGAACAAATATCTTAAGAACAACCAAACACGTAAATAAAACACATTCTTCGCGTTACTTCCATTGGTATGAAAAATAATTTCAATTTATGGCAAGGCTTCCTTATCCTAGTGTTTTGGATCATGGATATCTCATTTCGATAGTCCGATAATCAGAAGGTGCCAGCTTCATATAAATATTGCCGGGGTGGGGGGACATAATTTTTGAGGAGTTTGGGAGAAGGCAGAAAGTCTCCCCGCAAAGTCGGCGACAATGGTGATAACTGAGTAAATGAAATTTTTCCAAGAGTTTTAAAGCGCTATGATCAAAAGAGAAGAATTGCTAGGTAACTACCATGATCAAATTTGATGACTTCTTTGGTGTAAATTAGGCTACTTTTCAAAATATAGTATGTAAAAATATTTGTTTTTCCAAGCGCTATGCATCAAAAGAGATAAATTATATAATATATTAGTAGAGTTTGGAATACCTAAGAAGCTTGTTAGTATGATAAAAATATGCACCAGTGAAACAAAAAGTAAAATTCGTGTGGGTATTAATGTGTCTGACAAATTTACAATTCATGATGGGTTAAAACAAGGAGATGCATTATATCCATTGCTCTTTAATTTTGCCTTAGAATATGCTGTTAGGAAGGTAAAAGAAACTAAAGAAGGACTAAAATTAAATGGTATGACTCAGTTGTTAGCATATGCAGATGATGTAGACTTACTGGGGATGAAGTGAATACAATTAAGAATAATGCTAAAATATTTTTCAAAACTGGTAAAGAGATAGGTTTGGAAGTTAACAAAGAGAAAACTAAATATATGCTTATAGGCCGAAACCAAGTGTTAGGTAATAATCAAAATCTAATTATTGATAACAACTCGTTTGAACCAGTTTCCAAATTCAAATACTTAGGAGTAATATTAACAAGTGAAAATTATATTAAGAGGAAATAAAAAGTAGGCTTAATTCAGGAAATGCATGTTACTTCTCTCTTCATAAACTTTTGTCTTCTCGTTTAATATCTAAGAAACTAAAAGTTAAAATATACGAAACAGTAATTTTGCCTGTAGTATTATATGGGTGTGAAACATGGTCCCTTACATTGAAATAGGAACATAAATTGAGAGTATTTGAAAATAAGATCCTTAGGAAAATCTTTGGACCTAAAAGGGATGAGGAGACAGGTGAGTGGAGAAGGTTACATAATTTGTATTCATGTCCAGATATTATTAGAATAATGAAATCAAGAAGACTTAGGTGGGCAGGCCAATGTGGCACGAATGGGAGAGGAAAGAGGAGTTTACAGGATTCTTGCTGGGAAACCTGATGGTAGGGGACCTGTAGGAAGGTCAAGACGAAGATGGAGGGAAAACGTTGAAATGGACCTAAAGGAAATCGGTAGGGATGGAAAAGAGTATATAGAACTTGCTCAAGATAGGGAAAGATGGAAGGCCTGTGTTGCTGCAGCCATGAACCTTCGGGTTTAAGAAGGCTAGGGAGTTAGTTAGTTAAGTGCTATGCATATTTTTATTGAAACCTATCGAGAAATCCCTTTTTCTGCATTGACCAGATGAAGATTTACAACAGTAAGTGATCACTTTTGTAATAGCATCAATTTTTCGATATTCATTTTACTCAAATTCCTTTACGATTAACATTTCTCAGTGACATCTTGTGTGAAAATTCTAGTTTTTATGCTGAGAAAGTTCATGCAGACTGAACAAAAAATGTGCGTTCCTTGCGTGTTTTAAAATATTCACAATAAGACATTAATTAAATGCAAAGATATATATGCGCTTAAAAGTAAAGTGTTCCCCTGTGCTTAGCACCACGCCATGAAGGCGTATAGGGGGTGTGGGGGTAACGCCCCACACTTTCTTGATCCGGCCGTGAGTGGGGGTGATGTGATCAGCACCACGCCCCTGACCGCCTTTACCCCCCAGGTTTCCCCAGGTACCCATGTTATTCGACGCTGGGTAGCCGCTTTCAACGTTAGAAAAGTTCCCGGATTTGAACCGGCCGGGGATCGAACCCGGGACCTTTAGCATGGTAGTCAGACGCGTTACCGACTGAGCCACCGCGGCCTATGCGCTTAACAATTTGGAAAACCCCAGTGAGCCAAGTAAATGGATAATTCATTAACTCTCATCCAGGAAGCAGAACTCTTTCCAGTTATAAAGTCATAATATTCTTCTAACTGGATATTCTAGAGCCTTTTCAATTGTGGAGAAAAAAAAATTACTGTTGTCGGTGTTTACATACCTTCTGTATTCTGTATGTACACGCAGCATAGCATGTGTCTTGTATTGAAAGAAGAAACAAGGTATTTCGTTTTGTAAAGGACGTTAATTGTGGCAAATAAAGGAAGGCTGTTGAAACTTGCGCAAATGTCAAATTTTGGCATATCCTGCTTTCTAAAACGCTGAAATTACAGTTTTTTGAGTTTTTGTTTTAAGTAATGGGGACTAACCTAACCGCTATGCATCTCCACCGGGTATGCTAAAATTACATTTAAAATATTTTTGTTGCTAGGTGACTTCCCTCCATGTAGTGCGAAGCCTTGACAATCTCCTACGGCGGCGCTGATGTCACAAGATGAATACTTCTTGTAACCTAATAACTTTTGCTGCCTTTTGCAGTGGTAAAGAATTTCTTCCATACTTTTCGTATGGATTAAACAGTACAGCCCGACTGTTATTTGCTACGTACAGTGGGATCCATGAGTATTACCGTGCAAATTGTCCATCACCATGTTCGTGCACTTTATTTGACCCAATAAGAGCGTCAAGAATTAAATAAAAACTCAAAAGAAGCTGTTGACAACTTCTGCATCAGCATACATAAAAATCCATCGCTTAAAAACACACAGGATGTAAGAAAAAAATAATGAAAATAGTCATGGACAATTTGCACGGTAATACTCATGTACACCTAATAAAGTAGAATGCGGAAATTTCCTTCGTAACTTGAAGGGACAATACAATATATCCAGTATGCAAAACCAAGTGCACAGTGAGAATTGAAATGAGGGAGAAGTAGGAGATTGACTCACACAGGAAGACAGAAGAAACGATAGAGAGGAGAAAACTCCGAGCAGTAGCAGATCTTTGAGTGATCAAGACAGGCACATAGCCAGAGGGAAGGCTATGGGGCTGAAGCCCCCCCCCTGAAATCCTACAAATAGCTATATAATTTAAATAGTAAACAGTGCATATTAATTTTACTTCTTTAGCAGGATTAAAGATCTCGTAGTTGTAATATACTGAGAAAATCCATCTTCAGGGCTTCTACCCAAGCACCTATCCAAGGGGGGGCTTAGGGGGCTCGAGCCCCCCCCGAAAGTTTTCATTTTACACTAGATAAAATGTGGTTTTTGGTTCCTTGTGGTGTGAAATAAAATAAAATGAGGATAATTTAAGGAGAGAAATAATTATCGAGAAAAGGCGAAGAATGTTCTGTATCCCTATTTTTGATAATAGCACGTATCCAAGTTGGGAATCAGGGGAATCGAGCCCCCTCCCCCAGGAAATTTTTCAGTTTACACTAGATAAAATTAGGTTTTTGGCTTCTTGCAGAATGTGACAATTATTTAAGGAGAGAAAGAATTATCGAGGCAAAACGGGGAATGTTCTATAGCCCTGTTATTGTTAATAGCGCGAGTAGAATCAAAAATACTTAGTGCCTAACAATGGACCTTTTAATTGACATTAATGGGTTTTTTATTCATTTTCGAGGGGTGACGCTATTGTTATTTAATCTTGCGCCACGTGTCGTGGGTGGAGGAGGAGATGAGTCATCGATGACTCATGCACACGTGTGAGTTTGAAATTAATGGTTTTCCATTAGTGCACAAAAGACACTATTATGTATTCCGTTTTCGGCCTAAGCTAACCTTTTGTTGTATATTATTAATGCGTTTCTGCCGGATATGAGTCACAGATGATTTATACTGACGTTGGAGTTTGGAATTAATGGTTTCTCCATTAAGGTACAAAAGACACTATTATGGAGTTCGTTTTCGGACTATTCTAACACTATTGTTGTATTTTATTAATGCGTTTCTCCCGGATATGAGTCACGGGTGCTTTAGGCACACGTGGGAACTTGGAATTAATGGTTTTTCCATTAATGTACAAAAGACATTTTCGACCTATTCTAAGGCGTCACGTCCGGCCATTTTGGCGTCGATGGTGAGTCATATTAGCTATAATTAAGGATCCGGATTTACCCGTATTCAACCGGTGCCGACGCGTTCGATCGGAGGTAGAAGGTATTATAACACATGTTCGCTTTAAAGGCGAAGAAATTGAACGATGTATCCTATATGAAAACGAAGTATGCGAGCAGAATCCATGTTATTAATATTAACCTGTTACGGAAGAACCTGTTATGTGGTTGCATTCATCGGCACCCCCAAACCGCGCGCGTTCATGGACACGGGAGGGGGAAGAAAAGTTCTCTATTGTTACGGCCCCCATCGCTTGGTCTTCTTCCGAAGTTGAATGGAAGTCAAGTGTCGCCAAATTTTTACACACGAGTATTGATTTTCTTTGAGGTTCCAATTTTATTTGGTGGAAGTAATCTACGCGGTATTTCTGCCGCCTTTCGTAACATTGCAAAGACTATTTAACCAAATCCGTAAGGAATTTGGCTGAACTAGGAACATTCAGTTCCAGTATCTACAAGTTAAAGTGGATGCGATCCACTATTTGCCCTTATTTCGGGGTTGCGAACCACAGTCCATTTGATTATTGCCTTATAAACATCAGGATTCACGTAAAATTGACCAGATGTTTTTACTGTTAGAGACAATATTTCGCATTTTTTGTGTATTTTTACTCAGAAAACGCTATTTGAACGATTCAAGCAAGAGTTCGCATGGGAATTTAGACACACAAACTGTGTTTCTTCAACTTTAGCTGAAATTTAGGTTTATTTTTTTACTCTAATATCACAATTTCTTCTATTCAGGCAACATTTTTTATTAAATTTTGGACTAACAAAGACATTTTTCAACTTTTAACTTGCTATTTTAAAAGTTTATTTCCATTTTTTACTCTAATATCACAATTTCATCTATTCTTGCAGAAGTGTTTATTGCCATTTTGACTTGCAAAGATAATTTTTTCAACTTCTTTTATTATTTTTTCTATTTATTGCCTTTTGTATCTTATATTTTTAATTCTTAACTTTGAGTTTTGTTCTTTATTTAAAAAAATTCTCTAATCACTAAGGAAGAGGTACTTTTAAGTAAAACTGTACCCACAAAGTTTATTATTACTATTATTATTAGTATTATTATTATTATTGTTGTTGTTTTTGTTTTGATGTAGTTGTTGAATCTTGTTGTTGTTGTTAGGGTTTATTGACTTCCACTACGCTATTTTTTGTTTGCTTCGTAGGAAAGTTTGTTTATTTTAGAGTTTCCTCGGTATTTTCTTACTGTTAGGGTAGGTAAAGTTTCCTAAATATATGAGTAGGGTTCCATATATTCTTGTTCTTGCATGTTTTTCATAGGATGTGATCACCACAACTCTCCAAGTGCTTTTACTGCATGTTTCCATTTTTATTGAGGCTTAGTGATTCCTAGAGCCACTTTATGCATGAGCTGAAAATTTCGATCTCAGATAGCCGTCAACCTTATGTCAGAGTATTTTCGAGTATATTTTAGTCTTATTATGGCCCACTAGAATATCATGGCTTGCTTATTTTTTAAGTATGTTGCGCAGTTATTGTATTTTTGCTTTTGCTTTCTAGATAAACTGTATGAAATGTTTAATATTTGTACTTTTTTGCACTTATAAGAGGCCAAACCTTTACTGTAACTAAAATTATTATGTCTCTAAGCACTGAAACCCCTTTACCAAGAGTACTATAACTGAATGTTTATTAATATTGTTTCTTTCATCCCTTAAATATAACAATTTAACAATATAATGACAAATCACAGGACAAGTCGATGTTAGCAGATGACTACGTGGCTCTTAAGTCCACCTGCCAAACTTTTCTTACCATGCTATTTACCTTTATAGTCTTTTATTCGGGTACGTTTCAAGTACTATTGACTTTTTGAGTGTTTGATTAATACCAGGGGTTATTTGTATCTGTTATGCTGTATTATTTGAGGCTTCTATTTTTTATTCTACATTCACTATATGTCCCTGAGAACTAAATTCCACTGACTGAAGCTTAAAGCTTAGGCTCTACAGCATGTTGAATGGTTAAGCACTGGTCAATATGAATTTTACAGAGGCTAGTAGGAGGCATAGGAACACACGCCAGAGCCTTATTAGCGTGCAAGAAGCACTTTCAGAGAGTACTACGAGGAAACGAAGTTGATTTTTTGAGGGCTTTACCAGTTACACAGCCAATATTTGCTATTTCAAGTAACTACATGTACCAGAACATTTTACAGCCCAACACTAACTAGACTTCAATTTATACTTTATTAGGTGCTAAATGTAGCAAGAACACTGATTGTACATACTTTTGAGAATCCAACTATTTCAGGATTTTTTCTATGTAAGCATATTTTTATTGATTACTAACTTTAACAGACCAATCAGGAAGACGCCAAAATTCACTAAACTTAGTACTATAGTGTATGTGATTGCATGAAAAGTAGAAATTATAACATCCACAAGATTTCGCTTTTTTTTGCTTTTGTGACTAATCGTGACGCTGAGGATGAATGGATGGCCAAAAATCTTAAGGACTGGATGTATTTTACCACTACAGACGCCTATGTAGAAACACTAGAGTACTGTTAGCTTTCAAAATTGAGGTTATACTGTACTGTTTTTTAAATATTTCGTATTTGGCACGTTACAGTTATATCCATTTCAGGACAAATATTGCTAAAACTCTCAAATTTACTGGTACAAGTTGATATTTCTGCTATCAGAGGAATTAACAACCCTATTTTACAAACAAATGGTATTGTTTACACTTTATTTACTTCAATCTGAGACTAATATTTTACAGTAATTGAATCATTCAGCCCTAGTCAATACTTTACTGCATCAGAAAGTTTGTTATTAATCTAATAAATATGCTATTTTGTGATATTCTAATGCAAACGTTGTTTAATTCACTGGTTATAATGCAAACTTTTGCACAAATTCGATATATTCACTACCTTCAAACCAAACAATTCTACTTATTTAGCGCATTTCATTTATATTTCTTGTAATTAACTTATGTTTCTTATAATTAACAAACTAAACTAATTACTTTGGCATGTTAAAAACCTTATTTTTTACTATTTCCTATTCTATCAGGTTCTATATTGCTGTTTTTATCAATTATGTAAGACCACACTCTGGTAAATGCACATATATTCTCTTTTATACACACACACACACACACACACACACACACACACACACACACACACACACACACACACACATTTACACACTTATACGAACATACATCTGACGTTTTTCAATATTTTGCTATGAAGTTTGCATCCACGCTATTCAAACAAGGGCAGGCAATGTAGTATTTATGAGTATTAGTAATCCCAAAGTGGTGTTTTTGGTGTCCAAGTTCAGATGAGAGGTTGTTATGTGCCTTTTGCAGGGGATTGCATGTGAAGTGTATGCATATTGAGCATTATTGAGTGTGTAGGCTTCCAAGTTTTGCTGTTATTTTCCTATAATTCTGTGAGACTGTAGAGAGTTCTCCCTTTTCAACCAGTTTTCTTTCATTGATTGGATACTTTTTGGGAACTTAGCAGTTTTTTATGTTATGAAGCAGATTGTTGTAGAATATTTTGCATGGTCTTTTGTGATATTGAGTGCCTGCTGTAACGGAAGTAAGTATCTTTCCTTCTTGTGTTGATGTTCTCGTGTAGGTTTCCTATTTTCGGTCAAGTTGCAGTAGGGAACTTAGCAGTTTTTATGTTATGAAGCAGATTGTTGTAGAATATTTTGCATGGTCTTTTGTGATATTGAGTGGGTGCTGTAATGGTAGTAAGTATCTTTCCTTTTTGTGTTGATGTTCTTGTGTAGGTTTCCTATTTTCTGTCAAGTTGCAGTACTTAGAATAATCGCTACTGTCTTATTGATCTACGAAGCTCCTTTGAATAATCATTTGCATGTGACCCTATACTCCACGCTGTACTTTGTTCTGGGAGCTATCTTTTGAAGCCTTGGCATTCTGCTAGTACAGTATTATTATCGTAGAGGTAAATTAGTTCGTGAAAATATGTATTTTTCTGATTAACTATAGTCGCTTAGTTGTTCTAGCAGGTATAAGTAGTTACTGCTGATGTTGTTAATTTTCTATTCGCAGGGGCTATGTATGATGTAGCGTATTTGTGTTGGCTGTCCCTTTTATTCCTATGTTGTTGAGTTTCTCCATAAGCATGTCCTGTTTTACTCTATTCTATGCCTTGTTGCTGCTAGATATCTGAGGTATGTTGCTGGTTCATATCTGAGGTAGCTTGTTTGACTATCTATTATTTTTGCTATGGCTGTGGCTATTGATGTCCCTTTCTGAATTCCATGTTGGTTTCTGTTTATCCTTGTTGCTGCTTGTTATCTGAGTTAGGTTGTTTGACTTCAGGACTATCCTTTTTTAACTTTATTGTTGATTGCTGTTTTGTTTATTTCCTTATTTGTTTTTATTTGTTTACTGAATCTATTTGTTTTGTGTCTTGTAATATTATTTACTATAGTAACAAAATTATTTTTAAAGATTGTTATTTATCACCATACTTGTATATTTCTTGTTCAGTATTTGTCAAAGTTTAATTTATTTTGTCCGCTATCTTTAGCAAATAACACTATTTTGAAATTTAATATATAAATTCCTGAAAATTTACTGTAATTTTATATCAACTAACATATTTATTTTAACAAAAATAACAAAATTGTACAAAAGTTCAAATAGCAGAAGAATTGTACTCTTAAATTATTAACTTTGAAAGAATAGTATTTTTAAAACATTAACTTTGTAAAAATTGTACTTTTAAACATTAACTTTGTAAAAATTGTACTTTTAAAACATTAACTTTGTAAAAATTGTACTTTTAAAACATTAACTTTGTAAAAATTGTACTTTTAAAACATTAACTTTGTAAAAATTGTACTTTTAAAACATTCACTTTGAAAAAAATGTACTTTACACCAGAAATAATCAAATATATGGGAAAGAAGGAGAAGTTCTGTTGCTCAGAATAATAAATGTGGGATGGAAGGAAAATAATTTTGTTACTATAGTAAATAATATTACAAGACACAAAACAAATAGATTCAGTAAACAAATAAAAACAAATAAGGAAATAAACAAAACAGCAATCAACAATAAAGTTAAAAAAGGATAGTCCTGAAGTCAAACAACCTAACTCAGATAACAAGCAGCAACAAGGATAAACAGAAACCAACATGGAATTCAGAAAGGGACATCAATAGCCACAGCCATAGCAAAAATAATAGATAGTCAAACAAGCTACCTCAGATATGAACCAGCAACATACCTCAGATATCTAGCAGCAACAAGGCATAGAATAGAGTAAAACAGGACATGCTTATGGAGAAACTCAACAACATAGGAATAAAAGGGACAGCCAACACAAATACGCTACATCATACATAGCCCCTGCGAATAGAAAATTAACAACATCAGCAGTAACTACTTATACCTGCTAGAACAACTAAGCGACTATAGTTAATCAGAAAAATACATATTTTCACGAACTAATTTACCTCTACGATAATAATACTGTACTAGCAGAATGCCAAGGCTTCAAAAGATAGCTCCCAGAACAAAGTACAGCGTGGAGTATAGGGTCACATGCAAATGATTATTCAAAGGAGCTTCGTAGATCAATAAGACAGTAGCGATTATTCTAAGTACTGCAACTTGACAGAAAATAGGAAACCTACACAAGAACATCAACACAAAAAGGAAAGATACTTACTACCATTACAGCACCCACTCAATATCACAAAAGACCATGCAAAATATTCTACAACAATCTGCTTCATAACATAAAAACTGCTAAGTTCCCTACTGCAACTTGACCGAAAATAGGAAACCTACACGAGAACATCAACACAAGAAGGAAAGATACTTACTTCCGTTACAGCAGGCACTCAATATCACAAAAGACCATGCAAAATATTCTACAACAATCTGCTTCATAACATAAAAAACTGCTAAGTTCCCAAAAAGTATCCAATCAATGAAAGAAAACTGGTTGAAAAGGGAGAACTCTCTACAGTCTCACAGAATTATAGGAAAATAACAGCAAAACTTGGAAGCCTACACACTCAATAATGCTCAATATGCATACACTTCACATGCAATCCCCTGCAAAAGGCACATAACAACCTCTCATCTGAACTTGGACACCAAAAACACCACTTTGGGATTACTAATACTCATAAATACTACATTGCCTGCCCTTGTTTGAATAGCGTGGATGCAAACTTCATAGCAAAATATTGAAAAACGTCAGATGTATGTTCGTATAAGTGTGTAAATGTGTGTGTGTGTGTGTGTGTGTGTGTGTGTGTGTGTGTGTGTGTATAAAAGAGAATATATGTGCATTTACCAGAGTGTGGTCTTACATAATTGATAAAAACAGCAATATAGAACCTGATAGAATAGGAAATAGTAAAAAATAATGTTTTTAACATGCCAAAGTAATTAGTTTAGTTTGTTAATTATAAGAAACATAAGTTAATTACAAGAAATATAAATGAAATGCGCTAAATAAGTAGAATTGTTTGGTTTGAAGGTAGTGAATATATCGAATTTGTGCAAAAGTTTGCATTATAACCAGTGAATTAAACAACGTTTGCATTAGAATATCACAAAATAGCATACTTATTAGATTAATAACAAACTTTCTGATGCAGTAAAGTATTGACTAGGGCTGAATGATTCAATTACTGTAAAATATTAGTCTCAGATTGAAGTAAATAAAGTGTAAACAATACCATTTGTTTGTAAAATAGGGTTGTTAATTCCTCTGATAGCAGAAATATCAACTTGTACCAGTAAATTTGAGAGTTTTAGCAATATTTGTCCTGAAATGGATATAACTGTAACGTGCCAAATACGAAATATTTAAAAAACAGTACAGTATAACCTCAATTTTGAAAGCTAACAGTACTCTAGTGTTTCTACATAGGCGTCTGTAGTGGTAAAATACATCCAGTCCTTAAGATTTTTGGCCATCCATTCATCCTCAGCGTCACGATTAGTCACAAAAGCAAAAAAAAGCGAAATCTTGTGGATGTTATAATTTCTACTTTTCATGCAATCACATACACTATAGTACTAAGTTTAGTGAATTTTGGCGTCTTCCTGATTGGTCTGTTAAAGTTAGTAATCAATAAAAATATGCTTACATAGAAAAAATCCTGAAATAGTTGGATTCTCAAAAGTATGTACAATCAGTGTTCTTGCTACATTTAGCACCTAATAAAGTATAAATTGAAGTCTAGTTAGTGTTGGGCTGTAAAATGTTCTGGTACATGTAGTTACTTGAAATAGCAAATATTGGCTGTGTAACTGGTAAAGCCCTCAAAAAATCAACTTCGTTTCCTCGTAGTACTCTCTGAAAGTGCTTCTTGCACGCTAATAAGGCTCTGGCGTGTGTTCCTATGCCTCCTACTAGCCTCTGTAAAATTCATATTGACCAGTGCTTAACCATTCAACATGCTGTAGAGCCTAAGCTTTAAGCTTCAGTCAGTGGAATTTAGTTCTCAGGGACATATAGTGAATGTAGAATAAAAAATAGAAGCCTCAAATAATACAGCATAACAGATACAAATAACCCCTGGTATTAATCAAACACTCAAAAAGTCAATAGTACTTGAAACGTACCCGAATAAAAGACTATAAAGGTAAATAGCATGGTAAGAAAAGTTTGGCAGGTGGACTTAAGAGCCACGTAGTCATCTGCTAACATCGACTTGTCCTGTGATTTGTCATTATATTGTTAAATTGTTATATTTAAGGGATGAAAGAAACAATATTAATAAACATTCAGTTATAGTACTCTTGGTAAAGGGGTTTCAGTGCTTAGAGACATAATAATTTTAGTTACAGTAAAGGTTTGGCCTCTTATAAGTGCAAAAAAGTACAAATATTAAACATTTCATACAGTTTATCTAGAAAGCAAAAGCAAAAATACAATAACTGCGCAACATACTTAAAAAATAAGCAAGCCATGATATTCTAGTGGGCCATAATAAGACTAAAATATACTCGAAAATACTCTGACATAAGGTTGACGGCTATCTGAGATCGAAATTTTCAGCTCATGCATAAAGTGGCTCTAGGAATCACTAAGCCTCAATAAAAATGGAAACATGCAGTAAAAGCACTTGGAGAGTTGTGGTGATCACATCCTATGAAAAACATGCAAGAACAAGAATATATGGAACCCTACTCATATATTTAGGAAACTTTACCTACCCTAACAGTAAGAAAATACCGAGGAAACTCTAAAATAAACAAACTTTCCTACGAAGCAAACAAAAAATAGCGTAGTGGAAGTCAATAAACCCTAACAACAACAACAAGATTCAACAACTACATCAAAACAAAAACAACAACAATAATAATAATAATACTAATAATAATAGTAATAATAAACTTTGTGGGTACAGTTTTACTTAAAAGTACCTCTTCCTTAGTGATTAGAGAATTTTTTTAAATAAAGAACAAAACTCAAAGTTAAGAATTAAAAATATAAGATACAAAAGGCAATAAATAGAAAAAATAATAAAAGAAGTTGAAAAAATTATCTTTGCAAGTCAAAATGGCAATAAACACTTCTGCAAGAATAGATGAAATTGTGATATTAGAGTAAAAAATGGAAATAAACTTTTAAAATAGCAAGTTAAAAGTTGAAAAATGTCTTTGTTAGTCCAAAATTTAATAAAAAATGTTGCCTGAATAGAAGAAATTGTGATATTAGAGTAAAAAAATAAACCTAAATTTCAGCTAAAGTTGAAGAAACACAGTTTGTGTGTCTAAATTCCCATGCGAACTCTTGCTTGAATCGTTCAAATAGCGTTTTCTGAGTAAAAATACACAAAAAATGCGAAATATTGTCTCTAACAGTAAAAACATCTGGTCAATTTTACGTGAATCCTGATGTTTATAAGGCAATAATCAAATGGACTGTGGTTCGCAACCCCGAAATAAGGGCAAATAGTGGATCGCATCCACTTTAACTTGTAGATACTGGAACTGAATGTTCCTAGTTCAGCCAAATTCCTTACGGATTTGGTTAAATAGTCTTTGCAATGTTACGAAAGGCGGCAGAAATACCGCGTAGATTACTTCCACCAAATAAAATTGGAACCTCAAAGAAAATCAATACTCGTGTGTAAAAATTTGGCGACACTTGACTTCCATTCAACTTCGGAAGAAGACCAAGCGATGGGGGCCGTAACAATAGAGAACTTTTCTTCCCCCTCCCGTGTCCATGAACGCGCGCGGTTTGGGGGTGCCGATGAATGCAACCACATAACAGGTTCTTCCGTAACAGGTTAATATTAATAACATGGATTCTGCTCGCATACTTCGTTTTCATATAGGATACATCGTTCAATTTCTTCGCCTTTAAAGCGAACATGTGTTATAATACCTTCTACCTCCGATCGAACGCGTCGGCACCGGTTGAATACGGGTAAATCCGGATCCTTAATTATAGCTAATATGACTCACCATCGACGCCAAAATGGCCGGACGTGACGCCTTAGAATAGGTCGAAAATGTCTTTTGTACATTAATGGAAAAACCATTAATTCCAAGTTCCCACGTGTGCCTAAAGCACCCGTGACTCATATCCGGGAGAAACGCATTAATAAAATACAACAATAGTGTTAGAATAGTCCGAAAACGAACTCCATAATAGTGTCTTTTGTACCTTAATGGAGAAACCATTAATTCCAAACTCCAACGTCAGTATAAATCATCTGTGACTCATATCCGGCAGAAACGCATTAATAATATACAACAAAAGGTTAGCTTAGGCCGAAAACGGAATACATAATAGTGTCTTTTGTGCACTAATGGAAAACCATTAATTTCAAACTCACACGTGTGCATGAGTCATCGATGACTCATCTCCTCCTCCACCCACGACACGTGGCGCAAGATTAAATAACAATAGCGTCACCCCTCGAAAATGAATAAAAAACCCATTAATGTCAATTAAAAGGTCCATTGTTAGGCACTAAGTATTTTTGATTCTACTAGCGCGTATCCAAGGTGGGGATCAGGGGCTCGAGCCCCCCCCTCTCCTGGAAATTTTTCAGTTTACACCAGATAAAATTAGGCTATTGGCTTCTTGAATAATGTGACGATAATTTAAGGAGAAAAATAATTATAAAGACAAGACGGAGAATGTTCTATAACCACCCTGTTATTGTCAATAGCATGTATCCAAGGTTGGGATCAGGGTGCTTGAGCTCCCTTCAGGAAATTTTTCAGATTACGTTAGATAAAATTAGGTGCTTGAATAATATGATGTTAATTTGAGAGTAATAATTATAGAGGCAAAACGAAGAATGTTCTATAAATTTATTATTGTTAATAGCATGTATCCAAAATGGGGATCAGTTTACACTGCATAAAATTATGTTTTTGTCTTCTTGAATACTGTGACGATAATTTAAGGAAATTCGTAATTATAAAGACGGAGAATGTTCTATATAACCCTGTTGTTGATAATATTGCACGTAAATCTTTCTTGCGCTTTCGGTGTTGTCGCAGCGAACTTTTTGGAAGCTGCACAACAAAGGTAGTGCCACAAGTAGGACGATTCGCTGTAATTTTTAATCTCTGGAAAGCGCGAAAGAGAACGTTCTTGAATAAGAGAAGGAGTGGAACTACTGGCAATATTAACGAATCGTTTTATCTGCGGAACGTTCTAGAATATAATGAGGATATAAATATGCGGCTTCAATTTACCGGTTGATCTGTACAACAGAATCGGTTAATGAGACTTCAAAATTTTTAGAGTATGGCAATTCATACAGTCGATTAGTGATCTGTGAGTGTCCATTGCTTGCTTTGTAAGATCTAGTGATTCGAAAATAAAAAGGACTGAATATCGTAAAGTAACGAAGTCTACTAGTTTGTGTTCAAAGCTGAAGACAATGACGACAGCGGAAGTTCCGGAGCCTCAGTGTAGTGCAGCTAGTTCAGGTCGAGAGCCGAAGGGATCGAAGGTCTCTCTCTCTAAAGTGAATATTTCAGCGGTTTATTAAAACAGAAATAAGCTTCACAGAGCAACTGAAAATCAAAGGTTTGAGTGATGATTTAGTTGTGCCCGAACAAAATTTCATGTATGCAGTCCGAGAATTTCATGGCATAAAAGAAATAATTTTGTTTAAGCCTACTGGGTTCGCACACACACAAATACGTAACTACCATGAAGGGACAGCCGAAAATTTTATGAATGTCGAGAAGAGAAACAAGAAGATGTTGCATACGTAGTTATTTTAACGGAAATTGCAGGCTCTATCAGGACCCGAATCAGGGCTCTGGCATACCATGCCATTGCTCTACCAACTGAGCCACCGAGCCACCACTGACTTCGACTGAGTTTGCGCTAAAATGTATAGGCTACATAGTACATGTTCTGTGTATGTCAAATTGTAAGATTTTACCAGTTTTATTAACAAGCACAGAAAATAAAGGAGAAAGAAGAGATCTGAAGGGCATTCCCATCGGTTGGGGAGACATTTTTCTTCGGTGGTCAATGCGAGCTACCGCTTCGAGGTGACGATGACAGTGGCCTACTAAGGGAGATTTCACACCGTGTTGCCTGAGGATTTCACAAGTCGAACGTTGGTTTGTGAGGCCTTTTGTGTCGCTACGGTGTGAAACGTTTTTGTTGATTGGCTCGTTCCATACGTCATGTATCGCGTATTCCTTCGGTCTGAAATCTACTTAAGTCTTGAAGATCCAAGTCACAAGGATGGAAAATTAGGGCTTTGTTAAGGTTAGGTGCGAAGACAGGCGAAAGCACCCTAAAGGATAATATCCAAACTTGCAGGAAGAACGCACTTTACCTAAGTCTCGAATACGAAATGATAAAAACTTCTGGTGAGTTGATTTTAAAAAATGTGTTCGAGATAAAGAATGGCGTACCCAGGATTATCGGTAGGGAGACGGGTTACGAAGTCAGTCCTCATTTTGCCATCTTTTCCTGTCTTTGAAGTTCCTTTTTTAAGGAATACTGGATCAAATGGGGTTATGAATCCACCAATCCTCCCTTGGGCACGTCACTAGAAATAAATAAGTAAGCATTTGATCATATTGGGAGACGAAACATTAGATGTGTTGGGAACGGAAGGGTTTTCAGAGGCCTGAATACGAACAATTTAGTGGGTTTCGGCTTTTATTAGAGCTGCAAACATGGGAGGACAAGACACAGTGGTGTTCAGGCTCGAATCAGAGAAATATTCGAGAACTGTCTGCGTCCACCTCGTAGCCGACAGTTTGAGTCTTGCGTTGTCGAGTGTATTGTCCATCCCGTGCATGGTAACGGCTTCGTAAAAACACGCATACATCATAGATGTGTTGATGCCTGATGAGAAGAAATGGACAAACACACACACTCAGATGGTTCTGGCAGACAATGTTAACGCATGGAAACAGGGGAGTCGAGTGGTAAAAAACGTTCCGATTTCATGTTATGATTAAAATGGCAGCCTTAAACAGTGGCAACCATTTAGGGGATAGTTACTCCCCATTTTTTTTGCCTCTTAATCCTAGGCCTTGTCTACCAAGAGAAAGTAAACTTTCCTTGCACTCCCCCCCGGTTTGGAACCCAATCGCCACCACAGACCTTAAACATACAATTGTGAGATTCTATATATACCCCTTAAAAATATGATGTTCAGCCCCCACCCCCCCGAAAGGAATTCCTGGATACGTGCCTGCTTCTACCCTCCCAATTTTTCAATCCACAGGCCGTATAGCGTTAGGCCGTGAAGATGTCAACATGCAAAACACTTCTCAGTTTTACCGAAGAAAATGACAGTTTGCAAAGTTCAAGGGCGGAAAGAACAATAAACACGTTCGCCGGTGCCGCAATCGTATCGACAAACGTTTTGGAATCGTGATTTAGGTCACGCTTTTGATGCACGCGACAGAATGCACGAATCGGAAGTAAATCACTTGCGTTGACTATTTGAAATGGCTGCGTCATTAGGAGCACGGAATGACCAGGACATTGGAACACGTGTGGCAACAAAACTGAATCCTGTTGGATAACATCAAGAAACGTTTGTAGGCAACTGCACAATATCCCAAAGCCGCGTCAACACAGCCATAACTTTATAACCCGATCGCAATTCCAACTGGCGGCTGGGAAACAACGAATCAGCGCTGGAATTCTCTTCATCTGACATCGGGCATTTTCGTGTCAAAAGGCACCGAAAGTTCCTGGCGCAGGGACGTCGTTAGGGAGGGGCCCGGGGGGGTACCGGCCCCCCGAAACGTTCACGTGGCCCCGGCAAACTGTTCTATATTTGCTAAAAAATTTACTTTCCTGACAAATATTTCAAAATAGTGTTTTAGTACATTTTGCTTTCAGTTTGAAACACTATTCTTGAATTTGAGTGGCCAGAACCCCAAACAATACATTTCTTTCTCGTTTTCCTGGTTCTAGCTATAGTGGATGTCAGTGTAGGAGCCTAGTACTTCGATGTTTCTCGGAATTTTTAGGGAGCGGTCTTTCAACCCCTCAGCAACAGGCAGGGTTGGGCGTTGGATGTTGCCGTTGCGTCCAAACAATATTTCGAGCTTGAGTAGTTTGTGACCAGATTGAAGAACAACCGCTTGGCAGCGGTAAACCACATATATGCAATGCAAACAGTTACAAGTGGTCCCGAATCAGAGCGCAATACACGCTAAAATAAGTACCATAATGGTGGCAGGATGCCTATGTAGATTATCATATCTTCGGGCAAGTAGTATTATTTGCACTAAATAACTATTCTACTATTGGGACAGTCTAAAACACACAACGTGTTGAAAGTAATTATCTTCACAAACTGTACGATTTCTTGAGTCGCATATTTTTCTCGATTTCGTGAAGATTTTGAGAATCCTCCTTAACAAACGATGCCTCCCCGATGGCTCAGTGATTGCCTCATTGCCTTGTAATCGAGGGGTCCCGGGTTCGATACATGGGTGGAGGCACATAGTGGTCCGGATCTTACTTCAAACTGTAGGTCCAGTCCCGATTAGCCTTACTGTGCATAAAGTGGACTTAAAACACCAACTCAACTCAACTCCTTAACAAACGTTTCGAAGAATCGAAAATTTAAACAAGAACAAGTAAATACATTTTTGTCATTTTGAAGTCAATTATTATTATTATTGTGGCTATTTTTGGTTCGTATGAATCTGCCACACACAGTAAGTTTATTTCATTGAGTCAAGTACAATACCCAAACCCTTGCAATAAGTCACTGGAAAGACATGTGTGGTTGCACATATATTTAAGCAACTATAAATAAATAAATAATTACCCGTGGTTCAACAGCCCTGGAAGGGCCTTGGCCTATCTCCCAACTGCCAGTCTCCCTCTCACAATCCTACCTAGAGGTGCGGAGGTCTTTAACCAGTAATGGCGTGACGTGGGGTCAGCACGTCGAACCCCCAACCGTTATAGGGGATATCCATAAAGAATAATTATATTCTTGTGGTAAGGAGTCGTTGTCATTTAACAAACTTTATTGATTTATTCCATCAGCATTATTTAAAAGAAAGTGCCATACTAAACTTACCAACTTAGCAAAGGCACATTGAATGCTTAATGAGACATTTTCCTTGTGTTGCAGAGCAGGTTCAGTTTTTGAGGTATTGCAATGTTTTACACAGTCCGTTCGAAGAATTTTAAGAACATTGATGTTTTGTCAGAGGGACCACAGCCGAATAAATATCTTTGGATGTTTTACAGGTTTCATCGTATTTAAGAAGGTAATTTTCAGGTGCAAATTTCCTCCGTACAACATGTATTTTGCCACTCAGACTGAAGAGCCGATTCATAGGTGAAACGACCTTTGCGATATGCACCATGTTGACAACAGACTCAAGAAGTCCCGCAACCGACAGAACTCGAAGCACTCGGATCGTACTGTGACATACACTTTGGTTGAACACAAACAGATGTGTTGTAGGAAATGCAGTGATTTTATGGACCCTCCGTTTCTGGGAAGTTGGGGACCTTTTGAAAACATACTTTCCCTTCATGCACACCAGGGGCCTAAGCCAGGTCACCCCCTCCCACAAAATCTTATCTTCATCTGGCTCTGTTTATCGGCCGCACACAAACAAGAAGATTTAGCTGCAGGTAGCTAGGACTTTCTTGGTTAATTACTTTATGGTTCAGGATGGACATAGGCGTTTCAATTTGCAAAGACAAAATTCTACTGTTTGTCCCCTTTCTGGAGGGAGATGAATGACAAAGATGACGCGGTTCCCACAGGTTCCCACACTCAACCCTTGTGCTCATAACCTGCAATGAAGGGAAATGCCATAATAAGCCTTTGTATTGTACCACTCATTTTCAAAAAAACATCTGCTTCTTTTTGCCCTACTGGGTTGATTGGTAGACAATTGATGATTGTCAGATAGTTCGAAGTACAGTTTGATCCGAGAAGTGGTTTCATAGTTAACTTCTGTAAACGCGAGATTCCGGTAGGATCACGGAGTTCTTGTGATCTCGTTTTCATGCATTGCGAGTGAAATTTCGATTGATTTACTTCGCTCCTCTGTCACATTTGGCTCATTGCGAAGATGGGGATTAGTGACGATATGATGAAATTGATCAATGGACAATCACAAACACCCATGTTCGGTCCGGGATTCGAACCCGGGACACATGGCATCGTAGCACGATGTGCCAACCACTCCACCACGGGGGCCGGCAAAGTGAAATCTCGAGTGTGAAGCTGCCAGCTTGTCGTCCTCCCGAAAAAATGATCGACCAAATGTCCAACATATTTACGTTCTAAATTGGTGTCCGACTACCACACAGGAGCCCGGGTTTGACTCCCAGGGTTGATCTCACATGTGATGAAGAATAAGTCACGTTTCATTTATGGAAGGAAACGAGGTATGAAGTAAACTTTTTATAGTAGTGTGCATGCTCTAGAAATATTACGTTTAAAAATTTTGCATATTTTTATGACTTTTTGTGATTTACCTTCATTTAGCCTCCACCACAGTTGTCAAAGGTCTAGGAACCCATAAATTCTAATGGGTTTTATTGGGTTCCGTTGCAGGACCGGAACATTTTTTCTCGCACAAGTTAAATTCGGTCCAAATAGTGTATTGTTTCATTAAGAAAAGGTTACTGGATCGTATTTAAATTGATCCGGAAAAATATTTCTGCACCCGCAAATGCAGACGCTGTGGCTGCTGCTTAGGCGGGAAAGTTGACTAGACATACAAATAGAATTAATCCGAAGTTATATAACAAATAATTGTTACTTACATAATAATATCATGAAATATGGAGAGCCAAAATACTTATCAAGCATTTCCTGTTATTTACCTCTAGTGGGGGTGAAAATCTTTTGCCCTTGGTGGTGAACTCGGTTCCTGCCAATTCAAGACGGCATTTTCTAATTTTCATTTATATTTGGGCCGACAACTCCGTGGTGGAGTGGCTAGCAGACTACGCCACGAAGCAGTGCGTCCCGGGTTCGAATCCCGGCCTGCGCATGTGTCTTCTTTGTGATGGTCCTTTCATCAATTTAATCTTAACTCATTCTCATCTTCACGAATAGCCAAAAAGTGTCAGAAAAGTGAAGTAAAATGAACCAAGTGAATCAATCATTTCTATTTCGTTATTTTACGCCGCTTTTCTACCTCTTGGGTTAAATGCGACGATGAGATTGAATGATGATTCGAAGGAATAGCGATGCGAGAGACATGTTGCAACCACACCTGTCCAAGGTCCGAACCTTGGACCTGTGGTTTCGTAGCGCGTCATGCTCATGCTTCTGGAGTGGAATCCTTTGAATGAAAAACTATAAAAGTAGGGTGAAAGAAAACAACATTGTACTGTGCAAAAAAGCCATGTTTAGGTCCTCTAAAGAAAACTACAATTATTCAGTAAAATTAATTTTGAAGGACAAAGCCTGCGAAGTGTTTTTCCATGGTCATCACATGGTGACGCGTGGTCATCACATCGAGTCCCATCTAGTTTTAAGAGTGGAATTCGCTTACATATTGATTTCAAGTAGCTTCACAATTGTCCATACGATGTTTGGCCATCACAGAACTTTTGGAGTTCCTACCAGGGATCGGACCTTGAACCTGTCTTACCAAAGACGAGAGCGCAATAACTTTAGAACGCGGGAATTTTGTTATTTCTATTGCCATCATATATTCAGAGAAAAAGAAGATAACTTTTAAGAAATTAGCTGTGTGCATAAAATTTCTTATATATCGTCATCATTCTCCAATGTGTACAGTACGACGCCACAAAAGACTCGGGCATGTTCCATAGAATAGTGGTTAACGGTGTCGCCTTGCACTAAAGGACGCCGGATTCGATTCTGGTATAAACCATATGCATGGGACGCCTATCTTGAACTCATTACACAAACATTTCATTTTCGCACCGTTGTCATACTTGTACACCTGTTTCCAGCACCCTTTCATATCTAAACCCATGGAAGAGAGTTTTCTCTACTTCTCAATTTTCTTTTCAGCAAATTTATAAATCTAAGGCGTAAGGACTAATGACATTGTTCTTGGTGTCTCAAATCTGACATAAGAGTAAATACATGGATTTTTAAAGACTGTCTAGATGCCATTAACTTAATGAGTTCAATCTGCATTTAGATTCCCGAATAATGGCCGTGGATTTCGCGAGTCTATATTCGTAAATTTTGGGGGGCTACAGGAGAAAATAATGTTCTCTTCCAAATAGATTATATATATATATATATATATATATATATATATATATATATATAAAGCAAACACACATACTGTACTTATTTGTAGGGCTATATGGTATATTAATAGTTTGTTAGTTTTTAAAGGTTTGATACAAAAAATCTTAAGCTTTGGGCCCCCCCAAACTGATCAACCTAGCTACGTCCCTGTCCTGGCGGGACGAAACGAAGCGTCGGATACACATCATGTTACTAAATCTATTATATATACGTATAAAAATGGATGTATGTGTGTGGGTGTGTATATATGTTTGTTCCGGCATAACTCTCGAACGCCTGGAGCAATTTCAACCAAACTTAGTACACGTATCACTTGAAATCTGGAAATAATACTTTTGGGGTAAGACACCCCTAGCGGTGGGGTGGAAAGGGGTGACATGTAAAAATAATCCAAAACGACGGATATTAAATTCCGCACAGACAGACATCCGTGACTCTATGCAATCCCGCACAACGATAGTGTTTCTCGGGTTGTCTAACATTCAGGCTGTGTTGCGAATGGAATCCATAGTTTTCGTGACACTCCCAATGCGGTTCAACTTCAACTTCATCACCTATCGGCATGGGGGTGAGATGGGGTGAAAAATAAAATACCACAAATGACCTAGATTAGTGTTGAATCCATAGTTTTCGGAGTCTCTAAGTTAATTGGTGACATTCACGATGAAATAAAATTAGTTACATTTTACACTATAGTTAGAATGCATTATTTTCCTGGCTAATAGAAGATTGGGATAAATAAATACCCGGGCAACGCCGGGTAATCAGCTAGTGTACTATAAAATGAAAGAGAGAGAGAGAGAGAGAGAGAGAGAGAGAGAGAGAGAGAGAGTGAGTTGATCAGAGCCGTTACTGGATAAAAGTTGTATAATATTACACAAAACACCCAAACACTGTACAAAGAGGGTAAATAAAACAACTGACAAAAGCAGACCTACGCTTGGTAACATTTGATGTTACCCCTATAACTTTTACAGCTTAGCACCACTAGCGTATGCAGAATTTTTTTCCGGAGAGGCTAGATTGGCGGAGTATGCGCATGTATTTAAAATGTATGCTGAACATAAACACTCACATGTAAAGCTGCAAGTCCAATAAAGATATATGATGATTGATGATCTAAATTTTCACTATCTCATTGTTGGCAAATGTCTCCATAGTAATGCGATGAGAGTAGACAACAAAATATGAAGTAAAGGAGTGTATTCAGGCATCGGGTATAAATTATAAACATTCAATGAGGTATGCCAGTACATAGTAATGTCATAAAATAACTCTATTGCGATTTTCCAAAGGAAGTACACTATTTTGGATGTATTTAGACGAATGTGATTCTATCAATCAATCATTAGTTGTACAGTAGCGGACACTAGTATTGTGTTGCAAGAGCACCATTGAGTTTACGAAGAACCCCCCACACAGTTGTTTTTGGCATAGCCAGTTCTGTAGCTGTACGTGCGACTGATTTATTTGGGCTATGCGGAAAACTTGTGTGAACGCATTGCACATCTTAGGTAAATAAAATTGGGCTCTAGTATTTCAAGAAAGTGAAACCGAAAACATATGGGAGAAGTTAATGACCATACTAACTTACTTCATAAATCTTGTATGCCCCTTAAAATAAAGCATAACAAAAACAACGACCTCAAAGATATTTATGACAAAATACGCATAACTAAGGAAAACAAACTTTGTGAATCATATAGAACAAAGGAAAAATGAATATAAAAAACTAATAAAATATGAAATACCAAACACCTCAAAGATAATATCAGAAATAATACTAATACATCAAAGGTAATTTGGAATATCATAAATGAGCAAAGAGGCAAAAAACCCAATAAGCGTAATGACAATACCACATTATTTGAAAATGAAGTAGAAATAACTAACCCTAAACACATTATTGCGGATACATTCAATAGGTATTTCTCAAACTCCTATGTAAACTGTCCCATTGACCCCAAAAGTGCCCAAACAACTAAAATTCAATGAAATACTGTACTGAACTCCATTTATTTAGATGAAATAACCTCAAATGAACTAGAAACTACGATAAACAATTTAAATAATAAGAAATCAGCAGGTCCAGATTGTTGTTCAAATTATCTAATTAAAAAATGTTCTCAATACATTACCACTACAGTATGCTATAAATGCCTCTATCAATAGTGGAATTTTCCCAAAAGTACTGAAGAAAAGTATAATCAAACCAATACTCAAAAAAGGAATGGAGACAGAAATATAAAATCTATAGAGCAATAACATAACTAGTCCACTACAACATGGTTTCCAAAAGTGTAAATCGACAAGTACAGCTACTTCTCAATTTATTGAGATAATTGTAGATGCATTAGAAGATAATGAGATACCCTGTGCTATTTTCCTGGATTTGTCCAAAGCCTTTGACTGCTTAGACCACTCTATGCTCATGCAAAAAATATACAATCTTGTCATTGGAGAAAATACATATAAACTGATAAAATCTTTTCTCACGGATAGACCACAGTACACCCAGATACTACATACTAAAAACTCCGTGGTTCACAAAATTGTATGCAAAAATAGGAGTCCCTCAAGGCTCCATACTAGGCCCGCTACTGTTCATACTATATACCAATGTCTTACCCACCCCAGACAATACAAATATTTTAACATACGCAGATGACACAACTATAACTTGCAGTGCAAATACACAAGAACAATTAGAAAGACAAACCTACATATCAGTAAATATAATAACTCGGCACTTAAATTCATATAACTTGAATATAAACTATCAAAAAACAATGTATATGGCTTTCAATCCTGGAAATAAACCCAATTTTGATAATATAAACTTACAAATAGATGATAATCAAATCAATTATGAAAATCCAGTTAAATTTTTAGGTTTAGTTATTGATGACAAATTAAGATGGACATATCATATTGACCATGAATGCAAACTTATATCTCCTGAAACCCCTAACACAATATCATGTGTCTGAAATAAACACAAATCTATACTATGGACTTGCATATCCATACCTAGAATATTCCATAATAGCATGGGGAGGAGCTGCGCAGGAATACACTCAAAGATTGCTTACTCTACAGAAAAGAGCAATACGGTATATGTTCAAAATACCAATTAGAAACTCATGTAGAGAATTGTTTAGAGAAAATAAAATTATGACCATATATTCCATATATATTTATAAAGTAATTGAATATGTACTAAAACACCGTAAATTAGATAAAAATTCGACCGTCCATCAGCACAACACACGTCAAAAAGAGAACTTCCACATGCAAGCACACAGACTTGCTCTTTCAGACAAATCACCTCATGTTGCAGGAATAAAATACCATAACAAACTTCCCACACACATCAAACAAATTACAGAAACTCACAAGAAACTGAAAGCAATTAAACAGTATTTAACAGACATACCTCTATATAATCTCAATGAATTTAAATAGTTAAACTGGATTAGTAAATTGAAGCATTTAAATTATTTTGATATTGTATGTCTCCTATATTTGGATTTTCTCTTTTACAAGTTTAGTATGTGTTTAACACATATGATTTATTTGTATTTTTGTGTTTTGCATTTTGTTCTTTTCATTGTAATCCTACTCCATTTGTAATACAGTAGAGCGTCGATTATCCGAAGTAATTGGGGGACATGGGTGTTCGGAAAACTGGTTTGTTCGGATAATCGAACTGTACATGTTTATTTGCCAAAAAGAAGTACTGTACAGTAAATTTATTCATAAAAACAGGCATCTCTTTAAGTATTACAAAGTAACGTACAAAGGCAACTTTAGTAGGAATATATAGTATGTGGTACAGTTTATTAAACAAAAATATGTACATATTACATACGCATTTTGCATGAACAATACACACAGTACACAAAATTAACGTTTAAAAAAATCCTTTATTTTGGTCTGTGCGAGCGAGTACACAGTTCGGTTAAGCGGTCGTTCGGTTGACCGACGTTCGGATAATCGACGCTCTACTGTATTTAGTATTGTATGACGTTTTCCACACCCATGGATATGGGTCTATGGAAATAAAGAATTTATTATTATTATTCTGAGGTAGTAGACAGGGAACCAGTTGATTTGCACTTACACATGCAACCTGTTTCACTAAACTGTTCATACTGCGCACAAATTGAAGTGGGTCCTTACATAATTTCAAGCAAAATGCACGTTGCATGATAATTGCAGACTTTGTTGCATGTAATTTCAACATGCAAGATGATTTATTGAAAGGTACAGCAGCAATTTTCACGAATGTACTAAAGTAGCTCCCCGTAGTGGCGGGCATGTGAACTACGACATGAGCGATAAAAACTGAGTTCCTGTTTTGATTGGTGCTGGTTTCGTTGCGGTAAGTGCAACACTCTTCTTGTAATAAATTATCCTAAACCCGAAGAACATTATGAAATGCCCTGTATATGCGTGACAATACAAATGAAGATTTCAACCTTTCGACTCAGAACGCTGTGTCCACTGCATTCTTGGAATTAAACTCATAGAGGGGCCAGTGATGGTATAGAGACGAGACTTGGCCCAGTGTCTCGAATTGTAAATATGCGACGTTAGTTGGACATTGTCCATTTCCTCCCGAAGTGAGTTCACCTGAAGACGAGAGAAGATGTGCTCTCTCGAAATGCCTGTTTGAATAAGAATAAGTAGTATAAGAGCTAGGCAATGGATAACATTGCATGCACATAAATATTGACTATTGTACATCACTTTTCTTCCACATTTGGCTAATCGCGACGATGAGGACGGATGGTGATAAGATGAAATGAAATTCCAGGTTACATCTTGGTAGGCACATTGCACGATCGTTCAGATTCCACATTAAACTGTATGCTCTGCCTCGGTTAACCTCTCTGAATATAAACTTTGCAATTTTCTACGGACTGTACCAGAGTGGTGTCATGTTAAGTGGCAAATTATTAAGATTGGCAACACTGAGCCGAAAAATCCCAGCGAAATTGTAATAGAGAAAGTTTGTCGAGACCACTTTATGCTCACACAGGCTAATCGGGACTGTAGCTGAAGTTGAAAATTGTATTAGAGACATTATCACAGGGTTCGAACATGAGATCCTTTGATTACAAGTCAACGAGTTTACCATTACGACATCCAGAAGGCCCTGAAAAGGCATTGCACTCTGCCATAAAGGCACATAGGGGTGTGTAGAGGTTGAGCCCTTACACATTCTCGATCACAGCTAGAGTTGAGGCCAGCGGCGTTACTTGGGGCTTACCTTTCGAAGAGGGCAGAACGTGACCTTCAGGTTGCAGGAGGTTTGCAAAACTGCCCTAATTTTTGGAAGAAGCTAGTGTCTCCTTGGTCCCCCCTCCCCAAAGTTAGGCTGGAGGTGGTGGAGTTCCCAAAGTTTCCCCCAGGTACCCATTGCTCAGAAGCTTGGAGAGACCTGAGAAAACACTCCGGGAATCGAACCCAAGTCTTCCACATGCCAGTCAAGCACCATACAGACTTAGTCACAGCAATTCAGTTGAGTGGAGTTGTTATTTTAAGTCCATTTTATGCACAGCAAGGCTAATCTGGACTGGACCTACAGCTTAAACTGGAATCCGAACCACTATGTGTCTCCACCGGGTATCGAACCTGGGATCCCTTAATCACAAGGCGAAGATGCTGCTACTGTGCCATTGGGGAGACCGTAATAAAAAGGGAAGTACTACAATCGTTGCAATTTTAAGTCAATGCTGACGGGGAACATGATCTGGCCACTAATATTAATAACTTCAAACACGTGGGACCCTAGAAGTTAGTTGTGGGTGCCAACAATGCTTCGACACTGTCCTCTGCGGGTTTGAAGAGACTAATTTCCCTATTTTCTGATTTCCAGACACTTTGGGAAAATGTTGTACCGTCGTTTAGTCTCAGGCAAGATAGATCCAGTTTTTCTGTTCACCATATGCATGGTAAGGCACAACTTTTATTAGACAATTTACCCTGTGTTTGATTCTTTAGATGCCGTATTGGGAGCCATTGCCCCCTCAGCTAACCCTTAACCGGGCAACCAGTGTCTATCAGACACTGTTGCTTATTTTTTTTGTCACATACTCCAAACGATACTTCCTGCGAACATGATATTTTTTGACTTTCTTTGTTTCTCTCTTTTTTCTCATTTCACAATATTTGACTTTGTTTGATAAAGAATGTCAGGCTTAAAAAAAATCCATTTCATTTACGTAAACGGGCAAGCAGTGTCTGTCGGACAAAGTGTGCAATTGCTATGTAAAGAAGTCTACTTGAATATGTATTAACAAATGTTTAATAAAAAATAAAGTATTTAATAAGACATCACATAAAAATATTACTAACGCTAAAATAGAAAAAATGAAAAATATATGAGCAAATAAAACAATTTCCTCACACTACCTTCCGGCCTAATGTTTCATATACTATTCTGCAAAAAATTACATGTAATTACGATGATGATGATGATGAATACAAGAATTATGGACATAACAATGATGATTAGGTAAAATATCATGTTACTCGATTGTTTCCACAGCGATGAAACATAAAAATCTCGCATTAGAAGGGCAAGATCCATTTAAAACAATACAGTGTCCGACAGATACTGCTTGCCCGGACATGTTACAAAAATAGCTTGCCTGGATAAGGGTTGAATCACCCAAGTCAGAAAGAAGCCTTGTGCGTGAACAGAGCATAGTAACAATACTAGAAGTTTTTGGATTTGTGTGTGTGTCCGCGAAATTGTGCACAAACCGCTAGCAGTGAGTCAAGTATTAATATGCCACTAGTTTTCATAAAAATGAGCAAATCAAATGGAATTTATTTGTTTAAAATGCATAGCTATTTGTAAAATATAAAAGATCTTAAACAATTACTTCATTTAATTCATCCGGTGTTGATTAAATATTGCTTTATCAAAAATTTTGAAAGTGAATGGGAAAATTCAATAAATATGCTTTCTTGGAAGTTACATATTTATGTTCATATTTTATAAGTTATTATTATGTACAAGATTCAGGTTTTAGCGAGGGTGCCACAAAAATGTGAGAGGCACATTTAATATGCTACTAAATACCATTAAAAATGCATATTTGGGCTTGAGAGTGCATTTATATATCACGCTTTTCTTGCTAGGATGGTGTCAAATCACCTGGTCCCATAACTGGTTTTAGTAGACAAATGGGATGCATCAAAATGTTCCACAGACCTTTTCAATTTTGTTATTTTTCCTTCTCAAAATTAAATATATAGACCTTACTGAAAAATATAAATATGAGAAAACAGATTATGATAACGTTGAAAAGAATCCATGTGATGGGAACTTGCTTCATTCAACTTTAGTGCACGATACTACTTTTAAGGAAAATAATATGTTTCTTTTAATATTTGAGTTAAAGTTGCATGCTAAGTTATTATTTCCAATTTACATGTGCATAGTTTTTCTTAGCGTTGCTGCTGCCATCTAGGAAACACCCTCACAAACTTTGAAAACTCACATCTGCTTGTACAGTGTCTCTCAAAAGTTTTAGGACAACGACATTTTAAACTAGGCAACCCAATTTACACAAGCCGTTGGTGGGTTGCGTCTAGAGTTAGGCTCAATTTCAGGGTTGCCACGTGCACAATAGATATTTATAAAATACGCGAAAGAAATATAAACAATTATTATTGTATAAAATTATTAAAAATATCACTATTATATCGCAAATGACAAAATTCTTTCTGAAAGAAAAAAAATAGGCGATATGAGACAAAAGCAGAACAGGAAGAGGGGAGAGAAGAAGGAGAAGCAACTGGAGAGAAGAGGTAGTTGCAGAAAATATCGTCTGAGCGTCAAGAATGGATGCATTGGTCAAATTATCGACATGAAACATTCAATAACATTTTGAAATGTATTGGAGAATATATTAGATCGGTGCTAAATGCCTTTTGGCTGAGTTCAGAGCAAATTAAAAATCTTACATGTAAGATATTTGAGTTTACCTGCGATTACACCACTAAACAAATGAACTTAATTTTTAATATTTATAAGAATGATTCAATTTTTCTCCACTTCTCGGTTCGTTGAAATTGAGATTTTGCAATTCAATATTTCCCCTCCCCCCATCATTAATTCCAAACTGAATCATTCCGTTTCACACGGCGTGGACAATGAACACAATGGGATATGTCTAAAACTTACGAAAATTTTCTGCCACCGGAAGGGTTCGAACCTACGACCATCAGATTGACAATCCTGAACGGTAGCCACTACCCTATAAGCTTTCGCTCCTTAAGCCAGGTAGAAGGAGCTGACCAATGTGAAATGTAGATGTAACTCTCCTGCATGTAACGTGCAAACAAGTATTGTTTGTAACAAAGAAAACGAAAGTAGTACGACTCGGCGAAAACATTTAATGGAGAATTGCACATGGTGAGAACTTTTCATTCGATATTTGCGGAGGTATCCTTGCATTGAACTCAAGTGGGAAAAGGGGTAAAATTAGCATGTCCTAAATTGCCACACATATAAATAGTTATTTCATTAATATTTGTCAATGTCTTTGAAGCAGTACACAATTATCGTTAGAGTATCATAATTCACGATCTTATATATAAAAATATCCCGTTGTGTCAATTCATTTATTTGTTTATTTTTTTTTTTTATATAAATTTCATATGCAGAACAATGTAGCCACTATATACTGCTATTACAAATAATGTTACCATGCTCTTGTTTAATGGAAGGGATTCTTTTTTAAGGAGCATCAAGTATGGAGGATCGAACGTGGGACCGCAATGCTTTCAAGAACTCTAACCAATACACTACGCCCTTTGTTTTCTTGGAGCTACAGTTCCTAATTATTCTGTCGCCTCAATATTGTAAACGTTATCTGCAAAAAAAGAAGTTAAATACTCAGATATAGCTCTGTACTTCTAGAATTACTTTATACACATGCATTTGAAACTTAACTCTGAATTTCTTTCTTCGTATTAGTATATCTAAGCTTGTGAATATATTTTATTTGTAATTTTATAACGGTTTCATGAACATCGCAACAGCAAATACATTTCATAAGACTGTTCTGGACACAATACTTGCATCAGTAAACAAGCATTTTGTCTGTTACAGTATCACGGGGAAAGAACATCGTCCTGTAATGTTCAAGCCTCTAGATATTTTCCATTAGTAATGTCTAATCACAATAATAAGTTAGAAGAAATAACTCGCATTTTCACAACTAGCAATATTCTCGTTTTTAATCACTTCGAAAATTATTTCTCGAAGATATCGGTTATACTACAAGAAAGCAAATCAAAATTGAAGTAAAAGTTCAACTACACGTATACCAAACGACATTTACAATATTAAAGGGACAGAATACTTAAAAAAAAATTGTTGTTTCATTCGAAGGTAAAGGCGTGGTGTAGTGGTTCTTCTACCTGGCTTAAGGAACGAAAGCTTGTAGGGTAGCGGCTACAGTTTAGGATTGTCAATCTGATGGTCGTAGGTTCGAACCCTTCCGGTGGCAGAAAATTTTCGTAAGTTTTAGATATATCCTATTGTGTTCATTGTCCACGCCGTGTGAAACGGAATGATTCAGTTTGGAATTAACGATGGGGGGAGGGGAAATATTGAATTGCAAAATCTCAATTTCAACGAACCGAGAAGTGGAGAAAAATTGAATCATTCTTATAAATATTAAAAATTAAGTTCATTTGTTTAGTGGTGTAATCGCAGGTAAACTCAAATATCTTACATGTAAGATTTTTAATTTGCTCTGAACTCAGCCAAAAGGCATTTAGCACCGATCTAATATATTCTCCAATACATTTCAAAATGTTATTGAATGTTTCATGTCGATAATTTGACCAATGCATCCATTCTTGACGCTCAGACGATATTTTCTGCAACTACCTCTTCTCTCTAGTTCCTTCTCCTTCTTCTCTCCCCTCTTTCTGTTCTGCTTTTGTCTCATATCGCCTTTTCTCGCATCTTATCTCCATCCCACTCTTCTCCACTCCTCTTATCTCCTTTCCTGTCTTAGATTTCCGACTCCACTGCACTCTCTTTTTTCGTTCTTCTCTTTTTCTCTCCTTTACTCTACTCTCCACTTCCCTCTTCTCGTCTCCTCCTCTCCTCTCGTTTTCCTCCTCTTTTCTCTTCTTTGTTATTTTTTCCTCATCTCTCCTCGAATCTTTTTCCATTCTCCTCACTACATCTCCTCGTCTATCCTATCTTTCTTCTCTCCTCTACTTTTCCTCATCTCCTTTCGCTTTCTCTTTCTCCTCTCCTTTGAAACCTTTCGTTTCCTCTCACCTCTTTTCCTTACTGTAGACTCATCAGCGATGAAATACTAGAAAACCTATTTTTTTCTTTCAGAAAGAATTTTGTCATTTGCGATATAATAGTGATATTTTTAATAATTTTATACAATAATAATTGTTTATATTTCTTTCGTGTATTTTATAAATATCTATTGTGCACGTGGCAACCCTGAAATTGAGCCTAACTCTGCACGCAACCCACCAACGGCTTGTGTAAATTGGGTTGCCTAGTTTAAAATGTCGTTGTCCTAAAACTTTTGAGAGACACTGTACAAGCAGTACAACAGATTCTAGAGTGAGAGTACCCCTTAGTTCACCACACAGAAGGCGAACACTGTTCTTTTCCCTTTTGAAACGCAGTCACCCATCCAGGAATTAGTTTGAGGGCAGAGTAGTCTTGTATTTACCGGAGTAAGACATATGAGCTCCATCAAACTCTGTGGTAATGTCAGTGAATAAACGTATAAATGAAAAAAAAATCACTTGGGTGTGCACACCCTCTGATTAGCGGGGAGGGGGAGCAAAAGGCATCATGAAAGTCAGTCAGGGAAAGAGAAATTACATTCCTTCTCCTGTTTCACAAACTCTGCATGAAAGCGTACAAAACAGGAGCACATCTAGGGTGGATCCAAACCAGCAGAAAATCCGTTTCTTGTGTATTTAGTGTAATTTGAGACTAAATTATGTAGTCTACATGTTACACCTCTGGTGTGGAAATGAAATTTAATTTCCAAGTAAACAAATACCAATTCTAAACAAAATTCACAGCTCTTTTTAAACTAAAAGTTTCACTACTACACGTGGTTGCAAATTGAATGCACATATATTTACAAATATTGGATAACATATGAAACATTATTGGCCCAACATCAGAATGAATTTGTCAGTCTTATGAAAATATAGAGCAGTTTTAAACACATCCGCTATGTCACAATTAAATCACATAAGAAATAATGTCTGAAAATGCTTAATCTTTTTTAAGAGTACAATGCTGTAATATTAACGGTAATAAAATCCTTCTATACAGAATTCTAAGTTAAAATATTATGGGGGTAACTGCTTCTCTCCCCCTCCCCATGTGCACACTTATGAAAAAAATATATTGACCTCTGTGGCTGAGTGGTCAGCACAAAGTGGGCTGCTATACTACAATTCCCAAGATCAAATCCTGGGTAAGGGATGGGTGTTTGCGTTTGTCTGTCCTAAATGAAAACAAAATAGTATTAAGTCTGAATGACATGCGAAGATGTAAAAAAATATGACGCAGAAGTGCTTTTATCCAGCTATTATACAAAAACAGCACTGGCAAAAAGAAAAAAAAAGTTTTAAAAAAATGATGTTATAGTAACTGCAAAAAGTAACAATGTTACTGGTTTCAGAAAGTAAGGAAGCTATTTGATAAAGTAAATGACCTGCAGTATTAGTTTTAAAAGAAATTTCCAATTGTGTATATTACAAATTACAGAGACTTTTAAATACATCATCTTATTATTTGCAGATAAATGCACTCCTGAGCAGCATAACCATCGAAACTATACAGGAACATCGATGGGGATGGACGGAAAGTGAAAGTTGCCTGCAACCTCTCATCCGAAAATTATTCCCTTTTCTCTTCGTTCCTCCAAGGAGGTTCTTAGGTAGGAATTGTGCTAAACAACATACAGTGTGTCTCACGGTCGACTTGTCTGCGGAGAGCTCGTCTGCCGGATGCAACATCCACGTTAACTGGAATGTAATGAAATAAGCTCATACAATTACATTGGCAGTTACAATTAAAATGAGCACGTATCTTGATACAAGAGTTGTTGGAAATGTTGTCCTGCTTCCACACATTTTCGGCATTTTTTTAAGGAAAGTTTCGCTAACATGCATCAGATTCTCTTCCGATATTGCTTCAATTTCTCTGCTGATGTTTTCTTTCAATTCTTGTAATGTATGGCTTCAGATTTTAAAAAATCTTGGTAGCTCGCCACGCAGACAACTTGGAAATGTCTGTTGCTTGTGCAAGGCTCTGGAGGGTTTTTTGAGGAGTATGCTCCAACGTCGTCTAATTTCTCCCCAGTAACCACATGCTCTTTAACCCTTCACTTCTTATCATCATCATTCCTCACAGATACGACCTAATACCAACTTCCTGTGTAAATTTAGAAATTAACAGTGTGAACTCTAAAATATACAAAGTGTGTAAATCCTCTCCCACAGCAAAAATGCTAAGCGTTAGTGAAATTGGAAGAGATGGCCACACAAACCATGGCCAACATCTGAACGGAAAAGGGAAAACGCTTCTGTGTGATAATCTCTATGCACTATTTACTAATACACAACCCTCGCAGAAATCAGTGTACCCTCTTAAGGAAAAACCAGAAAGTGAAGTGTGTGAAGTGCAGTGTGATACTAACCTCGTAACTCCAACCAAAAATGATGATACGGTAAAAGGTGAAGAAAAAATTAGTGTCAGTGTAGGCAATGTAACCACAATAAAAGGAAATGGTGCATTAAGATCCTCAGAAAGGGTAAAGCGTGTGCCCCAAAAATGGAATGAAGATTTTTTATGGTAAGTCGTAACAAAAATGAAAGAAAAACTACTAAAGAAAGCAAATGCTTCTTCAAACTAAAAGGTAAAACGACAAATCCAGAGTGTCTAACGCAGCCAAGTGGCAATTTTAGCGTCGCTCATTGTAATGTGCGGTCTCTTGTACCAAAAATTGATGAACTACAGTGTGTTACATTACTGCATGATTTTGATATTGTCGCAATCTCTGAAACCTGGACTGATGCCTACACGCCAATGGCATCTATCAACCTACCAGGGTATCAGATCGTGAAAATTGATCGGATGCATAAAACCGGAGGGGGCGTTGCCATTTACATGAAAACAGAACTGAACTTTCGCATTGTAGGTTATAATGACTTGGACAATGGCAGTGATGTTGAATATATCAGTATTATTGTAAATAATAATAGTAATAGAATAGGTGTGTGTATTATATATAGAGCACCAAACATAGCGTACACAAAACTCTCCATTGTAGAAAATCTACTCTCTGAGCTATACCCTTGTGTAGACACCCTCTTGCTGATGGGTGACGCAAACTGTGACTTCTTAAAACGCGAATCAGACACCATGTATTTAAAAGCAATTTTTAACACATTTGGCCTGACTCAAATAATCGACAAACCCACTCGAATCACAGCAAATAGTAGGACACTCTTAGACTTCATAGCAATAGATAATACTGAACTTGTTCACAGGTCGAATGTTGAAAACCCTATAGGCACCTCTGATCACTGTCTCACATATGTATCGTTGGTTTGTGAGAAGCCCATAAAGCAGGTGAAATACATTACATATCGTGACTTTTCTAATTTTGATAGTGATAAATTCGAAAATGATATGAAAGCCGTAGATTGGGAATTGCTGAAACCTATCCATGATATTGAAGACAAAATAAACTATTTTAATTCAAAAATCATCAGCGTCTTTGAAATTCATGCACCTACTAAAACGGCAAGGGTAGGTAAAAAATATACTCCATGGATCACAGATAATGTAAAACTAGTAATGAAACTCAGGGATAATGCCTTACGTAAATTTAAACGAACAAATAACCCACACGACTGGCTACAATACAAGGACCTGCGTAACTTCACAACGTCAATTACAAGGCAGGAAAAGAAAGCATATTTCACATCCCATATAAACAGCAGAAATATGAACACACGTGGTACCTGGCAAAAATTAAAAGATTTAGGTATTGTTGATAAAACTACAAATAATATTGATGCCCTTCCATCTAATCTTAGGGATGCAGATGTTATAAACAACCATTTTGTTAGTGTAACACAGAATCTGAATTTTTCTGAAACACTTATCCAAGAACAGTACAATTACTTCATGACAAACAGGAATGAGAATACCACAGATTTATGTTTCGCAATTAAAACAATAACAGAACTTGACATATATAAGGCAATACATAGTATACACTCAAATGCAGCTGGAGCTGATAAAATCACAGTTAAAATGTTAAAGTTATCGCTTCCCTTTGTACTACCTGCACTAACACAAATCATCAATTTCTCTATTTGCACTGGAGAATTTCCCTCCATATGGAAGGAAGCTCATGTAATCCCACTAGCAAAGAAGAAGAATATTCAAAGTCTTGATGACCTCAGACCAATAAGCTTGTTGCCTGTTGTCTCCAAAATTATTGAAAAAGTAGTGTGTCAGCAACTCACCAAATTTGTTGATGCGAACAATATTTTACCAAAATTACAGTCAGGTTTTCGCAGTAAACATAGTACAGCCACTGCACTCACAAAAGTAGTAGATGACTTCCTTCATTTCATGGATGAACGGTGTGCAGTTATACTAGTCCTCTTAGACCTCAGCAAAGCCTTCGATAGTGTACGGCATGATCTACTTTTAGCTAAACTCAGATATTATAACTTCAGCCCATTAGCAATCAAGTGGTTCAACTCTTATCTTACAGACAGACACCAGAAAGTACAAATGCCTGGCACTCCACTATCATTTTCAAAATCTGTGCCAATAAAAACTGGGGTGCCTCAGGGATCAATATTGGGGCCACTACTGTTTACTTTATACACAGCAGACTTATCGAGAGCAATACAAACATGTACATACCATTTCTATGCTGATGACACACAGATATACCTACCTACCACGCCAATTACAGTTAGACGTGATGTTATGGTCCTCAACGATGAATTAAAAAGAATTTCCACCTGGTGTGACTCCAATGCACTGATATTAAATCCCAAAAAATCCACATACATGTTACTGGGGAACAGACAAACAATTACAAACGACAAGTATAACGACATAGTCTTGAAGATACGTGGGACGTGCATACCGCATAAAACAACATCTAAAAACCTGGGTTTGGTGATTGATAGTTCTCTCACTTGGACAGAACACATCAATGGACTGTGTAGAAAATCATTCTACATTCTCAGAAATTTATATAGGTCTCAAAATTATCTAACGGAAAAAGTTAAACTGAAGCTAGTTGAGCTCTTATTGTGGTCACTCTTTGATTACTGTGATGTAGTTTATGGTCCTGGGGTCTCAGTCAGAGATAAAAGGAAAATTCAGGTGATGCAAAATTCTTGCATACGATTTGCATTGAACATAAGGAAATATGAACATATCCTGCCTCATTTGAACACAAAGAAAATATTAACAATGGACAGAAGAAGGCATCTGCACTATATCACCTTCATAAACAAAATTTTGAAAGTAAGTAAACCAGATTATCTATTTAGAAAAGTTAAAGTAGGCACTCAAATACACTCACACTTCACGCGAGGGCATAACAAACTTTTTACATATCATCACAGTACCGCCTCCTTCAAATCATCATTCTCGGTAAATGCAGTTTCAACCTGGAATAAATTGCCCATAACAATAACTAACCAATCAACACTGCATGCTCTTAAATCCACAGCAAAGGACTATCTACTATGTAAACAGTTTGAATCTAGAAGCACACACGAATAAAAATACATCCCACAATGTATTAATGTCAATGTAAGAATTTGATATTACTTCATGTCAAATATTTCTATTCTTGCACCATCAAACATTACCAAATATGCATTTATGTGTACATGTGTGTGTGCCTATATATATATATATACTTAAAATTGTATTTAGAATTTAGTTTTATGTATTTTTTTCTTTTTGTGTATACATATACTCATTAATTGTATCTTTACAGTTCTTATTTGATTTGCATTTTTTTTTTCATCTTTCTTACTTATTTACTATTATTTGTATTATTATTATTATTATTATTATTATTATTGTTTTTCTTTCTTTTTTTCTTATTGGATATATATACCGTTTGTAACTGTAGACTGTATTCTGACAAGGGTTAGGTGGGAGAACAGCGTACGCTGAACCTCGCCCGCTCAATAAAGATATATTATTATTATTATTATTATTATTATTATTATTATCAAGAACAGACCCTGTTTTCCTAATTTCTTCACAAGTATCTGAAAAAACGCACTGTGTAGAACTGGAACATGCTGCAATATTTATTTTAACTTCCCTACAAGAATTCGTAATGACGTACAAGTCATGCATAAAAATTTATTGTTTAAAATTCTATGTATAGCGTGGCATTATTAAAATGCAGAAAAGCACTAGTAATACATAAACTAAAACAAAACAGTCTAAAACACTTGTTAACATTGTAACACTTCACAAACAAACTGGACACCAGCTATCTGAATAATGTAGCACTGATGCGTCCAGTAGCAAGTCAGCGTACAGCTGTGGGTTTAAATGCCAGCAGATGCACTCTCACCATCCGACATGCTGGCAGCCGCTCTGCAGTCAAGTCGACCTTGAAACTCGCTGAAATTATGACACTTCTGCAGCACATGTATGAATAATGGAAAAGATGAGAATAATAATAGTAGAATTCACCATAAATGTCCACTTAGTACAACGGAAGAGCACACAGGGCATTTACATTAAACTTTGCTCCACAGACATTTACTTTTTTTTTCCAAATTAGTTCACACACATATGGTTGGAGCCCAGAAATAGCATGGCCTGCTTGCGTTTGAACATTAAGCTCTTCTATGCCGAAAAACTCCTAGAAGCACTACTAATGCAAACACTTCAAGGAACACGGCCACAAAGAATCAAACTTTCCATGTCACATGTCTATTTTGAGCCACATGGCATCAATAGGAGAAAAAAGTCATAACATACTGGTGGACACCGACCCTATCAACTGGGATGCAGGAAGCTTTGGCATTGACAGTGGCTGGTTTTCACTGACACAATCCTGTACAGTTGTCTGTCATTTGGCAGGAAGCACATACATTCACAGACCTCTTTGAATATCACTAGTATTGCTACAACTCGGTGTGGCCGTGACTGTTCAATTATGCCATTTGCGCTATAGACTTTTAAGTCAAAATGAAGGATATAATAATTGGCAGTGAATAATATAAGAGTGCATTTCTATGAAATGCTAGCAAATATTTCCTTTATAGTAACCTTGTGTATGTGCATTGACAGAGTAATCCTTCAGGGATCTACGTTAAAATACATAGCTTTACACCATGAACCAAATCAGTTCTGGGGAACTTCCTTGGATCCTCGGGGGGAAAAAAAATATCATCCAAAATCCCACAGAAAATTATTAAATAAAGCCCTTGGTATAATTTCATGGCGTGGTGCTAAGCACAGGGGAGCACTTTACTTTTTTTTTTACCTTGGTATAATTTTGAGTCAATTCCGAAAAGTTCCCCAAATAGTGGAAATTTGTCACAAACAGTGTGTGAATTAGTTTCCATGAAGCATTATAGGTGGCAGCACAAATGCAAAAGTGTGTAAACCCAGCTAATCATGAAATTTCAACATATGTACTGGGATCCATAAATGCCAGCTAGAGAGACCACAAAATAAAGGGCTCCCGAAGTAAGATGCTGTGTCAAGTTAGTCACTTTTGAAACACAGCAAATCATGGCAGTGTGTGTGTGAGAGCGAGAGAGAGAGAGAGAGAGAGAGAGAGATGGGTTGGGGACAAAGAAGAAGGAAATAGTTTCTGTGGCCTAAATTAAAAGTACCATATGATCATTTGAGTCCCGCACTGTGGTTGTGCAGTCTAAGATGCAAGCTTTGGGCTCGGGCTACAGGACACGTGTAGGTTTGAGTCTCTTGTGGAAAGCGTAACAACTATTCTATTGAAATGTCACCCTGTGTATGGGACTGCTGGCTACCCACCATCGTGAGGAAATTGGGAAGCTATGAATGAGTAGCATAACCCGGTCACGGAAACCTATGACGACTGGGGCTTCGTCGTGCTAACCACATGTCACCCCGTAAATGGTTGGTTGATCATTCATCTCTGCTGATACATGTGGGAGTGAAGCTGGCAGTCGGTAGGTAGGGCTTGACCCTTTAGGGGCTGTAACACCATGGGTTGTTGTTATACTTATTATATGTGATAATTTGTCTGGAGTGACTGAAGATAACCATAGAAATCCCTGTCAAGACGGATATGCATAAGAATGGGTGATATACCGCCTACTGTACATAGTTTCAATTCTATTTTCAAAATATTGTACGTTATGTCAAACTCAATAAAATAAACTGCTACCACTAATGAAATACTTGTTCACGTTTGATTCTCTCTCCTACAGAGTTCCAGCTCAAAATTGACATTCTAGATGTTGGATCAGCACTGATTTCATCATTGCTGTTAGTGATGGGAGAATTAAAGGTACGTTTTCAATTATATACTGATAACATAAAACTTAATAAAGATTATTTCGAAAAACAGTAGACTTTAAGATGTCGAAATTATCACTCCTCAATGCAGGAATAAGCTATTACAACAACATTTATTAAATTTCTATTATCATCTCCGTGGCTGATTTTACAAATATAAAAACTTTTTTGAAGATATCATTGCAACTGTCAAAAAAAATATATTCTTCAGAACTGGTCTTTAAACTGTTACACATTGCACCAAAGTCAGTAAAATTAAATAGGAGTTAACCACTATGCTACCTGAGCAAAATATTTGAATAGTACAGCATGATTAAAAAAAGATCGGCTCAATTTTGTACTGCTACATTTCATGAATGTGAATGATCTACATAATATTTGAAAGAGAAGGTCCTGAAGTTTCAATTTACATTTGATTATACTCACAATAAAGTTTAGAAATGGTCAATGTGCCCCCTTCTGGTTATATGGGTAACATCTAGATGGTAACTGAATTCGTCCAGTTGTGATACATTTTATGTACCATACATATTTGGTATATAAACTCCCTTTTTTTTTTTAATGAATCCCCGCAAGAAAAAGTCACAGGGTGTGAGATCAGGAGATGACATCTTCAGTCTCCATGCAACGTATCCATCATTTGACAAATGCTTTTCCTCAATGTTGAAACTAAGACAAAACGCATGCTGCACTGCAGTCAGAGACTCAATTTTAATGAACTCAGGAAAGAAAAACATCTTGCGCTGCTTAGCAGCCATTCTTTTCTAAACTGACGCTGTTTCACAGTTGTGCAATAGAAGAGTACTCTAATGGTGGTATTAGAAACTTAGGATCTCCTCTTTCAAATGATATGTAGATCATTCGCATACAATTTATAGTTCACGAAATTAATCATATGAAATAGAGTCTAGCTTTTTTTAATCAAACTGTGCTCAGTATTCCAGGAATGCTGCATAATTTAAGGCTGCCAAAAATAGCTATTATATCTTTAATACTGTCATGAACCTTGTTTTTACAAAACTCCACAAAAATTCATTTTTTTATTTTTCCAGAATGAGCCTTTCATGTTTGCCCCCTGGCTCCTGTTCACCATGAAGGGCTTGGTTACATGCGAAGGCCCTTCCATCGTTTATATGGGCTTCTGTGCTCTGGAGGAGGAAGGATTTAGGGCTTGTGGGATGGTGTTAATCTGTTTCTTTGTTTTCGGTAAGTGTAGCTTAGAGTGACTACCTTTGTAAGAGGTCTGTCCAAAAAGAAACCAAACTTTCTGAAAATATCTCTATTTAATTCTTGCACAACTTAATCAGATTTATTCCATTCAAAGTACGTGTTAGTTGCCTTCACTATAAATACACCACTCCCAGCAATACGTCCCCTATCATCTGGAAATGGTTTCCCTTGAATGTGGTGTTTTAACCTTGGAAACAAGAAGTCAGCAAGTGCCAAATCAGGTGAATAGGGGGCTGTGGTACAGTCATGTTCAAAAAATCTGTCGCATGGATTTTTTCTAAGTCCAACGTCTTACGAAATTATGTTGGTAGCTCTGAAACAAGGAAGTGTTGTGAAATATACGATCCTCCAATCAGAGTGAAGTTCGATTCAGAGGAGCAGGAGGCGTGACTCACGGTCTTGTCCACAGGAAGTTCAACCAATGCAGCATTTCCAAATATGAGATAACGTCCCCATTGGTTAAATATTGTTTCAATAATGCGAATCGGCAGAAAGATTGAGCAAAAGTTTACTTTGTCGTTTTAATTGCCTTTAATCGTTTCAAATTAGTATTAAATTGTCCCAATTATAGTTCACGAACTTAATATAATGTATTCATGTATGTGTTTGACAATCATATATCACTCATTACAACAATTTTCACATTTTTTTCACTACGTGAGATGACATTTCATTTACATTTACGATAAAATAGTGGTTTGGGTGTAATAACAGTTTTCATTAATTAATTTAGAGATGCATTTTTATTTGTTGAGTTAATGATTAGGTTAATTCGTTATTTCTCGCGAAAAGAGGGAACCACAGCTGAAGGAAAATACACAACTTGTATTATTGAGGTCAAGAGTTCGTTTTAACATACTTTTTGCACACATAGGCTAATCACGACTCGGGATACATTTAAATTGGAATCTGAAACATTATGCGACCTGACTGGAACTCGGAAAAGGACACACTGATTACAAGACGTCGATACATTACCACTTGGTCTGGCGAACGCCAATAATAATGAGGGGTTTTGGGAGTGGGAGAGGGGTGACGGAAAGTAGAAAATAAATAGTATTTTGGGGGGTATTTAATGTTATATTTATACACATACAAACCTAAGAAAATATTTATTTTGATACATGTGTGTGGGGGGTGGGGAAGGGGGAAAAGAGAGGGACAGAAATATATTGGGAGACATGGGACGAAGGGGTGATTGTGGAAAATGTTTTATTTGACGTTCAGTAATAAAAACAATCAAATCAATGATGATTATCTTATAAATACCATATTTAATGTAAATTTGTTTTAAAAATGGGGGCGGGGAGCTGTTTGTTTTACGTTCAGTGCAGGATAACAAGTGGAGACACATAGTGGTTCGTATCTCACTTTAAACTGTAGGTCCAGGCCCCATTAGCCTATCTGTGTATACCGTGGATTTAGAATTCAGTAGAAAATAACGTCGATCTAGTATTTTGGATTTTAGATGCGTTGAGACCACTAAAATTTCCAATTCTTATAATAAGAAACCTGTCCTCATATTACCATTTTGAAAGAGAGAGAGTTAATTGTATAATCTTTCGTTGTTAGTTTCAAAGAAGACTAATTCAAATAGTAACAATCGGAACGAATAAAGCTTACGAAAAGTTTTTGCCACCGTGGGGATTTGAACCTACGACCATTAGAGTGACAACCCAGAGCGATAACCACTACCGCACGAGTTCGTTGCTTCTTACGGCATGATTATGAGTTAAGACCAATTCGTTCAATATGCATTAGAAATATAATCCCCACCCGCCTCTTTATAAACAGCACACCCAAACGCTCCTTTGTAGCAAATGAAATAAAGGTGGTATGAATGTCACCAAACATTTAAGCAAAATCTACTATATTTACGACGCAATCGTTTTACATGGAGAGGCTACAGCTTCGAAAATTGAGGTTGTGGTTTTACTGTAATTGTAGGATACCCCATAGGTATCCATAAGCCAAGGCTCTAGTGTGCACTAGATTGGTTTATTTGTAGTGACGTGCTCAGGAATTTGTAAAGAGGTATGTGAATATAAAAATGTGTTAATGCTTATTTTTTAAACAGTGAACTCATAATATAATCTCTCTCTGTGCATCTCATTATCTCTCTTAGGAACTAATTAGTATTGCAGGAGTCATATAGAAAAGAAATCTCACATGACAATGACAAGAAATTAGATTTACGGAAGGAATAGTTTTCATATTTTAAAACCTCGAAGGGCCTTGGGCAATCTCCCGACTGTCAGTCTCCCTTCCACAATCCTACCCAGAGTTATCTTCAACTTGCAACGAGGTGACGTTGGTCAGCACGTCGAACCCTCAGCCATTATAGAAGATATCTCAAACCAGGTTACACCAGTCACTCGTAGCTCCCCAATTTCCTCACGATGGTGGGTTGCCACCGGTCCTATACAGATAATAGGCCGAGAACACAGGACGACTCAAATCCATGCCGTCCCGCTGCAGTCGGAGTCCTAAGCACAGAGGAGGAGGAGAGTTTTCATATTTTGTTTCTTATAAATGTCGACAATACATTAAATATATTACGCACCAATAATTAGTGTCAAAAAATAGCCGGTTCTATAAGAGATTCGAACCTTCGATCTTCACTCAACTAGGCCGCTATTTTTAACAATTTCCCATTTTCTCACTCAATAGCCTTCGTTGAACGTTTGTCTTAAGAGTTAGCAATCTTGTAAACCTTATTAACCTATCTGCTGTCTATCACAAATGTATTTTACAACCTGGAGTAGATTTTGATGTCTGCAATTTAGAACTTGACTTTCGTGGTAAGTAATTCTCTACCGTCTACTATAATAAATAAATCAAAGTCTACATATCTCATATTTTGTAAATGCGAAATGTCATTGTTAAATGTTACAAACTATTTCTTATTCCACCGTTAGTTCCAGATTTAGCCACAGCATTCTGGAAACCAGCGTGAAACGTGTTTCCCACACTTCCAAGGTCAGGTGAACCCTTATCAGTTGTATTGGATGCCTGTGAACATGTTACTTCATACGTCATGGTACTGTGGTGGATTTCTTCCCCTTCCCCTTTTACCTTGAACGGTAGTAATCCCCGACTGGGCACGACGAATCAATCACAGAAAAGCAGACTGTCTAGTAAATCGCATGCCATGTATTATTTCGAGCTCCTAGGTTTTGGAAAGTGAAATAAAAAAAAGTATGTAACATTAATTCATAATGGTTGACTTCTTTGGGTATTATTTCATGACTCTTTTCTACTTACTCCAATGAAACTTTTGTCTACTGTTTTCAGTAGATCAATAGGTGATTTGAAACATCTACTGTGTTCAGATTTTCAAAAAGATATCAATACAAAAAGTAATAAGGGGGTATGAAATTAATATTTACAGCCAAAATATTAAACTTAACATATTATACACTATACTGAATAAATTAATTTCACTTGCAGTCTCTCTACTGTACTGGTTTCAGTAGATCAATAGGTGTTTTGAAACATCTATGTTAAGATTTTTTAAATTTGAATTACAATTTGTGTGCCTGAAAACTTAGGCTATACGGGTTCGAGCCCCTTATCATGACAAAAATAAAAGCGTGTCTGAAAACTAAAATATCCTTACCTGGGTTAAAAGCTGAGCCTGTAAAGCGACAGACAGTCAGCACAAACAAGGACAACACACACGCAGTCCTACAAAGATTATACTAACAGTAGGTCCAGTCACCAGAGCCTCGTTAGTCTGCAAAATGCAGTTCAGGGTGTACTACATGGAAGTGAGGTTGGCTTAAATTTTAAATAGATATAAAAACAAATTGTTAGTGAGGAGGAATAAAATGTTATATTTACAGCTAACATGCTGAGCTAAACACACTACAAGGATGTAAGGGATGACCTTCCACGAAGTATGTACACCCAATTGCTGCTTCCACGTAGTACACCCTGGACTTCAGTTTGCAGACGAACGAGGTTCTGGCGACTGGCCCCATGGCCAGTATAATTTTCTGTGTTGTCCTGTGTTTGGTCCTTGTGGGTGCTGAGTGCCTCTTTACAGCCTCAGCTTTTAACCGAATTCAGAGTATTTTAATATTTTAGTTACAACACGACGTTACAGTTATGTTATTTTAGTTCTGGTAAGGGGCTGGACACCGTATAAAGTGACAGGTGCAAAATAGCCTAAGTGCTGACGCACCCAAAATTTTGAATTCAAATTCAAACACACTAGATGCAATATTACATGTAGTACTGAAGAGAATATTTCACTTGTAGTTCCTCAACTGTAATTACACATTAGGCCTACTGAAAGTGTTCAGTAGGAAATCATTGATTTTGAGTAGATTTCCGAGAAACACAGTAGAGTACTACAATTGATAACAGTCGATTCTGTCTACTGTAAACAGTAGAAATTATGTAGGTTTATAACGACGATGAGAATGAAACAGAGGTAAAAACAATGATAATGAAATGCAGATGCGACCTGGAGCAAACAGGAACGTAGAATGTCTGGCTGCGAGACGCAAGAGTTGATCAAGCGATTGTAGCGTCAAATTTAGCTTAGAGCTCATAATTGATATTTCTACATGAGCTCAACATACAAGTTACATACAATGAGAGAATTGAATTGAGTTTACATCTCACGTGATATGAGTCGAAACTATTGTTGCACATTGAACTGTGAAGTGAATCAATATTCAATTTGATTAACTAGTGAATGGTGATATGCTGTGATTTTGTAACGAGATGTGCCAAATGGCTGACAGTATAATAACTTATGGACACATTGATTTAATATATTTGAACAATCTTATAACGTGCGATTTTGCATGAAATTTTATGACTTGAATCTACATCACTTCATTGCAAAGGCTACAAGGCATTTTATGGGTTGTAAAATTCTGTGTTCGATTCACCGTTCTGTTAACTCTGCGATTTTTATTTCTTATTAAACCGAAAAATTATTTATTGCATTTTACTTATTACGAAAATTCGTATATTATTTGCTTTGCGAATGTAGAGAATATATTGTTTTTCATGCTTTTTACAAGACTACAACTATACATGGTGAACAAAAAATAATGTAAAATAAATACTATTCACAAAAGGATGTCAATAGTATTTATTTGTTTTGTTTCTTGATAATTTTCCCTAAAATAAAAATGTATAACTTTCGCTGTACATGACATTTCGTCGAATATGACACATGGATCATTTTTATGCAAATCCTAGTAAAATTATGAGAAATTCAAAAACATATTCTGAAAAATTATTTTCAAGAATAACATTGAAAAATCATTAGAAAGGATTGTTATTTTTTTAAAAAAATATAACATTTTTATTTCTTTAAATTATTAATTAAATACAATTGTTAGTTGCTATATATAATAATAATAGGGGTAATCGAACAGAAGTCAAACCTATAATCTTCGGCGTGAAATACTGATAGCCTATCACTTTACAATCATAAAAAAAAAATTGAAGTTTTTTCTCGGAAATTAATGGCTAGTGCACGCTGGAACCTTGCCATACGAATATCTACCCTACCACTACAAGAAGCCACGTCACAACCTCAATTATCGAAGCTGTAGCCTCTCCATGTAAAACGATTGCGTCGTAAATATAGTAGATTTTGCTTAAATGTTTGGTGACATTCATACCACCTTTATTTCATTTGCTACAAAGGAGCGTTTGGGTGTGTTGTTTATAAAGAGGCGGGTGGGGATTATATTTCTAATGCATATTGAACGAATTGTCTTAACTCATAATCATGCCGTAAGAAGCAACGAACTCGTGGGGTAGTGGTTATCGCACTGGGTTGTCACTCTAATGGTCGTAGGTTCAAATCCCCACGGTGGCAAAAACTTTTCGTAAGCTTTATTCGTTCCGATTGTTACTATTTGAATTAGTCTTCTTTGAAACTAACAACGAAAGATTATACAATTAACTCTCTCTCTTTCAAAATGGTAATATGAGGACAGGTTTCTTATTATAAGAATTGGAAATTTTAGTGGTCTCAACGCATCTAAAATCCAAAATACTAGATCGACGTTATTTTCTACTGAATTCTAAATCCACGGTATACACAGATAGGCTAATGGGGCCTGGACCTACAGTTTAAAGTGAGATACGAACCACTATGTGTCTCCACTTGTTATCCTGCACTGAACGTAAAACAAACAGCTCCCCGCCCCCATTTTTAAAACAAATTTACATTAAATATGGTATTTATAAGATAATCATCATTGATTTGATTGTTTTTATTACTGAACGTCAAATAAAACATTTTCCACAATCACCCCTTCGTCCCATGTCTCCCAATATATTTCTGTCCCTCTCTTTTCCCCCTTCCCCACCCCCCACACACATGTATCAAAATAAATATTTTCTTAGGTTTGTATGTGTATAAATATAACATTAAATACCCCCCAAAATACTATTTATTTTCTACTTTCCGTCACCCCTCTCCCACTCCCAAAACCCCTCATTATTATTGGCGTTCGCCAGACCAAGTGGTAATGTATCGACGTCTTGTAATCAGTGTGTCCTTTTCCGAGTTCCAGTCAGGTCGCATAATGTTTCAGATTCCAATTTAAATGTATCCCGAGTCGTGATTAGCCTATGGGTGCAAAAAGTGATGTTAAAACGAACTCTTGACCTCAATAATACAAGTTGTGTATTTTCTTTCAGCTGTGGTTCCCTCTTTTCGCGAGAAATAACGAATTAACCTAATCATTAACTCAACAAATAAAAATGCATCTCTAAATTAATTAATGAAAACTGTTATTACACCCAAACCACTATTTTATCGTAAATGTAAATGAAATGTCATCTCACGTAGTGAAAAAAATGTGAAAATTGTTGTAATGAGTGATATATGATTGTCAAACACATACATGAATACATTATATTAAGTTCGTGAACTATAATTGGGACAATTTAATACTAATTTGAAACGATTAAAGGCAATTAAAACGACAAAGTAAACTTTTGCTCAATCTTTCTGCCGATTCGCATTATTGAAACAATATTTAACCAATGGGGACGTTATCTCATATTTGGAAATGCTGCATTGGTTGAACTTCCTGTGGACAAGACCGTGAGTCACGCCTCCTGCTCCTCTGAATCGAACTTCACTCTGATTGGAGGATCGTATATTTCACAACACTTCCTTGTTTCAGAGCTACCAACATAATTTCGTAAGACGTTGGACTTAGAAAAAATCCATGCGACAGATTTTTTGAACATGACTGTACAACGGTTGTATTATGCTTTGCCAAAAACTAATTATGAATAAGGTGTGATTTTTCAGCACAATCACACATGCATGTCATCACAATGTTCACTGCACTGCAGGTTTTGCATCCTCTGCAATGTAGCCTGATTTGAAATAGTTAATTGTCCCCATAAGCTTCTTGCAAGTTTCAGAGTTTTTGCAAATGTCTTGCCAAACTCGAAAACAAATTTCACATTAGCGCATTGTTCTTCAAGATATTAATTATCTTATTATTAGAAAATCAGAGCATGCACGAAACTTGACCTCACTCGAACACTTGCAGAATGAAAATGAAATGACATAGAATGACGCAGCAAAGGGCATGTTATTTTGTAGAGCTTTCCACTAAGCAGAGTAGTGAATTTAGATACATTGGCAGCCTATTTCAAAAGTTGTTTCTTTATGGACAGATCTCGTACACTGCAAGTTAAAAGTATATACAGTTGGGACTACTTTATATAACTCAGTTCTCCGTAATTCTGTTTTATACGTAAATTACTGTAGGTCCCGGTAATATATAATTTAGAAACATGTTAATTAAACCTTAATTGTACATAATGCATTTATTACAATGTCACATAAGTATACATTTCTTGTCTCTACAAAAACACAAAGTGAGTTTCAAATACGAAACACGATAGGCGGACATGGCGGTGATTGGTCTCGAGTTGCGAGAAAGTTGACTACGATGAGGTGCTGTCACAGAGAAGGCAAGGAGAGGCAGCATGTGGCACGAAATCAGAGGAGAAAAATTTGCCGCAGTTGTACAGAAGATGAGACATAATTGCGACATGAAAGTACATATTTTAAAAAGATGCCGATAGCTGACATTGCTGTGTTCCATACTGAACACAGGACAGCGAACATTTTCACTTGTAACTGGTTGACCATGGAGAACAAGTGTAAAATGGCCACCTGTGCTGTATCTGGAATTTTCTCAATAAATAAAAAAGTGGAAAAGTTACATGCTTGATCAGAAAGTAAAATTTACATGGGAATTGGATGCTAATCCACATGAAACTAAAACTTAAATAGCTGCAGATTTAGGCATCACTTGTACCACACTTTGCACAGCCATTAGTAAAAGAAACACTATTTCAGACAAATTTTTAAAATTGGGTAGTAAATCAACAAACACAGCTGTCAACAAGAGGGAAGATATGCAGATCTGGAAAAAGAGATTCTTACCTGGTTAATGTATTTAATAGGGATGGGCTGATACCGATAAGGTACAGATATAAAATTTATTAATACCGATAACCGATCCGATATAACTAACTAACTCCCTAGCCTTCTTAAACCTGAAGGTTCATGGCTGCAACACAGGTCTTCCATCTGTCCCTATCCTGAGCAACATCTATGTACCCATCCCTACCGATTTCCTTTAGGTCCATCTCAACATTATCCCTCCATCTTCGTCTTGGCCTTCCTACAGGTCTCTTACCATCAGGTTTCCCAACAAGAATCCTGTAAACTCCTCTTTCCTCTCCCATTCGTGCCACATGGTCTGCCCACCTAAGTCTTCTGGATTAAATCATTCTAATAATATCTGGACATGAATACAAATTATGTAGTTCTAAATTATGTAACCTTCTCCACTCACCTGTCTCCTCATCCCTTTTAGGTCCAAATATTTTCCTAAGGATCTTATTTTCAAATACTCTCAATTTATGTTCCTCTTTCAATGTAAGGGACCAAGTTTCACACCCATATATTACTACAGGCAAAATTACTGTTTTGAATATTTTAACTTTTAGTTTCTTAGATATTAAAAGAGAAGACAAAAGTTTATGAAGAGAGAAGTAACATGCATTTCCTGAATTAAGCCTACTTTTTATTTCCTCTTAATATAATTTTCACTTGTTAATATTACTCCTAAGTATTTGAATTTGGAAACTGGTTCAAACGAGTTGTTATCAATAATTAGATTTTGATTATTACCTAACACTTGGTTTCGGCCTGTAAGCATATATTTAGTTTTCTCTTTGTTAACTTCCAAACCTATCTCTTTACCAGTTTTGAAAAATATTTTAGCATTATTCTTAATTGTATTTATATCATCCCCTAATAAGTCTACATCATCTGCATATGCTAACAACTGAGTCATGCCATTTAATTTTAGTCCTTCTTTAGTTTCTTTTACCTTCCTAACAGCATATTGTAAGGCAAAATTAAAGAGCAATGGAGATAATGCATCTCCTTGTTTTAACCCATCATGAATTGTAAATTTGTCAGACACATTAATACCCACACGAATTTTACTTTGTTTCACTGGTGCATACTTTTATCATACTAACAAGCTTCTTAGGTATTCCAAACTCTACTAATATATTATATAATTTATCTCTTTTGACCGAATCATATGCTTTTTTGAAATCAATGAATAGCTGATGGACATTTTGATTATATTCCCACTTTTTTTCAAGTGTGTGTCTGATGTGAAAAATTTGATGTTACGTTTAAATCCACAATGATAATCACTTATAATTTCATTAGCATATGGGGTTAGTATTGTTAAAAGAATGTTAGATAATATTTTATATGTTGTTGAGGGTAGAGAAGTTCCACGGTAATTATTGCATTTTATCACCTTTTTTAAACACACAAACAATTATGGATTCTTTCCACTGTTGAGGGATTTCTTCTTTATTCCATATTAAACAAATTAATTTATGAATTTGACATAGTAATGAATTTCCACCATATTTAATTAACTCAGCTGGTATTAAATCAATGTTATTCTTTATCCTTTTAATAGCATCTTTAACTTCAATCAAGTTAGGTTCTGGAAATAAAGGTTCTGCTGTGTACACTTCATTTACTTCTGATTTATCTCCTACATGAACATTTAAAAGGTCATTAAAGTAGTTCTTCCATCTATTTAGAATATCGCTTGGGTCAGCTAGAAAATCACCAATTTTATGTCTTCTCTCTTGTCTAGAAGAAACACATACACAACCGATCCGATAAAAAAAATAGAAATGGTCCTTGAAGAACCTGAAAGGTTCATTGACCTAAATAAATTGTTTCAAGGTGACTGCTGTGCAAAAGAAGTTGCATATTTAGACATTTACTATTGTAGAAAGTAGAGCATGGAGATTATCCATAAAAATTACAACAAAACGGTAGAATTGTGTACTAATTTATCAGATATTTATTGATATATCGGATCGGTAAAATAATCGGTAATTTTACCAATAAACCGATATGCCTATATTGGCCGATACCGATAGAGTACCGATTAATCGGTCCCATCCCTAGTATTTAAGAATCAAACATTTCGATTCGTTAATTTACCACTTTATGACAGAAATAACCTGTATTATACTGTATCTTGTTGCTCAAAATAGATACAATTACAGTCTTTTAATAATATGACATGGTAACTAAATCTGATTTGTACGTAATTCTCAGTTACATGTATTATTTTCTCTTCACCTTGACATACGTATAACCTCCAACAAGAAGTACCTTGTAATTCACACACACGTAGAACAGAATGACAGAAACATTACATACTATGCATATCAGCTGCATACACTGTTCTGGAAGAAGACAAGATACACAGACTATTGATAGCTACAAAACATTTTACATATAGTGTTTCATCTCTTGACTTCATGCGTTGTTGCCATATACCAAAAGCATTAGAGGAACTTAACAACTTATTTTATCATGTTATATTGGTAACCACTAACTTGATGATCTTAATATTTTAAGAAAGGATTAATGGGCTTTCCTAATAAAGCACTGGTGTTTATTGCCATCTCTTGTCTAGAAAAAACACATAAAATGCTTCAATTGTTTCTGACGAAAATAGCATATGTTGTCACAAAAGTACAAGGAGATTGAAACTGCAGAACTTGAGAGTAGCTCAGTTTTATCAGGATGCCAAATACTCAGTTCGATCTCTGGTTGAGACATGATGTTCAGCTGAGGTTTCAAAAAGTTGTAATATTTTGTAAGTTTGCACACAAAATCATGAAATATTTCCTACTCTCAACTAGGCTAAAGAAAGTGCAAACTGCATACAAAAACATGGTCAGTAAAAGTAGCAATTGGGTGATATAAGAAGAACAAACTATTGATTGATTGATTTGGTGTTTTAAGTCCATTTTATGCACAGTAAGGCTAATCGGTACTGGACCTACAGTTTAAAGTGGAATCCGAACCACTATGTATGTGCCTTCACCGGGTATCGAACCCGGTACCACTGCGCCATCGGGGAGGCCAAGAACAAACTATTAAAAGTTATCACAACTAATATTACTTAACATTTTACACAAAATACAACAGCAAGTCAAAAATTATCCACGCTTTCTTTCGGTTGGCCACGCTGCTTTCAGTGCTCGCATGCTGAAAGGTGGCAGGCACTCTTGTGGTTAAGTGGCTATATCTTAACCTTTAGGTGCCCAAGCATCTCGATCGAGATACCCAAAAGTAACCCTCAATTGCCCAAGCATCTCGATCTGGCAGTGTGCACCAAAGGAAAACAGAGATCAGTGATCTGAAGCTTGTCGTGGATGATATCGCACACAGAACCATGACTAACAATGGTGTGCCCATAATTTTTGAAAGGGGAGGGGGTTATGTGTACTTTTCCAGTAGTGGCGCCTCATTTTGCCATCGTACCCTGCCTTTGATGCTATATTCTTGAGGAATACTGGGCCATAGGGGAGGGGGTATAACCCTCACCCCCCAACCCCTTGGGCACACCACTGATGACTAATTTGCAGAGAACATGCCGCATCATCGACTGCCACTCTGTAGACCAGACGATTCGTCAGAAACATCTCTCGAGCTTGTTGAATCTTCCTGTCAGTGGTGGAGGTTGATGGGCATCCTGCTCGCGCTTCGTGCTTCCCGCTTGTTCAGTCATTTTTAAATCTCTCGATCCACACACTTATACGTGGTAGAGCACTGTCCCCGTATTGTACTGAATTTCAGCCCCTGACACACCTTCAGACCAGAGAAACAGATCACACTGATCTCTGTTCTTTCTTGGTGCACACTGCCAGCAGAGCGGCCATGTTGAATCTTGTTGCAAAAGAAAGAAAAATGGAAGCGATTAATATGAAACCTCAGCCATGTAACCACAAGAGTGAAGTGTGACCAAACTAAAGAAAGTTATGGCGAAAGTGAGGATAATATAATTTTCCCTCACAGTTAATTGCTGTTTAAGCATGTGTTTGGCATATTTACACTTCTGTACCTAGACTAAATTGATGCTCGATAAACTTCTGTAGTTTTATTGTTGTGGCATTTAAACTTCTGTATCTACATCAGATTGGTGTTAAACTTTACATGTCTAAAATCATGAATTTCATATCTTGTAAATGCTCTTTTTTCCACCTTTTTTCAGTGGAGGAAATCTGCCTTTGGAGCGAGGTTCTGAATGTATTCAAATCATCCTGGAATGTGTACCAGAAAAGGCTTACCAGCTCCGAAAGCCATCTGCCGGAAGTAACCAAAATAAAATGTGATTAGGGTGCAAATATCATAGTTTCATGTCAAACATTTGATGCATATTCATGCATTTCTTTCAACGAACAATTCTTTCTGTAACACTCCTACTAATTTTTGTTCCTGATGTCATACTTAAAATGCATACCTGTAATACTGCCTTGAAATATACCATAAGTTCTTAGCTTTAAATCATGGACTTGTCTTTAAAGTACTCTTTGGTTACGGGTAGGGATGGATGATATCTGAAATTTGATATTGCGGTATATAGTCAAGAAAATATCGTCACAGATGATACAATATGATATTTTTTCCACATTATGATAACGGTGATATATAGTGATGATATATCGCCAACATGATATATATCACCAAATATCATGACGAAATATTGCAACACGATATATATATGATATATATTGCCAAATATTGTGATGATATATCACAGACACGATATATATCGCCAAAATATCATGATGATATATTGTCTAGTAATAATTTTCTATATTGCCTGGCTGATATTTTTTCAATATTGTGATATATCATCGGACAATATATCACCCAACACTACTTACGGGTTGTAGTAGGGTTCTTGTACTTCTTATGTAGTAAAATCTGAAAAAAATATGCTTTAAGTGCATGCGCATATGCATTCCCATTGCAATTCCATTGCAATTATCAACATCTCAGAAGCTTTAGAGAAATAAATTGGAGCTACATTTTCAGCATAAATCACGGCAGAAAACAGACAGAAAAATTTGTGTAGAATCAAAGAAAATATGCCATCAACAAACTCTGTTATGCTCTCCACTTACAAGAATCTGCAACATCATGTTTGAAGTAGTGAGTAAATGCCACATCACGTTTAGACAAGATTGGGAGAAAGATAAATACCAAGTTTCTTTCTTGATGTCCAGGACTGTAGACATTTTATTCTTCAGTGTGGGCAACTCGGAAAAAAATTCACAGTGATATCAAGAAAAACTGAAATTTTCTGTATTCAAAATTTTATTTTCACATTTGTACAAACAGCACTGCACAAACGCAGTCTTTTCTAATTTTCTTTTCATGTCTCAAATGGCAGCAAGTAAATTTATACATATTAAATGCTACCAATGGAATTAATCTTCTATAAACAGAAGACATTTCATATACATTACCGATTTATAAACACTGCCTACGGAACAATGAATGATAAATCAGACAAGTTTTAACATACACAGGTACAGACCAACACTTACTCAATAGGGAAGTGATAATTAGACATAGACTATGAAAGTCCTAGAATTTTTTGTTATTAACTCTCAAAATACTTTCAATCGAACAAATCATCAAGAAAAATAACACAGCCTACGTCACTGCTATCAGTCTACATTAATATTTACACAAGCATTTCTTCATTCACCAAAGGCTGGTACTGTTATTGTAAATCCATGTGAACTAACAATAAAAACAATGGTAATTTTAGTCATCAACTTGTACTGGTCGCAGTGTTTTGCATTACCTGAATTTCTGCTGTACCTACTGCTTCTTCATGGCAGTTACTACAATAGATCGTGCTGTCCACTAAAGTCTCTACTTAGCGAAGACCTGCTTCATTCTGTTAAGGGCACTGCCAGCCTTAAACCACTCAATCTGTTGCTCATTGAACGTGTGGTTTAGAGAAATAGTTTCTTTTTGACCATTTGTATGCTTGAGTTCTGCAGTGACGGGCTGAAATATGGAAAAATAGAAATTCTGCAGTAAACCAACTTTTTTTCATATATATATCTATACATTTAACTTTAATATAGGTAATTCCTCATTACGTATGGTGTAAACTTCTAAACCAGAATTTAAGTAAATTATTTAAAGAACTTCAAGACTGGTTCATGTACACCACTGATCGTTGTCCACATCACCCAAGGGAGTCCAAGCAATTGGCTATTTAAAAATACTCTACCTTCTACAGCTCCAAACAGTATTTTTATCATCAGGCTGTAACAACATATTTTACACATTAAATATACAGGGTATTCATAAAGTCCCGGTACCATTACAATGTACATTACATTTGTAATGGTACCAGGGCTTTATGAACACCCTGTACTTTTAAATACGATTAAGCACATACAATTTTGAACCAATGGCAACGCTGATACTTGAATATTGCAACAGTTCAAAGTATAGTAGTGTCTCGTTTATCCGACATACCACCGAAAAAAAAAATCATCAATCAGCAACAAGAACTGCAAGTTGTGAGCGTAGTCTATTTTTAGGTCAGACAATTCTGTAAATGTAAGTTAATTTTTCGAGTTAATTTTTTCTGTATTTTTGTAAAACATGATTACTGTATTAGGTTCGTAATGTGTAAAATTATAGTTTGACGTTTCATAGGCTTTTTCTTAATACCTCCCTATTATCCGACATTTTCGCTTATCCGACGTTCTGCCGGCCCGTTTATGTCGGATAAGCAAGACTCTACTGTAGTTTATACAATATTTATTAATTTTAATATGCAAGCATCACAATGAAATAAAATATTCATAATTTGACATAAGATAATCATTTCGTCACCTAATTTATTTTCTCTCCACAATGTTGCTGCAAAAATAATGAAAATTTTCAAGATATACACATTATGCGAAAGTACCACGTGACATTTTTACGAACTTCGAGAAAGTAAAAACTGACATCGGCAATTACATTCAAATGAGTACATTGGCATTGGATCAATAACTTTCAATAACAATATTAAGGCTCAGCTGGACTTCTGACATGAACAGCGAAGCCATTTTTGAAATTTCTTCTCCTTTTGGAAATTCAATATGATATTCCAAATCTTAAAAAAATACATCTGATTACAATTTCTTTGAGAGCATTCATGTGAATCTTGACGTGTACTACTTTCACTGTTGTCTAGATTTTTGCAACAGTTTAATAGACTTACTTACGCCGCAAGAAAACTATTGCAAATAGCTAGACAACAGTCATAAATTATCCCAAAAAAATTCTAAGCAGATGTAATTTTCAGAAATTGGAATATCACATTGTTTTTCGAATGAGAGGAAACTTCGAAAAAGCCATTGCTAGTACTGCCCAAAGGTCCAACGAAGCACTGAACTAAAGTAAGGTAAAAATATCACACGCCATGTGTTGTTAACATCATAAAATGTGCAAAGATTATTGACTAGACATGTACCTTTCTATATTTCCAAATTTTAAAATCCACCACAGTTCTTCATCAGTGAAGGGAAGACGATTAAAATGTTTGGAAACATTTAAAAGGTACATATCTAGACAATAGTTCTAGTACATTTTGTTACGTCAAAAAGCACAAACATTGCTACAAAAAATATGGTGCTTGTTGAGGTTTTTATGGAAGTGAAATTTCTCTTCTTCATTCACTGTAAATACTCCATGCAAGGGTATCCATCTATTACTTTAAACAACTAAAATTCTGAGGAAAAATATACCTGGCCAGGTGCAAGCTTGCTAAGTCCCAGCAAGGAGATTTTGTCATCAGGCTTAATCTTGTCGTAGTCTGATGGGTTTGCGAACGTCAATGCCAGCAGGCCTTGCTTCTTCAGATTGGTTTCATGGATGCGAGCAAATGACTTCACAATGATTGCCCTTCCTCCAAGGTGACGGGGCTCCAGAGCGGCATGCTCTCTGCTACTTCCTTCACCTGTAAAATTTAATTAAGTAATTAACAGTAATTAGCAAGTAAAAGGGAAAATATTGGAACTATAGTGGAGCTGCTATGATTCTTGAATCAATACATGAAGGATGTAGCAATTTAACCTTGTTAAAAATACTGGAATTGGAACTCTACGGCATGTTAAGTTTAACCTTTGGTCGAAAAGTCCCAGGACTGATGTAAAAAACAATAAATGCAACTCAACTTGGTCCTGTCAAAGTAGTCACCTCTGCTATCCATACATAGCTGCCGGCATTTCTGAATGTCTCGGAAGCAAGCAGAGAACGCTTCTCCTGGGATGCTTCCCAGCACATCTGTCGCACATCTGGAATATCTTGACATTGCTACCTAGTGATGTGCCGAAGCTGAAAATTTACCAATGACAATGTACTCGCCGATAATTTTTGGAATCTATACCGATGCCAATATTTCACAGATTGTGATACATAAGATTACTCAACAGAAATGGAATGTTCTTATCACCATGACAAAATTAATTTGCTATGAGCATTTCTAATTGCATATTAAATATATTATATACATATGTATTCTGAGAGATTTAACATTAGCACACAAGCAGTTCTTTGAAATGGAAAATGAGTTCCTGTTCTTAATATTGGAAATTTAATGCTGGCAGATTCAACTTCAGAAACCGAAACAAAGTTTTGGAAGCATTTCTGGAATAACCTACTTCTCTTATTGCAAATCTGCCCATCAACATTGAACACTTGTTCTGACGAAGCAGGTATATCCAAATATTTTCTCACCACATGCTTCAGGTTTTGATACTCATTACACTGTATTGCATATCCAATACAACAGCGGATTCTGGTAATGTCTAATAATCAAATCAGCAATATACTGTTCTATTTCTGATTTTGAAGTAGGTTGATTCTCTGAATGAGAGTTTGCAAAAATTGTATCACAAAAACTCCACAGAGATGAAGATCCATTAACCTAACTTTCAATAAATCTTACAAAATTAAAATATATACTTTATTAGAAGGTTAGTAATATCTAGTATTATCAGTACCAGTTTAAATATCGGGTTTTTGCTGATGCTATGTCAATTTCTGCCAATATTCATACATCGGTAATTGGATTCGTCGCTTCCCTATCAGTGGTATTTTCACATGGGAACACAGATTGGGTAAATATGGAGGATGTGGAGAGCAACGATACGATGTACCAACAATCAAGACGAGCACCAACAATTTGCCCTCTTTGGAACTCTGGTATGGTCCCCATTTTACTGTGCGAAACCAAATATTTGAAGTGCAGTCCAGCTACTACCATGCCAACGTGACTGGCAGGCACACACCTACGCATTCGAATGGCTGCTTCGCTGTGCATGACCAACAGCTGGCGCAGGCGAGCCCTCCAGCAGCATGTTTTATAATCACCGGTGTCTCAGTTTCAATGTCCACCACTTGTAACTATGCATTTAAAAATGGCAACAAAAAAAGAGGCTATAAATGCAACAACTGACAGAGAACTTGACTTAAAGTATTGACAGACTCACTTGTAAGTAGCACTGAAATAGCACAAGTTGTTTGAGTTTGGAAAATATTAGTTACTTACAGATACCAGTCAATATTTCTTTAGAATTTGGGTCATTTGTATGATGACCAAATGCATTAATTTTCATTAATTTTATATCATTGTCTCATTAAATAATGTCTCTCTATCTTTATAATTATTTCGACCAATTATTATTTTTAGAAAATTCAAGCATTATCAGTCCAATTCTAGTTTTAAGAAAAGCCAAATTTGAAGCATGAGACACGCTAGTCATTCATTAACATTGGCTCATACATGCATATCAGTGTTATCACTGTATCTGTAAATTCATGATAATTTCTCATCATTAACCCTATTTTACCCATGCCATGTGAGAAACTTTACTTACCTGAGACTTACTAAAATTCAAGAAACCATTTAATTATTGAATCACTGAATCCTTTGTTGATTATATGTGTAACTAACTAACTAACTCCCTAGCCTTCTTAAACCTGAAGGTTCATGGCTGCAGCAACACAGGCCTTCCATCTTTCCCTATCTTGAGCAAGTTCTATATACTCTTTTCCATCCCTACAGATTTCCTTTAGGTCCATTTCAACGTTTTCCCTCCATCTTCGTCTTGACCTTCCTACAGGTCCCCTACCATCAGGTTTCACAGCAAGAATCCTGTAAACTCCTCTTTCCTCTCCCATTCGTGCCACATTGGCCTGCCCACCTAAGTCTTCTTGATTTCATTATTCTAATAATATCTGGACATGAATACAAATTATGTAACCTTCTCCACTCACCTGTCTCCTCATCCCTTTTAGGTCCAAAGATTTTCCTAAGGATCTTATTTTCAAATACTCTCAATTTATGTTCCTCTTTCAATGTAAGGGACAAAGTTTCACACCCATATAATACTACAGGCAAAATTACTGTTTTGTATATTTTAACTTTTAGTTTCTTAGATATTAAACGAGAAGACAAAAGTTTATGAAGAGAGAAGTAACATGCATTTCCTGAATTAAGCCTACTTTTTATTTCCTCTTTAATATAATTTTCACTTGTTAATATTACTCCTAAGTATTTGAATTTGGAAACTGGTTCAAACGAGTTGTTATCAATAATTAGATTTTGATTATTACCTAACACTTGGTTTCGGCCTGTAAGCATATATTTAGTTTTCTCTTTGTTAACTTCCAAACCTATCTCTTTAGCAGTTTTGAAAAATATTTTAGCATTATTCTTAATTGTATTCACATCATCCCCCAGTAAGTCTACATCATCTGCATATGCTAACAACTGAGTCACACCATTTAATTTTAGTCCTTCTTTAGTTTCTTTTACCTTCCTAACAGCATATTCTAAGGCAAAATTAAAGAGCAATGGAGATAATGCATCTCCTTGTTTTAACCCATCATGAATTGTAAATTTGTCAGACATATTAATACCCACACGAATTTTACTTTCTGTTTCACTGGTGCATAACACCAGTTATGCACCATATGTGTGCAGTTATTAATTAATACTACTGTATTTACAAAAATTACAATCATTAATAAAAAAATAATAATACATATACATAATAAAATATCACACACATATTTAACCTTTCACTACAATGCACAAAAACCACAATAATATTTTGCTAGTGCTTTTTTTGTTTATAGAGGGGGCAGTTGCTTATTAATTATATGAGGGTGGATCAAATGAAAATGGAACAGGGGCCCCAGAATGAAATCAATACGCTTTATTTCAAACGTAATCTCCAAAGTTACACAAGCACTTGTCCCACTGTTTCACCAAGCGGTGAATATCCTGCTTGTAGAACTCCTTTGCCTGAGATCGGAACCACTTATGAACATTGTCTATGACTTCATTGACCGAGTGGAAGTGCCGGCCCTTCAATGACTTTTTCAACGGATAAAAATATGGAAGTCTCATGGCGATAGATCAGGGCTATACGGTGTGTGTTCCAACACTGTCCACCCAAATGTCGCCAACATGTTCTTTGTAACAGCTGATGTATGTGGCCGCACATTGTCATGCAGCAAAACCACCCCAGAAGACAAAAGGCCAGGCCATTTGGCTTCGATACTGGCCTTTGGATGATACTGCCTACGCATATCACGTGCTCACGTACTGTTTGACCAGCGATCCGAGAGCTCCAGTTGGCAAAGTGCCAAGAAAAAGGGGAAGTTGGCGATAGGAAGGCAGGCGCGAGAACGCCGCTCGCGGTTGCACGTTGAACAGTGTTACCAATCTGCGAGGATGCTTATCCACCAGAACATAAGTAACGAAAACCGAGGGACATGCACAACCATGCCGTTTGTCAATTTTAGGTTCACTGTTGGTATTGAAGAGTTGAATCTCGATTAGTGTTATTGTGCTGTGCTATTTTTTATATATAATATAAAGACCTTGTGAGTAAAATTGTCGCAGTGAATGAATAGATGTCTAAACACTGCAGGCAAAAGTGACAACATCGCTTTACGGAGAAACAGGTGGTGGCCATGGACGTCCGCAGGATTTTTTCCAGGGAGGGGCAAGGAAGGTTTTTTTCCAGGGGGCAAACAAGGCACATTTTCTCCAAAAATAGTGCTGTTCCCTAAAAACACATTGCTTAAATTTGAATTTATGGTGATCATGCAATAATTAACACATATTATTGTGGTTAAAATGAAATTATACGTGCGAAATACATAATTTTTGGATGACTTTCATTTTTCAGGGGGGGCGTCTCCCCTTGCCCCCCCCCCCCCCGCTTCCAGACGCCCATAGTGGTGGCTCGAAACCAGATACGGGTCCAGTCGGCTTCCTCTGGGGTTGGGTCAAAGATGCCGAACTGGCGCTACGTTCAAGACTTCAGCTTTTGCAAAGATGCCTCTCCACGGCCAGAGCACTTCCAATATCTTGTGTCAATATTCTCCGGTTGGCAACATTGCTCTCTTTCCCCACGTGACACTCGCGTTTCAGAGAAGCGGTTCCGCAAACTCCCCCAATTTACGACTGGACTCTTCTACTTCGGGCATGCGCAGAAAACTCGAGAGCTCTCGGATCGCTGGTCAAACAGTACGACTATCTAGGGCAAGTCCATTATGCAGTAGGGGTTTCCTTCCTTACCTCCAGCTCTACCTCTGCACAGGGTTGTCGCCACACACATATATACATACATACATAAATATAACCCAATATATCCACTGTTCAGTTTTCATTTCATAAATAATAATTACAAATATTACCATCATTACTAAGTACACTGTCACTGGCATGAGTGTCTTGACTAACAAGCATTCAAAGATTTTGCCTAATAGGCCCACAAAGTGAATTTTGTCCATTATTTACATTACATTTATGCTTTTATGAACAAAAGTAATACAGAAATATTGAGAACACCCCAGGGAACAATGTAATTTATTTTCAATGTTTTACAAAAATTTTCAGTTGAAAAATAAAAAAAAATAGGTGGTAGGTCTGACAGGTAAGCTACAGTTAAACCTGATAAAATAACAACAGTTAATCCTCTACAATCAAATTTTCAGTTCTACAAACTGAATATTGGAATTAATTTTTAAGTATCAGGTTTGTACAAATTCTGATACTGTTTCCAATATGACAATTTTGAATTTGAATTTAAAATTTTGGGTGTGCGAGTATTTAGGCTATTTTGCATTACGGGCTCCAGTACCGTACCAGAACTGAAATAATGTAACTGTAATGTCGTGTAGTAACTAAAATATTCTGACATCGGTTAAAAGCTGAGGCTGTAAAGGAACAGTCAGCACAAACAAGGACAACACACACACAGTCCTACAAAGATTTTACTGGCTGTAAGTCCAGATGCCAGAGCTTTGTTAGTCTGCAAAATGCAGTCCAGGGTGTACTATGTGGAAGTGAGTCAATCCTCATATATTGGATATTAGCTACAGACAACTCTGTTGGTAACTGATGCAAAATCTGTTCAATTTAATAAGAAGGGAATGGAAAAAAACAGTGCTCATGCAATTTAGGTAATAACTTACCGTAGTTTTCATCTCCAACCACACACCACCTAATGCCCTTTTGTTTGTAGTATCGTGCAGTGTCGGGAACTGCACCGTAATCGCCGGTCACAAGGTTCTTAACTTTATTAATCTCTCCGTTCTCAGCATTCACAGCCCTGGAAGAAACAAAATATATAAAGCTAGAGACCCTTTCGGTATACAAAATTATACACACACACCCAATCAAATTGTACCTGGAATATAAATGCTTTGCAGGAAAAAACAAGCCATTAACACCTGTTTTAAATGGCGGAGTTAAGGGAGTACAAAGCCTTTTTTTCCACTCAACCATATATACATAAAATTATACATTAATATATTAAACACAAACTACATATATTCATTTCACATATGTCCACACACACAAGTGCATTGAATGCATTGAATATAACACACAAAATACGAAATATACAATGCAAAATTTAAAATTGTATTCAAGTAACAAGGTATTTTAAGAATTAATTCACTTGCATATGCCTTTCAGTCTGCTTGACAGGGGAAGATCTAACGACTACTCTGAAGAGAGTGGCAAACACGTCTGTTGAAGGAAGCGATGAATCTTACTGTTCTGGTGCATTCTGGCAACTGATTCTACAGCCTTACAGCCGATATGGAGAAAGAGTTGGAAAAGAAGTTTGATTTGTGTACAGAGATAGAGTGGTATGCAACTTTTAAGAAATTAGTTGCACCAACTGATGACTGGCAGCACTATGGTACAGACCCGAACACTTCTAGCTTGTAACTACTGCATTCATTTTCAATGGCATAGTTGCAAACCAGAACTATCTGTGACTGTACATGACATTTGAACAGGAGTTTATCCAGACTTTCCATCTGAGGGGCTGTAAGGCCATTCTTAGGGGATTATAAGGGAAAATTAGGTGTCAAATGATGATAAATTAGGCTTTGTCAAACATTATGGGGAGGGGGTTTAGGGCATGCGGATAAACTATGGCATTTGAAAACTACCAATCAAATTGATTCATTTGGTTATTTTACATTGGTAAATGCATGCATATTCCATTTTTGACGGAAACATGAAATGTGAAATAACACAAAGTATAACACCATTAAGCCTTGTTTCCATGATATGAAAAACTCAATATGCTGACTAAGGCAGAAATTTATTTTATTATAAAGGTAAAGGGCTCCCCTGTGCATAGCACCACACCATGAAGGCGAATAGGGGGTGTGGGGGTAACGCCCCACACTTTCTTGATCCGGTCGTGAGTGGGGGTGATGTGATCAGCATCACGCCCCTGACTGCCTTTACCCCCCAGGGTTTCCCCCAGGTACCCATGTTATTTGACGCTGGGTGGGTGCCGGGGCAGCTTCCATCGTTAGAAAAGTTCCCGGATTTGAACCGGCCGGGGATTGAACCCGGGACCTTTAGCAAGGTAGTCAGATGAGTTTACAACTAAAAGTAACGTTTCAACCTTCTAGCAAGGTCTTCTTCATACTCTGTACCAAGTACAAATGTAACAAGGTACAAAACAGGATGATATTTATACACAAACATTACTCCCCTCCAGACTATTAGAAAGTTCTTCTGGAACATTCTAGCAGGTGGCTTTCCCTTGTCAACTGTACTTTCACCTAAAAGGCTAAACATATTTTCTTCCATCTAGAATGTGGTTTACTTTCCTGTAGTTTACGGTTATTACAAGCATAAGAAAACAGTTTTTCTTTGTCATGTTTCAGGAGAACACACGCTCCCTTCATCAGACATTTATTTTCATTTTGACTAAAGATACAGTTATAACAATGGTTAGTAATTTTTTAAACAAAAAGAATCCGTTATATAATGGATGTTGTCAATGTTATATTGTAATATAGCAACTTGACTGAAAAGAAGCAGTCTGTTTTATTTTTATTTCACATTTTTTAAAATTATGAATCCCAAATATAATCAGGTAATTCAAATTCATCATTGTTTTCACAAAGTCTCTTGATGTTTTCTGTTACATTAAATTTTAAAGATGGTGGCTTACTCCATTTGTGAAAAAGAAAACTCCATATTGGATCTATGTTACCATTTTCATTATTTAATTTATTCTAGTGTTCTGCAATGAACGAAGCTTCCCAGATATTCAACACAGAGTATATAACCATTGTTATAACTGTATCTTTAGTCAAAATGAAAATAAATGTCTGATGAAAGGAGCATGTGTTCTCCTGAAACGTCACAAAGAAAAACTGTTTTCTTATGCTTGTAATAACCGTAAACTACAGGAAAATAAACCACATTCTAGATGGAAGAAAATATGTTTAGCCTTTTAGGTGAAAGTAATTCTACAATGCAAGCAATGCGTACATACAAGAAAAAATAGAATGTGGTTGGACACACTATCTCACACTCTTTTTCCTTCATTCTTCTTCTTTCTTCTCTCCTCTTTCTCTCTTGTCCCTTCCACTCTTTCTAACACCTAAAGTGCTAGAATGTTCCAGAACACCTTTCTAATAGTCTGGAGAGGAGTAATGTTTCTGTATATATATATCATCCTCTTTTGTACCTTGTTACATTTGTACTTGGTACAGAGTCTGAAGAAGACCTTGCTAGAAGGTTGAAACATTACGTTTAGTTTATGTTTTATAATAAAATAAATTTCTGCCTTGGTCAGCATATTGAGTTTTTCATAACACAAAGTAATGTTAATTTTTGTGTTTTGGAAAGGTGTGAGGTACATTTTCCTACCATGGTTTGCCACAAAATAATGCAAAATGCGAAATAAACCCTTAAAAATGAAATTTAGTCTAAACTATGGACATTTGTGAAATATCTACAATATACACGCAACACCTCCTAACACAGTCAAGACAACAACTTACCCAATAAACATGTTGTTGGATATATTGTCAAGGTGACCTCTGTACTTCAACCATGGTCCAGCTGCAGATATATGATCTGTAGTGCATTTCCCCTTGATCTATGAATGGAAAGAACAAAATCAATAATGAATTAATATAACAATGAAGAAAAATCACTGCATATAAATTTCCTCCGAATGTTTGAGATGGAAATATTTTGATGTACATATAACTTTCTTAGAATACAAGTGGTAAAAAGGAGTACTCTTGTACTGACGTAAAGTGAAAATAACAGCTGCAAGTTTCTGAAACTACAAATTTCAAGTTACGACTTGTGCTGAAAAATATATTATTATTCACCATTTAAATTAGAAACGGCACATTGGTTCATGATGGATGCGGTAAACAAGGTTTAAGTATTACCTACATGTTTCCACATAGCACAATTAGATAGTTTCCTTCCTGATTAACTTTGAAGGTTCATTCACTAAGGGTACTGCATCTGGAGCGGAGATCATCTTCAAAATTAATCGGTAAAAACTATCCAATTGTGCAATGCAGAAACTTCAAGTAGGTAGGACATTGCACTGGTTGTTTTTACAACAGGTTAATGTTTCACAAACTTCATGTTTGCATCTTCATACTCAATGGGGTTTGTATAAAAGTACATGCATGACAGTGACATTTAGTATCATATGTCATACAATTTATAACTAGATGTTACCGTCTTGATTGTACGTAGGCACTCATATGGATGAAAACATGATTGTTTTTTCTTCAGACTCAATTGGGTCTGATGATGTACACTCTGGAAATGTATGTATCCGACTGCTCAACCATATTCATTGTAAATAATTCACCTGTGCAGACTAACCTTGAGCAATATTGTCATCTCGGTGAGATCCTTTCCATCCCAAACATCGAAAGGTTCCAAGAGCTGAAGCCTCTGAGACTGCGGACTGACATCAATCTTGACGCTACCACCATCTCCTGGAGGAGCTTGGTATGTGTCCTGGCCGGGGTCAAAACCTGCAGCAGGCAGTTCATCGCCACAGGGGGCATCCAACAGGAATTCCTGGCCTGGAAATCGGAAAGCAAGCTCTTGAAGTCTTTCCCAGGCCAAATTTATCAAAATTCCAATGCTAAAGCATGCACATGTGTATATATATCCCCTTATGTTAAGTAAAAGGTAAAAGGTAAAGTGTTCCCCTGTGCTTAGCACCACACCATGAAGGCGTATAGGGGGTGTGGGGGTAACGCCCCACACTTTCTTGATCCAGTCGTGAGTGGGGGTGATGTGATCAGCACCATGCCCCTGACCGCCTTTACCCCCCCAGGGTTTCCCCCGGGTACCCATGTTATTCGACGCTGGGTGGACGCCGGGGTTACTTCCAACGTTAGAAAAGTTCCCAGATTTGAACTGGCCGGGGATCGAACCCGGGACCTTTAGCATGGTAGTCAGACACGTTACCGACTGAGCCACCGCCCTTATGTTAAGTGCCTAACCATTATGGTATTGAAAGACATTTATTTCAGGATACATTAAGGGAGAGGCTAAGATAAAGATTCAAGTATAATTTCAGATTTTCAAGGTGCAATTTCTAAAATTTGAACACTAAAAATGGAATGAAGACAAAGACGTTCTTTTAATATTTTGTGACTACCAGGTGTATAAGTATGAAACCGGAATTTGTTTGCAAGAAGTAAATGGCTGGTGTTTGCAACTGAGAAACAATATTTTATTCAAAGTAAGCTCCATTGCGAGTTACACATTTCTCCCACCTTTCCGGCAGGTTATGAATGCCATGCCAAAAAAAAACGTTCTTCTTTTGAAGCGAACCAGTCCGTGAGCCATGTTCGTACATCTTCATACGAATTGAAGCGCTGTTCTGCAAGAGCGTGTCCCAGTGAGGCAAATAGATGATAATCAGAAGGAGCCAAGTCGGGAGAATACGCCGCATGCCCTAGTATCTCCCATTTGAACGCCTCGATCGTTTCCCGGACCCGTTTTGCTGTGTGTGGTGAGGCGTTGTCATGGAGCAGGATGACCTTGTGTTGCCTTGATTCATATTCCGGCCGTTTGTCACGTAATGCAAATGTAAATTGATCATTTGCTGTTGGTAGCGATCCGTGTTAACGGTTTCACCGGGTTTTAGCAGTTCATAATAGATGACGCCCCGCTGATCCCACCAAACACAGAGCAGTGTATTTTTTCCAAAGCGATTTGGTCTTGCAGTGGATGTCAATGGTTCGCCTGGATTCACCCACGATTTACGACGCTTAGGATTCTCCAAATATATCCATTTCTCATCGCCGGTCACTATGCGATGGAGAAACGACTTACTTTTGTATCTGGCGAGCAGCATTTGACAAGTGGTCTTGCGGGATCCTTGCTGTCTTTCATTCAGTTCATGCAGAATCCATTTGCCCGCTTTGTGCACCTTTCCCATAGCTTTCAACCGTAAGCTTCGACGAGCATTTGATGCGATTCTGCGGCGGTTTTCTTCAAATGATAACAGAACACCAATGCTGTCCGCAAATCGTAGTTCGTAGGCACAAAACTCGACATGTTCCGGGTGTGCAACACCTTCCTCTGTCTGGCACTCGGGTTACTGTGTTTCGATATAACATCCTCGGGAGTGGCGGGCAGCAGCTGGCACTGCTTACGCAATCTTCCGTGCCCTCCACTGCCGGCTAGCACCATCTATCGGCCAATTCCGGTTTCATACTTCTACACCTGGTATCAAGCTTTTAGCTGTTTCCAATGTAGACAAATATTATAATGCAATGTTCTTACACTTTCTAAAGCATTCTCCTTAATTCGAAAGGAGTCCACATTCAGAATTATTCTTTTGTTGTATAAACTGTATTCTATTTCCTGTTAAATTGCAACTGTTCCAGAGTTTGAAACTTACACTGCATTAACTTTAGCCCTAAAACACTAATATGATTTTATTGCATCACTAAACATTTATAAATTTGACTACTTGAAATAACTCCTTTTCCTTCTTAAATATTTATTTATTCGCAAAAAATAGGAACACAAGACAACAAGAAAAATCATTTCTTAGCCAACTGTAACAAAAATAGAGCTGCTCACCAACTGAGACTATCAGAGACATCAACCAACAAAGTGAACTGAAATTCCAATGTATTTGTCACCACAGTAAAATTCAGTACATATCAATTTTAGTGTTCTAGGGCTAAAGGTGAAATTAACAAAATAAACATTATGGGTACTTCCATCCTCCAACCAACATAAAGACACATAAAAACTTTTAATGTAATATCATTTGCATCCTCTGTCTATATTCATGAGATTTTTCAAGTTTATAAAGAAAATTCACACAGAATTCATGCATAATTCCAATTCAAGAAATTCCTGATGAGTAGACACACTGAATAAGCACAACACAATAATTACAATGAACATAATGCAGATAGTAGGCATGACATAAAACAACACAATTGTGATTTTACTTTCCCTGTCAACAAACAATATGATAAAGACATATTCAATAAGAGGAACATCAATTATATATTTTTCATGGGAAACTGTACAGTCTGGGAAATTTTCATGGGAAACTGTACAGTCAGGGAAATTTTCATGGGAAACTGTAGTCTGGGAAATTTTCATGAGAAACTGTACAGTCTGGGAAATTTTCATGGGAAACTGTAGTCTGGGAAATTTTCATGGGAAACTGTAGTCTGGGAAATTTTCATGGGAAACTGTAGAGTCTGGGAAATTTTCATGGGAAACTGTAGAGTCTGGGAAATTTTTATGGGAAACTGTAGAGTCTGGGAAATTTTTATGGGAAACTGTACAGTCTGGGAAATTTTCATGAGAAACTGTACAGTCTGGGAAATTTTCATGAGAAACTGTACAGTCTGGGAAATTTTTATGGGAAACTGTAGTCTGGGAAATTTTTATGGGAAACTAGTCTGGGAAATTTTCATGGGATACTGTAGTCTGGGAAATTTTCATGGGAAACTGTAGTCTGGGAAATTTTCAAGGGAAACTGTAGTCTGGGAAATTTTCATGGGAAACTGTACAGTCAGGGAAATTTTCATAACTTGCTACAGTGGGATCAGCAATGCAAAGTGTATAAAGCAGGGAAATGTAAAATTGGGGTTGCACTGTAATTTACCACTATCACCACCAACAGGTATACCATTATGTCTCATTACTATTATTACTGCAGTAATAAAACTTCCGTGCCACAAGCTATTCAGATCAATTTGTTTAAATGTTTAATTCCACTTTGGAAAGAGTTGTCAAACTGCAAATTCTTCTAGATTTTGCATTTTATATTCTTAGCCAACAACTTCTGGAAGGCTCTGTTAGCAGACACAATCATTATCCAAGAGTTTTTGTGCTGGTACAGATTCAGACTGCCACACAGGGGATTCCAATTAAAATTCTGAGGTCGTGAATGTGTGCAACTTTATTTTTACCTGGACTGCCCCCATGGTGCTTTTAAGGTAAGACAAAGTTAGCCCGTGCTTATTGGACAGTGCAATCCAAGCACATAATCTCTGCAGTTTTCTTATTTGAGGTGATGTGATCAGCACCATGCGTGTCTACCTTTAGTCCTACCGCAGGCCCTGAGAGGACCCAGAGCCACTTTATGCAGTGACGAATTCACACACAGCAGGAATTAAACCGGATCACTTGCATTCAAGTCAGAGAAGAAAAATGTTACCCTTCTACCACAGATACAAAATTTACATCAAAATTACACATATACACACCTTTGGAATCCTTCACCTTGTCTGTCCTGGGATCGAAATTCAACGTGCCAGCAATAGACAAGGCGGTAACAAGCTCAGGAGAGGTAACAAATGCATGCGTTGCTGGGTTTGCATCGTTCCTGCCGGTGAAGTTCCTGTTGTATGATGTTACTATCGTGTTCTTCTCGCCCTTCTTCACATCTTGTCGGTCCCACTGGCCAATGCAGGGGCCACAAGCATTTGCTAGAACGGTGCCACCAAATTTCCTCAAGAGTTCAGCCTACGAACAGAGAAATAAAAAAGAATGATAGCATTGCTACAAGTTCATGTATTTACTCTTCAGCATGGATATGATGAACCTACTAGTGAACTGTGATGCGTGGATAATGTAATAATGTATGTTTATTGCAAAAACTACATAACTTTACCATTATGATAGTTTTATGTGTAGTCTGTAATACATTAGATGTATCTGAACTAAAATAAACTAAAAAGTAAACTCTATGGAAGAACAGCATTCTGAGGGCCAAAACCTGTCAAGTGGCTTTCACTGGATGACGAGTGGTCAGTGCATTGTGTCTCATTACCACAATTCTCAGACTTTTGAGACAGGAGCCTGTTACTTCTTCTTTTCAAGTAGCTCCCAAATTGTCCTCATGATGCTGAGTCAACAGTAACATTTTTGAACTCCTGCTGGGAATCGAATCTAGGACCTTTTGCACCAAAGGGGAGAGTGCTAACCATTTGACTACAAGGGAAGCCTATAAAGAAAATAGCCTGAGTGCATTTAAATATTTGCAAATTATCCATGCAGCCACATTTATCTTAAAATAACAAATCCAAAATTATTGACTTTTCATGACTTTTCTTGACCTTTTTTTCTTTACTTAGGAATAGTTGGAAATTCAGAAAATAGAATTATTTTTATTTAATGAAAAACCCCTACTACAGGATCGGTTAAGATGAAAACTGAAGCTGTACTTTAACAAGAGATTTAGACATGCTTTAATTTTATTAATGCATGTAAAAATTGATCCTTCAGACTTCATTCTGGATGAGGAATGGCAACATTACCTAATTTAATATTTTTACACAACTTGCATGCAAGAATGAAATTCTTAAGAAACAAAGTACACAAATCATAACCACAACGCAATGCAATTTGTATTTCCAAATATTCAATTTAACAAATCCCTGTACAGTTATATAACAATGTACATTCACTATACTGTAAAAAAATGCAAAAATTCTTGACCACAAGCATTTCTTCTTGATTTTCTTGACCTACCTGCTGATTTCTTGATATTCTTGACTGGTAGACACCCTGAACAAGAAGTTTCTGTTTCTCCAGTTGCTGAAATTATTCAATTTGCTCAATGCACATGCTCCAAAAGAACCTTAAAAAAAAATAATTGAAATAATGAGCAAATTCAAGAATTTCAGCAACAGAAGAAAAAGTTCTTAGTTACTTACAATGCCATCTCGTTCTATGGTAGCTCTCACTTGCTCAGACCCAGGGGTGACATTGAATGGTATTTTCGACTTGATTCCTCGATCCAAAGCCTGCTTCACAATGCTCGCACAGCGACCCATGTCCTCGTAACTGGAATTAGTGCAGCTTCCAATCAAACCTGTAGGAAAACAGATGGAAGTTTAAACTCAAGCTATCAGGGAATTACAAGACAATAATTATGAGTACAAGACACTTAGCAGAAACAAAAATTAGGACACGACCCTCAAAAGAAAAACCCATCATGAATAAAACATGTGCATTAAAAAATCATGAACTCAATTTCTGAAACCAAAATTTAAATTCTATAACTCAAACTGTCGTCTAAGGACTAAAAGCTTCGTACTTTTGATAAAAGCATGATCACAGCATGATCACACACACATGGATAAGCACAGGACAACATTCAACAGAGAATAATATTAACTATGGGTCCAAATGTCAGAAATTCATTGGCCTGCACAAATTTAGTTACCGGAGATACTCTGTAGAAGAGATGTCAACTCAGTGCCTTCAAAGTAAAAAAACACAACAAACCTTCACACTTCACAAGACAGTAGGGATGGGACCGATTAATCGGTACTCTATCGGTATCGGCCAATATAGACATATCGGCAAAATTACAAATTATTTTACCGATCCGATATATCGATAAATATCTGTTAATTTAGTGCAAAATTCTGCCATTTTGTTGTATTTTTATGGATATTCTCCATGCCCTACTTTCAAAAAAGTAAATGTCTAAATATGTAACTTCTTTTGCACTGCAGTCACCTGGAAACACACGTCTATTAAGGAGCATTAATTAATGAACATTTCAGGTTCCTCAAGGACCATTTCTAATTTTATATCGGATCGGTAGAATATTGGTTTTTGGTATCGGTAAATTTTATATTGGTAACTTTATCGGTATCGGTCAAAATTTCACATTGGCCCATCCCTACAAGACAGTAATTATGCCTGCAGTTGTGTATGTGGAACTATTGTCCCCCACACCAAGAGGAATATAAATTAGGTTTATTTCTCTTGCAGTTTACAGTTCTTATAAGCACATGAAACAAGTTGTGCTGTTATGTTTCAAGAGAACACATGCTCCCTTCATCAGACATTTATTTCTAGTTTGAATATGTTACAGTTATAACAATGAAATTCATCTAACAAAAGCATAAAGAATAATAATACACTGTTTGAACATAACAATTGAACTGTGAAAAAAGGCAATTTATTATCATTATTATTTTTAAATGAAGTTGTCAAATTTTAATTATGGTTCCCAAATATCATCAGATACACCAAGCAATATGTTCATGAAAGATTTTTTTTCCAAATACAATGTTAAAATATATTTTGACCTAAAAAGAGAGAGAGATTATTAGCGAGCTGTACAATTATTTGCCTCTTAAGTACTTCCATGATGCAATTTTCTTTGACATCTACATTATTTCGATACTTAAAATCATTATTAATAAGTTGAACAGCAAAAGGCTATGAAAACTTCTGGGCTAATCATTGAATCTTGTCAACCAGATTCATTTTTTAGTTTAACAGAAAATTGGGACTGTTGCATTATAAGTAATGGTGTTAATTGAACATAGGTGATCAACTGTGTACCAAACTTAGAATGCACATAGTATAGTACATGGTTGAAAGCAATGAGTTTTGCAAGAATTTTCATTATTTCTATTCCAATTATTAAATGTTCTTCTTGCCCCTTGGGTTAAGCACAATGAGAAAGATGGATGATGAACTAGTGACATAGTGATGAGACAAACACAATGATACATTCATGGCTTAATCAGGGTTCAAATCTGGGTGGTCTGGTTTCATAGCATATTTCACTGACCACTCCGTCATGGAGCCCACAAAATTTTGAGTACTGCCAGCGATTTTGGGCAATTTCAAAGCTAACACAGTTATTTCTATTGATTTTATCTGCGACGTTTCATTCTGGTTTCCCAGAACTTTCTCAGAAGTGTAGAGGGACTATCCATGTGAGGTTGTGTTTTTGTATGTATATCTTAGTGTAGCTTGAGAAAGTTCTGGAAAAAAAGAATGAAACATCACAGGTAAACTCAATAAAAACCACTAAAAATAACTGTGTTAGATTATTTTGCATATACAAAAAGTGGTTATGTGAACCTTCAAGTTTCATCATGTCAAACAACAACAAACAACACTGGTTGCCACCAATTCCAACCACAAAACATCATCAATGCATTTTCTGAGCACGAGAAAACTACACGTTGAAAGATTACTCACCGACTTTGATGTCAGCTGGCCAACCGTGTTCCTTTGCCCTTTTTCCCAACTCTGAAATCGGATGAGCCAGATCTGGCGTGAATGGGCCATTCACATGGGGCTCCAGCTGTGACAAATTCAGTTCCACTGTCTGCATGCAAATACACGAATAGCAAGTATAAACAACGACAAAGACATGACATTACAAACAAATGGTAAGCATTGGATCGAAACCCTTCTCAGCTTCAAGCATGCACCACCGATGAGTTTTCGTCACTCCCTTACAGAAAATTCATATTAGACAGGTTAAATATTTAGTCGTACAGTCACGGACACTGCCGGGTTGTAGCAATTGCATTGAACGTCTATGTATTCTTTACAACCCGGCAGTGTCCATGACTGTACTACACAGGGTTTATTCAATAGTCCAAGAAACATGAAAATAACTTACTATTGTTTTACTATTGATAAATAACGCAGCCACAATTATGTAGTTGAAACTTCCATATTAAGGTAAAAATTCAAGCATAAATCCAAGTTTTCAAGGTGAAAAATAATAAATTGAGTGATTGTTTGTAATGTTTACGACAGGCTGGGAAGTGTGGGGCCAGTGACTTGTCTGACAGCTTGAAAGGTATGTTTCCAATCTGCGTTATTCAGATATGACTTGCCCAATGCAATGCAAAGAACAAAAGTAGGATTATTTAGCACAGGACAATCTGGTTCAAGGGTGCATCGAGTATTCCATGCCCTACGATGCAAGCAACATAAATAGAATACCAAGTCGAAAAGTCTGGTCCCTTGGTTGTAGCTGATAAGAAAACCTGTATGGGAACCAGTGGCAGATGTTATCATCACGGAAATCTTGAACTCCAAGAGCAGCATTCTCTCCAGCAAGCAGTGTTAAAAACGAATAACTGAACTTTTTTCCTTGTTGGGACTTAACTCGTTGAACGTATAATTGGAAAAAATGTATATCTGAAAATTGTATAACTGAAATATAATAGTACGCAGCCTTAAGGAAATTGGCAGGGATTGCCAGGAAAAAACATACTAACGAGAAAGAAGTACTATTGCGAAACGTATAATTGAGATTTCACTGCATTAATTTGCATGAATTTGTGGATAGTTCCTTGCACATCTTACTAAATATGAAAATAATGTATGACCTACCACACCAAAGATATCGAACACTACCAACGGTTAATTTCCACGATATCATCAACTCCACGAAAAGAGTCACGTGGCATTTTGTGGACTCCGGAAAAGTATCTGCTTGTACTGATGACTGATAATTTTTGGTACTCATATCACTGCACACATGCCTATAAATCATCCCTAAAAAAAGATCATGTCCCTCATGACTCATCTAGAAACAGAAAATAGGCATTAATGTAGGCCTACGGGTTAATGCCACTTGATAGTTTCAAAAGCTTTTAAGTGATAATAAACTACTCATTAGAAAATATTGATTGATTGGGGTTTATTTTACTTGAATTTTCTGCCACTTTTGGCTAATTGCAAAGATGAGGATGAGTGAAGATATGATGAAGGGACATTCACAAAGAACTCCCATGCCCAAGTTGGGATTCGAACCTGTCAGCCCATCTCTGTCCCACATGCCATAACTTCAGTTAATGAAGGCAGTGGTCCTTCGAAATTAATCGGAAAAAATAATTCCATTTGCAAAGCAGAAACATGAAACATCAATAATACAATAAACATGGTTATTTTTCACTTTTGTACACAAAATTCACGCATAATCCCCAGTGCCAAAGATTCATGCACAAAACCCTGATACTAGGTTAGTAGGTCCGGTCCGTTAAGTATCCTTTACAAATTCCAACAAGAAAAGACAAATGGGGTTAAATCCAGTGGCCACTGCATTAACACCTCACCACTACCTCCTCGGCTCCATTTTTGATACTACTGCCTCCTAGAGGCAACCTACATGTGGGAGTTAATACAGGAACTTGTATGATAGGTTTTTGTTTTTTCATTCTTTTGGTGTAAGAATTACTACTGTCCATTGCATAGTTCCAGAAAACTATTTTTTTTTAAAAAAAAAATTCAACGCACTAATGAATAACCCTGTGTAAGTATCCTCACAATTAAAAATATCCCCTTTCATACATTTCCCATTAATGCAGATTGGAATATTAGAACAGCACAATATCAGTACATCTAATTTTCATATTGGCACATACTACAGTAAAACCTCGTTAATCCGGACCGCAATAAGCCGGACAGGCAAAAAAACAACAAAAACAATGCAAGGTTTCAAATGTGGGAAAAGTCAACAAGAGAACCCAGGGAAAGGCAGTCAACCACTGATGAAATTCTGTTTCCTGCAGACTTTGTACTGTATAGTGTATTTAGGCCTATGCCCTTTAAATACACCATAATAAACGTGTTTTGTTGCTATAAATGGAGTTTCAATGCACTTCCTACTGTTCTTTTAGGATATTTCAGTTAATCCGGACTTTCGTTAAACTGGTCAACTTATCCTCCCCATTAGCCTGGATTAACGAGTTATTACTGTAATTACTATTGTTTGTAGATTGGTTATTTAATGTCAAATTAATAATAAAAGGACAAATGTAGTGGAACACTCATGCCCTAACTGTAACCCATTCACAACTTTTCATGTTAGTTATTGTTATTAAAACATTTATCTGCTGCGTATTGGAAATCTTGTAAAGTGGGAATCAATATCCCAAAATTGGTGATTATGTTTGTTTAGATGAAATCACTTGTATCTATTATTAGAGCAATTCATGCTTCAGGGAACAAAAATGTTGCGACGTTAATATACCTAAAACAAGTACCATATCTACGTATCAAATTAATAATAACCCGTGGCACAATAGCCGCGAGGGTCAGGGCCTACCTACCGACTGCCGAGGTGGGAGATCATTCAACCAGTTACGGGGTGACGTGTGATCAGCACGACAAACCCCCGGTTGTTGTAGGTTTATGTGACCAGGTTACGCTACTCATTCATAGCTCCCCAATTTCCCCACAATGATGGATGGCCACCAGTCCAATACACTGGCCAAAATCTCATTCCAGAGGACTCTGCTACGCATGATGCCTTATAGATTCTACTTATTAAACGTAAAAACAAAAATATAATAATCAATTTAGCACATTGTTATAATTAATATATGACTGCACAGCCACGGCATGGGACATGTATCTATCTTATTGTCATGATTAAAAAAAAAAATAGGACTATTTTTACAAGGATAATTGAAGTGCTTAAATGAAGCGACTTTTAAAGCTATAAATTTTGATATGTGAAAGAATTTTAGCCTTACTACAAGGTTGCAGATATTAATTAATTTTTGTACAGAAGTACATTTTCGTAATTAATTTTTTGATCAACCTTAAAATGAAAACAAATTTTGTGTTATTTTTCAAGAGGATCAGACGGCAGATCAGGTATTGCAAGAGTACAAGAGCATGATTGATATTTTTGGAAACAGTGAACAAACGTGCAGTAAACACTGTAATGAACATGAATTAGAATAATAATTTAAATTAGGGATGGGCCGATATGAAATTTTGGCCGATACCGATAACCGATATTCTACCAATCCGATATACAATTAGAAATTGTCCTTGAAGAACCTGAAATGTTCATTGATCTCCTTAATAAATGTGTGTTTCGTGGTGACTGCAGTGCAAAAGAAGTTGAATATTTAGACATTTACTTTTTTAGAAAGAAGGGCATGGAGATTATCCATAACAATTACAACAAAATGGCAGAATTTTGCACTAAATTATCAGATATTTATCAATATATCGGATCGGTAAAATAATCGGTAAATTTGCCGATATGTCTATATCGGCCGATACCAATAGAGTACCGATTAATCAGTCCCATCCCTAATTTAAATGCTTAAAATAAATGATCTTCATGGTACACATTATAAACGGTAAAAAAAAATTATACTACTACATAAAGTGTTCTCCTGTGCTTTGCACCACGCCATGTACACCCCATAGGGGGTATGGGGTTAGGGTCTCATACTTTCTTGATCTCGGCCGAGCTGGGGGTGATGCGATCAGCACCATCCCCTTGGCTGCCTTTACCCCCCAGAGTTTCCTCTAGGTACCCACTTTATACGACGCTGGGTGGGTGCCCGAGCAGCTTGAACATGTTGAAAAAGTCCCGGTTCTCCCCCACCGGGGATCGAACCCAGGTTTCTCGCATGGTAGTCACACACCCTAACGAACGAGCTACCATGGCTCGCATGCAAACACAAATTGACAAGTACTTGTTTTGGGTATATTAAGAGAAAAATAATTTTCATTACATTTATGAACATCCCTTAAGAGTTACAGTCCAACCTCCATTATGTTTGTCAGGGATTTGAGACTAAATAATTTCCAATGCAGAAAAATGTAAAATCTGGTTCCACTGTACACCTACAATGCCTCCTGTTAAGTGTTACACTATAACCCTTCAGGTTAGTGATGAAAATGTACACAGAATTCATGTGTTTAATTCCCAGTGCCAATAATACCCACTCAATTCACATTGGACAAGAAATCCTCACTTCTGTTTATAAACCACATCAAACACCTGATCGTATTTCGCCCCTTCGTCAGCCGTAAGTAGAGACTTGTTAAATTTATCTGCAGCCTGTGCTATCTCTTCCCGTCCGGTTGCTTCCAGGAAATCTTTCATCCTGTTGTTGTATGGGAAGATCGACGTAGTGGCACCTATTTCTGCTCCCATGTTGCATATGGTAGCCATTCCTGAGGGATAGTAACGATAATACACTGTTAATAAGTGGTGATCTCTTTTACACGGTTCATACACATTTGGACAAAACGCTCATGTTTGAACTCAGGTTGAACCAATGGTGATACCTGTGTATCAGTATTTTGTACACTTATAAATTATCGAGTGTAATTGTGTAGCAAGAGCCACATACTTATGGTGAATAAAAGATCAAGATTTTGGGCATATTTTGAGATAAAAAACAGTACATGAAAATGTATTTCGGTGTTAAAATGGTGAATATAATCCTAAATTTGCTTTTAAAAATACGCTTATTATTACACAAAACAAACTTTTTCCTTCTAACACATTAATGTAGTTGCCAGAGTATCTGCTTTATTCCTGTGTAGTGCAGTCCATTCTTGTTTCTCAAGTATGTAAGCAGAATTAATAAATTTTTCATGATTTGCATAACTCATAGGATAATTGAGTCTTCAGAAAAGAGTCGTGTCAGTCAATAAACTCTAAATCTGTACGCAGCTAATTTTGCGACAAAATGTGATAGGAAAATGTACCTCACACCTTTGCAAAACATGAAAAATGAACATCAGAGTGTGCTATTTCATATTCAGTGTTTTGGTCAAAAACTAAATATGCATGCCCCTATATATAGCACATGTTAATGTATATAGGGCAAAAAGCTAGTTAGAAAATCAGTAGAAAGTAAATGATAAACTTAACTGTAAACCAACTGGAAACAACAAACAATTACATAACCAATTTATTATTTATTCCACACTCATAAAAAATTTCAGCCTGTTCTGACAAAATCAAGTACTCCTATCATTCAAAATACACAATTATATGTACTATTCTTTTTTTATATACACGAGGTGTGGCAATAAAGTTTCCGGACTCATGTTGTAACTCCTTTATTGAAAAAAATAAATAGACAATCAAAATGATGTACCCTTCAATGTAGTCCCCTCCTCGATCCCTACTCCGCTCCACGCGGATCTTCCATTTTTAGAAGCAGTGTTGCAGGTCATTTTCTGATATGTTGTTCAAGAGTTGCGTCGCTTTGGATTTCACCGCGTCCACAGACTTGAACCGGGTCCCTTTTAGTCTAGACTTGACTTTTGGAAAGAGAAAAAAGTCGCACGGAGCTAGGTCCAGCGAGTACGGTTCATATTCCAACACTGGAATGTTCTGTTTTACCAAAAAATTCTTCACAGATAGCACGTTGTCCTGATGAAGAATGCATGAGCCATTCTTAAACATGTCGTCCTTCTCACCCGTTCGCAAAGGGTCCCCAAGATTCTTATAATACAATTGATTGACATTCTGACCTTAAGGCACCTAATCAATGACCAATTTTAGTGACCTTCTCGATACTGACTTGAGTTTTCGAAGAGCAAGGGTGGCCTGATCGTGGATCGTCCCTGACACATTCTCTACCCTCTTTAAACTTCTTAAAACTACTCAAAAACTAGTGTGCGAAGTAAACACTGATCCCTAACTAAGTTTCCATGGTGGATTTCCCAAGTTTTGTGACATTAACACGTTGTTCCACTTTCGAACTTAACATAATTCCAACAGAGCTCAGATGCACAGTCCGCTTCTAACAAATGCTACAGGCAACCTGCTCCACGCATGTGCGTAAAAGTTTGTGCGCAGGCAGAGGAGAGTCCACAGGTCAGTATCCTACCCAGCTCTTTGTTATCGACGTAACCTGAAATATATAAGAAAATCAATCCGGAAACTTTATTGCCACAGTTCGTATTTAGGCATGTTCACATACAATGCAGATCCAGTTCCAAATTGTATTCAGCTTGTCTGACTGAAGAAGCTGCCTGGTGGATTTAAACCCTTAAAAATGGACTGTAGCGCCACAGTGTAATTGTCGTTATCAACGCATCAGCGTAAACAACTACATTCCCTACCTGTACATGAGATGGAGTCTACACCAGGTCCATAGTATTCAATGATGGCTCCAGTTCCACCTTTCACGGTAAGGATGCCGGCAACTTTCAGAATCACATCTTTTGGAGACGTCCAGCCACTTAGTTCACCTGTCAGCTTCACTCCTATCACCTAGTGGGCAAAAGAAAAAACATAACAGTATGTTTGTCAAGGGCAATACATGAGAGAGAGGCCTACCCGATGGTGCAGTGGTAGCATTGTTGCCTTGTAATCAAGGGGTTCTGGGTTCAATAGCCGGTGGAGACACATAGTGGTTTGGAACCCCTTACAACTGTAGGTCCAGTCCCGATTAGCCTTACTGTGCATAAAGTGAACTGAAAACACCAACTCAAAGAAACAATACATCAGAGACTATAAAAAGATTAAATTGTTGTTTTAAGTCCACTTTATGCACAGTAAGGCTAATTGGGACTGGACCTACAGTTTGAAGTGGGATCCGAACCAGTATGTGCCTCCACTGGGTATCAAACCCGGAACCCCTTGATAACAAGTCAGCAACATGACCACTGCAGCATCGGGGAGGAACATAAAGATTAAAGAAAAATATTAAAACTCTATACATGAAAGTATAGAATTTCAATCTCTCTTCATAGCTATTTTTACATTATATCTTCCACTCGGTAATTTTACATCAGAAAACCCAACATTTCAATTGGGGGGTGAGGAAATTCCACTTTTTGTAATGAATAAGTCAAGTATTCCAATCCATGTGTTACATCCAGGCATCTAGGGACATAAATGTTGCAACCTTTGAATTACTTGGGAGTGGGATATGATTGACCTGGTTACTTTACTTCACATTTCTGCCACTTCTTGGCTAATGGTGGTGATGAGATAAAATTGACGAAAGGACAATTACAAGCATACACAGATAGGACGTAACACAAACCCCCACAGAGGGATATAATGGGTATAAGCCAAGACATCAGAGCCTCATTAGTCTGCAACAAAGCATTCCACAGTGTACTACGTGGAAATGAAGTTCGAAGTTCGCACTTGATGGCTTCTGAAAAGGTCACTCCTTACACACCAAGAGTGGGATATGCTCTATAGTAAACAAATACCTTACACAAATCTGCAAACAAATAGAAAACAGCCCATAGACGACTTCCATGGGTGCATAAACTGAACTATGCTGATTTCTATGCAGGTGAATGTGAGATGTCAACACTGAAATCAATGTTCAGATGACTGCGAGTCACATTTAGGCTGCTTACATTTGATTTAAGGTTTATTTCACTTTACATTTATGCTACTTTTGGCTAATCGCAAAGATGAGGATGAGTGATGATATGATTAAATTGATGGACACACAAAGAACACGCATGCCCAGGCCAGGAATCGAACCTTGGCATGCTGTGGTAACCACGTTGCCATGGAGGCCGGCATGGTTTAACAAATATGTATAAATAAAAGAAAGCACATGTTTGTTGCATTTGCATGCAAAACACGAGACAATGTCCCACCCCTTGATACATTCAAGGACAATGAATATGGCAAGACAGGGCACATAGGCACGAGCGAAGGGGATACAAGAGCAGAAAACAAATGACTATCCACGTAGTCGTGGCATGATCTCTCTTTTTCTGGGACAACCATACAAATAATACATTTTCCCAGATTACTGAGGGGGCCCCTCCCCCTCCTAATGCCATCTGTGATTAGTAATATACAATATTCTTCAATTCCATGTTCTTTCCTACCCATAGTTGCATTCTGTTAAAATTCTTCAATCTCATTAAAATCAAGAATTACTAGGTGTACAAATTAATTCTCAGTCCCTAAATTAATTCGCCTATTTTACTGCTGCGATTGTTCTAATTGGAAATTTACTTGCCATGTTTGGGTACACCGAAAACGACCTTAAAGAAAGTAAGGTACCCGAGTTGAGTTGGTGTTTTAAGTCCACTTTATGCACAGTAAGGCTAATCGAGACTGGACATACAGTTTAATGGGAGATACGAACCACTATGTGTGGTACAAGACCCCTTGATTACAAGGCGACGATGCTACCATTACGCTATCGGGGAGGCAAAGTGGTTTCCGTAATTCCGGGAGGGCATCAACAGCATCCTGGACAGCCAAAGAAAGTGGTGGATGAAGAACTGGAGTAACTGTTGAACAAAAGTCCAAAAATCAATGGGAACTGATTCGTTTGAGTAACGAAATTGAGTGGGGGGAAAAAAGCATTTACTGGCAGTGGAACAAGGCAGGTAATACTGCTGCATGATAATGCCAGGCTGCACATGGGAAAAAGGGAAGTAAGGAGATGCTCAACCTTCACAAAGAGGTGAAAAATAGCATTGTTAAGTTTATAGACTCTAAACCACTGTCCTATCACCAGGGAATTCATAAGCTGCCTAGAAAGATGAAAAAAACTTTACAAATCAATGGAGACTACTTCGCCGATTAATTTTCACGAATAAATATTTTCTTTCTTTAAAAAAGGTAGGCAATTAATTTTTCTCATCTTTGTTCGGGGGGTCCTTTCCTCTTTCTAAAGGAAAATAGATAAAAGAAAAGGGAAAGAGAAGATAGAACATTCATCTATATAGGAAAAAAAGAAGAAGAAAAAGGAGGGGGAGAGAGAGAGAGAGAGAGAGAGAGAAGAATGAAAGACATAAAAGAGAAAAGTATTATTTGTACACCTAATACTATTTTACTTCCCAAACTTCAATTGTATTGAATATATTTATTGACAAATTGCCACACTGTATCCATCGTCTTCAAAGCACCTACATACCTTTGGACACTTTAGTTCCCATGGGATGTTGGCCATCACATCCACAGCATCAGCTCCTCCTACTCCAATGCACAAGCAGCCAAGTCCTCCACCATTAGGGGTGTGAGAATCAGTCCCGATCATCAACAAACCAGGAAATGCGTAGTTCTCAAGGATGATCTGAAAAAAACTTTATATTAGGAACATGACGAAAATCATAAACATTTGTGATGTTTACTCTAAGTATACATTTCATTTTCCCTCCTAGTTTTTGTTTGCAATGTGGAAAAATGAAACAAACTTTTTAGATTAATTTAACTATCTCCATTTAACTGCCAAACAAATATCTTTAGATATAATGTGACTTGTCAAGTTTTCTCATGATTAGAAAAATGATCCATATAAATAATGAAGCCAACTGAAACTGTAAACTGAAGAAGTAATAGGCCGAAAATATTGATGCCGTATTGACAAAATATATTGGCCTCTTTCGTCAAAGAAATGCTACAGGGTTATAAAACAATGTCCTTACGTGAAGCATTAGTATTCTGGCAGAACTGTTCCAAAGAGACTCCCCAATGGCACAGTGGTAATGTCATCACCTTGTATTCACGGGGTCCTGGGTTCGATACCCGGTTGTACAGTGGTTCGGATCCCATTTACAACTGTAGGTCCAGTCCCAATGATCTTTTCTGTGCACAAAGTGGACAACAATTCAACAACTGTTCCAAATGCTGTCCTTTCATCTCAATGCATATTTTTAGCCCTTTATGCACAGAGATTCCTACCTTGGGGTATTCATGAGCAGACATTAACATTTTTTCATCTCAGTTCTGCAATGGACTCAGGGTTTTCTGAATACATATAATTATTTAAAAACACTTGCAACCAATTGTAGAATTTGAGTTGTGCATGGTGAGAACAGTTTATCAAAATAGCAGTGACTGACTGAGTACAAACATTCAAGGAAGGATGTGAGGAAATAAAAGTTCTACTACATCCGGATCAACAAAACACACCCCGAAATACTTTATCTATGATAATGCCTGTGTTCAGAATGCATCTGGCAACAACGTTCAGCATAATAGCACCGATATGTTAATTTTTGATTTTGTGAACCCTTGAAGAAAGTTATATAGATTCTATGAACAATGAAATGAAGACCATGGCACTCAAAGGTTCAAAAAGGAGGAATGTTTTTTTTTTTGACAATATCCCATGCCTCCTTACACAATGAGAATGCGCTTAGCATCATAAACTTGGAATGTGCTTGCAGTCACATTCAAGGTTAAGACAGTATAGGTTAAAATGCTCCCAACTCCAAAGTATTTTAGAGTAAATTAAATGAATTTATTTGGTATGCACATAAAAAAATAAGGGACAGTCTAATGTATGTATTTAGTAATGACTTAAAATAACATGTGAACTTTCTTGTTACACTCAATAAGAATAGACATTACAATTATGTGTCAAAGCATACTGATGTAATTTCATAGTACATGGTTTCCCTAAAGTCCCTCCCACATTTAAATTCACTATAACTTTGTAATGAAAAGAGACATTTCGGTGAACTAAAGTTTGTACTGCATAGCAGTCTTTAAAGTTTAAAAAAATATACTTTAACACTACAATAACACGAAAATAATGATTACCATGTGTCTGGCAAAACTGCACGTTGAGAGGATCACGTCGATTCAGGAGAAGTCAGTGTGTTTTGTGGTATGCAGAGCTGATATAGTCCATTCTGGTGTGCAAATTCCAAACCTACGAGAGGGATAGCCCAAAATTGAATGTGTGATGCTCTGTGTCAACGGATCACCTAATCAAGCTTTTCTTCTCCGAGGAAGATATCGTGACACTACTGACCTCAACATGTTGAAGACATTCTTCCTTCCCAGCTGTTTGCACTTGTCATCAAGGATGACGTGCACTTCCAGCAAGACAGGACACCTCCCCATTTCGATCTTGCAGTTAGAAACTTTCTGGATCAAGAATTCAGAGGCAGATGGATTGGCCGCAGAGTAACCACATCATAGACCGCAAGCTCACCAGATCGGGTTCCATGTGACTTTTGACTGTGGGGATATGTCAAGATGGAAGTGTATGCGGAAAAGCCAAGAGGTCTGGATGACCTCAAAGCAAAACCTGCAGTCATCACGGAACATTTTAGATGAGCAGCTCCAGAAAGCCATTCTGGGTGTCACGACGAGATGAAAGAATGCATTGATGTGAATTTTGCCCTGTTGGAAGTGGGGCGATGAGGACGACAGATATGCAGTGTTTCCCAGGTAAAAATTTAAAGACAGCTGTGAAGTACAAGCTTTATTTCACTGAAATATCTCTTAACTCTGATAAACTTACTTTTCATTTTTCCACGTAAATTTTTCTCGCAATCAATTTCGCTACCTGTCTGGTGGCTTCATCATGCGTGTACTGTCTTGCTGCGGGCGGCGTGGTTCCTTCTTCTTCCGCTTGTGCTCATGGTGGCACTGGTTGACACAGTCCTTTCACTTTCTGCCGTTCCCGTGTGGGCGTAGTGCTTCCTTCTTTTACCGCACATTGGGGTTTTGGTGCTATAAGCGGCGGTTTCCACTCTCGTCATCTGCTTTCGTGGAGCGGCGCTTGTTCGCTTGCGCAGGCAGACTTTTTTGCGAACGCTTGAGGTCCGTGCTTGGTTTCTTGTCGTGGGGGAGGAGCAGGTTTGGTGGGTGCACATATTCCTGATAGCGGGAAGCCAGGTTTTATTGAGGGCCCCAGGGTTAGTGTTGAGGTTGGCGGACATGGTCACTATTGCATAAGTTTCCTTTGAAAACCTTTCCAATGTGGATTTTGCTTGCATGACTTTTTTGGTAGAGTCTGTGTTATGGTTTTCGTCTATGAGGTGGCAGGAAAGGCCTGTTCTTCTCATCCCAAGTCTGTGGTTAGCATCATGCTCCTTGAGCCTATCATCGAGTCGGTGCTTTGTCATACCTACATACTTGCCTCCACATGTGCAGGTGATCATGTACACGCCACTTCTTGCATTGGGGTCGGTGTAATACCGTTTGAAATGGGTTAGGTGGGAGGCTATGGAAGGAGGGGGTTGGTCTGCTATCTTCAAACTGTGCCTGGTTAGAACTTTTTTAATTTTCTTGGTTAGATCAGGATGTCGAGGGAGGCTGATCCATTTTTCCTTCGTCTTTTCTTTCTGGGGGCGTGGCTGGTTCATTTTTCTTCTTTTGGTAGTGTCCAGGAGATGGAGGAGTTCCTGTTGTCTGTACCCATTGCGGATGCCAAGGGAGATGATATGATCAAATTCAGTTTGCAGGTCTTCTGGTTTCGAGGTAAGGTTGATGGCCCTCTGGAAGAAGTTGATCCAAATGTTTTTGTGTCGTGCAGAGTTAATTACCTATCTCCGCGTAACCGCCAAACAGATATCTTAAGATACAATGTGAAATATCTCTGTTCGTTACAAAGTTACAGCAAATTTAAATGTGGGAAGGACTTCAGGTAAAACCCTGCATTAGTACATCTTTAGAGAGAGCAAAGTAAGTATGTCATATACGTCACACACGAATCTCGCCAGAGAAGTGAAAGCTGAAGAGCATATTGTAATTGAAGACAAGAATATTACATACCTGATGAATAATACCTGACCCTGGTTTCCAAAATCCCACTCCATATTTGGCTCCTGAGGTCATCAGAAAGTTGTAAACCTCCTTATTTAAATCCTGAGCTCTCTGAAGATCCTTGACAGCCCCAACCTGAAAAATTAACATTTGGAAAAAAATGCTCATTCAAAATTGCCACTAGTTTACACAAATTTCTTAGCATTTCATCAAGCAACCCAGTACACAATATACTGTAGTACATAAAGAAAATTACAATGTTAATATAGTTTTAGTGGCAAAAAATATGGTACCCTTGACCAAGGATTGATTTATATTAATTTAAATCACATTAAAAATAAATAAATTTATGGAATAATGTACATAAGGATTTTGTAGATATCAAAATCACTTTTGGTGAAAGTACATTTAATGAAATCATTTAATGGTGTTGATTAGGCTCTAAGAAAGGAAACAAAATATATGTACTGATGGGGTGAAGCTCATACGAAAGGAAATGTAATATGTAAACTATAGACATGCTTAAATGTCTCTTCATTTAAAATTCAATAACTTTATAGGCAAAATAGCAAACATTTTGTGTAGAATAATATACAAAATACTAATCTTGTTAAACTGTAAATAGTGTCATTACCATTAACCTTTACTGGCCCAATGCTACCATATGGTATCATCAAAAGTAAGTTTGTCCTGGCCCAATGATACCATATGGTATCATGGTGCTGATTATGAAATGGATGTGCTTTTTGGACCTTCATACTCTTATGTTTGGGTGGAAACTCTGACACAGGTCTGGAGCAAGCCTGGGAAATTCACATTGATGACCCCCCCTACCCCTCTCCGCAACATATCCATGCCACATTTCCAAACAGAGTTTCACATTTTGGCTCATTATTCAACTTCTATTCACCCAGGAACATGAAACATGTTTCATTCTCTTGAGAAACGTCCATTCTTTGAAAAGAATACTAAGGTTTGCACCTTCTTTCCAAAATAACAGGGGAAGAGGGGGGCAAACTCCAGATTTTTATGATTTTTTTTCCATTGAAATTCAGGGTGTGTGCCACTCTTTTCTTTTTTCCGGGGGGGGGGGGGGGTGCAATTTTGCATAATTTCCAAAATAATTAGAATCCGTGACAGTGTAGAGCGACATTCTTGCGGACCTTGTTGGCCGATACTGATGCATCAGCATCAGCTAAGCCCTAGTGGTAATGGTATCAATTAAAAAAAGAATGCCAAAAATCACAAAATTTCACTAATGCCTTCTACATCACTTTTTGCTTGCAAAAGAATAGTGCCAATATTAATTATATACTAGTAGAACAAAACTATGCAGTTTTAACTTAACTGCATTGACGGCTGGAAAGAAATCAATATGGTCATGCTCACCAATTAGCAGAATGCAGTCCTCAGAATGCTTGAATTCTGTAATCGCGTTGAGACACACACAAATTATATTATATTTGAATGCCATAACAAACAACTACTTGGACCTCGGGAGAGGAACCGCAGCTGACCGAAATCGCTTGCGCGCATGCCCTTTTCAAACCACTGTGGTGATGTATGCGTCAGTGTAGATGCTGTCAAAATCTCGACCAATCAGAGAAAAGTACTGCCTAAGAAGAATGGCACGACTTCCCACGTAACGCAAAGTGGCAGGAGCTTCTGCAGCAGACGATGTTCCCATTGCAAAGGTACTGCTTTGAACGAGGAGCGTGACTGTGCCGTGCGCCTGAGAAAAACCGAGAATTCGAAGGAAAAATAAAACAAAAAATGATGTCACAGTATGGATTTTATATTTTCATGTTAATAAGAACAAATACGTTTCATTTTGCTGTAAAATAGGTCATGCCGAGCACGACCGTCAGAGCCGCTACTGCTATCTATATGAAATAGCTTGTGGCATATAGAGGACATAAGGGTCACAAAAACTTTCAAAGTTAATCAAGTTGTAGAAACTGAGGGAGACTAGAAATTGGTTTGGAATACCTTTGGTATTTTTAGATCAACTTCTTTGCAAGTTATAATGTCTTCCTCAAAGGATACATTTTTGGAAGCCTAAAAGCAGATACCCTTACCTGAGCTTCAATCAAGTGGTCACAGTGTATAGTTGAAGGCACAGCGACGCGAGGCAGACCCGACGAGATGAACTGCAACATCGCCATCTGAGCTGTGGCATCCTGCATGGCCACACGGTCAGGCCGTAGTCGCAGGTACGTAGTGCCCCTTTCAATATCTTGCGTAGATGGCTCATCTAAGTGGGAGTATAAAACCTTCTCGGACAGGGTAAGGGGTCTGTTCAGTCTAAAACAACAAGAATTGCATTAGACATACATTAGAAATTATGTTTGCTTAAATACTGTTCCCATGTATTTACAGAAGCATATATTAATTAAAAATAGTTTTAGAAATTCACATATAAAGATACCAAGATCGTCAATCTTTTATTTCTACATGTAGCCTACAATTTAGTGAACATTTCTGCAAATTTCATACATTCTAGTTATCAAGATAACTGATGATTGGAGGGAATTGATAAAGGGAAGATCTATATCCTGGTCAGGACTTCCATGATGGAACCTTTATGGCAACATTGTAACAACTATTCAATGCACAAAACCTCACAAATACAAATAGGGAGGGACCTTCATATTCCACTGAATAAGTGTTGATGTTTTATTTATTAAATCAATACAATTCGTTTCTTGTTCGAAATGTAACACTGGTATAAACATGCAGCAAAATTATGTAATTTGAAGGAAAGTTTTAAACATACACCACACATTTTGCAAATTTAGGAAATCAAACTTGCTAAATTAAAAATTCAAATTTTGAGAGAAATAACACTAAAAATAAAAAGTTAGTACTTATGAATCTACATCGGGCTCCCACATGGCCATGTGGCTGATATTTTGCATTGGGGGCAAGCACACTCAAGAGTCAGGTTTGATCCCTACTGGGAGTTCCAGAAATTTCGATGTTGACCCAGCATCCTAAGGACTATCGGGGAGCTACTTGAAAGCACTAACAGCGGCAATGTGGCTTGACCACATCAGGGTTCCCACATGAAAGCTAAAATTATTTTCTGAGATTTCTCCCAGTTTCCCATTTTTCCCAGAGAACATAATGCACAGTACAGTACTATTTTAAATTGATTATTCAATCGCCTCCTCCATTTTCTCTAATAGCTATGCCATCCTGGCCTTTTTTTTATTATTATTATTATTACTACAGATGATGTTTGCCAATGCAAGTATATCAGCGTATCAGAAATTTTACCAATAGTTTTACCAATCTTAATATATTCATAAATAGCCTACAATTTAGTGCAATATTATGCCATTTTGTTATTTGAATAAAAACATATAATTCATATGTCATGGTTTAATAAAATAAATGTTTAAATGCACACTTTGTTATTCAAAGGCAAATTCCAATGGATTCACTTACTTATGTAGGTGAATTAACCATCATGATCTTCAAGAAACATTTGCAATTTCAGTAAAATATTAATTATCAGTATCAGTAAATTTTATATTAGTAGTTTCTCACTATTAGCAAAAATTTAATATCAGTACACTTTTTGATAATAAAAACAAAACTACAGTTACAGGTTTTTGTAGGTGTTAAATATTTTTTCCAAATTGTATTGGGGCATTCCAGCGTTAAGTGTGTGACATTTCACAAACATAATGCAAGGTTCTAGACATGAGACTGGATTAAAATATTTATAATGAATCATAGAATTATAAAACACTTTGTGGTGTCTGCTAACAAATGAAAACAAACCTGGGTATGATGACATAGCGTGAATGCATGAAATGCATTACCAAAAATTTGCCAAGTGTGTGACGCTTTAAAAATGTAGCAACATGCATTTGTCTGTGAAGCATATAGGCTACAGGTAATAGTAATTTTTGTTCATGAAATATGCAAATTATATACATTCACAAAATGTCAACCTTAAGGGGGAGAAGGACAATTTCCTCTAGGTTTTTCTCACTGGGGCAGCTGCCAATCACTGTTGCCAACTTCGCTCTTTTGGAGCCAGATCTGGCTGTTTCATGCACTCATTTAGCTGTGAACTGTAGCACCCACCTTCTGCCACCACTGGCCCTGGCCCATAAAGACCAACTTTTGCCATGAGTGTACATTTTGCACATGACGTGATATTCATATATACCCTGCGTCAACCATCCCCTCTTACCTCCCCAGCAATTTTTATATATTGCGCCATGCATAAGATGAAGATGAAAATATTGTTATCCGGAAATCCTTTATTTTTGATTTCATATCAACATCATTGGAGTATTGAGATTAAAGGCCTGCACAAGACCTGGAGCAGACCCGTTCGCGAGACATCGCTCCTGAAATGCCATGCAACCTGCGCAACACCCTCGCTTGAGCAGCTTGTATGCCCACCTGCACAGATCGTTCCTGGCAGGCATTGTAGACCCGCCGGGTACCCGCAGTCTTACGATACCTAGTAGGTCTCAGTTCGTTCTTTCCATCAACTGCAGACCCCTCCCTCTGCATGACGTAGTTGCTTCGAGTAGAAACTGCACCTGGCCCACACCGTTCTGCAGTGTTGCCAACTGCAATAGATTTTCACTACTTAAAAAAGGGAACTCGAAGCTTCGTAAGCCACATCACCAATGAAATGAGATTTACGAATGTTGCTACCCCCCCCCCCCCCCACACACACATTGAAATAGGTTTTCCGTGGCACAGGATCCATAAGTATATGTCGTAAACAACCAATATACGTATATATAGTGATATAGGACAGGACTGAAACATGTCACGTTCGACGCTGAGGTCGCGAGTCGAACAACACACTGTTCTACTGCGAACACCAGGGCCGTAGCCAGCCAGGGCCATTGCCGTTACCCTCGTTTGGGGGGTAGGGCCAAGTACTTGGATAAACGTGCCAACAAGAACAATCACAATAATAGTAATAAAGTAGCATGAAAGGCATTATAATCCTCATAAATCACGCAAAAAGGGGGTAGAAGTCGGTTCTCACGCGCATTTGTGTTGAAACAGAGGATTAGAAATATTTTTTTTCAACACGTCAATTTCACATTAGCTAATAATGGAAAACAAGCACACAAACTGTTTTTGAAAGAAAGAAAGTGCATGATAAATGCATTCCGAATGTACAGACATATGGCATGTAAAATTTCCATCTACAATATTTTCTTTTCACATGGAGCGACGTATTACATAATCAATTCATCCAACTCGTAACAAACCAACATTAATAGCAAATAATATCACGGGCAGCCATAGCATTCTCTGTTTTAAAACTTTTCTCACTTAGATCGTTCGGCGCTCAGGGCCGACTCCCGCTACCCCTTTGCTACGGCATTGAACTTGATGAGACTGGATAATATTTTATAATATATTTCTACTTTCATAAAATTTGAAATCAAGGGGTTGCAATTACTCCTCCATTCCCCCTCTGCAGGTGCCCTTGGCCGTCTGGAAGGAAAATGCAAGAAAAATATGAAAATTAATTCCATCTTGAGTACCCTTTAGCCCTGCTACTCTTAAATTCTGCTAGTCTGTTTTTTCTTGTACTTTAATGTTTGACCCCCACCCTGACCCTTCCGCTAGACTTAATTTCCGTCCAAGCTTGTGAGCAATGCACCCTACCCCCTCTGGTTGCGCCACTGCGTGCCTGGTTAAGGCACCATGCAATGAAAAGCAATTAGTTTTCAGTGAGGAGATTTTTGTTTGCTCGATCATTCATTTAAATAAATGAAGCTGTAATACTGCGTGCATTTCCTGGCAATAAGATAAAAACTGCTTACGCTGAACTGAAATCGCTAAGTATATAAATTCTCCTTGGAGGAGAGAGCTCCTCCTAGGACCTCGTAGGATTTACAACCTACGTAAGTAGGCAACACTGGCTGAAGCTGTCCACGTGGTGATGAAACACCTGGAGCGACACGCTGCCGGAGGGCTGTTTCCTTCCAGCAGGTTTTGCAGGCGCCCGGGTCTTGTTGAATGCTCAGTTACCTTGTAAGCGCAGAGCACCTGGAAGACGAAGAACCCGGGTAAAGACGCAAGTCGACTCATTGCCGTGGGCAGGCGAGCAGGTATACCTGTCCTCGCGGCAAGCGGGCAGTGGGTAGGTAAAATGCACATTATGCTGGCCTCTGATTGAGATGGGTGATGCCGCCAAATCTAGGTGGTGAAAACTAAGAATAAATTGCCATCACTTTAAAGCTAACGGTAATAGCTGCAGCAAACAACCCCCCTCCCCTCTGACACCTAAAATTACCCTAGGAGGCACTTTATGCAGCCTTCGTTAGTCTAGGTCCTTAAAAGTAATCTTTTAGCTCTATTAACAATGAAATTTAGCTCTTTTATGAACATCAGGTTTGGCAACACTGCCAAGATGGCCGTAGGAGGTAAGGAGAAATGCATTAGGCTTATAGGACCATTATTTTATTCGTTCTCTTGGGAATATCAAACATCCAATGATGTAGAAAAGTACATGGATGGGAAAGGACACATTGAACTATGTCATAGTAGAAGGGAAAGTCGAAACTCCCATTTGATTAGGCGTAACTTGAAGTTTATTTCCCATAAATAATACATGGGATTCTGTAAATACTTATTAATCATATTTTTCAAACATCGTGTCTAGCTTACTAATAAATTTGAAAAACAGTTTCACTTGCAACATTGAGAGAAATTCATACTCCCTCGCATACTAAACCCTTTTTTAAATAGCAGTGCCCAATCCGACAATATTGAAATAAATGCACAACTGGTGTGTAATTGTCCCGCTTCGCCATAAAGCAATGAAAACCACTAATAAATGTTCAGATTAATCAATTTTATTTGAATGGAATAGGACCACTTTTTGTGGAATGCCCCTATTACCAATATATTTACACTTTCAACAGAAGTTCACAAATTGACACAATATACATGAATCTCTAATGCAAATTAAACATAAAAGTCTATAGCTTGTGTAAATCAAGTTAATGAAGTTGTAATTATCAATCACACGTAGGAGCATATTCTAGTCATTGAGATGTGCTTCACTGGGACTCGTTGATCGATAGATTATTTTCCATGAGATGTTAATTAAACTTCATTTTTTTATCAAGCCCCCTGAGGTTTTCAGGTGTGTACGAAATGTATACACAGGGGTGGAAAATAATCAAGTGGTCAAAATTACTGATTTAAGTGACCAGTTTATTTACACTATGTCAATAAATTGCCATCCTATAAGTAAAAGTAGGGTATCATAAATATTAATAATAATATTATTATCTGGCCTCCACCATCCCCATAGCCAGCCTTCCCACACCTATTTATTCAAGATAAAACAATTTTTCATTATTGTGCTAATAACATTCCTTATTTAAACAAAATAATTGAAACAAATTCATCTCCTTAAGCAGTCATCATGTATCCCGGAAAATGGAGCTACAAAATTTTAAAAAAATGCAAATAGTAGTCACATAAACATAGAAATACTGGCTTTACTGACAGTTTTTGAAAAAAACTGAGAAATTACAGACCAAGATGAAAAAAACTGACTTTTACTGATCATTTTCCAGCCATGTGTACATGAAAAGTCACTTGGCAGGCCCTGGGGCCCTCGACAGGCTGTTGCTAGTTTTTATGAACCACCTTGGTTTCCACTAATACCCTCAAACCAATTTCTTCAATTTTCTGCATTTTCAAATGCCATTCAAGAAGTGAAATTAAAAATAACCTTACCTTTTTCGCACGACTTCCAAGTTCTTAAGGAGGCTATCATATGGCAGCTTTGCATTCTTGTCGAATTTGCTCATAGGAACATTCAACTGTGATGCAACTGCAGTGAGGTGGTAGCATCTTAGTTGCTGCAGTTGAAAGGCTAGTGACCAGGGTGCCTGGAAATTCAGACAAAAGCACAATTTAGAGATGATAGGTTACTCCCAGGAGAATGCTGGAATGGCTAATATATGTCACATGTTTTTATAACTTTACGGCCCGATTGTATAAAACAGCTGATCCTCGATTAGCCAGTAAAATTGATCTGCAGTCACGCTGAACTCTGATTTTGTGTTGTATAAAAGTTGAACTGAGATTAAATCCCTGTGATCTGTGATCAAAGTTGTTCTGCGATTTTTCTCCAATCAGCAGACATTGACCATAGTTCAGCTGTTGTAACATGGCTGTACCATGGACTGTACTAATGGATATTTGCTTGTAAAATGTGTTGCAAGTGAACGTATGCGGCAAAACGGGAGAATCAATTCATAAAATCCTGTTTCCATAATAATAAAGAAGAAGCATCCACAACGAGGTGAACAATGATAAATATTTCTTCCATTTTTCTTTGTTATTTACTGTTTGAAATACCATGTATTTTTTTCTTGCAATTTGCCTTAAATGACTGCAAGAGCATATTGTAACATTGTTTAATTGCACGATCAGAGAAAAGTAATTTGAGAACAATCGAGTGTTGATACAAACCGAAAATATGACCCGCTTACGTTTTCTTGTTGATATCATTGGAAAACTTGCATTGGGATGAAGAGGGAGTATAAAAATATTACCATTTCGCTTTACTGCATCCAGCCAAGTGTTATTGCAATTCCATTTTGTCCGCAGAATGCAACAAAGCATATAACTTTGGCTGTAGTGTATATATCTACTGCTATATGAACCGAGCACGTCGCATTTTAGTTGGTTAAGCTTTCTCTCCTCCCGATATATAAATAACACATATTTTATTTCGAATATTATTTGTTTTGGGTATAATTTACATCCGAGAGACAAACGCCGTTGTTGTTTCAATATTTCTTTCCATTCTGGAAAACGCAAACACACTTTACCTTTCACAACGTAGGTTACTCAATTAAGTACAAGAAAAATTTTGTATACTACTTACAGGAACTAATGGTCCACCTGTAACACTTTATCGTGCAATCACAAAATAAATATAATAAACATCTCCTTAACATGAACAATAGCTCTAAATCCGAATATAAGAAAGTTGTTTTAGCATTAAAAAGAAATACAGATTTTTTTAAAAAAAAATTATATTTATGCCAGCACATTTTTCTCCCCTTTGCAACCGAGAGCCGATAGTTGCTTTCGTTGTCAATGACAAATCATCCACATGGAACTCGCACAAGCAATAAATGTCAGTCAAGTATCAATTTACATGATTTTACTAAATTTGCAACATGTTTGAATATTTACTACGTCCAGCACCTCAGATTTATTCTTTATTCAAATATTAAATACATACAATTTCCGAAACAGACTTTAAATTGTTTGCTGTTCAGTGTTGGACAATTGGCAACATAACAGGCACACTAGCGACATGTCTGGATTTGCCACGTTGCCAAACGTATTTCTTTGACCCAAGATCAGGATCTGATCTAAGATCGACAATTAGCTTTATACAACATGATAGAAGCTTGAACTTAGCTCACTCCTGGATCATAGGTCAAATCTGATCTCCAGTTAGTGATGTTTATACAACCGGCCCTACAGGTGTAACACACAAGTCTTGGATTGGTCACTTTTCAGTCTTGAGGGCATACATATGATTTAAGAGCACTAGTGGTGTAGTCGGTAAAACATGATGAACTATTGAGAGCATTTAGGGATGTTACTTGAATGTTAAGAGCCCTAAACCTGACAATGAAAGCATTTAGGGGTGCTATGTTAATTCTGAGCAACTATGTATCTATTACAAGTATCTCTGAAATTGTAAATATTTTCGCCATGCTACGGAAAAGTACCAAATAGCTCAATGCAACGTAAACATGCAGATTCAGAAAACTCCTTTGCACCTCATGCATGACCCCTTCATACTCCATGACCTAGATGGTAGCAGCAGTCCATACCGGTAAATGTTTACTATCCTTCGGACACCTATAACTTCTGAGTGTCGTTAGTTTTTGACATTCGTATTTACCTATCTGCTTCGTGGAACATTCCGTGAATGATTTTTGCACCCAAACTTTTAAATTTGAAGAAATCCGTTTCCATGATACGGAAAACTTACCTGAATTTCACACAAAACACCTTCCCGATGTTAGACAATGCTACAGGAACTTATTTCAGTAAGTAGTTTCTTCTGTAGAACTGAAGAAATGTGTCCGAAGGATAGTAAACTAGTACCACCATTAATACGTTCATATTATATTTATTTGAAAAATCATGCCTTCTTTTTATTTTGTAATCATTCACGTGCTGTTAGGCCACCTACATTCAATCTGTAAATTTGAGACAGATCACTGTTATCAGAGCAAGGGGAAAGTATTCATGAGATAAATGGAAAGCTGTGAATGTGCTTGCCGAGAGTTCACCTGTCTAGCACAAACCATGCAATGCTGTTGCTATGCACCGAATCAGTCCCACATTGTGGGGAAACTAGACTGAAAATAAGCTACATCGGATTGCACAAATGTACAAACAATGCTATAAATACAACAGAAACTTTGCAAAATCAGAAAATTTGAGTAGTTTCCCGGAGATTGAAATTTTAATGTATTAACCCCTGTAATAAATAAATAAAAATTTGAGGACTAAACTTCTAAATAGCAACAGTAAATTGGTAAGTATTGCTGAGCTGATTTTTATTTGATCGTCACTGTCTAGCATATTACTACAATTCTAGTTTCTGACTGATACAAGAACTGTTAAGCTGTCACTAGTGTAGAAGGACAATATTTTAGACAAATTGCAGTTTAAACATGTATGTAAAAAGCTTGTAACATAACATAAAATCAGGAGTGGAGGGAGGGGGAGCCTGTGGAAATGAGAAAGATGAGCATAAATCAAAATTGTACATTCAGTTTGGCAATTTTACTACTTTTATGTATGAATGCAATGCGCAAGGTCAACAACTTAAATGTGGTTTTGTAAACTCATACTTTACTCACTCTGGCATGCAAATAAGCAAATTAAACAATGTATTATAATACAAGTATCTAGTTTCCTTTTAAAATCTTGCAGAAATCTTTCAAGATTTATTTCTATGCATTATTAACATCACAATGCTGCAATTACAAAAAAAGGAAAATTAACATAATTGGAAAATCTGATTTTTATGCAATGGGGGAAAAATATGAATCAAAATTAGTTTTATTTCACGTTTTAACTGGTATAGGAATTAAACTCTGACAGCAACATGATGGGAGATTCATTGGTTGATTTGGTGTTTGAAGCCCACTTTATGCACAGTAAGGCTAATCGGGACTGGACCTACAGTTTAAAGTGAGATCCAAACCACGGTAAATTTCTCGTATCGGACAAACGGCTGAAATTTGCTAGTTCATTTAATTTGAATATTCGTACTTACGTATTCTGCATTGAGAAACATCGCTGAAAGTGGCATTTTACTTATTTCACGGAAATAAGCTCTATTTGCGACATATCGAGTAAGTTTTCTTCGTTTCTTTTTGCCTTCGGTAACACGCAAAATGGCGGTCACAGTTTCACTACCGTACTCGGCATGCAGTGTTTCCATCCCACTGCACCCAAAAATACCTACGTAGCCCCACAAACCATTGACGCATAGCCCCACGAACCATTCATACATAGCCCCACGAACCATTTCCGGTAAGGTTAGGTTAGGTAGGGTCACTATAGGTTACAATAGTGAAAAATTTGTTTCGAAATAAATATGCATAGCCCCACACACCATTCTCGCATAGCCCCACGAACCATTGACGCATAGCCCCACGAACCATTGACACATAGCCCCATGAACCATTGACACGTAGCCCCACAAACCATTTGCGGAAACGTACCTTCTTCAGTTACAAAAACACGTGTTTGGAAACACTGACCGGGATTACGTCATCGGACACAGGCTACATCCACCTGGAAGTAAATGGATGCAAGAGCTTTCGTGCATCGGTCACACATTTATATCGAAAAATAGATGATTTACCGGCAAAATTCAATGAACGATGCGAGAAAACACTTCCCCGAGCTTCCACAAGTCTAAAGAAACTGCATTCGGTAAGTAATTTCTCCTGTAAATTTGAAGAAATCCGTTTGTCCGATACGAGAAATTTACCCCAAACCACTATGTGCCTCCACCGGGTATCGAACCCGGGAACCCTTGATTACACATGATAGGAGAAAGGTCACATTGTAGGTAACTGATATACTCTTATGTGTGCTAGAAAGGTTAAAGCTGGCATTACTTATTACTCCCTCTGTCCCGTAATTATTGTCCGGTACACTTTTTTGTTTGTTGTCACAAAATACTTGTCCGATATTCAAACTGTGACACTTGTGTATACAGAAGAAGAAAATGAAACACGGGAAGGAGTCATACAACGTTATTACTCAAGGATCAGTACAAATTGGCCGATCAAGTATCCAAAAGAACATAAATAAAAAGTTACCATTTTGACATACCGGACTATAATTATGGGACAGAGGTAGTAAAACATTTCAATAAATTATCATGTCCACATAAGGTTACACAAAAAGTTCCATGCATTACGTTGTATTTTTTTTATGTCGTTTCTCAAATGCTTTCGTTTACTCGCGAGGATGAGCATCATCGAGGAATTTTTGAAAATGCCCAAAAGAATCACAGCTAGGTCTTCTCAGATACTGAAACTGGAACCCCCTTGCTTCGCAGTGTGATATGCTAAACAATATATCACCAAGCCGGCTTTTAATAATTGCATTTCCATGCAAATAATTAATTACTGAATCAGCTGCTTATAATGCTCAATCTATGCAGGTCACACTTCTTACGGCTTACAGAGGTGGCCACTCTTTTTCAAAAAGTAATAGAACAATTCTAAAAATAACAAGTGAAAAATTAGATTTATGTAACAGTCTTGCAAACTTTTCAGCTGTTGTACTGCTTACGAACCGGTGAAGTTGGTGCACATTTTTATTGTTTATCATTATCTAACATCCAGCAGCATGTGAAATAATCAATATAAACATTTCAGATAACAATTTAACGTAATAAAAATTACCTGGCCACTTATAGATCTTATAGCATACGCCATCTTCGCATAAGTAGGGACAGAGAACAGATGCAAGGGAACAGATGAGCGCTCTGCGTCGACTGCCTGTGGCCTTCTTTTTCTTCTTCAAATTTTGTACTTGCGTGATTGACTCTTCCATCTCTTTATACACCATGATTTTGAGTTACAATCTAATTTATGAATTCAAAGATTCTAGTATTTTTTTTTAGCCATTAAACGAAACTGTAGCACGGAGTGTATAATAATATTTCGAGTTGTAGTTTCTCAGTACACATACTATACTATGCTCCCTTTAGTCAGTCATTCAGTCTCGTTTGCTGCTTCGTAAAAACAATAAATTTGGAGATTCAATTAACTTTTACCCCTCCCCGTCCAAAAAACACACACCTTAAAGTAAGTTTAATATACAGTGTGTCCACAATGAGACTCCAACATATTGAAAGTCTATAACTTTTTCATTTCAGATTGTACAGCTGTGATTCCGGAAGAAGCAGAAGCAGAAACTCAAAAAGTTTATTTGGTAACGTTTTAGTGCGCGCAATAGCCGTAGTGGCGCTGCAACAATCGATTGTTTGAAAATGGAGGTTCCAAACGAGCGTGCACAGGTTGTGTGGTGGTATGCAGAAACAAAATCAGTTATTCAAGTGCATCGAAACTTTCGTCGTGTGTACAATAAGGTCCTCCGACATTCAAGACTATAAAGAAGTGGTGTGATCAGTTTTTGGCGACCGGCAATGTTTTGAAAGGACACGGTGGTGGTAAACCCAGAATCCAGGAACAGGTTGTAGAAAATGTGTGGAGGTCATTCGAAAGGAGTCCAGAGACGTCAGTAAGACAAGCAGCGAGAGAACTTGGCATGAAACGGTCGACAGTTCACACAGTTCTTCACTGCTTGTCTTTCTGACTTCTGTGGGCTCCTTTCGAATGAACCTGTGCACGCTCGTTTGGAATCTCCATTTTCAAATAATCGATTGTTGCAGCGCCACTACGGCTATTGCGCGCACTAAAACGTTACCAAATAAACTTTTTGAGTTTCTGCTTCTGCTTCTTCCGGAATCACAGCTGTACAATCTGAAATGAAAAAGTTATAGACTTTCAAAATGTTGGAGTCTCATTGTGGACACGCTGTATATTGGGCAACTCCGTTCTTGGTGTACATAGAGAAAAATGAAAAGGAGAAAGTCTTTCGAAAATGCCATGTTGCCACATACTTAGTCCAGAATACCTTTGCAAAGACACCCCAATGTCAACCTCCTCTCTTCCACGTAATGCATATGGTAGTACACCAACGAGGATCTGGCGTCTAGACATACAGTCAGTTAAGTCAGAGAGTATAATCATGGTATAATCTTCTGTGGGGTATTGTCGTCCACATACGTATGTTTTTGTCATTGTGCCTTCATCCATTTATTATATTTTTTTTTAAAATAAAGGAAATCTATGAAATTAAATCGGAATATCTTACGTCATCGCACTGTACTGGGTAATTTAAGAATTGATGACGATAATTACAGGCAAAGTAAAAAAACGAGAAAATGTGACATGCTCAGGTATATAATAATAAATACATAAATTATTTTTTATTCATTGTAATGATGTTAGTACTGCGATAATATAGGACACCTGTATTTCAGACTAAGGGACAGATATCTCAGATTTTTAAACTGCTGAACAATTTTGTTTTATAGGTACTCGTATAGTGTGCATCAGGCCCCGCACCCACCTATAGGCCCGGACGTGAAAGCACAGGATCTTAAAATTTGTGTTTGCTGACATACGCTGTCTGACATCATGCAACGAAGTTTGTGTGTGTGTGATTGAGAAACTCTATGTCGGAGCGTGAATTATGGATCAAGTTATTTTCTCCCATCCTTTAGGCGGAACAGCATACCAACATCCAGGCACTCACAGCAATTAGAGTTCCCGAATTCTTGAATGCGTCAAATCTATTTATATGCTTCCCATATACGAGGGTCATCCAGAAAATAAAGGAACGTTTTGGTGTAAAACACACTCGACAAATAATGTCTGCACAAAATTTATGGCACAGAAACTACATACCTTACTCTACTTTTCAACATAGTCTCCATACCCATTCAAGCAGTTATCATAGCGTTATACCAGTTTGGTGGTACCGTTATTGAACTCGGTTGCCGCAAATGTATTCAACCACGTTGTGACAGCGTCTTTGAGTTTATCAGCCGTGGCAAAGTGCTTTTGGGAAAGAAAGTCTTTCAATTTCGGGAAGACGTTGTAATGAGCACACATCATTCCGTTGTTAATTTTACCCCAAAGCACTCGTTTCATTCTGGATGATAAAAAAAGGTAAAGTGCTCCCCTGTGCTTAGCACCACACCATGAAGGAGTATAGGGGGTGCTGGGGTAACGCCCCACACTTTCTTGATCCGGTCGTGAGTGGGGGTGATGTGATCAGCATCACGTCCCTGACCGCCTTTACCCCCCAGGTTTTCCCCAGGGCGCTGGGGCCGCTTCCAACGTTAGAAAAGTTCCCGGATTTGAACCGGCCGGGGATCGAACCCGGGACCTCTAGCATGGTAGTCAGACGCGTTACCGACTGAGCCACCGCGGCCGCTTTTATATATATATATATATATATATACATATATATATATATATATATATACATATATATATATATATATATATACATATATATATATATATATATATATATATATATATATATATATATATATATATATATATATATATATATATATTCGAGTGATTTATACTCAAATACCTTGACAGCTCCGTTACATCACCTCAACATTTTTGGCCATCCTCCATTTTTTCCAAAAGCTCGTTCTGTTACTCAATTTGGTGTTATTAATTTAAAATCTTTTTTTTTTTTACTTTAATGTTATTTCAAGGCGTAGAAGTTTTCACGTTGAATAACGTGTTGTAAAGTTTGGATAAGGCATACATTTTATAGCACCAAATAAATTTTACTTTAGGTTTACTTATGCGAGAAACGAACAAATATCTTTAATTTCGACATGTGCTTCATATTAATTCGTTCCAACTCCAACTTATTTCTATCACACTAAAAAAAGTATAACATATCTGGATAATTTCTTCATTTGGACAATCGATTTCATAGATGGATATATCAAAATATATACAGACAAAAGAGCGAAACAATATTAGCTATCCATTAATTATTAAACTTTATAACCAGAGCCGACCTCCGCGAGGGAGTGGTTAGCATGACGCGCTACGACGCTAAGAGTCTCGGGTTTGTATCCCGGTCTGGGCATGGCTGTTCTTTGTGAGTGTTCCTTCATCAATTTCATCATATCATCACTCATCCTCATTTTCGCAATTAGCCAAAAGTTACAGAAAAGCGAATAAAATAAACTAAATCAATCAATCAGTCAATTGTCAATTGATAGCCAGAATAAGTAAGACAGAACTAAGTAGGAGAAGGAATGGAAACTACATTGACTAAGATTAGCACTGAAAAATATACTAAACCTTAATCCTGCGTGAAATAAGTAACACAATGCCAGCCATAACTGCTGCAAGGCATTCTTCTTTGAGGAACAATGTGAAACAGAATGCCTCCACAAGAAAGTCATTAAGCCGATAACAAAATGCCCACGATACGCCAGAATGGTGCTGTTTGTGCAACTGCAACCACTTCGGCTCGAAGTGTAATTAGAGTGTGTTCTACATGATGCACAGGTGATAAAACATATCACACTACTTAAGTCATTTTGATTAAGTTATACACTGTATACATATCGAGAGCAGCTTTTGTTCAGTCGGTAGGGCGTCTGACTGCCGCGAGAGATCCGGGTTCGATTCCAGGGGCAGGTGAACCTTCGGAACATGTGTCTGCATAAGTCGGCTCTGTGGTTGACCAAGCCTTCAATAAAATGGGGTTCCTGGAAGAAACCATGGGGGTAAAGGCTGCCGCAGCGTGGTGCAGATAACACCTACACAATGGCTATAAGATGAATGTGTGGAGCGGTGGCGCGGGGGGGGGGGAGTTGCTCCCCCACACATTTTTGTCACTTTTGCCCCCACACTATGCTAAACCTTATGTACCAAGGGAAAGTAAACTACCCTTGCCTCCCAAGTTTTGGCACGTCTTTCCCCCCGTTTTGAAATTCAATCGCCGCCACTGGTGGAGCCCCTACCTCCAGTCCCCACAAGGATTCATTGGTTGATTTGGCTTATTTTACTTCGCTTTTTGCCACTTTTGGCTAATCGCAAAGATTTGCGAGTTTTTAGTTTTGTTTTAAGTCCATCTTTATACACATATAGGTTAATCGGGACTAGACCTACAATTTAAAGTGGGATCCGAGTGCCTCCACCGGGTATTGAATCCGGGACACCTTGTTTACAAGGCGACGACGAATCGCGAAAATGAGAACGTCTGATGATATGTTACAATTACCATGGGAGCCACATATTAAATACATAACTGCCAAGCTCTCCAGGGTTATATATTTGTCAAGGAATCTAAACAGTCATGTACCTGAAGATTACGTAAGATCAACTTACTTCGCTTTCTTTCAAAGCATTATTTCACATGGAATTTTACTTTGGGGGAACTGCAGTTATGTACAAGAAATTTTAATACTGCAGAAAAAACCGTTGAGAATAATTACCAACTCACACAAATTAGTTCATTGTAAGCCACTGTTCATTAAGTTAAATTTTATGACTGTGATAAATCTATATATTTACACTGTGCTGTTGTATGTAAAGAACAATTTGCCACAGCTACAAAGTAGACAAGATGTACATTCCTATACTACAAAGAACAGCAGGCGTATAAATATACCCTATCATAGACTCTCAAAATTCCTGAATAGTTCTGAAGCTCTAGGATTAAGACTATTTAATAAGCTACCTCTTGATGTGACAAATATGCCTATGAATGTATTTAAACATAAACTGTATGCCTGGTTAGTTGCTACACCATTGTACTCAACTCAAGAATTTCTTGAAATTAAAAATATTGTATTTTAGTGCAACTTAAACATAAAACGGGTTATAATTTTATATTATTTTATAATATATTTCACATGTATTTTCTTCTTGACGTTGTCTATTGCTGTACAAGCTTAATGACAATAAAATATTATTATTATTAATTGATCAAGAGACACTCACATGCTGGGTTTCAAACCTGGTACCCCACGGAGGTCGTGCCCCACCAGGAGCCTCCATGTCTTGGAATGTGCAGAAAAAACCATTATGTTTTTTTACAACTCGAAATCTCTTTTCAACAAACGGTATCTGTACATTTTATTTCAAGTGAGGCTAGCACGGCTAGTTTTCCAATAACGAGTAACAAAATAAACATATAAGAAGAGGTAGAACAGATCTATCTCTTCATTACGCTCCCGTGCGTAAAGAGCATTTGGATTACTTAAATTTTTCTTAGAGTCCGATTTATCTTCAGAACATCTATTTGAGCCAGTCTAGCCAGTGAGCCTACGAACTGTCCAGAGCGTAAAGAGGAGAGTTATGGGTAGGTGACGGGCTGCGATGAATGAATTTACATCCCACCAACGTAATTTATTTTGCATACATAACACATAACAAACATTCCGAACAATTATCTTTAGGCCACATGTGAACGATTTTTACTACTTTAACATATCACAATTTTGTACATAATATCAATGAAAGCATAACAAAAATGCGTGCATGATAAACGTAAATATGTTGTAAGCAAGTTTACCTGTGATACGTAATCTAATTCCTTGTTGTTGTTTTTTATATCTTGTGCCACTTTTGTGGTTACATCCGAAATCTGCTTATTTCTTATTTATTTATTTATACCTCAATGTCAACCTAATGTACGTACAGAGGGGTGTAAGGGGTACCTTGCACGTAGGCGCCCAAAAGTCAACCTCACTTCCACGCAGTATACCCTGGACTAAAGACTAACAAGGCTCTGGCGACTATCATTATGGCCAGTATAATTTTGTGTGTGTTGTCCTGTTTTTTGTCCTTGTGTGTGCTGAGTGCCCGTTTACAGCCTCAGCTTTTAACAGAAGTCAGAAGATTTTAATATTTTTAGTTATGCAACGTTAGAGTTGTTCTTTGTAATGGTAAGGGGCTGGCCCCCTTATAATGTGATGGGAGCAAAATAGCCTAAGTGCTGACGCTCCCAAAATTTTAAATTCCAATCCAAAAAAAAAAATGTACAGAAATCATGCACTATAGACAACAAACATTTCCACGCATTAAATCACTACTTTCACAATTTCTATCTACGGTACTATCTCAAATGGTGGTTTACACCTCCCTCTTCCCCTTACGGCTTCATTCCCCTAATCCAGTGGTGTAGCGGAAGCCCCCGTAATGCGGGGGGCCCCGAAGTGTAGGGGCCCCACATTGTTCTACTGAAATTTTATATAATTGCAGAAATTCCACAGCTAGTGTCGCTTCCAAAAAAAAAAAAATCGATTTACGAAACAGAAATCTGGTTCCCAGTAACATCATATGACTTCGTCTGCGATAATAAGCAGTGGCGTTTTATCTCAGTCAGAGGGGCCCGGGTAACTTGTCATATGGGTCCCATCCGAAATGTAGAATTAACGTACTTGCTCGCAAGATGGCCATCGATAGGAAAATATCCCTCATCTCATACCTTTGTAGCTACGCAGTTTATCGTAAACGTAGTGTAGTGTGTCAATTGTCGGCAGTTATGGATCCAGTAGAAAGATTCAGTTGCTCAACCCCTTGCCCAGAAAACAATCTTAGACTCCCTCTATACCAGTGTACTTCAACATTTTCCCTATATAGCGGGACACATTTACATTCTATAAGGAACTAAGGGGCCGCACCATAGATGAGCATTACAAACAACTGCATGGAGTCTGTTGTATTATTCTCTTATGAGAGACTACATCAGCATGGGTAACTTCATTCTTTTATACTTTATTGGTTTTAGCTGTATACCAGCTCTACACCAAGTGTCCTAAACATACGTCATGCATGTAACATGATACTGTTACATCAAATTACAAATTTGAATATATATACAGTTTTCATATACATTATATATCTACATCAATATCATGCAAAATCTAAAATTGATAATAAATACAATTGTTCTATCTGGTGACTATATCAAGTTCACATATTACAATTTTCATATGTCAATATTAATATCATGAAAAAATCTAAAAATGATAAATACAATTGTTACATCTGGTGACGATATTAAAGAGAATAAAGATGTTGGGAGAGGTATTCCTTTTTTTATTAAATTCTTGAATAAGATCTCCCTTTGAGTGGTATAAAGCGGACATTGAAATATAACATGATGAGCATCTTCCTAATCTAGATTGCACTTTCACATAGGTGAATTTACTAAATTAATTTTATATAAATGGTGATTTAAACGTATGTGATCTGATCTCAATCTTAGTATTAAAACTAAAAACTTTCTGGGTATATTAAATGTATAAAACCACGGATCCTTATTGTTTAAATTTAGTATATTTTTATATGAATGTCCCGTATATGTAAATTTTTGTTTAACCCATATATCAATCTTGTGGAATTTTGTTTTTAACTCTTGGTAACATATCTGTATATGATAATAATATATTCAATCTGTGATCCATAATTCTTGCTTCTTTAGCGTTTTTATGTGCCAGTTCATTATAATGGAACCCTGAATGTGCTGGTATATATGCAAAATGAATTGTCCTTCCCTCTGTAGTTAACTTGCCATATAATCTTATTATGTAAAGTACCAATGCTGATGCCTTTGTATAACTTTTTATATGAAGATTGCACACTGTACAAAACACTTTTAGCATCTGTTAATATTAGTATCCTTTTTTCTTTAATATATTAATGTACATCAATGCACGGTACGATATATTCCATATATCCCATTCCATATGCTTCTTCCGAGAAAATAGAACACTCTCCAGGTAGTATAAACTTTTTAATATTTCCATTAGCAGAGTCAATAAAAGCACATTCTACTTCTTCTTTGTTTTTTTATGCATCTGTGTATATGAATCTATAATTCTCCCACTTTTGTAAATATGATTGAATATTTGTATAACTTGTTAATGAAACATTCCTTGCCCGTACTTGATCATATGAAATTTCATAAATTGGATGTTTGCTAAGCATGGTTAACTATTGGAAATAACTTGATGAACTTCTGAATTGATGTTAATCACTGCAACGCAACAAATAAGCATACTCTGATCTAATCTCCAATCTTGGCGGTCTTCGTTACAAATTGCAGTTTCGGCAAGATTTGTTGCCCGTCGTGGAAAGTGAACATATGACATTGCATATGTAGAGTACGGTTTACTTACATGTTAGACTTGGCTAAGTACCTACTAGACCTGATCTACTTCTTTTCTTCTATTTATTTTTTAGAGAGAGAGAGGGGTGGTCATCATTATACTGCTCAATTTTTGTTGCTTAATTTGCTTGTGTTTTTTTTGTAAGCATAATGAAACAGTGTCGTATGATATTTAAGAAAAAAAACACATTTACCATTCATACTCAAGAATTGTCATTTACCCCATTCAATGAGAATACTATAATTGTTTCTTCTTCACCAGCATGTCAATATTCGCCTTGACCTTGATGAAGCTACGAGCAGACAGTTTTGAAGACGTGTGTCTGAAAGTCTTCAACTTTAATTGGACATTCTTTATCTTGGAAAAGAGCTTTACGCAGGCATATACCATTCTATACTCTAAGGTATCAATGCTTCCTGGCTTGAAAAAAGTTTGACAGATTACAACGTATTATTTTCACCAAACACAGGCCCGTAGCTAGGATTTCATTTCGGGGGGGCGCATCCCTTATTTCTCAGGCTTCGCCAGAAATATTTGTAAAGGTGGGCAGGCCACTGACAAAACTTGATTAGTAGAAATAATAATGACAATATTAATTATTACCACGGTTATAATTGTCATTTTACAATAATAACTATTGTAAGTTATTAAAAATAAACCAAATTTAATTACAAATTTACTGTTATTATTATATAAATGTAGAGTGAATATCCAACACTGTTGTCCATTATTTTTCCTACATTTTGTAGGTAGTGTACTGAAATTCAAAGTTATTGTATTTTGTTATTAACTTTTACACATTCCGTTAAAAGAAGGCTTTAAAAGTTAGGAACAAATTTTGCCCATAAAGTTTATATTGTGTGACCTCTCACAAAGAAACTACACATTTTGAGAGCTGTGGATCCATTTATTCTTTGGATTAAATGGTAGAAAATAAAATATAACTTGGTTCCTCTGTTATACACTAAACCTTTTTCGATCTAATGTTTATTCCTGCTAAGGAAGTAATATTAATTACCACTATACACTATTTGAATTAGATATTTGTAGTTGCCTGCCTAAACAACATGCACACATTCATTTTACATATTTCCAGCTGATCGAGCACAGATAAGAAACTCGACGTGTGAACAAGAATAAACTAAACCAATTGTGCATAATGTCAAGGCTCAGCTTTCGAAACCAAAACGCGGTCTTGTATTAGCACGTAATCATTATAATGACGGGTCGAGCATTAATTTGCAATTAGATCCCTACGGAAGGGAGAGGAAGGCTGACGACAGAAACTGCTCCTGGCAGGGGCAAGAGTCGTGATACCCCGCCCTCCATTTCCTGACACGAACTGGTTGGTCATGCTACTCTCGTGTTTGGTTACAGAAATGGATGATGCAAGGGAAGGTGGTTGGGCTACTCGGGGAAGAGAAAACTGGGGCAACAGCGAGATGATCTATTTTTTTCGTTCTGGTTATTTAGTGCTGTGTGCTCAAGGTCTTTCTAAAATAACCTAACAGCAATAGCATATCAAGAAATGGTTACGTAGTTTGAGAAACGAAAATTGGGTAGAAGGTATAGGTTTCTTGATTCATTGCTTTGGTTTATTTTACTTCACATTTCTGCCACTTTTGACTAATCGCGGCGATGAGGATTAGTAATGATATGATGAAATTGATAAAGGGTCGCTCACAAACAACACCAATGCCCAGCATGAGATTCGAACCCTGGCGTCGTAGCGCGCTGTGCTAACCACTCCGTCAGAGGCCAGCTGGTGTCGCCAAAGACTTTGTACTGTAAATAGGATCAGCCATTCGACAAAAAATTGAATAGTAACTCTAGTATTCCTAAACCCAAAGGTGTATTGCCAGAAGCAATATGTGTCTTCCACCCGTCCCTACCTTGGGCAAGTTTAGTTCACTACAGCGCCATGTGTCCTGGGTTCGAATCTCGGCATGAGTGTTCTTAGTGAGTATCCATTCATCAATTTCATTGCATCACCCATCATCGTGATTAGCCAAAAGCGGCAGAAATGCGAAGTAAAATAAACCAAAGCCATCAACCAATCTCGAACGGCCTCACCAATTCCCTTCAGGCCTTTAGTCTAGGCCTTCCCACAGGTCTTCTAGCATTAGGTTTCCCGACTAGAATCTTATGAATATTTTTCTTCTCTCATGCATGCTACATGCCGTACACCACAGTCTTCTTGATTCGATTAGTCTCATTAGGAGATGAAGACAAAGTTACGCAATTCGGTGTTATATTATTAGAATGACAATTAGTATTATTATAAACAAATAATAACAAATTATTACTTCATTACCAATTTATCATTATTATATCTATGGGAATACTTTTCCACTAGATCCATCAAATGGATGATTATTTTGCAACGGTTTTATTTTCTTTTGTACACTCACCAGCAATAAAAATGGGCCGATTTCAATAGCCACTTTTCAATAGGAAGTTTGCGATCGGCAAAGTTAGGCAACACACATAACGCATTACATGGAAGCCAGTATTTCAGGATCTATTTGCCCAATTCATATTGCTGGTGACTGTACATATCATAGAGTTAATATGCTGAAATGTATAGTTAATCTATTTTGTTATTAACTTCTACACACCTCGTTCAGAGAGAAAAAAAACAATAAAGTTTACGTTCTGTGCCAACACCCATCTAAATCTCAGAGCTTCTCCGATGGCTTGTAATCAAGCGGCTCCGGGTTCGATACCCGGTACCGATTAGCCTTTCTGTGCATAAAGTTCACTTAAAAACATCTAAATCTCATATTTGGAATTTTGAAAGCTCACGGAACATGAAGCACTCACCCGTTTCTTCCATATCACATTCAAACGTTCAATCTAACACATTCCTTGCATGGATCATTCTTTTGGAATACTAATGAACTGTAGTGTATATATAAAAAAAATACAAGCTTCTGTCTTCTTCTAATTTGAAAGATCGATCATTTGACTGACTGATTTTAACCCCTTAGCGATACCCATGGAAAAAGTAGAGAGAAAGATTGCAAGTGATAATGGTATATGGTTGTAGAGACAGGGGCACATTGTCGGCAAAAGTGAGGTTGGGTTTGTGTGCTTGCAAGTTGCACGATTGTTGGGAGTCACTCTGTGACGTAGATAATTTATGAACCGAGATAAATAAGTCCTAGGTAAATATGTTCAGGCGAAGAGCTTTCTGTACAATGATTAGGTGATTTCTGCACTGAATGCACATTTACTAAACATTCTCCTCACGTAAAGGTTGTATTCAGGCTTGTAACCAGGATTTAATTGGGGGGGGGGGGGTCATCCTTTATCAGCAGTCACCATATAAATCCGAAAAAAAAAAAGTTCTGAAGATGAATTTCTCAGTATATTACAACTTGTCATGCAAGATGTTTAATTCTGCTAAGGAAAAATTTCTCTACTCAGCAGTGACTTGTATTCTTCTTTGGAAAATGTTGCCCAAAAACACTGAAAAAGGACCTCGATCCATGACGTAAACTGTCATTATCTCATTGGATTGACGCTGCTTCATTTTATCAGCCATTCTTTTGTAATACTGCGTTTGAACGCTGTGTATCACACGTAGACACTCCCAAGTACAACAACCAATTTCGTAATATATTCATCTTTCTATTGAGGTCATTTAATATGAACTTGGCTTCTTTACGTTCTCCTGCCTGATAGTATATGGGGGTTATTCTTGAGTACACAAAAAATAATCGATCCGACAATTCGATTATAGATGGCGGGGAAAGAACTTCCGGTTTCGGCAATTTTACAATGTAAACAAGTGGAATACAGATCGTCACCGAGCACATTTTCTTATAAAAGATCGGATACAAAATGGATCACTTGAAATTTTTGAGTGATATAGAGAAACAAAGGTACCTAGAGAAGATTGGCAATTTCCCGGATCCTTTGGATGAAGATTTACGGAAAAATATTAGTATTTTCCAAGACATGTTGATCTTCTACTGACAGTTTCATGTTAAGACTTCTGCAGGTTGAAATAAAACTTACATAAATTATGAACATTGAAATACTTTAATTTTACAACAGTAAAATGTGTAATTTTCGACATTGTGTAATCAAATAAAACCCCTATAATTTTATGATATGGCATAGAGAGAGCGTCGTCAGAAATTTTTGTAGGGGGTAAAGGCCAGTAATAATAGTAGAATAGTAGAAATAATAATAACAATAATAATAATTATTATTATTACAACTGTTATAAATGTTATACAATAAATAATTACTAAACTCATGAAATAAACAAATATTATTCTAAATTTATTATTATTATTTATTTATTAATGCTATTCGAATGCATATCCAGCACAACAGTTACAATACTGAAATGCACAGCTATTGTATTTTATTATTAACTTTTGCAAGTGTCGTTCAAGAAAAGACTTTAGAAGTTAGTAAAAAGTTTACTAATAAAGTTTACATTGATTACATTAAATTATAAAATTATATATTTTTTGAATTCTAGATGATTATAAACAGTTTCAATTTTTAAATACAGTCAACACATGTGCGTTAGACAATTATGATTTTCGAAAAATATTTTAATTTAAATTACTCCGGTGATGTAGTGTCGACTAGAGAGCCTATTCCTTCGTGTTTGTGTCCAGTCTTTTTGCTATACTTCCTGAATCCACTGATTTTTTCATATCGGATCTGCCTGAAAACTATGTATAGATACCAGAGAAAAAAATATTTGTTCCCAACCTCGTGTTGTAACCAAAAGCCACACAACGATTGTCGCCTTTTCTTAAGACACTGCCTTCACATCATTGAACTCCATGTTATTCTTTTCAAAACCGGAAGTAAAGTTCCCGCCAGCGCCAAGGAAGCACAGAAATGTAAACATCCGGTGAATAGCGCCCATATAAGCTGGGCTCGAAATGAAACGCTTCACTTTAGTTAGCATGATGTAGTCTTTTTCATCTCTGATTACTACAGTGACAAGATTAACAACTAGTGCAACGACGTGCTGTATTAATAAAAATAATACTTAATACTAAAATAGTTACATAAACATCAAATGAGAGCCGCGGTGGTCTATTCGGTCTTCGTGGCGTAGTTGTTAGCACAGCGCGTCTCGGGTTCAAATCCCGGCTTGGGCATGGATCCCAAACTTTGTGTGGGGTGCCTTTATAGTGGAGGCGTCCTTTCAGTCGGCGCGGGGACCGCCTTTATATCAGTGACCCTCTGTTTCCGCGTTTACGTACGAAGGAACTCGCGGTCAAGCCACCAATTAGGCCTACTGCCTTGGTAAGCAGCGGTAACCTTAAAAATCCCTCCTCCCCAAAACAACCAGAAGGGAAACAGGATTTTGACAAAATATCCGCTCTGCGCTGTGATTGGACACCGGTTGGTACGGCGTCTCCAACTGGGGGAGACTTGCTTTCTTCTAATGGGTACAGTAAATGGAATTCTCCTCTATACTTCCCTTAAATCACCCTGTGCTTCCAGTCAATGCAATCTAAACAGTGGCGTCGCGTACGTTTCGCATACGAGTGTTCACAATAATGTTTTTGTACTGAATGCAGATTTACTCCTCTCCCTTGTAACTTCATATTCAATTGAAAAAGTGAGAATAACAATTCAATTTATTGTCAACAATTTACCCCCAAAATCACGATATATTTGAGGTAATGCAAGAAGGACCTAGGGAAATTGACCCTCACCCCCTTAAAATCCGCCAGGTTCAGCGAATTGTCGCTAAAGTTTGCAAATATGTAGCACATACCTTTTCGAGTCCCCCTAGACATGCCTTGTATATGCTGCACTCTGGTGCCGAATGTAAGAAGTATTTCCGCTTGCATCAGTGTTCGCACAGCGAAGTGAACATCTTCTGGGTATAGTGTCCAATAGCCCCTTAGCTGTCAGCTCTATGCAACACGCACAGCAATTGTGTTCAACGCCCTCCGTGGAACACCGTGGGAGTCAGTGTTACCAACTATATTAAAAAGTTATCAGACGTGAAATACAAGTCGTGTCAGAGTATATTTTGTGTATATACTCGTACATCATAGTATTTTTTTCGAATGCCGCGGTGGATCAGTCGGTAACGCGTCTGACTACCATGCTAAAGGTCCCGGGTTCGATCCCCGGCCGGTTCAAATCCGGGAACTTTTCTAACGATGGAAGCGGCCCCGGCGCCCACCCAGCGTCGAATAACATGGGTACCTGGGGGAAACCCTGGGGGGTAAAGGCGGTCAGGGGCGTGATGCTGATCACATCATCCCCAACTCACGACCGGATCAAGAAAGTGTGGGGCGTTACCCCCACACCCCCTATACGCCTTCATGGCGTGGTGCTAAGCACAGGGGAACACTTTTTTAATATGTGTGTGTATGCATTTAATATGTACGTAATTTAAGATACATGAGTGTTCACGTGCTCATGCGAACATTATCAGGCGACGCGCCTGCAGATAAAAGAAAAGAGGAGAACCTCCTAAGACGCCCAAATAATCCGTGCAACAATGTCTTGACTTAAGGCGAAGAGGGACAATTACACACTCGTTGTGCATTTATTTCAATATCGTCGGATTGGCCATTGCTATTTAAAAAAGGGTTTAGTATGCAAGAGAGTATGAATTTCTCTCCATGTTGCAAGTGGAAACTGTTTTTCAAGTTGATTAGTAACCTAGACACGATGTTTGAAAAATATGATTAATAAGTATTTACAGAATCCCATGTATTCCTTATGGGAAATCGGCTTCAACTTCAAATTACGGCTCATCAAATGGGAGTTTCAACTTTTCCTACTACTATGACATAGTTCAACGTGTCCTTTTCCGTCCATGTACTATTCTACGTCATTGGATGTTTGATATGCCCGAGAGAACGAATAAAATAATGGTCCCATAAGCCTAATGCATTTCTCCTTACCTCCTACGGCCATCCTGGCAGTGTTGCCAAACCGGATGTGCATAAAAGAGTTAAATTTCACCATTAATAGAGCTAATTATGACTTTCGAGAAGCTAGATTAACGAAGGCTGCATAAAGTGCCTTCTAGGGTAATTTTAGGTGAGGGGTGGGGGCACTGCTATTACCGTTAGCTTTAAAGTAATGGCAATTTATTCTTAGTTTTAACCACCTAGATTTGGTGGCATCACCCATCTCAATAATCCAATGATGTTCATATGAAATCGAAAATAAAGGATTCCCTGATAATAATAATATTGCCATCTTCACCTTAGCCACAGCGCTATATAGGGAGGAAAGAGGGGGTGGGTGACGCAGCCTATATATGAATATCACGTCACGTGCAAAATGTACACTCATGGCAAAAGTTGGTCTTTATGGGTCGGAGCCAGTGGTGGCATCATGATGGGGCAGAGGGCGGGTGCCACAGTTCACAGCCAAACGAGTGCACGAAAGAGCCAGATCTAGCTTCAAAAGAGCGAAGTTGGCAACAGTGATCGGCAGCTGCCCCAGCGAGAAAAACCTAGGGGAAATTGTCCCTCTCCCCCTTAAGACAAGAAAGGCAAACGGGCAGTTAAAAACCCGAGAACCGATATTCCTCGCACGAAACGTGGCAGCCTGTTAATAACATGTGCCTACGTAACGCATTGTTGAGCGAGTGGTCATAAACGGGTCGTTTGTCACGATGCGAACCCGATTCTTGTTGTCCTTGTTGGGCGCAGGTGGGAGGCACAAACCCCGCTCTCCTAGGAATCATTACACCGGCAAGAAACATTCGCAAACAAACATACTTTCAACAACACCTATTTCAATAGAGTGTTGCTTTTCACCTGGGTAGGCTGAGCCAGTGCTTGAAGTCGAAATTCGTAGCTGGGGGGTGCTTGTATGATTTAAGGTGGAGACAATGAGGCAGGTGGGGGGGGAGGGGAGTGATTACGCATATTATCCCATCTAGGGGGTGCTTTATGCAAATTTTCTTAACTTCTCTCCCTTCTAAATATTGCAAGTGGGACAAAGTATCTATTCTGCCCCATTTCTCCCCTTTTAACAAATTTTAAATTTTAAATATTTTCTGGAATATATAGCAGAAATGTTAGTAAACTTTCCGTCTATATAGTATCTATTCGTTCGTGTTAATAACATCAGAATAACTACACATTGTATTGCATTGCAAGAGTCAGTACCAGTACCAATACCAATTAACATATTTTGATAAATAATTTATAACCCACGGCTCTACAGCCTGTAAGGGTCTTTGCCTATCTCCCGACTGCCAGTCTCCCTCCCACAACCCTAGCTAGAGGTGTGGAGATCTTAAAGCAGTAATGGGGTCAGCACGTCGAACCCTCAGCCGTTATAGGAGATTTTCCAGCTACTCGCCCTTAGCTCCCCATTTTCCTCACGATGATGTATTGCCACCGGTCCTATATGTACACAGGCCGAGACCCAGGCGGACTCGAACCCATGGCGTCCCGCAGTCGGAGTCCAAAGCACAGCACCTTAGACCGCACGGCTACGAAGGACGACACAGAATTTAAATTGAAACAATACTCTTGTACAGTTGCATTCAGCAGGAAATTTTCTTGCAAAGATATTACGCAAATCAATAATTATTAATTGCAATAAAATAAATATATTACTGTGCATAAAGTGGACTTAAAACAGCAACTCAAACCAAACCAAAATAAATATATGAAGGCTTTACTTGTGTTTTATTTAAGTTCCTGGTACATAATCTGTGCTCATATATTTATACTATCACAACAAACAGTGGCGGTGATTGGGTTCCAAAACTGGGGGGGGGGGCAAAGTGCCAAAACGGGGGGGGGGCAAGGACAGTTTACTTTCCCTTGATAGATAAAGTTTAGCATAGTGAAGGGGGCCAAATGACAAAAAGTGGGGGCGCAATTGCCCCTCTCGCCCCCTAATCACCGCCACTGACAACAAATAACAAAATGATGGGAAAAGGTGTCAGCTTTGCTTGAATGATTTTAATTTAAAAATCGTATCGTATGCGCCACGCATATTTACATGTGATAGCATCAATTCCATTTGCACCTCTTTCTCAACAAAATCAACCCCTCCGACAATGACTGGAGTTCTAGCTTCCTTGCCTTAGGCGATTCCACGAACGTACTTTAACCTTAGCATCCAGAGAAGACACTTATGTTAGTTGGAAACAGACAAATTTAGTTCTTCACCCATGTTGCAAAATTTCAAGTTGATTGATTTGGCTTATATTGTTTTTCTTTTCTGCCATTTTTGCCTAATCGAGAAGATGAAGATGAATGATGCCGATGAAATTGATGAAGGGTCACTCACAAAGAACGCCCATGCCAAAACCCGGGACCCATGCACTGTGCAACCACTCTGCCACGAAGGTCGGTAAAATTTGAAGTTAACAATTAATATTGCTGTAAAGTAACTTTTGATAACGTTACTTCTATTGCAAGACAGTAACTCTGTTACGGTTTGAAAGTAGTTGTATTTGTCGACCTCCGTGGCGCAGTGGTTAGCACAGCGCGCTACGACGCCAGGAGTCCCGAGTTCAAATCACGGCCTGGGCAGTGATGGATTAAGATGGGTGCTATTGATGCTGCAGCATTAGGCTCATTCCTGAAATAGGCCCAGATGAAAACAGACGAGAATTTTCCGAAAGCTGAACAGTTTTCTTTTGCTATATTAACCTGAAAATAAATCTTAGAATGGAATTTGGAGCCCCAATTTCGGACGCCTGGACACAGCGTTACTATTATTCTTTGCGCTGTGACGTAACTATAACGTCGTTGTGTTTATTGTTCACCGAAGATGCAGCATCAGGCCAATTTAGTCTTAATCCGGGCCTGGGCATGGATGTTTGTGATTGTCGCTTCATCAATTTCATCATATCACCGTTCATCCTCAATTCGCGATTAGCCAAGTGGCAGAAAAGCAAAGTAAAACAAACTAAATCAACCAATAAATCAATCAAAATTAGCTACTTACAGTTCGAATTCCTCGAAAAGAGCAACTGTTACTTGTAACTAGTTTCTTCCATACACTGATACGTATGCATAAAATAAATTTATGTCAAATCTGGACGCCAACATTTATTTGAAGTCTGCACCATTACCACATGGCACGAAGGGCGAAATGAGACATTCCTAAAACATTTCGTTACACCCACATTAGTGGAGGAAGAAACCTTTACAAAATGCCTCTGGTCGATACATACAAGGTGATGCCTCGTGGCTGTCTATACTAATCAACGTATTCTTAATAGTTATCCACATTTCCCTCTCAGAGTGCCACGTTGGAGATCGCGTGTGAGACTCGTGACGTGACTCCAAGAGAATTGCGTCACTCTCTCATGCAATGTAATCAGATTTCAAGAGGAATTAAACGAGGCTATAAAGAAATCTTACGTTTTGGCGGTTTCTGTCCAATGGTGACTCACAAAATCTCGCCTGTTTTAAGGGAGAAAGCCCCGTGATTGTGATAAGCAGCTCGGATTTAGAAAGTAAACAGTCCACACCATTAAATGGAACAGCAATAACCTGAGCGGGATTCGAACTCTGGACTTTCGCTGGAGAGATCGAACAGCCTTGTCCTTCCTGATAACTCAGTCACATATCAATATCCCTTGTTCCTTGTTTTGAATAGTCGTATCCAGGAATATCCGGTAGACATCCATTGCATGTTCCTTGGATAAAGTCCGCGCGTTTATTATGTCCCCATCGGCAACCCTTTTATAAAACTTAACACTGACAACAATAGCAAACAATAGCCAAGCCGCTCCCGATAAGCGCGTGCACTCACACGTTGTTGCCACGTTTTCTTTACTTACATTTCTTGTAGTTGCAAGCCGCCTCTCATTATTTTTGCTCCATAACCACGTGCGGGGTTGATTCTTTTTAACTAGTTGTGTTGTGTTATGGTGCTGTTTTGTTGCTTTGTTATAGTGTTGTGCTTTTAGTTTTTTCCTTAGACTTTGCATAATGCAAGTTATCACTCACGGCTGATAGTGAAAATCCTAAGTATGAAGACAAAACTGCAGAATATTATTTCCTTCATGCAGAGCACAGGTGCCCACCCTCCCTCAAAGCCAATGGCGCATTCCCCCCAAAAATCATGTCATGCGTCCCCCCAGATCATGTCATGTGTCCCCCCAAAAAAACATCATTCACGTCCTCAAACCATATCGTAATCCCCACAAAGTATTTAATTACGACAGTGTGAGAAAGTAACTTTTTTCTTAGCTTTACAGAACACTATACTTGATCTGCCCTTATTCCCTAAACAGGGGTGCCCATCACTCAAGACCACCTTTAAAATCGTTCATAAACCCCCGAAAATAGTTTGGATGAATGTGTAATAGATGATGTCTATTTGAATGAAATACCATGTTACATTGTCCATATTTTTTGATTGTTCGATTTTCGAAAAAAAACTTAAAGCTAGCACATTGATTGGTTAAATGTAGTAAATTAAAATATGTAAATATGCATATAAATAGTATTTTTGAGTGGGTTAATAAAACTCAATTTTGAGTATTTAACACGTTTAATTCAGAATACCCCCAGAACACCGGTGTCAATTAAGGCCTAATATGTAAGAGTTGGATATTTCTCCCCCCCCCCCTCCGATAATACCCTTAAACACTTCCTTTTTAATCTTTATCTGTATTTATTTTCTCTTTCCATTTTCTTTAATATTGTTTCTCTTTCTTTTTCATGTTTCCTTACAATTTCCTTGTGCTTTTCCTCTTTATCTCTTCAATTTGGCAACATCGCTTTCCTACTCCAGTTTGGTGCTTCTACTTCAAAAGAAAACCGCCAGCTTGGGTGTTTCTTTTAACAAAGAGTACCGCTCCCTTTGTTAACCGCTGGGGATATAATGAACGCGCGAACTTTATCCATATGTCCGTCCACGAGACATCTATTGGTGCCTCATGGGAATTCTGTGAAATCAGTTTTCGATTGTTTTGGGCACCAGTACGTACGTTGTTTATGTGAAAGAGACATCATCAGACGTTTTCTTTTTTCAGATAAGAAAAGAACATATCTAGGACGTTCAGAAAAAACATTCAAATCAAAAAGTGAAATTTTACAGTAGGCACTTATTTATTTTCTTTTAATGGGAAACATTACAGGCATTATATATGTTTGATCATCACTGTTAAGAATCTTTACACATGCTCAACATAAATTTATACTTATAGTATTTTCTTTAATTGATTCAGTGAAAGCAACATAAAATCACAGTTTGTGGCTTAAGTGCTTTTTGCCGAACACCCCAGATATATAAAGGACAAAGAATGTATATGATATATATATAGTCATGGATGTCTTGGATGAGCTTTTGGTGGCTGGATGAACCGCTGCCACCCGCGTCGCATCGTCGTCGACGCCTGCCGCTGTTTTTATGACGGCGAGTGTTTCCAACTCAGACATCTCGGCAGACACTACGACACCTCCACCGAAGAAGTCCAACTCTATTCGAATCCGAATCATACATGGTAAGGATTAGGATAAATACCTGTCTAGACTTAGAAGAATGATGATGAAGTTAATATCGAAAAGTAAAATAAAACTATCCTTTCTCCAGGCTTGGTACAGGTAATGGACAAAATAATATGAACGCCAACACCTTGGTTTGCAAAGGCCTATATACACGTCGTGGAAAAGGAACAACACTCAGCAGAGATTTCAACCATCTAGTGGCGATGAAAGCAAACATATCAGTCTATCAGAAGCTGGTGTGAGAGTTACATGCGAGCAGTCAGCTATCCGTCAAATGCAGGGATGTCCGACCTTTCAGACTTCAAAAGAGGCATGATCATAGGAGCCCGCCTGGCTGGAGCATCTGTGACAAAAACAGCTACACTTGTTGGTGTAGCACGGAGCACAGTGTCAACTGTTCTGACAGCCTACAGACAACATGGAAAGACAATGTGTGCAAAGGAGAATAGTGGGCGAAAAACAAAGTTATCCAACAGGGATCGACGGGTGTTGAAGCGAATAGTGACTCGAAAGCACAAGACAACACTGTCCCAGATAACCGCAGAGATGAACAATCACCTCCAGGACCCTGTATCAACGAAAACCATTCAAAGGGAGCTGCATTCTGTGAACATTCATGGCCGAGTTGCCATCCCCAAACCGTTGGTGACTCCACGTAATGCAGTGACACGAATAAGGTGGTGCCAAGAGCACAAGAATTGGACACAGCAGCAATGGGAACATGTGATATGGTCAGACGAATCGTCTTTCACATTATTTCAGACCACAGGACGTGTTTATGTGTGGAGAACTCCTGCTGAAGCATTTGATATTGACTGCTTAGTGCCTACCGTGAAACATGGTGGAGGGTCTGTGATGGTTTGGGGGCTGTATCTTGGAATGGTGTTGGCCCACTTGTCGTCCTGCGTGGGAGAATCAACGCAGAGAAGTACTGCACCATCCTGGGTGACCACCTCCATCCCATGGTTCAGACTTTGTTTCCCGATGCATGCCCCATCTTCCAAGATGATAACGCCCCTATTCACACTGCTAGGTGCGTTGATGCATGGTTTGATGAGCACAGTGATGAGGTAGTACATCTCATCTGGTGTCCACAGTCCCCCGATCTTAACATCATTGAGCCTTTGTGGGGTATTTTGGAGGCCAAAGTGCGTAATCGGTTTCCACCTCCAATGACACTTTCGGAACTTGAGACTGTTTTGTGCGAGGAGTGGCTACGTATTCCAGTTCACACTGTACAGGACCTTTATTTGTCTATCCCACGTAGGATACAAGCTGTCATTCAGGAAAGGGGGAGCCCAACCCCCTACTAATACACGTTTTCTGCAATTGCATTGGTGTTCATATTATTTTGTCCATTACCTGTAGGTAGTTCACCAAAATCAGGCAGACTGCTGTCCTTCTCTCTTTCCCAAAGTGCTCTTGCCTGTCTCTTATCAAATCGAAAAGTGAGTCCCCTGCCAGTCTGTCCGCTCCTCTAAACCCCTGTCTCAGGAGACTTCCTATACGCTGATACGCGAGATTTTACCTTCCTATTATTGTAAGCTGCTTACTCCTTGTTTACCTGTTGTAATCTTTGTAGCCTCAGTATATCAGGAAGTGGAAGTCTGCTTAACACTCGACTGTGCATAATTCAAATACATGAGAGGAGTGGACAGTTAGAGTAAACAAGTGAATGAACCTTGGTGAATTGAAGCTTCCAGAGAAAGTTAAAATAAAATAAAGAATAATCCTATGGATTGATACGATATAAGGAAAGGGATATATTTGGTCCAGTACTAGTCCAGACAGTTGGGACAGTTTTAGATATTGTTTTCAGACTTCCAAGAGAAGAGTTTCTTGAGTTTTAAGTTCACTTTATGCACAGATAGGCTAATCGAGACTGGATCTACAGTTTACAGTTCGAGCCAAACCACTATGTGCCTCCACCGAACATCAGATCCAGAATCCATAGGCGACGTTACCACTACGCCATCGGGAAGGCCCAGACTTTCATGAGAAGTTCCCTCTTGATATCCAATGGATATCCAGAAATTCTAAGAAATATGCAAAACTAGATAACTACTAGAAAGACGTGGTGATCCAGTGGGTAGTGCTTCTACTGCCACGCTTAGACGTGGGTTCGATCCCAAGTTGGGCGATTTCAGGTGAGGAATTTTTCAGCAATGTGTCTATTTGGAGCGGTTCTGGATATTAATTCTGTTTTGAATCGAACGACCGCCACGCTCAGCCACCCGAGTGGCCCTAGGCGCACAAGCTCACGTGTGATTAGTTTGCATTGCATGCGGTGACTGATTTTCATTGCTTAATTTGAATTATATTGCTGAGAAAATATCGTTTACGTTTTGTGGGGAGTATTTCAAGCAAAGCAGACATTCTACTTGCTTACGTCATTCTTTTTCCTCTATTGATGCACCTGAAGTGTTTCCTGAAGAGATGTAGAAATTAGGTTTACAGCCATCGTGCTTGTAAAGACCTTGCGGAAGAGAGAATGGGAAGGTATCGTGCGTGGATATAGTTATTCGGATGAGGCTTATGTAAAGCTTAGCTGCGTGTCGGAATGATTTAATATTTGAAACATGTAAATTAAGCTTGTTAGAGCAGCGAAAGGAGTCCGACTGCCACGCGTAGGATCCGAGTACGATTTCCGGAGAGGTTGGTATATTTCCAGCATTTCCCCTGCATAGCTGCTCTGGGGTTCACCAAGCCTCTAATATAGGGTACGTGTGGGTAACCCTAGGGGTATAGTCGGCTGCAACGTGGTGTTGAACACATCACCTCCACAAATGACCTGTATTTTGAATGTGTGCAAGGGTATGTTCCAACAAATTAAGTGTACCTCTATTGAAACCCAACTTTGGTATTTGCACTGTGTGCTTCACTGGCGTACGCAGGGGCTACAGCCACTCCCGAATTTATGTGAAAATTAAAAGTTTCAAATGAAAGCATGAACTCTGGAAAAGCTTAGTGGCGAATGCTCACTAATACCATATTTGTCCTTCAACTACTTTTATGACGAAGGCAATTACGAAATATTTTGTTTTGTATCTCCCCTTCCCCTCCCGATTTCAGTCCCCACCAAAAGAAAAGCACTAGTGTATGCGAATGGTATGCTTGGAAAACATGTACAGTGGGTTCCATGAATGTCATCGTGCAAATTGTCCATGACTATTTTCATTAATTTTTTCTCGCATCCTATGTGTTTGTAAGCGATGGATCTTCACTATGCATGCTGGTGCAGAAGTTGTCAACAGCTTGTTTTGAGTTTTCTTTTAATTCTTGAAGCTCTTATTGGGTCAAATAAAGTCCACGAACATGGTGATGGACAATTTTCACGGTACTACTTATGGATCCCACTGTACAAACCTTTGATAAGTTTTGGTTTCTCTAAATCTCATTTGACGTATGGGGAGAAAGAGGATGTGCGTTTTTTTCTAATCAAACAATCGACCGATTGAAATTAAAATTGTGGGTCCGTCCACACTAAGGCTATTTTGCACCCGTCACATTGCACTCAGTCTAGCCCCTTACCTTAACTACTAGGATGAATCAAATATAAACGGGAATTTATTTTTCATAATTTATTGAAACAAAATACAAATACAAAACAAAGTAATTACTTTTCTACATAGCTCCCTTGAACTGAAATGCACTTTGCCAGCGGATAGGGAGTTTGGCAATCCCTTTGTCCCAGAAAGTTCTCGGACGTGTGTGCAGCCAGTTGCACACGAACTCTTCCACTTCTGCGTCATCCTGAAAACGCTTACCTCCGAGTGCTTCTTTCAGGGGCCCAAACAAGTGATAATCACAAGGGGATAAGTCTGAACTGTATGGAGGATGTTCAAGTGGTGTCCAATGAATTTCGTCCAGTTTGTCACGTGTTGTACCAGCTGTGTGAGGTCTGGCGTTGTCATGAAGCAGCAGAACACTTCTGATGGGTGTACCACGTCGTTTGCTCCGATAAGCAGCCTTAACACTTTCCAGGAGTTGACAATAGTAAGCAGCATTTACTGTTCTTATTTCATGAAGATAATCAATAAAAATGACACCTCTGAAATCCAAAAAAAACTGTGGCAAGAATCTTCCCAGCTGATGCGTGGCTTTTGGCCTTGACTGGCCCAGCCTCTTCTTTTTTCCGCCACTCCTCCCAAAAACATGTTGTGCCATTCATACACACGGGTCTTTGAAAGGGTGGACTCACCAAACTGTGCTCGAAGTCTGGTCAAAATTTCACTTGGTTTTACCTCTTCGTTTGTAAGAAATTTGATAATGATGCGTTGCGCAATGGACGGGTGTACCTCCTGCTCACTCATTGTGCTACTGACTGATGTTAAATGTTGACAAGGACTCCAGGGAAGGAACAGACTCCAGGTACACCCACTATCATCACCTCAAGCCCACAGGACTCCACCACACTTTCCCTGCAAGTAAGAAATAAATTCCCGTTTATATTTGATTCACCCACGTACAATCAATACCTACATGTATCTGAGGAATAAAATCTCTTTGCCAAATTAAAAGCTGATGCTGTAAAGAGGCACTCAGCACACATAAGGAGAAAACACAGGACAACACACACACAGCCCTAGGAGGATTATACAGGTCGTAGGTTCAGACGCCAGAGCCTCGTTAGTCTGCAGTTACCGGGAAGTACCATTTGGGTGCCTTCTTAAAAGTTCACCCCTAAGACCCCTCCTATCAAACAAGTCGCATTCTACATCAAAAGAAAGCGTAATGTAAAACCTTTGAAAGAAAAGCAATCCCATACTGAATAACCGAAAATAGCATTTTAAAAATGTCAATATGCTGACCAAGGCAGTAATTTATTTTATTAAAAACATAAACTAAACGTAACGTTTCAACCTTCTAGCAAGGTCTTCATCAGACTCTGTATCAAGTACAAAAGTCTTTTTCATAGTAATGGAAACAAGGCTTAATGGTGTTGTAAAAATGTCTCCTAAAATACTGATACAATTTTACAGTTGTTCGAATACAAAAATTTAACAATCGATGGTTTAGAAAAAATATCTTAAATTAGCTATATTTGCCAACCTCACTAAGAAGCCGCGGTAGCTCAGTCGTTGTCGGCCTCCGAGTGGTTAGCATTGCGCGCTACAAAGTCAGGGGTCCCGGGATCGAATCCCGGCTAGGACTTGGATGTTTGTGTTTGTCGGAAATGAGTAAAAACGAGAATACAGTAAAAATTGAAAGTTTGAGAAATGTGAGAATTAATGGGGACAGTGCCGAATAGGGGTATTCCTTTAAAGAAAAAAGTCGTTAGCGCGTCTGACTACCATGCGAGAGACCCGGATTCGATCCCCGGCGGGGGAGAACCGGGACATTTTCAACCTGTTCAAGCGGCTCCGGCGCCCACCCACCTGGAGGAAACTTTGGGGGGTAAAGGCGGCCAGGGGCGTGGTGCTGCCGTGATCAAGAAAGTGTGGGGCCCTAACCCCACACCCTCTATACGCCTTCATGCAAAACACAGGGGAGCACTTTACTTTTTTTTTTACCAACCTCACTAAAATTACCTCAAAACACCCTAAAAGTTTCACAAAGGCCCGTTTAGGCTCTAAATATACCCTTACACCCCCTTAAATATAAATTTACACTCATGTTAGATTTGAAATTCTGGATAAGCTCTTGAATCAGTTAAGGGAATGAGAAATAAGATATTAACAAGAAAAAAATCAATGCTTTCACAGGGTGACACTATTTTGCAAAAGAAAGGCTTATTTCAGTCTACATGTGTCACGTACCATGGTCACCGCACACCCGAATCGAAGAGATAAGCTTCTCTGGGTGGGGCAATGCTTTTCCTCGCTTTAGGCGAAGAAGAAATATTTGAGGTAGAATTCGCCACCGCTGTGGTTTGTTCTTGCACCTTGCAAGCAAGTGAAGCTTTAAAAAAAAACAGAAAGTGTTCAAAAAACTCGAAAATGCAACCAATTTGTAAAATAGGGGTGGAACAAGAAAATCCACTCTCCCTCTGGACACTTTTCCCTGCCTGTCGACCTCCGTGGCTTAGTGATTAGCGCAGCGTGCTACGACCCTGAGGATCCGGATTCGAATACGGCATGGGCGATCTTTGTGATTGTCCCTTCATCAGTTTCATCATACCATTACTCATCCTCATCTTCGCGATTAGCCACAAGTGGCATAAAGGCGAAATACATTAAGTCAAACTAATGAATTCATCTTCTACTTTTGGCTACTCGCATGGATGTGGATGAGTGATGATATGATGAAAGTGATGGTAGGGGCACTCATAAAGAACAGCCATGCCGAGACCGGGATTCGACCACTAGCATCGTAGCGCGCTGTGCTGAGCAGGGGTGTTGAAGGTACAAGAACCTAAAAATTCTAATGGGTTCTATTGGCTTCCGCTGCAGAACCGGAACCTTAAATTCGGTCCATGTTGCTTATTGTTTCATTGAAAAAAGGTTCCTGGACCGAATTGAAATACCTTACATATAAAAAGAACCCACTCACGCTTTCTCTCCTGGACCGGAATTCGACCGGAATTGAATTTATTTAAAATTCCTGAACCTTTAACAACCCTGGTACCAACTACTCCTCGCAGTTAAATTTTAGACAGCATTTTTCAAAGATGAAATTGCGTCTAATCGTCCCAAAAATAAGCAATAAAAATGAGCGTAACTAAATAGCAAAATTAATGTAAGCGAAAGTAATTTAAAATACTAAAAATAGAACTAATAAGAAGAGAATTTTGGGTACCAGGGCCGATGTAAGGTTCGCAAACTTAGCTGGGGGCAACATCGGTCAATCCTAATCTATCACGTAAACAGCTGTGCATTACACTGAATTTCTACTTTATGCGATACAGGAACGATGAGCAAACGTTCACACAATTTAAAAGTAAATTTCATAGGTTTTCAGGTTACACAAGTTACGTTGCTAGTTTATAATTCTTAAACTATTTTTGTACTTGAAATAATCCGTTACAAACTCGTATTGCATTTTAATCACAAGACATTACTTAAAACCAATCTTCATATCAAACAAAACCGATCGAAATCAACAACTTGAAAACCAGTGGCGTAAATAACTGGGTGGCGAACTAAGAAGATAAATTAAGAAAGACCGATAGTTCGCAAAAGTTTTCCTTTCGGCATTAAAATATATTTTCAACCGAACATATTATATTTTTACGCCCCTACAACTGCAAACACAAAATGTTACAAAAGCATGTTGAACATCGGCGAAGTTGCAGAATTCCTCTTGATAGAAAACAACATTCTGGCTAATAGCATTCCTGCATATATGCTGTATATGGCCCTACCTGAGAGTCAGTTTTCCAAGCTAAAATTGATAAAAAAATTTACTTGAGAAGCACAATGACAAGAGTGAGATTAAGTGGAGCGATAGGGCTCGGAAACTGGACTTGACAAGACTAGCAAAATAATTTGCTTCCATCAAAAGACGCAGAGGACCGCTAATGAGTATTAACAATATCGTAGTTTTTGTAGTAACAGAGTATTTTCATAATTAATTATAATATACGTACAATGTTTATACAGTCTTAAACTTTCTTATCAGTTTTAACATTGATTCAAATTAGATGTATGTATTTTCATATTTGTACATACCTCATATAAATATAGGCGTGAATTAATATTTTAGAAAAGAAATATATATATTATTTAAACGAGTAGGGGCGTACAACTTAAAGTTGCGGGGTCCGCAGAGCGTGTTGCTGCTACTGTTTAAAACATTGACATTATTACAGCGTTTTTGAACTTGGCGAGTTCCTGTTTATTTGCAAACATTTTTACAATAGATTGATTTGGTTTACTTTACTTCGCTTTTCTACCACTTTTGGCTAATCGCGAAGATGAGGATGATTGGTGATATGATCAAATTGATGAAGGAACACACCAACACCAACACCCAGGCCAGGATTCGAACCTGGAACCTCTGGCGTAGTAGCGCGCTGTGCTAACCACATTTGTACAATAGATAGATTGATTGAGTTTGTGTTTTAAGTCCACTTTATGCACAGAAAGGCTGATCGGGACTGGACCTACAGTTTAAAGTGGGATCCGAACAACTATGTGCCTCCACCGGGAATCGAACCCGGGACCTCTGGATTACAAGGCGTAAACGCTAACACTGCGCCAATAGAAAAGCAACAAATATTTGCTATTTGTGTGAGTAGAAGAGTGTCATAAAACGGGTGTGATAAAGACCTGCCAATTACACGTACCCTAAAAGTTGAGACAATTAAGTTCTACGCAGTTTATTGCAAATTTTTGCAGCTTGTGACGAATGCGGCGGCTTCAATTCTTCGGAGATTTAGCGGGTGGGGGAGGGGTTCGAAACTGGAGCACACGAGGCCCTCTCTCTGAACTCCAGTTCTCGGCTGGACATCGTAGCGTGAGCTTAGGACCTCCACTTTCACTGGAACGCAGGCTCCAGCCGCTCTCGCAGGGCCAAATAAGGTAGGTGCATCGCTTCACATGGGTAGCCGTCAGCGGTGGTGTCACGTACAGTCAGCAACAGAAGTGGATTCTGCTGTCGAGTTCAAAGATGGGGCAAATTGTCCATTACTATTTTTATTCAGTCTTCCTTTGCGGGACGGTTTGCACCGGCCAGTGGCGTAGCTAAACAAGGGCTTGCCAGAGGCGGGTCCTTTCCTAAAATAACACTGTTCTACACGAAATTTCTTTCATAAACAAAAGTAGGCTGTGTGGTGCCGAATAATGATTGGCACTTTCATCAAGCAGAAGTGTAAGGAATGACTCTTTCACGTAGTAAGCCTTCACTGCTTTTTTACAGACTAACGAGACCCTGGCGTTTGGACCTATCGCCAGTATAATCCTGTATGGGACTTGTGTTTTGTGTAGTCCATATGTGTTTGTGATTGTCCCTTCATCTTATCACCTTTCATCATCTTCGCAATTAGTCAAAACTGTCAGAAACGCAAAGGAAAATTCATCAATTCAATCAACCAACCATTTTCATGCAGGTAAAGTTGCGAATAATCTAAAGCTAATATTCGGTGTGTTTCCTGCGAGTCTTTCCCGGACAAGAAAAACTTTGAGTTGCTCTTCACTACTTTTGTATAGCAGCTGTTTCATTACGCTTAATATGCCAATGAACTGTTTGTACCAATTAAGAATAGTGTTGCTCTAGATGATGGGTAATTGACAAACTTATTTCGAAACTTGTTCTTGTTCCATGAAAAGCAAGTATGCAAAACATCTTCTTATTAATTAGGCACAATATTGGCACTGAACTCGGTAATCTAGCTTTTTTTTTATAAGTACTATCTGCTGCCATCTCTTGACAGTTTTATAAGCAAACGTTGTTCCACACAAAAGAAGCTTCAAAGAATTACCCTTTGTTTATCTTGGGTTCTTTTTTAACAATCCTATGTTGCAACATGTTATTTCAGTATAATTTCTCCTTTCCCAATAATTGTTGAACCCCATCCGAAAAAAGCTTGCTACGGCCCTGACACTGGTGACGTTATCGAGGCTATTTTCTGCTTTCGTAACGTTCTTGTTTCACTTCTTGAACTTCATATAGCACTAAACAAAGTTATTGAATGTAATAGTGGACAATTTGAATGCATGTTGGCTTGGCTGATATTTGCGTACGGTTAATGCACAATATGTCGTTGTTTGAGTGAGTGGGAGAGCACGTATGATACCGAGAGCGAGACAAGCTTGTAAGAATCGAGACCAGAAACGAGTTCAGATCTTTCGAGACGAGCCCCAACAACGAGACACACCTCTGTGAAATCGAGTTTGTCTCCGAAACTCTCGGTCTATTTCGAGACTTCTGTAAACTGTGATACGTGAAAACCAAAACAATTTTACCATGCGATTTTTTCAGGCATACAGAGCAGATATCTACCTCATTATTAATAAACGAGCCATATTTTATTATCGTAATCATAGGCGATTCTAGGCTTTTTTTTTCCTGAGAGGGGCAAAGAATATGCTGTAAGCATGAAAGATCTAACACTGGAATGCATGCAGATTTTTTTTAAGATATTAAACATCGCTTGTATATTTCTGTTAAACTAATCGGGAATGGAACCACAGTTTAATGTGCCTTCACTTTGTATCGAACCCTTTGAATAAACCGTGATAGGTTTAGTAGATTTTTGTGAAATAGAAGTAGTGCTACGTTTTATCTATTAGCAATGATTACAGAAAGAAAGAGAAAAGCTTGAGAATTAATTTCCTCAAGCGAAACTGTCAAAAACATGGAAATATTTGGTCTAGAATGATCTCGCCTTCAGTCCATCAGTGAACGTTATTGGCTGGTAAGCAACAGGCCTCGGATTCCATTTCCGGTGCTGATTTATTTAAGTGTCTTGCAAATCTAGCCTGGATTAATGTATTTGTGATACTTTATTATATTGTTTCCTTTCCTATAAAGGATTGCTTGAACATTTTTTGTTTGTTATAGCTAATATAATTTCATGGATTCTTTTAATAATACTTAATTATCCATTTTTGGAGTGCCACGTGCCTCCCGGAACCTTCCCTTTAAATTGGCCAATGATAATAATTGTAAAGTTAATCTATTGGTGGTAACTGTGCACAGAGAGAGAGAGAGAGAGAGAGAGAGAGAGAGAGAGAGAGAGAGAGAGAGAGAGGGGGGGGGGAGAAGTAGAGTATTATAGAAAAGGATAGAAGGAAAATGATTAGTATACAAAGCATGATAGAAATTAGTGATAGAGGGGAAAGGGAGAACAAAAGAGAAAGAAAGATAAAGGAGAAACAGACAAATGTAAATAAAATAAATGATAGATAGAAGGAATCAATGAATGTGGGTGAGAGACAAGGATAGAGAGAGAAAGGATTAAGCAAAGAATGACAGGTGGAGCAGAGAATCAAAAGTAGATGAAGAGAACGATGAAAAGGATGACGTAGAATAATAGAAAATTGCAGGATAAAATATAGAGAAGTGATGTAGAAGCATAAGAAGCGAAGAAAGACACACACACACACACACACACACACACTCTCTCTCTCATAGACAAGTAGGCAGACATAGGCATAACTAGCTTTCAATAGTTTTGTTGGCAGAGTTCTAATTTTTAGTTTAGAGATTCCCTCCATACACATTCTTAAATTACACCCAATTTTATGATTTTCAACACCAGTAAAGACCGTTGGCCTCCGTATCAGAGTGCTTAGCACAGGGTTCCCGGTTCGAATCCCGCGTAAGACATGGATGCTTAAGTTTGTTCTGAATGAAAGAATTGAATAATTCATAGAGAATGATGGAAACGATCGCTTAGGAGTTAGAAAAGAGTGGTTAGTTAGCACAGTGCGTTGCGACGGTTCAGGGTTCGAATCCCGGCATGGATGTTGTTGGTGAGTGTCCCTTCATCAATTTCATATCACTCATCCTTATCGTTGCGATTACTCAAAAGTGGCAGAAAAGCGACACTAAATATCAAAATCAACTCAAAACCTGCCCGTTTGTCGTAGTGGTAACGTCGTCGCCTTGTAATCAAGAGGTCGCGTATTCGATACCCGGTGGAGGCACATAGTGGTTAGTAAGCTGTAGGTCCAGTGCATAAAGTAGAATTCAAACCTCACCCAAATAAACAATGATCGAAATCCTTAACGCTAATAGTGGAAATACGATACGTAAAACAATTGAACTTACAATAAACGAATGCCAAGATAACGTGAAGCAAAAACCGAGAATACTGGGTTCGAATCTTAGCTAATGAATACAATCAAATCATCATTCACCACATAGTCGTGCATAACTTACAAACAGCCGAAATACAATCCCATTATAAATTAGAATTGCTAACGACCATAGGTGAACACCTCGCGGGTAGAACGAAAGCCGACACGAAGGAAATCAGGTGTGTGTGCATCGGAGCGTGACGGTGTCGTCCTGCGTTATGAAAGGATTGAAAGAGGTGGCGCTGCGAACACAAAAGGAGGAAAATAAGATATGTGTGGTCAGCCGTTGGCTACCATTAGGTGCATATCTCCCACGAACTGAAAGAGTGTCTTAGGCAGTGGCGTCGCGTGCGGTTCGCATACGAGTGTTCACAATAATATTTTTGTACTGAATGCAGATTTACTCCTCTCCCTTGTTAACTTCATATTCAATTGAAAAAGTGAGAATAACAGTTGAAATTATTTTCAACAATTTCCCCCAAAAATCACGCTATATTTGAAGTAATGCAAGAAGGACCTAGGGGAAATTGTCCCTCTCCCCCTTAAATCCGCCAGGTTTAGCGAATTGTCGCTAAAGTTTGCAACTATGTAGCACAGACCTTTTCGAGTCCCCCTAGACATGCCTTCTATATGCTGCCCTCTGGTGCCGAATGTAAGAAGTATTTCCGCTTGCATCAGTGTTCGCACAGCGAAGTGAACATCTTCGGGGTATAGTGGCCAACAGCCCCTTAGCTGTCAGCTCTATGCAACACGCACAGCAATTGTGTTCAACGCCCTCCGTGGAACACCGTGGGAGTCAGGGTTACCAACTATCTAGAAAAGTTATCAGACGTGAAAGAAGTCGTGTCAGAGTAAATTTTGTGTATATACTCGTACATCAAACATAGTATTATTTTGTATATATACTGCTGGACAAAAAAAACCGGACACTTGCATTTTTTGTGATAACGCATAAATTCTGATTCGAAGGCTAAGTAAATGTTGCAGAAATTATTGGAGATAAGAAAACCTGAATATATTCAACAGAAAGCAAATTAAAATTTATTGTTAATAAGTTAAATTAGAACATAAACGAAAGTTACAGAAAACTAGCAAAAAAAAATCTTAGCAATATTTTTTTTTAATATTGTTAACTGGTACTGGTGGGGTCTAATAGCGGATGTTACCTCCCCTGCCATCAATTACAGCTTGCAACCGCCGTGGCATACTTCGAATATGGTTGGCAATCACTTCTTGGTCCAATTGCTCCCATTCTTCTTGAATAGCACGTCTTATCTCTTCAATTGTTTCTGGAACTATTGCGCGGTTTCTGATATGTCGTTTCAGTTGATCCCAGACGTGCTCTATCGGATTTAGGTCCGGACTTTGTGGTGGCCATTCTAATCGCGTAATCGCAACTTCGTCCAAGTACTCCGTGACAATATTCGCAACGTGAGGACGCACATTGTCATGCATAAAAACAAAGTCCGGGCCTATGAATGGTGCATATGGTACTACATGATCTGCCACACATTCTGTAATATACCTGCAAGCTGCCATTGCCTCATTATCTACAAGAACCAACTCTGTACGTCCTTGTAAAGAGATACCTCCCCAGACCATGACACCACCACCTCCAAAGGGTGTTATTTCAACGAAACAACATTGTGCATAACGCTCATTAGGTCTTCTATACACATGTTCAAGCCCGTCTGATGAACGTAGGTTGAATTCTGACTCATCAGAGAATAAAACCTTTTCCCACTGCTCCACATTCCAACGTAAGTGTTTTGTAGAAAATTCCAGTCTTCGCTTCCGGTGACGTGCTAACAACCTGGGACCTGCAGCCGGCCTCCGAGATGATAAACCACTTTCATTCAGTCTTCTACGAACTGTTCGTGAAGAAACCACAGTTCTATGAACATTTCTCAAATGCTGTGCCACAATATTTGAAGTCGTACGACGGTCTCTTAAGACTATGATACGCATTAAACGATCTTCCCGTGCTGTTGTGCATCGTTTCTGACCAGAACCCGGTCTTCTACCATAGGAACCGGTTGCGTCATACCGTCTGAGACCTTCATGGATAGTACTTCGTGCTATATTTAGCACCCTAGCAATATAGTGTACACTACGACCATCATCGCGAAGAGCTACTGCTTTTACACTACCTTTTCACGTCTCATTTTCAACCTAGTAGCAAACTTACAATACACTTGCAAGAAAAATACCAGCAATGACAATGTCAATAATATATGTTACTATGGTTACTATGAACCAAAATTCATGCCTCTCTAGACATTAAACAAAATAACATCAACAGGAATTGAAAATCAATAAATTAAAACAAAATTGCATGAAATTAATTTTGAGCCTACTAAGTGTTCCAAATAAGTAAATACGAGTAAATAAATAAATAAATAGATAAATAATAAACGGAAAACTGTGGAAAATGTTCAATAATGAATGTTCAATTGTTCAATACTTAACTGAGAGCGTAATTCATAAGTAATTGCAATTCAGATGTCAAATATTAAGGTGTCCGGTTTTTTTGTCCAGCAGTATATATACGCGTGTTTGTGAGCATTTAATATGTAAGTAATTTAAGACATATACATGAGTGTTCATGTGCTCATGTGAACATTATCAGGCGTCGCGCCTGGTCTTAGGGCATAGTATAAAGACACAGAGAGAAGGGGAGTGCGGGAAGAAAGAGTTAAAAGAGGAAGTAGGAAAAACAGGGCCAAGACGATATGGAAGAATTGACGACACAAGATACAAAGAGAAAAATGAAGGCAAAAGTAAGAAAGGTTTAGGTGGAAAAAGATAAACAGGAGAAGAGAAATAAAGAAGGAAGAAGATAGAGAGAAAACTAGGGATAAAGAAGAGAAAGAGGAAAATACGTAGCGAATGAGAGAGAGAGAGAGAGACGAATACAAGCAGCAAGAAACATAGAGATGGGGGAGAGAGTGGTAGACAATGACAGAGAAAGAAAGAGAGGCAAACAAAAAGCTCATAAGAGAAGTAAAAGGAAGGGAGTTAGAAGAAAGAAAGTGAGAAAAATAGGGATAAAGAACGAGAGAGTGAGAGGGGGGAGACATGCACGGAAAGAAAGGGAAACACAGAGAGAAAGTTTCGCAGAAAGGAAGAGAGAAAAAGAGCGATAAAGCTCACACACAGAGAGAAAGGTAAACATGAAAAAGACAAGTGGGTAGCGGAACAGCACGTGCAAATTTAAGTGGGAAGATAACCAGCTCCATTTAGAACATATTACTCATACCAAATCATGTCAAACAATTCTTTTAAGTTCTCACACCGCCTCTGCGTCCACAAGCTACTTTTCCAAACACAGTGCCTCACACACCCACGCTCGATGTCTAACTGCAAGCGGAACACGTGGTTTCCCGAGTTCGAATCATATATAGTGCAGCAACTACACAAGAGGTTCCACTGGAAGCTACATTTGACAATCTGCAATGTTAAGAGATTTATTTATTTATTCTTTGCACTTCTACAGAGGACTGAACCTCCAGTTACAGAAGGCGTACACTGTGTTTGATTAATACAATACAAATTACATGGAAGTATACAAGTGTGGCCGCGGTGGCTCAGTCGGCAACGCGTCTGACTACCATGCTAAAGGTCCCGAGTTCGATCCCCGGCCGGTTCAAATCCGGGAACATTTCTAACGATGGAAGCGGCCCCGGCTTCTACCCAGCGTCGAATGACATGGGTACCTGGGGGAAACCCTGGGGGGTAAAGGCGGTCAGGGGCGTGATGCTGATCACATCACTCACGACCGGATCAAGAAAGTGTGGGACGTTACCCCAACACCCCCTATACGCCTTCATGGCGTGTTGCTATGCACAGGGGAGTACTTTACCTTTTCTTTTTTTATGGAAATATACAAACACACATTCATTCATTCACGTACAATACATATAACATACAACATACATAATACATGAGATATATATACACTTATCTACATACATTTAGGCAAGAGGTTTATACGTAATTCACAAGTATTGCACACCGCAAATGGTAACATTTATATTAAACAATCTATATATATTCTATCAGAGTTTCGTTTTCTATAGCACTGAATCTATTTTTCTTTTACATCTGTCAAATGGAAGTGGTTGTTTCCAACAAGTATATTGTAACTGTGACACATTCTATTTATTGGTGAGTTTCTATATTTCTGAGTTTTTGAAATTTTAGAAGTTAGAATATTTCTATTATATTCTATCCCATAGAATATTTCTTATATTGAATTGTATTTGACCGAGAAAGGAGCTGTTGTCTAAGACACCATTAATTGTTTTATACAAGTACAACTGTTCTAATATTTTCCTCCTATTACTAAGACTCTTATGGGTACACAGTGGGTACCATTTCGTTGTGGTTATGGATAAAATATGTATCTCGTCTGAAGAGAAGGATACTCCAAGACTTCGTTGAAGCAGTTGAGGTACATTAAACCCCAACTCAAATTTTTGGAAATTGATATATTGTTCCCTAAACCCTTATCAGAACTGTACCCTTTGTGCCCCCTCAAATAATTTGACGAACGCAATATGGTGCGTTTCAAAGAACCCCGTTTTCGAAGCAAGAACTGTCTACATTATCTTCGTATCCAAAATAATTCATACAACCGTGAACTGATTGCATTATATTGTGGTACTGGAGCTGCAAGGGGTGACCCTTTCTGAACACAACCAAATACCAACATCTCTTCCGCATTTTGCAGACTAACGAGGCTCTCGCGTCAGACAGTATAGTCATCTTTTGGGGTTTGTGTTGTGTCCTGTGCGCGTGCGTTTGTAATTGTCATTTCGTCAATTTCATCCTATCACTTTCCATCCCCATCTTCGCGATTAGCCAAAAGTGGCAGAAAAACGAATTAAAGTAAACCAAATCAAGGACAAATAAAAGTGAATGCATGCTTCAACTATCTATATATTTGAACTGCATCGTGTATTGTTTTCTCTTTTGGTGCGTGCTTTTATGATGAAGTAAAAACTAGTATGTTGCTTTTCTCCTTTTCAAGGTTAACCCAAATAACAAGAATGTTGTTTAGATGAAACTGAAGATGGAACACTTACAATTCGCAGATTTTTCGAGTAACTGCAACAATTTAAAAAAGTCTTGTAATATTTCACAACCTTCTTTCTTTGCATTATTTCTATCTAGAATTAAGTTCACATTAAATACTTTACCAAATGTCACAACACATTTTAAAGTGTTAAAATGCTAAATGACATTAATTTGAGAGCTATTTAATGTAATTAAAGAAAGGAGTTAGGGTGACTCAGTAACTAGTGCTTGTTATTTTAAACTGGAATTACAGAAGTATCGGCATCGGCCAGGGTATCGCTATCGGCCCAGCTATAATATACGAGGAGCGCTCAAAAAGTAATGCCCCACATTTTTTCTCAGCTAATATTTAATTGGCGTTAATGATATTGCTACAGAATATTGTTGTATGTATTCTCTATACATGTTATTTTTCAACATAATCTCCCTTCACTGCTACGGCGTTACGCCACAGTGGCACAATGGCTTGTATGCCATCCCTGTACCAGCTTGCGGGCTGGTTCTTCAGCCATGTTTTCGCAGCACGAACCACACTCTCATTGCCCTCAAATTTCACACCGCGCAGTGCATCCTTCATTGGCCCGAAGAGATAGAAGTCTGAAGGAGCGAGATCAGGGCTGTAAGGAGGATGGGGGAGTACAGATAACCCCAATGTGGCGATTGACTTGGTGGTTTTCAGGCTCGTGTGTGGTTTTGCATGCAAAAGCAACACCTCCTTCACATTTCTGTCTGGTCTCACTCTCCTGTAGCGTTTCTTCAGTTGCTCCAACGTGTTGATGTACCTGTCAGAATTTACTGTTTCACCTTGGGCCAAAACATCAAGAAGAACGATCCCAAACATGTCCCAGAACATTGTGATCACCACTTTACCGGCAGAGGCTGTTGTTTTGAACTTCTTTCTTGGTGATTGTGTGTGGTGCCACTCCATCGATTGTTTATTTGTCTCTAGTTCGTAATATTGTGCCCACAACCCGTTTGTGAATATTCACCACACTTTCGTTCTCGGCCACCAAGAATTCAATTACCGCTCTCCGTTTGTAACGAGTGTCACACAGACCCGCTCACAGCTACACTGCTACCGCCTATCGGTCGAACGTGAAACTCTGCACACAAACTAAGGAAGCATCACAGTCGGACCGAGGAACAGGACACTTCGATATCTTGAACCAGTATATTACGCTCAACATTTCTGTACATTTTTTTTTTTTAACAAAACATGAAATAAAAGGAAGGAAAAGGACGCGGAAGCATCAAAGAGGGGGTAAAAAGTGAATAAATGTACTAATGTCACAAACAGATGCAACCAAGTGTGTTCATTTTACTTGATTTCATGTCCTAAAATGCATATCTCAAACGATCAGTACGAAAACAGCTATATTTTTGCATCTTAAAATCTGTTCTCTACTGAAGCAGTAATAAAAATACACTACAATATCTTAGGTGCGGTTAAGATTATGCCAATGCATAGCAGACTCATGTAAACTGAAGTATTCATGCAAACGAACAATATTTGATGTTCCATTTTTAAAGAAGGCTTCCAATTTCCAAAACAGACATATGTCAGATAACATTGCCTGAGCAGACGCGAGTTAGAAATCACATGGCTGATAAAACAAAGAGAAAGGGAACATATGGTAAAAAACGCTGCAATTTCAGCCAACCTTTACTTAAGACAAGGCCAGTCAGGATTTAGGCTTAAAGATCACCACGTGTTGCAATGCTTTTTAAGGCGTTCTTTACGATATCTCTTAACTAGAACGAAAGTTCGTATGTTCCCACACCTTCTATAACCACACCTTTTGTTTGCGATGCTCTAATGCAATGCACAATAATTATATGTTTGGAGATAGCATGTTTCTTTTTTCAAGAGAATATACATAATTACTGTACCATTCACTCGTACAACAATTGCTTTTGGCATATTTAAAACTTGAAGGTTCTTTCTTAATTTGATTGTATTACCTTTTGTCACGATAAAGTGCGTACCGAAAGCGGAGTTACAGCTTGCTACAGGTTGCAAATGCATGAGCGAAAAAATATAAAATATTGAGATATTTTGGGAGAGGTTACGCGTGTCCTGCAAATATAAAATTAATAACTAAACATTTTTGAATAGAAAAAGTGTCATTTAAATTTGATTTGGTATGTGACTCAAGCCTACAACTTGCAGATGAACATGTGAAAAACTGTGGAAACTGTAATATTCTTAAAAGTAGTAACACAATGTTCTTGCGTCAAATATTGTGCAGTACGTACAGTGATATCCATGAATATTACCGTGCAAATTGTCCATCACCATGTTCGTGCACTTTATTTGACCCAATAAGAGCTTCAAGAATTAAATGAAAACTCTAAAGAAGCTGTTGACAACTTCTGCACCAGCATATATAAAAATCCATCGCTTAAAACCACATAAGGATGTAAGAGAAAAATTAATGAAAATAGTCGTGGACAATTTGCACGGTAATACTCATGGATCCCACTGTTACATATTAACAAGTAATAACATGCCAACTTTTTCTCCATAGCCTGCCTTTTACCATGCATGTACCTTGAGTGATTGAGAGAAACCAAGAAACAACATATAGCACTCTTGAGCAATATATACCTAACATCTGATAGATTGCTTTTAAAATAATAATTTTGTTAAAAACCCGAACAAAACATTCCGTAACCAGACAAGGGAATGGTTATAATAAAATTTACATAAAACGATTTTTTTATTCCTCTTTAGCATTAAAAATAGTATCATTGTTTATTGTCTCAGCTAAGGCGTGCATAATAAGAGAAAAGTTAAAGAAAATGGTCAAGAGACAATTGGACGAGCAATACTTCTGCATCTCACTGTACACGCAACTGACTAGGGCATTGATTCAATTCTGCAATACTTATTACACACCATACACTTATACAGATATGCTCTGTAGATTAATAGATATATTCCCAGTCTGCGATCAAAGATAGTGTCTTCTCTTTATCAATTAGATTTGAATTATAGATTTGATAAATTTTACGGATGTGTAGATAAAATCACCTTTCCATACCTTGTTTTACGAGTAAGTATGTTTCATTGCCAGAATGTGCTGTAGAAAATCAACTTCCTTTCCAGAGACTAAAATTATCATTAAAAGTTCAGATCCGTGCCCTACTTTATAATGAAAAGGTGCGGTGAAATCAATTTTCCCTCGCTGAAGTCATACTGATGGCAGAAACACAGTTATTTCAAGCCAGTCCAGATAAGCATGTGAAAAGATCATTCATTTCCTTCTGACACATTTCTTATCTTCGACAATAACTATGTGATGTCGTAATGTAATTATACGCTTTGTGAGGTTTCTGTATTAATGTCTGAAGGTCTGTTTATTATCTCATTCTCTTCAAGTATCGTTGGGTGGAAAAATTCGTGACTGAAGGATTGCGAGCGTTAGGCGTTTCGCTCCAAAATGTTGGCGGCGCCACCAGTCTCGCGCTCGCTTGAGAAGTGAATCTGTGGCATATCCTGGTAGTTGTCAATGCACTTAAGACGTATTGAGATTACGAGCTGTCATGAATTCTTATTAATCAGTGGTTTAGCATAGCCACACCCTGAAAATCAACACGAAATACACTATGGAGGTATTATTTAAGAGAATATCACGTATTTCTGGTATTAGGTTAAATGATGGTACTGACTGCAAGGATTACTTATTATAGCCTAATTATTCTCTTTGCAGTTCTGGGAAAACTATTTAAGAAATGACGTAACAGCAAAAGTACCACCCTAATCTTGGACAACTTGCAATTCCAGTTCACAGTATGCGTGGGTTCGTCAAGTACAATGGGATCCATGAGTATTACCGTGCAAATTGTCCATTACTATTTTTCATAAATATTTCTCTTACATCCTAAAATGCGTTTTTAAGCAATGGATTTTTATGTATGCTGGTGAAGAAGTTGTCAACAGCATGTTTTGAGTTTTCTTGAAGCTCTTACTGGGTCAAATAAAGTGCACGAACATGGTGATGGACAATTTGCACGGTAATACTTATGGATCCCACTGTACAAAATATTTGTTCTTCCAGTGTACTGCTTCAGCAAAGGCTGAACGAAGTAAATTTACGGGACAGATGTTCGTCCTTGTCAACCACTGGTATTTCTGAAATTATTCTAGAGCTGAAACATTAAAATTGGGTGGACTAACCAAACAATAAGTCGATCAGCCGTGAATGACAGCAATCCATGAAAAGCAAGTGGGAAACTAGCAAATGCGAAGATTTTATATTTTCTATGCTGGAAATGCTAATTTAGCGACATTAATTGTCTTGTTATGCTAGTCCGTTTGTCTGGGGGTGGGGTCAATCCATTGAAAGTCCACATTTCTAATATTCCGATATTGTCTAAACAATTCGACCTATACGCACGAAATTTGGCGAATTGAAAGAATTGTGAATTATCTACTTGAAGCGAATCGAAATTCACCGGTTCCTCAGAAGTACTAAAGATGCAAGCAAAAATTCGGTAAACATACTAACCTAGCCTGATGCAAGGGATCTCAATTTTATTTCCTGTCTGTAGCAGTCAAACAATGTGACCGTGCATTTTACGTTGTAGATTTTATGAAAGATTCATAGTTGATTATATTTCGAATTAGTGCTCAACGTACAAAATATCAACAATGTGGTATCTATTAATATCACATTTCAAATTCGCCAGATTAAGCGAATTTTGGCTAGAGTTGACAACTATGATCGTTCCACACAGAACTGACACAAATTATATTTCTGGGACTCGAACCCAGAATCTTTGAAAGCGAGATCGTGAAATTCAACACTCAGCAAACACGGTTATCGAGTGACAGTGAGGGGGGGGGGGCAGCAGGAGTATTTTGGGGGGGAGTATTCACCTAAATACTATACAAAAAATCACATTGGGACTACAAGAGCATTTATTTATCTAGTTTTGTCTTATTTGTTCGGGAGGACGGACTGGCCTTCCCCCCTTCCTATGGCGTTGTAACTGCATCGGAAGATAACCTAACTGGCAACCAAATCGGAATGTGATATATCAAACAATACAACGTACACTTTCGCTTTGTGATCACAGGTGGCACTGCAAAAAGAAAATATATTTTTGAGAAAAAATGTTAAATTATAAAAAAATAATTGCATAATTTATACGCAATTATAATAACTTTAATGAATTTTCAAAGAATTAATAAGAAACATGAAATTAGATCAATATAGCAATCGAAATCATATTGATGATTTAAAAGTATTATGGTACATATGAAAAGACGTGGAATTTGTAACTGGTCTGAAATCTAATTTTCAATGAAATTAGATTTCAGAAAAGTAATTTCTAAAGGAAAGTTCATCGAACTATCCAGCCTAACTATTGCCTATTTTTGGGGGAGCAGAAAAGTTTTATAGTATCCTTGCCTTGACTCATCTCACCCAACAGGTCGTTAGGTGCCAGGGCTTGCCCCGGAGTTGATAGCTTCCTGGAGATGAGGCCTCAAAAGGTTTATAGTATAATTTTCAAAGAAAATTCTTTATGTACAATTACTCAATGAAAGGTTAAAGTTTGGAAAGATATAGTATTATTTACAGGGATCGAAGTGGACCGGAGCAAATCGGAACGACGTTCCGGTTCCGTCTCGTCACAAATGGCAATAGACCGTTTCGGTTCGTTATTATTATTAATTTTTGTATACTTTTATTTTCAGTGTGAACTAAGTTCTCAGTACTATTTTATAGTACATACGTTGTATTTATTATACGTACGTATTACAGCAGCATTCATACAAGCTTCCCCTCTACGCGGATAAGTGTTGTTGGCTGAGGGGGGGTCTCATAACAAGAGTATGTTGGTGTCTGTGTTGCCTATCTTTTAGGACCTTGTAGTTCTCGAAGTAAGTCTTGAAGCTTTCCTGGCGACGAATGATGAGAAGATTTTCTCGATCTGTCGTTCATGTGAGATCTGGCAACATTTCTAAGCTTTCGAGAGATAATGCCGTTTTTATAATCTAACCAGATTTCACCTGGTCGCTAGCATGAGAGAATCTTTTCATCATGTATCGTTGCACAAATTTGGGTTCTCTTTTTATTGTAAATCTCTTTTTCCTTCACACTTTCGTATTTTATTTGTTCCCTGATTAATGTAATGAATTAGTTCGTTCGGCATGCTTGTTATTTTCTGATACTATGCTCAGCAGACCTATTGTTGACATGCTGAAGTACAACGCAAAATGACAATATGGAAATATCTTTAGTTGGGCAAACTCATTTTTTAATAAGTATTAATAGGACAAAGTATTAAGATATACACGTTTACTTCAAAAACTTTTCGCAAGTTACCCGAGCCGACTATCATTCACGATTTCGGTGTTCAAAAATTTTAATAAGGGAATGAAAATTCCAGAAGACTCGTTTCCAATGTACTTGATATTATTTGATGTTTATGTAAATATTTTAAATTGTTACGTCAATTGCAAAACAATGTGTACAAAATCAACAGTGCCATCTCTTGGCGTTGAGTATTACTAATAGTGTTGCCCACGAGACGAGACTTTGGCTTGTCTCGTCTCGTGGAAATACTGTGAAATGCTGTCTCGTCTCGAAAATATTCGTTTGTCAAAGGGACACATGTTCAATCTCGTCTCGTCTCGAATTTTTAAAAGCCTGTCCCGTCTCGTCCCGTAGGCAACACTAATTACTAAAAACAACACAACATCGTCGAGCGTACAGTAGAGACAGATACCTGCACGCGAAAGGATCGCTGTACACAACGCCATGTTTTTTTAAGTATAATTACAGTTCGCTCATGCTTTATATACAATAAAGCCACGTATAATCGGTACGCGAGTGTTTTTATCAATTATCATAATCTCAGCGCTGAAGGATGCACAACAGTCCGGAGCTGCAACAAACATTAACTGTTATTAATTGTGGTACAGAGCGTTATTTCACTAGTCGTTAATCTCGTCGCTGTAGTAATCAGTGACAAAAGAAAGAAAAGGAAAACAATACCATGGTAACGAAAGTAAAGAGTTACGTTTCATGAAAATTTCCACTTCCAGCCCTGATAGTCTACGAAATTTCACCCAGGGCTTAAAAGTGAGACGGAACGCACGATAACAAATAATAGCAACAACTAACCAACTTGGAGAATAGGCGAAACCATTCTTCCCAGCAAAATAGAACTGATAATAGTAGTAGTAGTAGTAACGCGGAATAAGCAATTAGGCAAACGTTAGGTTATTGACTTGAGAAACGGGTGTGGAATGAGCGTTGGAATCGAGAGCGAGCGAGGACATTGGCGAATATACGAGACAGAGTAAAGATCGCGGATGGTGAGAGGGAATGGAAGTGGGGGACGATTATTGGACAATGGTGCGTGAACAGAGTGAATTCTGACAGGGAAGTCAGACATGTGACAATTGAGAGGACAAGTGTGGAAATAACCTTCATCTAATTGTGAGGCATGTAATATCCTCTTCTAGACAAATCCATATCGGTTCAGTCATGGAGAGTGTAAAACTCAATTATTGTACATGTAGGTTCTCTTGCCATAACTTTGAATGTAACCTGTCGCATATATCACATTTAGGCCAAGCGAGTGAAAAATGAATGATGAATAACTACACCACCCAATACAATCTAAAGGTCTCTAGTTCGATCCGAACGCAGTATTAGCATTGCGTTACGTGGTGGAGATGCTGGTTATCGATTCCAGTACCTCTCACACGCCAAGCGAGTGCTCTACCATCTGAGCTAGAAGAACAATACCAATAAATACCATTGTTACTTGAATATGCATTTATTATTATTGCTTGTTGTAGCAGTAGTAGTTCTCGAGTCTATTCATTTGTGGTTGTCGGATTCACCCGAGAATACGTACACTCACTGGCAATAACAATGGGACATCTAGATCCTGAAATGTTTGCTTCCCTGCAAGATGTTATGCGTGTTGCCTAACTCTACGGCGTTAAGTGGATTTTAATATCAAATTTTCAATGACAACTTCTACCAACGCCGTAGAGATATGCAACACACATAACGCCTTAAGGGGAACGATAATTTCAGGATTTAGGTGTCCTATTTTTATTGCCGGCGAGTGTACAAGTGACGCAACATTTGTATTAGATTAAGTTCTCCGAATGAACTAGCCACAATGGTGGACCATGAAGAGAGCTTGCAGATCATTCAAGAGCGATTTGTTACGTCATATGGGAGAGCGTGACAATTATTTATGGCTCCATTGTTATCCTGTCAAGCAGAAATGTACCATTATCGTCGACGCACCATCAGCGTGTGGCAAATGACTATATCGACACGCACAAAAAAGTCGTTCCACGGTGGCTAAAGAGCTTGAATGGAATGCTGCCTGGCCAATTGAAGGAAGAAAAGATGAAAGAAAAAAATTAGGTCCTCCCTCGCTCAGGGGCGGGGCAGAGGCCACGGCCGGCCGACCCCTGGTAGAAAGCGTTTCTGTCTGTCTGTCTGTCAAGGCGTGGCTGAACTCTTGGGGTCAAGTCACGAAATAGATGTCTGCGAGAATGTGGACGTTTCGCGATCGCCCGCTACGTTTTCCTCGGTGTTGGCCAATGGAAGGAGTTGCGAATTGTTTCAGCGTTTGTCGCTACTGCATGTTCTGGAATGACCTCTCTTTCTCGCTCCTTCAAGATTGTTTCAAGTCATCGCTTTTTCTCATTTTGTGCTATGGCTACGAAATTTTGCATCTATTGCTGAACATATACCGGGTGTCCCAGACGTCTTTCCCTGATTACAAACATTATTCATATCCGCTATATGCAAGGTAGAGATGTGAAAGTGGTGCCAAAATGTTGGTAAAGTAACCAAGTTTTTTTGTTCCAGGTTAGAGTCACGTGCCTGTAGTGTAGCAGTGTCAGTGCCCAGAAAACCGGAAATGTTCACAAATCAGGAAAAAGCTCGGCATGTCCTCTGATATCACGAGACCCGGTCACCAATAACAGTGCAGAGGAACTTTCAAATGCACAGAATTCTTTCGTCTAGAATATCTGCCATCAATAAGTTGGTATTTAAAAAATGGAATTTATCTTCATTCCCAAATCCTGTCAAGTCCAAGTCAAGAGCATTAATTCCGGATTCCTTGGCACTGACACTGCTACACTACAGCCACATTACTGAAACCTGCAACAAATAAACTTGGTTAGTTTTCCAACATTTTGGCACCACTTTCACATCTCTACATTGCATATAGCGGATATGAATAAAGTTTGTAATCAGGGAAAGACTTCTGGGACACCCGGTATTACTGTGACTGAAATGAAATTATGTGTGTGAAATATGCAATTTTTGGTTGACCGTGAACTTCCCTTGTCCCCCACCCCCAATTCTAGACGCCCATGATCGCAGATCTATGAGCCAAATTGCGAGACAAGGAGAAAAAGGAGGAATACAAAGTATAGGAAAATGCGGTGATAAGAGAGACAGACAAAGAAAGAGATTGATAGATTTGCTTTATTTTACTTCGCTTTTTTGTCCCAATTTTGGCTAATTTGCGCAGATGGGGATGAATGATGACATGAAATTGATGAATGGACACTCACAAACATCCATGCCTAGGCCAGGATTCGAACCCGGAACCCAGCGCGATGTGCTAACCACTCCGCCACGGGGGCCGGCTAAAACTTGAGAGAGAATGAGAGAGAGAGAGAGAGAGAGATGGAACTGAAAGGAAGGCAGATAACGAGGGAAAAACAGATGGAGACGAAGATTGACAGAGAATGAGAGACAGAATGAGAGACAGAGAGAGAGAGAGAGGGGGGGGGGGGTGATTGAGAAAAAGGAGATAAAAAGAGAAGAAATTGTTCTGGTATTGAAATTAGTTCTGTAAGGTGGCTCCCCTACTGCATCAGCAACAGGACCGGATTTATGGAGGGGCTTATAGCAGGCCCGTACCCAGTATGGAGGCCAAGGGGGCCATGACCCACCCTCGAGCCATGAAATATTTTGATGCAAATCTACAAAAATAACATGGATAATTTTTAAGATTTTGCAAGAATTCAGATTTTCTTCTTGTATAAATGAATGGGTTGTCTCTGGAGAGAGGCAGACTCCAGAAGTCTGCAGTCTACTATATTTAGTAATTTTTGTTTTATAACCATTTATGCGAAGCTACTAAATGTTCCAATTTGGCCGGGGCAGTTCACCATATTTACTCCCTGTTTTGACTTTTTTCCAAATGCAGTCTTGACGAAGAAATGTCCTCTTTTTGTGGTTAATTCACATTCAGACATGTTCTTCATTATAAGGATAGTTCCATAGCGTTCGTTGGTGGTCACATTCAGGGTACGAATTCCCATGGCGGAAGGGGGATCTCCCACCTTCCCACCAACGATCTTGTTCTATTAAAATTTTTTCCTCATTAAAATTTTCCGAGGGTAAGAGTTTGTTTCATAACAACAAATATAAGCAAATAGTTTGGACTTCAAACATACTTTACTAAGAATAACATCATAAACACATACAAAGAAGGAATAACAAAGAATGATGTCTGCCTGTGTGCGAATGTTGCATCCATCTTTTGTTCTCTCTCTCTCTCCCTCTCTCTCTCTCTCTTTAGGGCTGGTAACAGCATGGGGTAAAAACGTACATCTACAGTCATAGATGAGATTTTAAAATTATATCAAATTGGACTAGTAAGAAATAGAGCTGTAGCTGCGAAGGTGGTTGTCATTGTCACCCTAGGCCCTTGGAATATAGAAATTAGACCGACCTGTTATTTATCTCCCATTTCTCACCTCCTTTCGTCGGAAATAAAACATAGCATTTACATGTTCATTTAATAGGAAACTAATGTCTTCTTGAAGTTTCTAATTTTTGTCCCTCCACCTAGTTATCTTTAATTTGCAATAGATTTTGCAGATGTGAACAATAACACACACTGCTTGAATGAAGATGGTGTGGGATGCACAACCGACTGTCCTTTTATTAACCACATTTCTTGAATGCTAAGTTTTCTTTTCATCGGATTCAGCGGAAAAGAGGTACATAAGATATCAACAATGTCTAAGTATGCCAGCTACATCTAGGTGTGGGGGGTGCGAAAATCATTCTCGTCCTGGGCGCTGAAATCTCTAGCTACAACTCTGATAAGGAAATATTTCCTTTTCGACAGACCATTAATACTATATTTACACCATTATAAAAATATAACACAATAAAAGTATGAAAATTTAATCATCATTTTTAATAAAAAGCAATAATTAAATAATATCTAACATTTATTAAAACATTTCACTTATAATTTGTTTATATGTGTTTATAAATTAATTAATTATTTAATAATTGACATATATTTCATGACAATTATATATATATATATATATATATATCCAAGGTTTCGGGCTTGGCCCCACCCCTCAAAAAATCCTGGGTACGGGATTGGCTTATAGGATTTTAGCCCCGGATTTCCATCTGCAAAGGGGCCTTCACTGGAAAGAAAACATCCTTTGAAAAGGGCTACAAAATGGGGAAAAAACGAAAGAATTAAAAATACTAAAACAGCAAGAATGTGGAAGAACTTGGCCTAACAACTGTTAACAAAAAGAGTGTGTGGGTGTGGCATGAGACGACAATTGATACTGCACACATGGGCCCCCCTTTCAGATAAGGAAAACAATGCCTGCTTCTTCTTCCCTTCCTTTTACTTGTAATTTGTCTCTTTCCGCGCGTCTACTTTCTAGCTATCGATCACCTCTCACTCTTAGTACCTCTTCGTTCGTGTTTAGTTTCTCGCTTCTTGATCATTTCTTTTTCTATGTTTTCCCTTCATATTTTCTCTGTTTTTTCTTTATTCTTTCTCTATTGATCTTGTGATGTTTCTTCTTCTCTCTTTCTATTTCACTCTTTCTTTCTCGTGCTTCTCTGTTTCTCTCCTTTGCCTCTCTACTGCTTTCTCTCTCTCTCTCTCTCTAGCTTTATTTACTTCTATTCACTTCTATTTATTCTTTCTTTCTGTCTCACTTCTTATCTCTTTTCCCTTTCTCTCACATTTTTAATTCTTTCGCTGTATATCTGTATCGCTTTTCTTTCTCTTTCATCTCAGTCTGTGTTTACCTCGCTTCTGTATTTCATTTATTTACTCTCTCTCTCTCTCTCTTTCTTTATTTCTCTGTCTCTCACGTATCTCTTCTCTTTCCTATTCTCTCGGTCTCTCCCTTTCTCCTATTCTCTTTTCCCTATCTGTCTTAAAGCACTTCTTTCTTATGATGGCAGGTAAACGCATGGGCGTATCCAGCGGGACCGTGGGGACATTTTCTTCCCTCTGGAAAATTAATTTGTGTAATTGCAAAAGTTATAATACAACTTTTATGATTTTGACTGCTCATTTGAATGCAAATTTTTTTTCAAACATTAAAATTTGGTCCATCCGCTGGGAATTTTGAAAAAAATATAAATTTTAAATTTTGCAAATATTAATTGTCTCCCCTCTGGAGAAAAGTCCGTATGATGCAAACATACAGGGTGAGTCGAAAGTCCCTTAACTCCCCCTATAAAATCTGGGTACAATTGGTCATGATAGAAACATGTTAGGCCCGGGGGAACCACAGCTGCCTGTGTCAAGCAGAGGTTCGCCATATTGCATTCAACTCAATAATTTTAAATGGAAAGGGGGTAATTCATAGGCGTAGCCTAGGCACACCCTAATGGACTGCTTTATCAAAGAGAATTAAAGACAGATATTTCAATAAGAGAGAAAATAAGCGGCAGTTTGTAAGAAGTTGAAAATGTCATTACTTGGTACAAACGTGTGCATTATCGCTGATGAAACGAGTGTCTGTAGTTTTTCGATTGTTTGATGTCATTGGAGAAAGAAGATATTTACTGCATTCTACTCTGTACTACAGCGATTTTCTTCTATGCCTGTCACAAGCTGCACGTGTGAGAGAGAGCTTTTTCCAAGCTGACCCAAGTTAAAACTAAATTAAGAGCAAATCAGAAGCAGGATAGATTGGAAGCCCTGCTCTTGCTATTTGTGGAACAGGAAAAAGCTTAGTCTATTGATGTAAATGAAGTTATTGATGAGTTTAAGAACATTGTACCTTTTCACAGACGTCTCTTGTTATACATAACGTGTATTTTGATGTATTTGTATGTAACATTTATGAACATTTTGTTTGTGTGTAATTTCTATGCAATTTGATTTTCTTCTACTACATATATTCGGAAATTTTCAACACTGTCATTTAGTGAATTTATATTCCTTTACAAACATCAGTGCAGTTAACGAGCCAAGTGATTGTGTTGCAAAATATGCTATTAAAAAGGTACAAGACCGCATTTCTTTCCTTTGTGCACACCCAAATAAAGTTCTAGCTACGCCTATGGGTGATGTGATATATCAAATCAGGCTAGAATTTCACGAGAAATGCATTGGTGAAGGTTTTTGCAACGTATTTTTAACCAGTAAAAAGTTTCCGCTTGAAAATATTTTTGAACGCTATCATGGCTATATGTAAATGACAACTCACAATGCTTAAAAGGACTAGATACCGAAGGAGCATTCTTCATACCACACATATTTCACCATTGGCTTTGAACTTGCCACTTAAATCAGCAATAGTGGGTGTTGGCCGTGAGATAGGCAACCACTGAAGACAACGCCAGAGGGAGTCAAACTAGTTATCCACCGGATGAAATCTCCCACAGTAGGCTATCTCGGACAGATCCGACTGCTAAATCATTCATATATGCAACCGCTTACCTTGCAAAGCAAGTGTCCACACACGAACAGTGCGGTGCCCGTGAATACTGACAGTGTGGAGCAAGGTTGGGAGAATGGCGTAACTTGTCGCACGCAGCCTTGACTCCTCAACTGTTTCTGCCCCAGTTTTTTACTTATAGGGAACGCTCACTCTATACGGTCCGACTGTTTCGCTACTTACACGCAAGATGGCGCACAAGTAGCCTCCCTCCTTTTTTAAGGAGAATCACAAGTATTATATCAGGAACAGCATTTAGTTAGCACCTATCGAGCTTAGTCTTAATATTTGCCAGTGTTGTTGCTAGACGAGGGTAGGGTGGAGCACGTTCCCCTTCAGAAAAGCAGCTACTCCCCTTAGTTCCCAGTGTATAAAAAAATATTTTGACAAATAAAATGGCCCGTTTAATTATGTATGCTAATTACATGTTTCACTCAATATTTTAATATAATATATGGAGTCAGTGAAATGTTGGCATTCCTTTAGTAAAATTTTTCATTAATTATATAATCGAATTAACATTTGATAGTGGGCGAAATGATTTTCAATGTCTTAATAGGTAGTCAACGTATTTTTATTGCATAGACTAACATATTTTCTTCAATTGCATTAATAATGCTCTCCTCAGAGTTTCATTAGAATTGTCTCAGAAATTCTTACTGGAAAAGACTTGTCTACAATATTCATACCAATACTTAATCGAATATAAAGGATATTTAAAAAAAAACTAAATTATAAGAAATTTCTAAAGATGAAGAATATCTCTATTGTTATGGCTAATATATTAATACATGTCAAGTTATCCAGAAACGAATATTTAATTAAATAGTTGTAGTACATATAATAATAATAATAATAATAATAATATACAAAGCCAATAAATAACAGTGGGAAATAATACTTGTAATTAATGGCAACTTTTAATACTTTACTCTTCCTTGAACTACTGTAAACCTCTCCCTTTACACTTTACAGTATGTGCATATATACGACCGTGTACTCCAGAAGTAAATATCAGTACGGCGGTTGAGTGTTAAAACTGCGGGGGGGGGGGGGGCAAGGATGGTATACTTTTCTTGGTAGAAAAGGCTTAGCATTAAGGGGCCATAGTGCGAGGGGTGAAAGTGTGGGGGAGTAGGCAATCACCCCCACACCCCCATATCGCAGCCACTGGAAAATATATTTATATATTTTCTGAAATTTTAAGTTGCATGGGAATTGAGTACGGTTGTCAAGAAATTAATTAATTCACAGTCCAGTATCTCATGTTTATCATATTGCTGCTTTTTCAAAGAGTTTCTTCTTTCCAGTGTAGGCCCCTCTCTAGATGGAGCCCCTGCCCCCCTAATTTCAGGCCTAGTTTAACTCGCCTTTGCTCTTACTTCGTGTGATCACTAGGGAACGGAACTTTATGTGCTAAAAAACACAGAAATATTTATTTTTTATGTGTCATAAATGTTGAAAATATGTGATAAAAACAGGAAAATATGTGACAAAAATAAAAACATTTGGTAACAAAAACAAACTATAACATGCATTTTAAACACCTGAAATTAGTTTCTAAATGATTACCTCTTAGCGAGCAATTTTTTGGAAGAGTTGCAGTGGATCACCATAGTTTTTTCCAAATTCTCCATTGTAAATCTGTGACGATTATCTCTAAAAAGCATCTTATATTGTGAGAAAGATCGCTCCACGTCACAAGAAACAATTCTTGCATATTTGAATCACGAAATGTCACTAACGCTTAAGTTTTCCAAAGCTTCCTCTTCCTCTACTTCACTTTCCAAAACACATGCAATTTGGCACAAAGTTTGAAAACCTTGTTTTTTTCCCAAAAAATTCTGTACATTTAGACACTTAGATCCAGTGAGTTCTTGCAGTTTCGATTCTACTATACGGACTTTAACAATGGAAGCTGCCAAAGTGTTCGCGGACGATTCAAGCTTTCATATGGAATTAGAGAGAATGGACAGGTTTGTTGAGATGTATGCCAATTCGACTTTTTCGGAGGGCTCCATCAACAGTTCTTGCAGAATTCTTCTTTGTCGAGATCATTTACAACAGATACAATTTTTTCAAACTTCTGGGCATAACATCTGCATCCAACCAAGTGCCCCATCGCGTAACTACAGGTGTAGGGGGAAGGGGAACCTCAGGACATTTTTGTTTAAAATTGTCTATTCTTCTAGCCAACTTGATAAAAACTTTCTTGCCATTTGAAACCAGTTTATCGACATTGGGATAAAGAGCTCTTTTCTTTTCACATATTCTATGCAACGCATGGCCACACATTTAACGTGCACCATTTTGGGGTAGCTAACGGCAAGGCCTACTGCAGCTTTTTACATGTAAGCTGCAGCATCTGTCACGAGGAGAAGAACATTGTCAAATGTTATGCCTTCCGGCCACAATAGCTGCATTGCTTCATTAAAAAGCCTTGCTATCATTACGTGTAGCCAGCCCCAGCTACTACTTACAGCTATTTTCTCCCAATAGGATCGTAGGCGAGGTGCCAGAAGTCTGCCAGCGAGGGTGTTCAAAGACAAAACAAACCTAGCACTCTCGATATGAAAGAGGTGCAGAGTAGCCTATAAACATTTTTCCTTCGAGGATTTCGAGGTGGATGAAGTCAATGAGCGATTTTATGTATTTAAAATGAAAATTCGCAAAATATGTATTTACATACGGAAAACTGGAAAATATGTGTTTTTATGTAAAATAAAATTTGCTGTGTTGACATATAAGGCTATAATCAGAATTTTGGCAAAAATGAGGGTCTGTATCTTATCGCAGAAAAAACATTTAATTACCTAAAGTTCCTTTCCCTAGTGATCACCACGTGATTTCCAAACTATCTAAAGAAAAAATATTTCGGATTGCAACACTGCACAGAACTCCTAACATACGATGCCTTACATGCCTTGAATCCCGTATTTCATTTCCGTCTAAATGCAATGTCGTGTCTAACAGCATTTCCCTTGATATGTTCGATAGCTCCAATCACAATTCGCGAAATAAATCTTCTCGCGCTGGGGCCTTTGAGAAAATTATAGCCTGCGGACAGATGAAATATTGCATATGTGGCGTTCACACTTTCACCCACGGCGAGGAAGACAGATGGACCAGTACGGTTTCACTTGTGAGATTCGGCACTTCGTGTGTGTCAATGTGACCTTTCGCTGCAATTATTCGGCCACCAGGAGTGTGCGAGAGTTACGATTCATGACAGAAAGGTCTTTGTTCAATACTCACTTATGTATGGTCATTAGATTGTCGAAGTGGTTTCGAAATGGTTATGTGGGTTTGCCTTGCCAACACTAGAAAGTCATAAATAAATTTTAGCTAGTTCTTTGCAAGGACGTATTTAGGGGGGAAGGGATCCAGGGATCCGGACACCCTCGAAAGACTTAGTCAATACTAAAATTGAATAATGAAAATATATCTGTTGTATAATCGATGGTTATTAATTTCCTTCTGAATTTATTGGAAGGCAAGGATTACATTGGGATCATACGGCTTTGAATGACATAACCAAAGAAGATTTATGCACACCACTACTTATAATAACACGCATAAAATATTAATCAGGAACTTTACTTTTCTCCAACTGCATCTAACATCCTTTTTGCTATTGAATAAATATTCAATTCTTCTCATTCATTTCACTGACAGGGCATTTGCTTTTATACAAATTATTCTGATCTTAATACAGTGTAAGATAGATGATGAATATGCATTGTTAAAGGTTTCTCTATTCTATATTTTACCTATTTATGTAATAATAATATAATGTTAATCTATACATTGTAATTAGTAATAATTTGATTTAATATTATTTCAATTTAAAAATTATTATTATTATTATTATTATTATTATTAGTAGTAGTAGTAGTAGTAGCAGCAGCAGTAGTAGTATTCCCGAGACACTTCGTTCGGATCCCCCAAACATATTTCTAGATATGTGCCTGGTCTTATTGGCTCCCTTATCCATTTCATCCATTCCGTATTTATATTAGTCCTATAATGATAACTCGTATTGTATCCTTGACTTAATTTCCTGTTTTGTTTGGGAACTATTGAAGTTATTGAATGAAGAAGACTAAAGTGTCAGGTCATGTGGTACGAATGGGAGAGGGAAACGAATTTACAGGATTCTTGTTGGGAAACCTGATGGTAAGAGACCAGTAGGAAGGCCAAGACCAAGATGGATGGATAACGTTGAAATGGACCTAAAGGAAATCGGTAAGGATGGAAAAGATTGGATTGATCTTGCCCAGGATAGGGACAGATGGAAGGCTTGTGTTACTGCAGTCATAAACCTTTGGGTTTAGCGATTAGCGATTAGCCAAAAGTAGCAGAAAAGCTAAGTGAAATTCATCAAATCAATCAATGAATCAATCAATCATTTGAGAGCTTTTTCTTGTACAAAGGAGAAACAGCTGTACTGGATTTTCATTCATCCGGTGGGTCTAGTACAAGTCTCCTCAAAGATAATAATAATAATAGTAATGTAAAAAAGTAACGTGCTCCCCTGTGCATTGTACCAGGCCATGAAAGCGTATAGGAGGTGTGAAGTTAGGGCCCCGCACTTTCATGTTCACGGCCGAAGCTGGGGGTGATGTGATCAGCACGACGCCCCTGGCCGCCTTAACCCCCCAGAGTTTTCTCCAGTTACCCACTTTATACGACGCTGGGTGGGCGCCGGAGCAGCTTGAACAGGTGGGAAAAATCCCAGTTCTCCTCCGATCGAACCAGGGTCTCTCGTATGGTAGTCAGACGCCCTAACGACTGTGCTACATAATAATAATAATCGTAATAATACAGTAGTTTTATATTAGTTTGTACTAGTTCTTATTGTATAATAATCATTATTATACTACTACTCTTAAATAATAATAATAATAATAATATTTATTTTTCTAGTCAAGCTTCATCACCGTTAGATCTCTACAAAAATTTCTAGCGACCCCCATACCCACGGTATATATCTGTGAACGAGCTTCGAAACGGCAAGATACCCACTGCAATTCTTAACAAGATATCTTTCTGCACTTCCACACACAGGCTTAGCTCGGTTATCTCACAGTCATCGATCGAGCTTACAACTTAACTTTAAAAGCAGCTTCTGCGTTAACGCTTTACAGCATCCCCCATTAACCAACTTTTGCCCTCACTAATTGGCGATTCGGAGCTCACAAAACTCACGAGAAACCCGTAAAACCTCCACAGTCCTTGGCCCAGTCCCGTCTCTTGCACACATTACATTCTAAGATCTTTCTTTCTGTCTTCTGTTTTTTTTTGAGTCACGTTTTGCATATGTGCGTTGAACAGTTATCATATTCCTTCGGGCATTTTGCAGGACCCGAGGCGAACCAATTCTTTCGTGCATGCAGCCCGCTGGCATTTTTGCATGAGCTTTTTTCCAATGCCCTTGAGCCAAAATTAGCAAATGCCGTTGGGCTTATCTTGGCTTCACAATACAGCAGTGTTGCCAACTATTGTAGTTTGTCATCTGAAAAATCAACATGAGAATGAAGTAAAATAAATGAAGCGAGATGTAAGGAAAGAACAGAGAAAAGGGGATAAATAAAGAATAGAGAGATAGAGAGAGAGGGGGGAAACTTATATTAGATATAAAGAAAGAGGGGGAATGAAATGAAGAGACACAGAAGCGGGGGAGAAAGAGATAAAAATATATGAACAGGATAAATCAGAGAGAGAGTAGAGGAAATGAGAAAACGAAACAGATGGAGAGAGAAGGGAACATATAGAAGAAAGAGAGAGACAAATATATAATACAGTAAAACCTGTCTATCCCGGAACATGATGGTTCCGAGCACAATTTTCCGTCTTAACAGTTTTCCTTGTTACACAGGGTTGACTTTAAATACAGTATAGAGCGCTGCAGGAAATAATGGAAACACAGATTTACATTTCGCATTACTTATAATGTAGAGTACTAATGCATGTACGTACATGAATAAAAATGCGATACAGTCGCAATAAGCATAGCAGAGATTACAATTATGTAACTACACAACATGCTGGTACACTTTTTACACGATTGTAAGAACGTACAGTACGCACACTTATGTATCTTTTCGAACCCGGGACCCCTGGCGTCGTAGCGCGATGTGCATAGAGGGAAACAGAAAGATTGAAAGATGGAATAAGAGAGGTGAAGAAAGATTAAGATAAAAGTGAAGAAAAAGAAAGAATCAAAGAGAGATAACAAGAAAAATAGAAAGATGACGAAAGAACAGAGGAGAAATAGACAAAGAAAGGTAGAGAAAGAGGGTAAGAGATGAAAGAATGAAACGGAATCGTAACGGCTATGAGTAATGTAGCGCATTCTTTCATATCGACAATGTTACCGACAAGCGAGTGGCAACAGAGGAGTGTTCCACTTACAGTATTGCATTGTTTTCTTGCGAGCGAAAGAAAATAAAGGAAGAAATTTCCGTCTTACTGAGAATAAAAACATTCCGTTTCCGCGTTAAGGTTTCAGGCATAAAATCTGTCCATTCTGGGCACTTTTTCCCCCGTATTTACAGGTTTCCTTCTTATAGATGTTCCGGGATATGTAGTTTTTACTGTAATACGTATAAAGAAAGGAACGAAGAAAAAAATAAGCAACATAGAGATGGGAGGGAAAGAGAGAGAGAGAGACTTAAATTTGAGAGAATGAAAAAGAGATTGAGATAGAAAGAATAAATATTAGAAGGAAGGGAGAGAAGGAAATGAAGAGAAACTAAACAGAAGATGAAAAAGATAGAAACATGACAAAGTAATGTACCATAGACAGAGAAATATTGAAGAACAAATGAAGTAAACACGAACAGAAAACTAAGACTAAGAGAGGAGGGAAGAAAACAGACTAAAAGGTATAAGGTAAGAATATGCAATTTTCCTTTATTCCCCTGCTTACGCCAGTGAGAACAGTAATCGGTTGAAGTAAACAACCATATTTTCTCCGTAAGAGCATAAGAGGAGTTATCTCGATGTTATTAATTTTAATACAATTATGTCTTCTTCAAAGTCACAACTTTTACAGATATTTTCGACGGGTCAAAATCTGTATATACAGCGATACTCTTTGCAGTACTTAATATCAGTTCCACTTGAAGCACTAAATTACTATTATTAGTTGAGAGGTATATTGTATAATAGTCTGTACTTGTTAATGAAATCTGTTGCTTTCTTTATATTTACGCAGGTCTGCCATCTGCTGGCGAAAAAAAGAATAAAAGTCATTGTGATTATTTTCATTTCAGGGAACGCTTACACCTTGCTGGGAATATGAAAATTGTGTTTTTTATATTGGCGCTGTTTGGGTGCCATTATGTGGTGTCAGAAGAATCGCCCCCTTCAGGTAAGTTATGGAAATTTTTCTTTCCTACAGTTTTTTACTAATTTTATCTTCACTTCACTTGCCGATTTCCTGTGAAGTACTGGGAATTACTATGAACTGTGACAACAGTGCATTAAACGTCTTCAAAGCGTATATCGTGTTTTCCATTTTTAGTGATCAGTTCTACAGGGTGTCCTTAAAGTTTAAATATTTTTCTTCAATTTAAGTTGACGACTTCTGGCTCACAGGCAGTAGCGCCAACTTGAAATAGATTTTGGGCGGGGGTTAGATTGGTATAAAGGATATATATTCACATGTATATTCCTCTCTAAAGCAGTGTTTCTAAACCTCCAGTTGGGCTCAAATTCAATTTTTGAAAGTCGATGCCGCGATGTCCAAGGGGGTACGGACCCTCCCAGAAGGACTTACCAATAACATTAAATAATGAAAATAGACGTGTTGAGCATTTGTTGTATAATGAAGAGTTATATATTTCCTTCAAACTTACACGAAGGATTATATTGGCATCTTACGGCTTTGAATGGTAGTATCGAATGACAATATCATAAAATATTTATCAGGAACTTTACTTTTCGTCAACTGAATCTTGATTGATTGATTTTTACTTCGCATTTCTGCCACTTTTGGCTAATCACGAAGATGAGGATGAGTGATGATACAATGAAATCGATAAAGGGACACTCACGAAAACCAATGCCCAAGTCGGGATTCGAACCCTGAACCCCTGACGTCGTAGAGCGTGATCTGAATCTAATATTCTGTTTTCATATTCAACATATATTGAATTCTTTACCTATTTGATTTCCTCGCCAGGGTACTGTTTTAAAAAAAATACAAATCCTGACGATCTACACTTTATATCTATTCTTATGCCATCATTTCTTACCATTCATGTAATAGTAACAATAGAATATTAATTAAGTTACATATTTTAATATAGTTATAATTTAAACATTTATATTATTTCTGCTACACTTGGTTCGAGCCCCCCCCCCCTTACGAAATACATTTCTAGATACGTGCCAGTTAAAACCGTCCCTTTAACAGTTTTGGAAAATCAACTCACAAGTGTTGCAACACACGCTCAGATACAGTGCACCACAGCACTTCAAGTTTCTAAAGGCTTAATTGGGTTCGCAAACCAGTTCTCAAGTAATTAATTCCCTATTGATGGATGGTTACTTGAACCTGGCTCCAATACAAGGTTCATCCTTTAGCAGCTGATAAGAACTGCAGATTTTTCCAACCGATAAGAAGACAGCAAACGTTCGAAGACCTGCTCCTGCAGAAACATTGGGCGGGGCAGCGCTCTCGACACCAGAGTATTGCATTGCGATTCTTGTCCAATCACGGTGACTGATTATATCGTAGAACAGGGTCACGTTATCCTTTTGTTCGTTCCAAGCGATTGGAACAATGTTATTATGCGACCGCTACTCGGTAGACCTTGACGTATTTTATGCGTTCGAACGACACGCCGAATCCGTTAGAAGTGTGAGTGAGAATATCAGCTTATGACAGATGACTGAACTGATAATGGAACCTTTTGTGGGTGTAGACATTATGGAAATATGCCTAAGATTGTGAGGACGCACTGAATTCTTTCTAAGGTGGTAGGGGTGAAATTTTAGAATTGTGTCCTTACGTTGAATGTATTCATAGACGCACGTAGAAAAGGTCAAAGGACAGTGGTGCAAGAACATTTTTGATTTGGGGAAGGGGGTACAAAGTTCAAACTCCACATATGAATTTGCATGTGCATGTTTGAGTATGGAAACGCGCACACACATACACACACAGGCGTAACTTGGCGGGGGCAAGGGCACTCCCCCCCATAAAATTTATTAAAAATTGACAAGTTCATGGTATTCTTGTTAACCACCTGGGACCTCAGGAGCAAAGACATTTTATTATTTTTGGTTTCCGCAAAAGTAACCGTTATTTAAAAAAATAATTCTTGACTCTGATGAAAATCTTTGCGATTCTACCTGCCCATTGTTAAGCACCAAGATCGTAACCCCCCCTCCCCCAAGTTACACACAAACACACAGGGTCATTCCATTTCACCACAAATTTTGAAGATCCTATTTCCATAACCTCGCACTGCCAATAAAAAAACAGTTTATTAACAAAAAATTGATTTTTCCGCAAATATTATGGCTATATTCAAAGTAGCTTCTAAGAGGTTTTAAATAGTATTTAAGCATTGAATGCAATATTTAGTTTTCTCTTTCTTGTTTCATAAGAGAAAGTGTTTTCAGCCAATGCATATAATGGGTGAATAAGGAAATAAGAAATTGTCATTCAAGGATAACCGACTACTTAAGTTTCCTATATTTTGTAACAATATAGACATATTAAGACTTATATTGGATACCAGAAACATAAATAAAACACAATGGTTATTTTGTTACAATTAAAAATCACTGATTGTGTCTAAAATGTTTGCAAGAAAATTTCAAGCAAAAAGTAACTGTAGAAGTAACTTAGTTACTTTTTATAATTGATTATAACTGTAACTTAGTTACTTTTTATAAATGAGGTAACTTAACTCAGTTACTTTTAACCAAGTAACTAAAACAGTTACTTTTTAAACCAAGTCACTAACTGTAACTCAGTTACTTTATAAACCAAGTAACTAACTGTAACTCAGTTACTTTATAAACCAAGTAACTGCAACTCAGTTACCTTTTGAACCAAGTAATTCTAACTGCAACTCAGTTACCTTTTGAACCAAGTAATTGTAATTGCAACGCAGTTACCTTTTGAACCAAGCAATTCTAACTGTAACTCAGAACTCAGTTACCTTTTGAACCAAGTAATTCTAACTGCAACCCAGTTACCTTTTGAACCAAGTAATTCTAACTGCAACTCAGTTACCTTTTGAACCAAATAATTGTAACTGCAACGCAGTTACCTTTCGAGCCAAGTAATTCTAACTGTAACCCAGTTACCTTTCGAGTCAAGTAATTCTAACTTCAACCCAGTTACTTTTCGAACCAAGTAATTCTAACTGCAACCCAGTTACTTTTCGAACCAAGTAATTCTAACTGCAACTCAGTTACTTTTCGAACCAAGTAACTAACTGTAACTCAGTTACTTTTCGAACCAAGTAACTAATTGTAACTCAGTTACCGTTTGAACCAAGTAATGAACTTTAACTCAGTTACTTTTTGAGCCAAGTAACTAACTAAACCTCAGTTACTTTTCAAAACAAATAACTCTAACTGTAACCAAGTAACTAACTGCAACTCAGATACTTTTAAAAAGTTACTTTCCGAATTCTGCAAATTATAAGAGAAAGATATAACGTCACATGAGGCTCATGTGCATTAACAACTTGCCCTATTATTTTTTAACAGACTCATGCCCGACTGAGCCACGTCCAACTAAGCAGCTGCTATGCTACTACCGAGGGGATGTACCAGTGGAGGCCATCGACCCGTGCCTCTGCAGCCATCTTGTTTATTCTCCAGGAAACACAACCTTGCAGACGGACAGGGGTAAGTAGTACAGGGTGTAAATTAAAACTTTCCAGTTGGGGGTGTACAAGGTGATCCTTTCCGGAGGTACCCAATTGCCAGCTTCACTTTCGACGTAGTGCATTCTGGGCATGGCCCCACTGCATTACGGATGTTATCATAAACTTATGTATTACACACAGGTATATTTCATTTCAGTCACAGTAATTTATGCTAGTTTTTGGAAGGGTGTTGCAGAAACATGATAACTTGAAGTTGAAGGAGTGTTTTTTGAGGGGGCAAAACTACTGTGGAAAATAAAATTATTGGGCCTGAATTGAGGCCTTACACATCCGATTTCATCGGCATGCTGAGTGGTTCCAGATGCTACACGGACACGCGCTCTAACGGCACAATAAGTATACATGTCTTTACTTAGTTGAGATTACAAACTAGAACCTTGCCATCGTGGTGTTACGTGATAACCACTCAGCCACGGAGCATTATTATCCCTACCTCATTATATTGAGATGAATGTCGGGTCAGAAGCAACAAGTGAAGAGATCAGATCTCGAAGGAACAGTTCGAAGAAAGATATATGAGCCAATTAATGGTAATGGTGCACTGAGTGCATGCACCATAAGCAACAATTATGCCAGCTCCATGACGAATCAGAGCACCGCCAGTGGGGTCAACGGGGGTCAAATGTCCCCCCGGACAAAAGGAAAGTTGCTCAGCCGTCAGTGAGGGAAGGCACGCCTGAATGTTAAAACATTTAAAGCAATTGCTATTGGGCATTTTTTTTTGCCTGACTCTAAAATACTGTGTTCGTTTCTTCTGTGTTCTTATCATGTCTTGCCCAAGTCTCTGGTATTCCTAAATCCGACAGGTCACTGTCGAACCAAAATAAGTTTTTCATGTCTCTATATACTGGGCAATACACTCTTTACCATAATTATAAACTTCTTCAGGTCTATCTTAATATTTGTATTCCATCTTCGTCTTGGCCTCCTTCAGATCTCTTACCATTAGGTTTTACAACAAGGATCTTGGACCTCCCCGATGGCGCATCGGTAACGTCATCCCTTTGTAATCAAGGTTCGATACCCGGTGGAGGCACATCATGTTTCGGATCGCACTTTAAACTGTACGTCCAGTCCCAATTAACCTTTCTGTGCATAAAGTGCACTTAAAACCCAAAAAATCCAAACAATGACTTTGTAAATAATCTTCCCCATGATTTGAAACTGGGAACCATGGCGCCGTAGGGCACTGCAACCACTCATAGACTTAGCTAGGCATACCTAGTCCGTAAGAACGCGCGTATGGGTAAAACTTACCCACGCTATTTCGAAATATATTTTGTGATCATTTCCTGAGGCCTAAGAGAGAGAGAAAGCTCACGCGACACTCACAAACAGAGAGACAGACGTTATTCTTCGTCCTGCGTGTGTCTTTTTATTATCCTTAGAAAAGTATATTTGAAGTCAAAGCTCATTGCTTATGTTTTTTCCAACATAAACTCACCCCCATGGAAATTTCTAGTGGGGGAAATATTAGGGCAGGATTGTTGGTGGGAGTAAATCCTCCTGTCGTTCCAAGGATTTCACACGTTGCAGTAGTTCGGTTATTTCCCGATGTTTCACATATCTTGGTGCTAGTATAGAAAGCCCGTAGCCTGACAGTAGATTAGGGGGGCGAGGAGGGCAGTTACCCCCCCACTTTTTGCCACTTTTGCTCCCGCACTATGCCAAACCTTATGCATCAAGGAAAAGTATACTGTCATTGCATCATGGACATCCGTAGGATTTTTTCCAGGGAGGGGTAAGGAAGGCAATTTTTTCGGGGGGCATAGGAGGCACAGTTATCCCCATAATAGTGATGTCTCCTCACTGCTTCAGTCTGAAATTATCATGCTCCTACAACGCCTTATAATAATTAACATAAATTACTGTGACTGAAATGAAATATACACTTTTTAATTGGACATTCATTTTCCAGGGCGGGGCCGTGCCCCCCCACACAGTATTGGAACCCGATCGCCGCCACCGAGTAAAACTATTTTGTATTCTAATTTGTTTGCAGTGAAGAGTGAAAATGTAGACAGCATATATAATTTTGCTCATAACTTTGTCAAGTATAAATTTACATAACTTGAACACCAGCTATTACATTCGTTCACCTTGTTTATGAGCAGAAATCTGAGTAATTCTCTATAGACTTCAGAAAGTTCTTGCACAGGGAAGTTTCTTTATCTGTCCCTTCGTCGATGCCCCTGTTGTAGCTTCCCCTTTGCTACCCATGCGGCAAAAGGTCAACGGCTCCCAAGTTTTGCTAACGAAGTGAATTTTTATTGCTACGGCTGGGGGTAGAATGTACGGTAGGCATATTGAATACTGTGCATTTTTCTTCCATGGTCATTTTCTGTATCATCAAAAGTAGTGTGGAGTGTGAGTAAGGATGATGTCAGGAGCAGTCAATTAACACTCCAGGAGATGCTTTAGAAGATTGGAAAAACTAGTATTTGTATGATATTTCTAAATGTTTCATTTCATCTCTTTCTTTTCTTTCCTCTCTTAGAGAGAGAGAGAGAGAGATGGGAAGTGGGAGGCGGCAAAAGAGAGAGAGGGGGGGGAGGGAAAAGAAAGAGAGAGAGAGAGAGAGAGAGAGAGAGAGAGAGAGAGAGAGAAAGAAGAAGAAAAGTAGAAAGTGAGAACCCTCTTTCTTCTCTCTCTCTCTCTCTCTCCTCTCCTCCTCTCTCTCTCTCTCTCTTTTGTCTTTCTCTCCATCCCTTCCTCTCTTTTTCTTTTGTGTGTGTGTGTGTGTGTGTGTGTGTGTGTGAGTGAGAGAGAGAGAGAGAAAGGGAGGGAGGGAGGGTGAGAAGGGGATATCCCCCAGAGAGAGAATAAGAGCGAGGGAGACGCAAAGTGGGGGAGGGGCGGGGACAGAAGAGAGAGGGGAGAGAGAGAGGGAGACTTTCTCTCTCTCTCTCTCTCTTTCTTTTTTCTTCAGATATTAAACTTAATGAACCTCCCTTCCACAAACATAATTTACTTTCATATAATACTATTCAATATTTGAAAAATGGACTGATAACCTGTGATCCCCCACCCCCTGGAGATCAATTCTAGCTACGGGTCTGTAGTATGGTAAGGTAATGTAGGTTTTCGAATACCATATATTCTAGTTTAACCAAGTCTCGAGCGAGAGCAAGAGTTTCAGTCACAAAGTATTCGTCTCTAATGGATTGTTACAACACTGTTGGTACAGTGGAATCCATGAGCATTACCGTGCAAATTGTCCACGACTATTTTCATTAATTTTTCTCTTACATCCTGTGTGTTTTTAAGCGATGGATATTTATGTATGCTGGTGCAGAAGTTGTCAACAGCTTGTTTTGAGTTTTCTTTTAATTCTTGAAGCTCTTATTGGGTCAAATAAAGTGCACGGACATGGTGATGGACAATTTGCACGGCAATACTCATGGATCCCACTTTACACCTCAGTGTAAACTTCCTGTACTCTTGACTTGCCCGTAGGTAGGTTGACATAAACACAAAAATACCGCAAAATTAAGGAAAGGAAGATCCAGCAAGCATCCAAATTACCTGACTCTTCGAAATCCTTGCCAATTATACAAGAGTAAAGAATATAAACATGTACATATAGACACGAAACAAGTGAAAGTCGCATCAATTCGCGTGCTTCGTGCTGGACGTCTTCCCTTCGCGGCGTAACAGCAGAACGTGCGAGATTTTAGGCCGACAGCCAGTGGACCTGCGCCAGTTACCAACTCTGTTATTATCGCGTTTGGCTTGCACCCAATTCTTCAAGGAAGAAATCTTCGACGGGTGTTCTTTATTCGGCTGATCATCATTTAATCTCTCTCGTTCCTTACGTAAGCAATTGGGGGCGTAACTAAGTATTGTGTGTAACGGGAATCTGTCCCGAGAGATTGCTATTTCGAAAAGTGACTCCTGTTTTCCTGTTTGTAGAGAACATATCTATTTCTATGGTGACTATGATCGTTATGCTTATATTTTTGGCTCTAGAAAATACGTTTACGCCGCCACAAAACTACAGGGCGAGTCAAAATATTTCTTCCAATTTCAAATGGTCTTATGTATCGAGCATGATACTAAGAGTATCATGTGTCTCGAGTTTAAAATGCTGAAAAGTCGATGAAATGTCACGTCACACCTCTATAGCTCAAGACTGTGCGACTCAGTTTGCCTGTAGGTCGAAGATTCTACTTGATTTTAGTTTGATTGATTTAGTTTATTTTACTTCGCGTTTTGTGCCTCTTGGCTAATTTGCGAAGATGGGGATGAGTGATGAAATGATGAAATTGATGAATGGACATTCACAAACAACCATGCCCGACCGGGATTCGAACCCGGGACCCTTGGCGTCGCAGCGCGATGTGCTAACCACTCGGCCACAGGGTCGGGCGAAGATTCTACTCTTGTCGTCACGCTCGAGCGAGGTATGGGTACCTCCCCGATGGCGCAGTGGTAGCGTGGTCGCCTTGTAATCAAGGATTCCCGGATTCCATACCCGATGGAGGCACAAGTGGTTCGGATCCCACTTTAAACTGTAGGCCCAGTCCCGATTAGCGTTACTGTGCATAAAGTGGACTTATAACACCAAATCAATCAATCAATCGAATGAGTATGGGCGAGAGAAAGTGGTACCATGCAGTACTCCATTGCTTCATAAAATCTTATCGACAACAAAGTCACAGAATATAAACTTCTTTGTTCAAATCGCTTCCTAGAACATTTAGCCATCTTTTACTAACAGTTTCTCCCGAATGAAATAGTAGTCGGAGATACGAAAGCAAAGCATGTCACAAAATAATTGCCACTTTTCCCACACGGCACAGAAACTTTACTGGTAGTTAAATTTGCATTTAATTTGTCCACTTTCAAGTACATCACTAACGCCATCTACCCGCTCTTTCTTTTACCAGGTGTGCTTAGCTCTTTGTCAGAGTTGAAGCAGAAAAATCCATTCCTGAAATTGATACTGAGTACTGTAGTTCAGACGGTGTCACTTCTGAAGTCTGAAGAGAAGAGGTTGGCTGTTGCTGAGAAGTTCGTCCTGTTCTTCCAGGAAGGACTCATCGATGGTCTTGAGTTCGAGTTCAAGTGGACCCCGGCAAAGGACGACATCAAAGTGAAAGAGTTTATGCCGAAATTTTTCAAGGTAAGAGTTTATGCTATCAACTGGGAAGTGTTGGGAAGATTACTTTCTAAAGGTAACTGACTAACAGTTGCAGTTACTCATTTTAAAAAGTAGCTCTGCTACTGGTACTTGAAACTTAACTATAAATTAATTACTTTTACAGTTTCTTCCAGTTGGAAATTTACTTGCAAATTACAATGATCATTACATGTTTTATTTGTGTGTCTGGTAAATAATATAAGTATTCACATATTTATATTACACCAAATGAGAAGAAATGAAACAAGGAGTCAGCTTTCTTTGCACTATTTCCCTCTATTTTTGTAAAAAATAAAAATGAACAACTTGTGCTTAAATTAGTTTAATTCAAAAAAAACGTTCTATGTCTGGCAATGGAGTGGTTTGGTTGGTACTAACACCCTTTATTAACAAAGAGAACATTCCATCCAATAGTGTATAGGTCTGTTATTTTACGTCGCATTTCTCCAAATTCTGGACAATCTTGACTAAGGATGAGTGATGATTATCACAGATGAAATTGATTAAGCAACACTAGCAAAGAACACCCATTCCCAAGCCATAACTCGAATCTACCATTATATATATATATATATATATATATATATATATATATATATACACACACACATATACATATATATATATATACATACATACATACATACATACATACATAGTGGTTCGGATCCCACTTTAAAACTGTAGGTCCCATCCCGATTAGCCTATCTGTGCATAAAGTGGACTTAAAACAAAAACTCAAACTCACTCCCACACACACACATATATGTATTAGCAGTGCTCGAAAAATCAGGCGCCAGGAAACCACCTACTGGCAATTGTGCATACTATAAGAAGTTGAGCATCACCGCATTCAAAACATCGCTAAATCATGTGACAAAGCAGAAAATTAGGGGTTGGGGGACAAAGAGTAAGCAATAGCTACTGATTATATGAAATGTTCACAACGTTGATAAAAAAAATCATAACACCATTAAGCCTTGTTTCCATGATATGAAAAACTCAAAATAAATTTCTGCCTTGGTCAGCATATTATTTTAAGACAAACTAAACGTAACGTTTCAACCTTCTAGCAAGGTCTTGGTTGAAACGTTACGTTTAGTTTATGTTTTAAAATAATATAAATTTCTGCCTTGGTCAGCATATTGAGTTTTTAAAAAAAATCATTTGCTGACTTACGCTGTACTGCAATTTGAACTTAGAATCTTCAAAATTTCGTACATGCAAACTTAAAATAACGTCAATATTGCGACCTGGCCACTGGGATTTTTCGAGCCCTGTGTATTAGATAGTTAAGTGGTAGAGCAGCCACAGGCTGAACTTCGCCCATAAATAAAGAATTTCTTGTAATACTTGGACAGTGTAACTCTTATCAAAATCCTTTCTTCGGTAACCAGTTAACACCAACACATATTATCACCCCTATGGTTCCTCTCTCTATCAACATTGTATTTTCCAGGAAATCCGTCAGCGCCTGGAAGGTGACAGTGTGCGTAGGAAAAGAAGCTATGAGGTATACGAGGAGGTGGAAAATGACTGGGAACCACTCAGGTAACTATTTGGAACGTTTATGTGTTTTATTACTTATTAAATGACAATTTTATATAAATATGTTCTGATGATATTAAACATGATAACACCAGCCAGCTTCAGAATGAGAACTGCACAACCACCAAATTATTTAAGAAAAAAAATTGTGCATGGATATTTACTATAGTTTGCATTGCACCGCGTACAAAACACAATTGCATAAATAGATTTCAGGGGGAACTTTAAGATCGAAGCGACAAGAGGCAAGCAACAGTCGTAAAGCGACACGGAGAATTCACACCGAAGCGACAGGCGACACGTGCACGTGTCGCTTGGGAACAAGCTAATGAGCGGCAACGTTTCACATCGTAGCGGGATGGCAGGGTGCACAAGCGTGCGCTCGATTGGTGAAATCCTCAAGCGACACGTGTCGCCTGTTGCGCGTCGCTTCGGTCTGAATTCTCCCTTCTAAAGCAGAACATTCATCGTGCATGCGCGAACAACAGACCTAGGCGACACGATGCCCGGTATTGAGCAAACAGCCCAGTCCGAACAATACGCAAGCGACAAGCGACACTAAAATAAAAACGTTCCATAACATTTTGCCAAAAGTAATATTTTATGATTACAGTGGTCACAATTGGGCCCCAGCGTAGTCAAATGGTTTGTTCTCATCCCCAACCCTTTGTTAGAATGATATGAAAAAGTGGCATGCACACGAAATGGAAACATTTCGTATACTAAAAAAGCCATACGAATTTTTTGATTACGTTAGTTAAAGGGCCATAAATTCCTACATAAACTCATTGTATTCTACCCAATGAAATAAGAGTAAGCACTGTGTCATAGTGTTACGAGGTTTGGATTTAACAATGGAAAATGTCAAGAATGTCCTTTCGCGCGTTCAACTTATTACAGGAATCTGAAAATTCATTCAGCACTTAACATATCCAAGATGTTTCCAGTGTTCACTAAATTCATGTTACATAAAGTTAAAAAGCACTGCTATAGGTAAGATTCAAATATCATTCACTTCTATTCTGAAAGAAAAATATTGGATTGTGATATGTACGCCTGTAAAATAAGGATCTTTTTCATTAAAAATCGTAACTTTTAATTATGATAGATTATAAAATAACTGAGGTTCCTTAAATTATGAGGGAAAATATTTATACTTCTGCGCATGTTACGTAACAACAGGTATTTTTACTCCGCAGACTATTCACTAGCAACTCTCCCGCCCTTGTCCAAGGATATCACGCAAATGAAGTTGGTCGACGAGGTTCGCGATACAGAAACTCCAACGGGAGCCATCTGTTGGGAGATGATGCAACTAATACAGAATCTGTGCTGATTCTTCAAGTCCCTGTGCAGTCCGAAGTAATTGCAAAGCAATATGACTTGAAAGCTCTTTCTAGGTAAGTGTACTATCAAATATATTTATTCATTTGTCTACATGGAGTAACAAAACAGAGATAGAAAAAGAATGGAAGAAATACAATAAAATAGGGAGAAAGAGGTTGTGTGTGTGTGAGAGACAAAGAAAAAATGTAAAAAGGGAAACAGAGAGAGAAAGAATGAAAATGCAAACAGGAAAAAGAGAGATAGAAAAAAATGCAAACAGGGAGAAAGAAAATGCAAACAGGGAGAAAGAAATGCAAACAGGGAAAGAGAAAATGCAAACAGGGAAAGAGAAAATGCAAACGGAAAGAGGGAAAGAGAAAATGCAAACAGGGAAAGAGGGAAAGAGAAAATGCAAACCAGGAAAGAGGGAAAGATAAAATGCAAGCAAAGAAAGAGAAAAGAAAAAATGCAAATTAGAAAAGAGGAAAGAGAAAATGCAAATTAGGAAAGAGGAAAGAAAATGCAAACAAGTTAAGAGGGAAAGAGAAAATGCAAACATGGAAAGAGGGAAAGATAAAATGCAAGCAAGGAAAGAGGAAAGGGAAAACGCAAACAAGGAAAGAGGGGAAAGGGAAAATGCAAACAAGGAAAGAGGGAAAGAGAAAATGCAAACAAGGAAAGAGGGAAAGAGGAAATGCAAACAAGGAAAGAGGAAAAGAGAAAATGCAAACAGAGAAAGAGGGAAAGGGAAAATGCAAACAAGGAAAGAGGGAAAGAGAAAATGCAAACAGGGAAAGGGAAAATGCAAACAAGGAAAGAGGGAAAGGGAAAATGCAAACAAGGAAAGAGGGAAAGAGAAAATGCAAACAAGGAAAGAGGGAAAGAGAAAATGCAAACAAGGAAAGAGGGAAAGAGAAAATGCAAACAAGGAAAGAGGAAAAGAGAAAATGCAAACAGAGAAAGAGGGAAAGGGAAAATGCACACAAGGAAAGAGGGAAAGAGAAAATTGTTGCTGTTAGTTTTGTATTAGCAACTAAAACAAATATTATTTGTTTTAGGAAAGAAAAATACTGAAATCTACTTACGAATTGATGTATATTACACTATATCCCATAATACATAGTTAGAACAGTAACAGTGATAATGAAATGTCTTTCTTCTTATCAAAGATTTTTATCATTAATACAACTTAATTGTGAATGTTATAAAAAGATGACAGTCACAATAACCTCCCCTCCTGGGGTGAAGAAAATATAGACATCATACTTTGGTGGCTTAAAAAGATACAAGATCTTAAATATACACATCGAACAGATACATAACTTTAAGATGTTCAACATTCAAAAGAACATTTAATACTATAACAAATCTTTCAAAGAATGACAATCAATTCGAAACTTAAGCACCTATTTGTTAACATTCAACAACAGCTCGTGTTTCTTCTCCAATGAACAGTGGAAGGGTTTGATATTTTGTAAATTGTGTCTACACTTTATCTGGTACACCAAGTTCACGAAATTGTTCTTCACTTCCTCCACCAAAAATGGTCCCACATATAAGTCATAAAATTTATGGATAGTTTTGTTCAAGGCAGAACTTCTTGCATGATTCCTAACCATAACCAAATCACCTTGAACAATTGTAGGGGTTTCTGCGTTTGAATGAATCTTCTTTCTAGATTTTGAACGTTTAGTTGTTTCAATTAACTGAATATATTTAGCTTTCCAAGACAATTCGTTCATCTCTTCTGGCCAGTCAATAACAGAAGTTATTTTATCTTGAACTTCCTCGTGTAGAAAAATTTCAGCCGGAGTGAAACCAACAACCTCGTTATATGAGTAATTTAGTAATTTTATAACATTTGTTAAAACTTTGGACCAAGATCTGTGGTTGGTTTTACAAAAGAGTCTAAGCAAACGAATGATCTCTTTATTATATCTCTCAATTGGATTCGCATGAGGTGAATATGGTGAAGTGAGAATATGCTTTACACCAATTGACTTCAAAAATTTTTCCCATTCATTGGATTTAAATTGTGATCCATTATCCGTTAACATAACTGTACACATAGGATAATGATGTAAATAACCTAAGTTAATTCTGTTGATAATTTCTCGAGTTGTAGCCTTCCTGAGAGGATAAGCCATAACATATTTGCTGGTTAATTCTACAATAGTCAGAATATGTTGATATCCTTGAGATAATGGCAATGGACCAATCAAGTCTAAAGATAAGAACTGATGTAATTTGTAAGAAATCACGTGAAGCTTCTCTTTGGTAATATGTTGTGTTCTTTGTTTCGTCCTTGCACATTCCACACAATCACTTAAATATGACTTGACACTTCCTCTCATCCTAGGCCAGAAATAGAATTTAGAACACTTCTTATAAAGCTTAGAAAACCCAAAATGGCCAGCCAAATCATGTTGTTCATACAAAACTTTCTTGACAGCTGCTTCAGGTACAAAAACTCTCCAATGGTTCGAGTTCATAGATCTATAAAACAGTATATTTTTATGTAGTTTAAATATTCCCTTAATTTCGAAATGGTCATCACCCTTGCCTAACATAGAAATTATACGTTGACATAATTCATCGTTTTGTTGCACTTTCATTCAATACAAAAAGTATTCTTCTTCAAGTAAACCAACATCTGTGCAGTTTACATGTAAAGTGGAAGGAAACAAATTGTTTTGTGACTTAATTGGATATCTACTTAACGCGTCCGCGGCCGTATTTGCAGAACCACTCACATGCTGAATTGTATTATCATAATTTTGCAATTTCAAAGCCCATCTGTTAAGCCTTGGATTTAACGATCTTGCTGAATTTAACCAAGAAAGTGATTGATGGTCACAGTGTATTACAAATGGTCTGCCCAATAGATATATTGAAAATTTTTCCACGGAAAAAAGGATGGCAAGACATTCTATTTCATGCACAGAATATGTTAATTCTGAACCTCGCAAAACTCTGCTCGCATACTGGATAATCAAAGTTTCACCATCGTCAGAATTTTGCCATAAGACTCCACCGATTCCAATTTTACTGCCATCAGTATTTACATGGAAAGTGTTGTTCAAGTTAGGTTGAGCTAACATCTCCGGAGACAAAGCCAATTCCTTCAGACGTATAAATGCCTGGAGATGTGCTTCATTCCATTCCCATTTCTTATTCGTTCTAAGTAAATCGTATAAAGGAGCCGCAATCATTGCAAACTTATCCACAAATTTTCTCCTCCAATTTACCATTCCTAAAAATTTTCTTAAGGCTTTTCTATTTGTTGGAGTAGGATATTCAGTTATTGCTAGATTTCTTTCTGGATCTACAGCGATGGACATATTTACTTCTCTCAAAGTTTTCAACACGTAGTCCAAATGTTTTAAATGACTTTCCAGTGATGATGAAAATATAAGAATATCATCCACATACACTATAAGAAATGAACTAGTATCATTGCCAAACACTTTATGCATTCTGTCGACAAAAACACTAACAGCACTCTTAATACCAAAAGGCAAAAAATGAAATTCCATTAAAATACCACGATATGAGAAAGATGTGAACTTATAAGATCTAGGTGTCAGTGGTATTTGAAAATATCCACAAGTTAGGTCAATCGTCGAAAAGAATTTTGCGCCTCTCAACCTAGGCAAAAGTTCAGATATAGGTTCAACCTGTGTCATGGGTGAAATTACATGTTCATTCAGCTTCCTAAAATCAACAACAGGACGCCACAATCCACCTGCCTTTGGAACTATGTGGAGAGGGTTCCGGTATGGAGAAGTACTTTCATGAATTACTCCCCACGTTTTCCATTTCTTTAATTCTTTCTCCATATCATCTCGCCTCGCGAATGGAATAGGGTACGTAGATGCCACTATAGGTTCATTCGTATCTAGCTGTATGTCATAAGATTCCACCTTGGCTGCCTTTGGTTTGTCCGAAAACACATCTTGATACTTCAGTAATAAATTAAATAACTTATCAGCAACTCCAGCTTCACAATATTCGTTGCCATAAACTTTCTTATGGATATCTTCTTCAGAAGCTAGATAAGCAGAATCATTAACATGAGAAGATTCAAATGTCAAAGTTTTACAAGATTCAATTACGGAATTTAGCGAGCAAGTATTATTTGTGGAACTCGGAACAAAAGGAGCTGATACTTCCTTACCACTTGAATGAATTAGTTCAACAGTAGACATACGATAATTAATTATAGCCTTATACTGCCACAAAAATGGTGCTCCCAAGATCAAATCGGCATGTAATTGTTTAACTACATATAAACCCACGTGGAAAAATTCATCTCCCAACTGCATAATGACATATTTAAAACCCACAACTTTTATACGTTGCTCACCGGCGAAACAAGCCAACTGAATTCCTTCTATTGGTTCCAGCTTTATACTTGGTAATAAAGAACTTAGAGTGATCCAAACCTTGTAATCCAACAAATTACATTGACTACCAGTGTCACTTAAACAATTAAGAAACAAATCACAAATTCTTCCCTGTATTTCTGGTGCTTCAAGTAAAGGTGTAGGAGTTCCTTTATCTGTAACAGTCCACTCAGGCTCTGAATCAAACCACTCCAGCAAAAATGCAACAGGTAAAACATCTTCTTTATCAACGCCTAAATATTTAACTCTATTAAAGTCACCGAGACAAGACTTAACATGCAAAAGGTAAGGATCATAATTACAAGTAAGCTCCATGTGGTCATCCTTTGGCAGGGCGAATTGGAGCGCATTTCCCCGCCTTAGTTGTTTAATGTTCTCTGAGGGCTCCCACTAGTAGCATTAGTTACTGAGGAACATTCTTGATTTAAACTAATGTCATTGCAATTCATTCCATTTCGGAAATTTCCATTGTTCCTTGCTGAAATCTCTGAGTTAGTGTTAATGGAGTCACCTCGCAATTCTGTATTGGTCGGACTTTGAAATCTTCTATTCCTGTTGTATCTAGGTGCATCTGTATTATTGCCATTACTAGCGTTCCCTTGAGTGTTTGTTCTTCGATTGTTATTATGAAAGTACAAACTTCGATCGTTACCTTGTCGCCTATAGCTCTCTTGGTTAGCTCCAGATTGCCTATAGTTGTTTCTGGGATTCCTAGCAGCTGGTTGGCCCATAAGCCTCTCTGAAGCTACTGTTTGGGTAGATGAATCGCTGCATGACTTATTTTCCATAGACACTTGCCTTACAAAATGCCTAGATTTTTCGAACCTATTCGAGTTGTACTCCCCACTTATATAATCACCAGGTAGTGACAAAGATTTGGTTTTATCACTAGAATATAAGTCTATTGCCCTGAGTTTTTGTGTTAATTGTTTAAGGTTGGAAATTTCGTGGCAACCCACATTCTTAGAAACTGTTTCTGGCAATTGCTTCAGAATTACTCTTATTATCTCAGCTTGTTTAGGCTTTTCTACAAGGTTGCAATATGATGAATATACCTTCAATGCGTACGCTTCTAATGATAAACCAGAAGATGTGTTGTATTTACGAGAACGCAAAACTGCCAGTTGGCTTTCTAACAAATCATTCGAAGCAAATTGTTCAAGAAACTTGCACACAAAATCATCATATGATGAGAAATTCCGTCTTTCACTATTGAACCAATACGCTGCAGTATTGTAGAAACATTTGTGAATAACTTGCAGGCGATATTGCGAAGATACACCAATCAAATTTAACATTGTTGTCAGCTGGTCTATAAACTCCCTAGCTGATTGTTTCGAGACGTCACCTCCAAAACGTGGTAACTGGCTTAGCTCATTTACACGAATAACTTTACCCGGGCATTCTCCAAATGGGTTTCTTGCAGAAATATTTGTATTACATTCTGCACGCGCAGGTTTACAAAACTGGTTTGATTCAAAATTTGGAGACTCAGAATTCTTAGAAGCAATGTTAATTGGATTATTCAAAATGTCATTTCTGGGAATGTAATTTTGATTACAAAACATCGGACTCATTGAAGTTGTAGTATTTGTATTACCAGCTACAGTATATAATGGCTTCTCACATGAAGGTATATGCTGAAAATACATTTGTGAAATTGGATTATTTGAATAAGCTTTCGTTGTACAACACTGAGTTTCATTATGAAAACTGGCATTCAGAGGACTTCCATAACCATAATGGTTAGTAGAACAAGGTTCATTGTAATGCACTCTATATGCATTCTCCGAAAGTGCGAGGTCCCTATTGGCCAACGGATGTGTAGTGAAATGAGCAGGTGATTCGTTACGTGATGGAGGATCCCACAAATAAGATGTATTGGAAAGCCTATAGGTAAAATCAGTTGCAAAAGAAGTAGCGTTCTGACCTGATTTACGTTTAGTAATTACAGGTACATCAATATCAGATGAATCATAACCCGAAGAACCAACACCACGTTTGTCACTAGCCCGAAATTTAACATTTCGTGATCTTCGATTTGAATTTGCATTATTTGTTTGACAAGCCACATGCTCAGTTTGTTTACTATTTCCATCCTCTTCGCTCAGTTCTCGTCCTCCATTGAAAGTTTCGTTAGCAACACTGTTGCTGATGGCATTGCCTTGCTCCAAAGAAATAACCCTATCTCTAAGGTCATTTACCAAGGTTTCAGAGCTACATGTAGCAGTCTGAACTACCTTCATTCTATCTAATTCCGCATTTAATGTTTCAATCCTAACCTCATGTTGAGTAAATTTCTCCATAATTTCATCATTGCAGACTTCCAACCTTGCCAACTTTCCGTCATGACTCTTCATTTGTTCTTGAATAACTGAAACTTCGACATGCATTGTACTAATACCTTCATCCAATTTACACCTCAACTCACTGCTAACATTTTGACAAGTTTGGGCAACATCTTGTAACGAATGTTCAATATGATCAAGCCGGCCGTTAAACCTAACATTATGCTGCTGTAATTCATTTCGAATGGCTTGAAACTTCTCTTCCAGATTTTCATTATTTTGTTGCAATTCCCTTTGTAATATTTCATTATTTTGTTGCATATCCTTTTGTAACTCCTTTTGTAACATTTCATTATTTTGTTGCAATTCACAGCGAATGTTCTGTTGCAACTTTTCTTGAAGATTTTCATTATTTTGCTGCAAACTTTGGGTAACCGTAACTTGAAATGCAGCAATAATCTTGTCCAAGTTGGGATTCACTGTACTTGTATAAGATTTTAACAAAAATGGATCAAAATCTGGTTTACAAGATTTACAAAAATAGCTTTCATTAGAAGAGCTAAATATTACCCAGTGCATTACAGTCAAACCTCTGCACTCCAAATGTTCCCATTTATTGCAGCCATTGCACTTCACAAGACGAGAATCTGCTTCAATGTTACTGCAACAAATAATATTCTTCGTTGGGTCAGCATTTTCTTCAATAGTTTCATTTTCCCTGAAACTATCAACGACATCGGATCTTAAGAAAACTCCCGTTCTTAAGTTGTAAGAATGTTGCTTCCGATCCATTATTTAAAGTAATCAGAAGATAACTTCCATACTACATATTCACGAATCCTGGCTGAAGGTCGCCATAATTGTTGCTGTTAGTTTTGTATTAGCAACTAAAACAAATATTATTTGTTTTAGGAAAGAAAAATACTGAAATCTACTTACGAATTGATGTATATTACACTATATCCCATAATACATAGTTAGAACAGTAACAGTGATAATGAAATGTCTTTCTTCTTATCAAAGATTTTTATCATTAATACAACTTAATTGTGAATGTTATAAAAAGATGACAGTCACAAAATGCAAACAGGGAAAGGGAAAATGCAAACAAGGAAAGAGGGAAAGGGAAAATGCAAACAAGGAAAGAGGGAATGGGAAAATGCAAACAAGGAAAAGGGAAAGGGAAAATGCAAACAAGGAAAGAGAGAGAAAGAGAGATATGAAATAATAATGGAGATAGAAAAAGGTAGGTGGAGTGAGAGAGTGACCGTGAGTGAAAGGGAAAGATGGAGAGAGAGAAAGAGAAGGAGAGAGTTTCAAGAAGAGAAGATGAAAACTGAAGACTCTCTCTTTCTCTCTCTCTCTCTCTCTCTGTGTCTCTCTCTCTCTCTCTCTCTCTCTCTCTCTGTGTTTGAGAGAGAGAGAAAACTATTCTGATTCTAGCAACACTGGTCTCATTCTGCCTCTCATCAATAGATACTTGGGTGGAAGATTTTGGTTAAAGCAGGCACAGTGTTATGCTGCTCGCATCATGTTTGAGAATGTGTGAGACCCCACCTCCTCTTGTGCCGATGCAATGCAGAAGGAGAATCGTTTATTTTTTTAAATATGAATTTAAACCTTGTAATTGTGCGAAACAGAATAGCTAACGACATTATAAGGAATACAATGAGTGTATGCACTGCAGCTATTAAACATCCGTTAAAGATCTCACCGAATAATTAGCCTTGTTCCAGGCATGGAAGCGGAAACGTGAAAGTTAAATATACATATTTATTTCCTGCATCGTTGAGCCATGAAGTGAATACTTTCATCAGTATTTTTTCATGTTTGGTTTGTAATATCGGCTTTAATTGTGCACTAGTCAGGTAAGGTAAAGGTAAATTACCCACTGCACATTGCATCATGCCACGAAAGCACATTTCGTTCATTTCTGGAGGTGATGTGATCAACACCACGCTCCGGTCTACTTTACCCCTCAGAGCTAGCACAGGTACACATTTATTAGTGGCTGGCTGAGCCTCAGAGCTGCTCAGGAACATTGCTGGATAAATTCCGACTGACTCGAATCAGGGTCACCCGTGCTACTCAGGTTTCGAGTTTCTAGATGTAAAATGGGAACCATTTCCAAAAAAGCAACAACTAAGTAAAATTAGTAAGGTAAGATGAAATATATATAAAGTAAAAATCACAGACATGTATGGACGACGGAACGCAAGCCTCACAGAGGATTATACTGGCTGTGAGTTAAGACGCCAGAGCCTCGTTAGTTGGCAACATTGCAGCCCAAGCAGTGGCGGCGATTACGGGTACGTGGGGGGGGGCAGATTTTGCCACTATTGCCCCCGCACTATGTTAAACCTTATCTACCAAGAGAAAGTAAACTATCCTTCCTCTCCTGTTTTAGCACCTTGACCCCCCAGTTTTGAAACCCAATCGCCGCCACTACGTGGAAGGGAACCTGGAATTTGGGTACCTTCAGCGAACGTCACTCCATACACCCCGCGGTTCAACAAAGCACAGGGTAACTTCACCGTTATCTTACCTGACAAGGAACAAACAAATGTCAGTCTAAAGCCTGAATCACACGGAACTGAACTTCCAGTAGGAATGCCCTAGTTGGCGCTGGACTGGCTACCCATTTGCTAGTTTTTGCCTCACACGATACTTCTTACTGTACTTGTCGATAGACTTTTGTTCCCATAAGACATTGCGCAGAGCAGACAATCTGTAAAGGTGGACAAGCAATTTGAAGAAGGTTGTAGGATAATTACTGCTTTGTGCTTTTATTAAAAATTAAACAAGAAAAGTATTGGCTCGAGAAAAATATGTTAATCAATGCATGCCGAACAAGCTTTTTAATTAACTAAGGTATGCATATTCAATTGATACATGAGATTCGTAGGATTCATTCACAATTTTTTTTAAAAAATCAAACATTTAATTTAATACACTTGTAATAATAAGGATTTTCATTTTCGGCTAATCATATCTGCCATGTACACATCTCATCGCTTTGCATAAATACCTAAATATTAATGAACTGAACACGAACGCATTGCACGCCATCTCTTTTCCTTTTTTTAATCGAGAAACTAACAAAAACAGCCAACACACGGAAACCACAAACAAAAAACTCCCCTTTGCAAACTCAGAGATTATCTTCACATAGCCAAACTTTGCTCTGAATGGCTGTTCCACAGAATCCAGTCGAGGAAACCCAGTAGCAATTAGAACATGTCCTTTTCCCCCAAACCAGTCAAGCAGCGAGCCAGTCAACCATCACATCCGGGCAGGTAGCCAGTTCAGCCAAAGTAAGTAAGTTCAGCGGCAACTAACCAATCAGTTCCGTGTGAATCGGCCATAAACTGATTTGGAACCTTGCCCCCCCCCCCCAGTTTTGGAACCCAATCGCCGCCACTGAGCCCAGGGTGGAAGGGAGGCTGACATTTTGGTACCTTCAGCGAAGGTCACTCCTTACACCCCGCGGTGCAAAAAGCACAGCGTAACTTCACCGTTACCTTACCTGATAAGGAACAAACAAATGCCAGTCTTTTTATGGTGATGGAAGGTTTGCACAATATCGCGATTTACTTGTATAACACACTTTACCTTGTAAACAAGGATTTCTGTTTCCACTGCCGTTGCAGTTCCAATTTTGACTATGGAAATAGGTAGCTTAATATTTTAGATTGGTTCGTAACATTATACATATCATTATTATTATTGCTTCTAATCTCTGGTTTAATTTCAAATGTGGTCATATGGTTTGATACGGCCATCTTGGAATTTAAATGTTTAAGTTGTAACGTACACAATGCTTTCCACCATATCTATTTGGTTGATAACGAATACTTATAATCACATTATCACAAAATTGAAATTATTTTCTCCTTAGATTGGTCGATTTCTTCTCTGTAAGAACGGACAACATAACCGACCCAGAAACCAACAATGGCGTCACATACCATCATAGTCGCCTCATGGGACTTGGTGATATCCTGAACACGGTAAGTAGCCTATGTACTTAAAGGCAGTGGCGGATAAATGCCTTATTCTCGCGGGATTACGTATGGGCATTCTATGTAGGGGAGCATTGTTGTCCCGCTGCTCATCAGGGAATTAGGGGTGTCCAAACTTTTTCTTATGCAAGGCGAGTTAACAACTTAAGTAATTGTCTGAGGAGCATATTAAACTCTATTTACACAAATATAATGTATTAAATAATACTTGAGGTTTTATAAGTACTATACTGAACGCAACTCCAACTGCCGGTTGACCTTGATGGCTGTTTCTGGCGCTTCCTGTCCCCCAATCACTTCGGGGGCGTGTGGTCCGATGGGCGTCAACAAATTCAGTTGCGAAGTAAAACCTGAAGGGATCACATCGCTCTCCCGAAGCAACGTTGCCAAGCGTACTTCTGTTTTTGCCAGTTGCCTTTATACGACTGTGTGTCCGCCTGCATTCCGACCTGTGGGTGGTCCTTCCGGAAACTTCAACGTGCAGAACCACGCGTGCAGTTGAACCTGCTGATTTCTGGTGCTGACCGAGAAAACTCTTTCTCCCTTTATAGTACGTTTGGCAACATGTGGTGAACCCAGCGCTCATTTGTTTCGTGAAGCGAACAACGCTCGGTACCTTGTGACTCGAAAATGCCCGATCTTAGTCGAACAAAATTCAAGTGATCGCTGATTCGCTGTTTCCCAGCCGCCAGTTGGAGTTGAGTTTAGTATAAAACCGACCACGTAAGAAGTCGTGGCGGATTGAATTGACTCGTGGGCCGTAGTTTGGACGGACATTACTTAATCTATTGCATATCTTATATTTACTAGTTCAGAAGTTGTAAAACTTTGGACATATGATTGAATATATCGAGACCCTTCTTACCGAACACATTTCCCCTCCTTGTCACGGGTGAATTGAGGAGGAGAGGATGGTGTGATTGCCCCCTTTTTTCGACGACTACTAATATTAATTACTGAGATAGCTACAATTAACTATATCTTCACTGATACACAGTAAAACAAGACTTATCCTATAGCTTAAAATAGGATCCGAACCACTGTACAAGACGCCTCCACCGGGTTTCGAAATCAGAATGCTTGATTACAAGGTGTCAAGTTTAGCACTCTGGATTCGGTTTCCATTTCCGGTGAGGTTCTCACTTTGAGTTGTGGGTTGAGTCCCGATTAGCCTTTGTGAACTTAAAGTGAACTTTAAACAAGATTTATTTGCATGTTTGCTGTAATTTTGTTATTTTACGTCGCATTTGTGACACGTTTGGCTAATCGCGACGAAGATGAGTGATTAAGCGGTGCCTACAGAGAACATCCATACCCAAACCGAGATTCGAACCCTTGAACTTCGGTGGTGAGTTCGATCACTTAACGCGCTACGCTATACCGAAAAAATTATGAAAATGAACTTAATTTTTACCTTCTTTGATTACAGGATTCCATAGTAGATCTCTTAATAGGACTCGGCGCTGAGAGATCAAATATCATCATCAATATTCCGTCAGTTGCTGTGTCCTTCAAGCTTCAGAACGAACAGTTGAACAGCGTCCGGTCACCCATCATTCCTAATTCTCAGTCGTTGATAAGTTATCAGAAGGTATGTCTAGTTGCATTACTTTGATAAATTCAGAACTGGAGGATTCATTTGTCAGGAAGAAACATTTTTTGTTAGGTTGTTACACTGGGAAAACAGGAACTACGTTGCTAGAAATTACAGTAAAATTTACAACAATCTACCGTTTAATTTAGGCTAGTAGTCTGCCTGTTACGTTTACAAAAACGGGACGCAACAATGTTTATTTAAATTTGAACGTGTGCCATAAATATATTTTTAAAACTAGATCACTAAAATTACATAATAAGGGCACATATGTAATGAATGTCAATACTTCAAATACGTAATGCCAATTGTTACAGTTATGGCCGCGGTGGCTCAGTCGGTAACGCGTCTGACTACCATGCTCAAGGTCCCGGGTTCGATCCCCGGCCGGTTCAAATCCGGGAACTTTTCTAAGGTTGGAAGAGGCCCCGGCGCCCACCCAGCGTCGAATAACATGGGTACCTGGGGGAAACCCTGGGGGGTAAAGGCGGTCAGGGGCGTGATGCTGAACACATCACCCCCACTCACGACAGGATCAAGAAAGTGTGGGGCGTTACCCCCACACCCCCTATACGCCTTCATGGCGTGGTGCTATGCACAGGGGAACACTTTACCCTTTTTACCAATTGTTACAGTAGTTGGATAGCTGTGTAAATTGATGGTCTCAGACAGTCATTTCTTCAGTCAACATTTACAGTGTACAGGGAATAGATGTCATATTTATGTAAACATTTAAACGTTCTTGTTGTATGAAAAAGTAACGGAAAATATTGCTTTTGTGATATTATCCACGTTTGGTGAATATTCGTGAATGGCAGAAGGTTATGACGGACTTTGAAAACTGAATCCGAAACTCAAGTCCCCTTTCTTCTTAATAAGGTTGTCTGTGACATAATTGACATTTAATGAATGAGTATACGTGGAATTAGATTGAAATACCAAGAATATGAAACGTCAAAATGATCAATGTAATGTTCAATGGCATTACTAACTAACTAGCTCACTCACTCTCTAGCCTTCTGAAACCCGAATGTTTATGGCCGCTGCAGCACAAGCGCTCCATCTGTTCCTATCCAGGGCAAGATCAATCCAATCTTTTGCATCCTTACTGTATTCCCTTAAGCCCATCTCAACATTATCCCTCCAGCTTCGTCTTCCTACAGGTCTCTTACCATCAGGTTTCGCAACAAGACTAACTAGCTCACTCACTCTCTAGCCTTCTGAAACCCGAATGTTTATGGCCGCTGCAGCACAAGCGCTCCATCTGTTCCTATCCAGGGCAAGATCAATCCAATCTTTTGCATCCTTACTGTATTCCCTTAAGCCCATCTCAACATTATCCCTCCAGCTTCGTCTTCCTACAGGTCTCTTACCATCAGGTTTCGCAACAAGAATACTTGGCTATCTCATTAACTGTAGACTGAAATGCCACAGGTCCGTAAAGGCTCAGAACATCCCAGGAGGAACCGAATTTAATATCCTTATTCCTAATGTAGATCTTATCCAGGGACCTCCCAAAGTAGTCCCCGCCCATAGATCCGAATGGGGGACTATTTTACCTCCGGAATATTTTACCTTGGGAACATCCATGGCCTCATGTTCCTGTTTCCTGACATAAATTTGTCACCTCTACGCCTATCCCCCAATATGGAGAACCACACCTGTTGTTGGTCACGGATCCCTCGGATCTAGCTGGGAGGACCACAAGTGACATTACAAATGTGTACTAAAATATTACGTATGAAACCAAACTACAAATGTAAATTTCTTCACTCTAAACACATGTAATCTATACAGGGTGACTGGTAATTAGATGTATTCCCTGAAAGAGGTTAAAGTAGAGACAATTTGCAATAAATTTGACCATATGATACCCCGTCCGAAAATTAGTAGTTTTCGAGATAATCGAATTTCAATGGTTTTTTTTTAAAAAAAATGACAATTTTCCACGTAAAAAGATGAATGGAGAAAAAACTGCTCATTGTATGGAACATATTTCAGCGTTTTCTGATAGCTAACAAATAAGTGGTTTGTTAAAAAAAAAGTTTTTCCCAAAGAACAATCACATGTAACTAACGGGTGGGTCTAAACTTACAAGTGATGATAAAAAAATGCACTCTTAGTTTACTTGGCAACGAATTAATAACAAAAATGGTATGACACGAAGCGTACAAATTACTTAAATTACTTCCTTGTGACATCTGCTATCCAATAAGGTACAAATGTTGCTAACATACACATTTGTGTACAAGAAATAATACTTCATTCATCTTCATGTGAATGGAATCAATGAACAATACAATTAAAGAACATTACACGTCTTGCTCAAAGTGGGCACCTCCGTTACGAATGCAGCCAGCACGCAGGTTTTTACTGACATTTGGTCTCGCAACTCGTGATGTGATGGTGTCCTTGATGTGTTGATCAGCTGTTAAGATCCTCTCCCTGAGCTCTTCTTGCGAGTTTACTTGTGTCTTGTCATGAGGCTCAAAATGTAAAAGTCGCAGATAGCAGATGTCACAAGAAAGTAATTTAAGTAATTTGTACGCTTCGTGTCATACCATTTTTGTTATTAATACGTTGCCAAGTAAACTAAGAGTGCATTTTTTATCATCACTTGTAAGTTTAGACCCACCCGTTACTTACATGTGATTGTTATTTGGGAAAAAACTTTTTTTTTTCAACAAACCACTTATTTGTTAGCTATCAGAAAACGCTGAAATATGTTCCATACAATGAGCAGTTTTTTCTCCATTCATCTTTTTACGTGGAAAATTGTCATTTTTTAAAAAAACAATAGAAATTCGATTATCTCGAAAACTACTAATTTTCGGACAGGGTATCACATGGTCAAATTTATTGCAAATTGTCTCTACTTTAACCTCTTTCAGGGAATACATCTAATTACCAGTCACCCTGTATATATAAATTACTAGCTGCTTACCCGGCGTTGCCCGGGTATTTATATATCCCAATCTTCTATTAGACAGGAAAATAATGAATTCGGTATTTAAAAGTATAAGTACAGTATACAAATTATGAAGTAAAATCTTTTACATTCACTATAATATTAATTTAACTCAAAACTTGATTATAAACAACATTTTTAGTTTGACCTCCAGCAGCAAGAATAAATAAATTGAACGGCATTGGGAGTGTCACTATTCATCTTAGCGACCCCGCAAACTATGGATTCCACACTAATATCGGTCGTTTTCGATTATTTTTCCATGTCACCCCTTCCCACCCCCACTCTTAGGGGTGCCAGGGGTGTCTTAGCCGCACAGAATTTATTTCCAGATTATATATCATATGTGTACCAAGTTTGGTTAAAATTGCTTCAACCATTTGAGTTATATGCCGGAACAAACATACGCACATCCACTTTTATATACAGGGTGCCTCAAAACTAATATCGCAAACTGACACAGGTGAAAGTACATGATAATAGAAGCAAAAACGTCTCAGTGAACATGGGTCCGAAAACGAGCCGTTTTCGAGATAATTGCGAATGTGTGGTTATAAGCCGTCACTGACTTCATTGTTTGTAAACGTCGTCCTAGTTGGTAACATGCTAATAATGTGTGCGAATGTGTGGTTATAAGCCGCCACTGACTTCATTGTTTGTAAACGTCGTCCTAGTTGGTAACATGCTAATAATGTGTGCGAATGTGTGGTTAGAAGACGTTACTGATTGCATTTTGTAATCACAGAGTGCCTTATCCATCCTGTTTGATTCCCACGCCAACTCTCGTAGCATTTTACCAACTAGGACGACGTTTAGAAACAATGAAGTCAGTGGCGGCTTGTAATCACACATTCGCGATTATCTCGAAAACGGCTCGTTTGCAGACCCATGTTTACTGAGACTTTTTTGCTTCTATTATCGTGTACTTTCACCTGTATCAGTTTGCGCTATTACTTATGAGACATCCTGTATATAATAATAAAATAAGACAGAAGATAAGACTGCCATTCCCGTTGTATGTCGAAATACGTTGAACAGTAGAGCACCTTTTATTTTTCAAGTACATTCTAAGTCATGGAGTAAAGGCTGGCTGAGTTAGCGAAAGCCGTGGTTTGAATGACTAATTTAGAACGATTACAATTAAAAATGCATATAAAAACGCCTGGTTAAACTTTAGTTGTTTAGTGAAGAAGCAGTGATCGATAAGTAAGAATCGCAAGAAAAGAATAAGAATATGCCTGACTTTACGTAATTTCTTTTCAGCTCTGCTCCTTGTTGAGTAGTGGACAATGGACAGTGGAGAGGGACGATGACCTCACGGCACCCTACGCCTTCCAGAACTTCAGCTGGGTCGCTTTTGAGGATAAAAGTAGCGTTGAGATTAAGGTATTCGAGTTTTACATATGCATATTTATAGCTAGAAACTTTAAGATGCAAGTCATTACAATATACAAAACACAAGATGTATAGGGTGAGGGAGTCAAACGGGAAGATTAAAAAAAATCACAAAAATTAGAGAGAGCTATCTTAGTTAATTTTTGAACATGAATGTACTGTACATGAGGTGAAATTACTAGTGTACCTGAAAAATGTTCATTTTTTGAATATGGTGTCAGTAAGATGGCGTCCTAGGTGTTGCACACATTGTCGGAGTGTCAGAGTAAATTTGCTCATGACGTTATGCTGACATATTGGTAACCATTTTCCTACCTGCCTTCGATGACTATGACCCAGATGAAGAAACAGTCTTCCAGCAAGATGCTGCAACTAGCCATACTGCCAGAGTGTCTATGGACGTGCTTAGACTCGCATTTCCTGCTCGTCTCATCTGCACATTCGGCGATATTCCGTGGCTTGCCCGTTCACCCGATTTGACGGCTCCTGACTTTTTCCGGGTTACCTCAAATCCAAAGTATTCAAGGACAACCCTCCAAGAACCAGGGATGATTTTGAAGGAGCGAATTCGGCAAGAGATCCACAACATTCCGTTGGAGATGCTACGAAGCGTCATGAGCGGATTTACTCTGAGGTACACTAGTAATTCCAACTCATGTACAGTACATTCATGTTCAAAAATTAACTAATATTTGTTCTCTACTTTTTGTGATTTTCTTAAATCTTCCCGTTTCACTGCCTCACCCTATACATCTGAACTAAATTGTCTATGTAGCTTCTCAAATACAGTCTGGGTCAGTTGCGACTAAGGACGCTAGTGCGCATGCGCTAACTGGACGAGTCTACTGGCAAAATAGGAGTGACGGTTGCAAGTGGAACGCAGACGGGAAAACATGTGTTGAATTGCTTATTGTTGGGAACGTTTTCAATTTACACCCTGTCCCGGGGAATCTATGGAGAGAGTGAACGAAAACAAGCACAAGCAGCACTCGAGAGGGGAAAACGCGGCTACAGCTACCAGCCGTTTGCAGCAGCACTCACGGCTTTGTTCCGCCCACTCGCTTTCCCCCCCTCTCTACCGTTATGCGCGGCCTCGCTCCCCAGAATCCCGGGACAGAGTGTAGGCTATTTGGGGGGGGGGGGCAGAAGGTGGGCTAAGACAATTTCACGGTGTGGGTTCGATACCGCTCTAGCCTGTAACAACGCCCTTGATCTGTAACAAGTAAAATGTCCATTTGCCAGTTTATAATTACTGGATGGAGCATTTCTGCCTACCTAAAATGACATACACTCTCTCACAGTGGATTTAACTTTTAATTTACCATAGCAATACATATAATTTGTACATTGAATTCACATTACTTGCATACACTATGTAGGGAAAATAATGTTGCACATTAGCAATGCATTACGCCAGATGGCGTCGGATGCTTTGCATGTCACGTACAAGCGTTTCAGCAGTTATGTTCGCAAGTTCTTTTCTGATTCTTGCCATCGTTTCTTCAACATTTCCAACTCTGGTTGCAAACATTTTGTCCTAGCCCCGGGAAGGATCAAATCTGGGGACAGTTAAGTCTGGTGATATTGGAGGCCAAAGAATGTCACCAAAAAGCGAAAGAGTCCTGAGAAGAATTTCTTCAATGCGTTCTTGCTGAGGTGACACGGATGCGCCGTGGCTCCATCCTGTTGATACCAAATTGCTTGCAGTTGACATTGAGTTGGCAGCTCAGGAATGACAAAATCTCGCACCATTTCTGAATAGCGTTCCCCAGTCACTGTGGCCACAGACTCTTTCAAAAACTTCTCTACACAAAATATACTTTGCTGCATGCCCCAGCACTCGTGGCTACCAAAATCGAGGATTACAAGGCACTCAGCTCAAGCCTTCGTTTTCCCCTACTCCTCAAGTCGTACAGTGTTTCCAACTCGCCAGCCTAAAATGCTTCCCGCTGTAGTACCAACTGAGTACTTCTCAAACACGCATCTTTTGTATGTTTTCAGGGCAAATACGTTCTGCTGAAGGATCTAGCTGGCGTGGGCATCTATCCTCTTGACGCAGACGATGCTAGAGGTGCGTGCGGCCAGGGAAAGCACCCTTTGACCACAGCCTTGAGGGGAACCCTCACCTCCCTCGCTCGGAAACCTCGCCAGGTGGTGCTTCAGAGCCTCGAAGCCGAGCTCCGGGGATTCCCGGCACAGCCTCTGCCGAATCTTCAGCTCTCACCATTCCGAATTGTGAGGGTGATCGACCAATCAGGAGAGGTGCATGTGGTCAGAGAGGACACCGCGACAGAGTTCGAGTGCTCGCGCCAGGGTTACTACAGGCATCCACGAGGTTGTAACAGGTACGTTAACTGGACATCTGGCCACAACATGTACTTTTCGTACAATTAGACGATGATAATTCAAAATTTGGCACTTCTCTCAGAACTTACGTCCGTCTGCTGGCTGACAGTCAAAAATGAAAACAGGCTGGGCAATGGGACCTTATAGTCCACCCTTTTCAGAGTAGGAATCTCTTGGGTGAATCTCACCAAATGGTTGATATTTTGTAGTAGAATGCTTTGTGTATCAATTTTTCTTTAATCTCAGACAAAAGAGGTGTTAAGGTGGGCCGCACGCACCTCTAGCATCGTCTGCGTCAAGAGGATAGATGCCCACACCAGCTAGATCCTTCAGCAGAACGTATTTGCCCTGAAAACATACAAAAGGTGAACTACCCATTTGAGTACGCCAATGGCTTTCACATATATTTACTTTGAATCAGTGATGTGCGTCTACGCACGGTAGTCTACATTCTACACGTAGACTATTTTATACACGTAGATTACGTAATCTATGTAAACAACATCGCGAAAGGTGATAACTTAGCAAAGGGCGCCGTGGAATTAAAATAAAATTATACTGCGTATCAGTTGCTGATGTGTGAGGAGAACTTTTTATACTCTTTCTTCCAAATTCGAACAATTTCTCACCTAGGAAGAAAACTAATATAGGAAATATTCTAGTGTTTTATGGGAAAAAGACCACTCTTGCCTCACGACTGCCATCTGTTGTTGTTTTTTGCATACTATTTATCTTCCTCCATAGTTGATGATAGAGGAGAAGAGAAATTTTGTTGTAAATAGGATTCTTTTCATTTCGTTAGGAACCAATACAGTTGAAAATGTCACTTTCCTTCCATGAAACCCTTGAAAATTAATTTTAATGCACTTTCGATTGTCTACGTAGTCTATGTAAACTACAACCCAATGTAATCTACGCGTAGATTACGTGTAGACAACGCATGTAGACGTAAACTTATAGTCTACGGCACATCACTGCTTTGAATACATCCACCAGAAAACATATTTAGGATTGTTCTCATGTACTCAATGACAACAGTTCACAAAAAATAACTCAAAGTTATAAATTGCTTAGGTTGCAACCCTTTGCCGGGTGACACGTGATATTGAAACTTATGGTGAGGATTAGGACTAAGCCTGTAGACTTAGATAAGAATAAGATGCATGTTTTCGAAGACACTGATGAACTGCTGAATTAGGAGATGTTGAAACCCCTGACAAGCAGCAACTTTAGCGATACCTACAGAGACCCTGTAGTTACTATTGTGACGTTTCTCCTGGCTTTAAGTCAGAATGTATTAAACAAAATTCCACAAACGAAATCATAATACAAACACGACATCAGCATTCGGTACACTACAAAATCTAAAACAATATATTAATAATCAAATATCTACAGGTTAGTCCAAAATTAGTGTGAAGCTGAGCTCCGTGACGGAGTTGTTAGGACAGGGCTAGGGGACCGGGGATCGAATCCAGGCTTTTGCATGTGTCCCTTCATCAGTATCATGATATCATCACTCACCCCCCTCGTCGCTGTTAGCTATAAATGACAGAAAAGCGACGTAAAATAACAAATCAAATCAGTACTGTGAGGTTAATAATTCCGTCATACACTAGAGTTGACGTCAAACATCTGAAGAGTATTCTGTTTTAAACTTAGCATTTTAAATGTACAGCTACTCAATTATGCAGAGATGTAAGACTATTTAGAAATACATACAGAAAATTTCAAATACGAAGTTTGTATTGGGTATTCATTATTATATTTCCCTACTCTGAGCCTTCTGGAGCTCGTAAGTAGTATCTGATTGCGGTAAATCTTGGTATATAGGCTATGGAGACAATGGGTAAGCGAATGCCAACATTTATAATTTTACCACCTGGCGGAAATGTGACGCTGAAATAACAAGATGCAAAACTTTCTTTCTAGTTTATGTCAGTACAGCAGTGTTCAATATGCGTGCCGTCAACGTGAATCACCCTTTGGAAGCGTAAGACAGCGTCATCAATAGTGACACGAGATGGTATTCACTGTGCATGAGATTTCAGCGCCACATTTCCACCTGGTGGTGAAATTTGAACTATTATTTTTTCGTCAGTATTCGCTTCCCAAGGGTCCCTCCCCATAGTCTCTATACCAAGTTTTGCCGCAATCCGATGTCTCGAACATTCTCCATAAGGCTTTCAGTAGGGGAACTTTAATTGTAGCCAAATGCTCAAATGTATATTTATTAGTGGAAGTGGAAATATTTACTTTGGTTTTGTTTGCAGGTTCTACCGCTGCGTGAAGTTCAACCAGTACCGAGACGATTTCTCGGTGTTTGAATACGATTGTCCAACTGGCCTCGTGTTCGACGATCGCTGGGAAGTGTGCGTATGGCCGACTCAGGCGTCCCCGTGCGACGGTTCGAGCGAGATCCAACCCGTGCCACGAAACAAGTTCATCTGCCCCGGCGAGGGTTACTTCACGGACCCTGAGAACTGCAGATGGTTCTTCGCCTGCCTTGATCACCGAAGGGACGGATCATCACCCACAGCATACGAGTTCCGTTGTCCCTTCGGACTTGCCTTCGACGAGCAGCGTCTGCTGTGCAACTGGCCGTGGCTCGTTTCCGGTTGTGGAGCATCAGGGTCTGCAGGGCGGGGAACCATCCCTGCATCCTTCGTCACCTCCAACTCTCCCTTGCATCCAGCTGCCACTTTTGGAGGAGTTCCCCAGGGACCAACGGGGAGTGATCCTGCCTGTAGTACCTGCACAACCAGCTCTGCAAGTCTGAGAATTGTGGGTAAGGGTAATATCAATAACGCTGGTCTAGAAGTTCCCATTTCTTCTCTGAATTCTCCACTAGCACCTTCTAATGTGGTAAACAAAGTCTTGGTTCAACCACAGCTCCTTCCTCAAGGACAATACCCTTCTAGGATCTCTCTACCTCCTCCCAACACTCTCATTCACGGTCTACCAGCAACCCCATCAGCTTCTCCTACCGTTCACGCACCTGTAGCACAGTTTTCAGGACCCTCGTCTGTTCCTGTCACTTTTGGAGCTGCACCACCACGTCATCCTGCTCTCAGCAATGGGTATTCCTATCCTCAACCACCAGTAGGGATATCGTCTCCATTCTTCGGCCCTCTTCAAGCCAGCACCTTGTCTCCAATTGCTTCCCAGAACGTTTTACGTCCTCCCTTCAGAGCCGAGGAGTACTTACCTCCCCCACCCGGTGGCTACCAGAGCCCAAGCATCCCTGCAAATCAACCCTCAGATGTACGGATCCAAAGTGCAACCAAGCAGAGTACATTTGTAGGTATACCCTACCTGCCACCATCACCAGCTCCACTCAGGAAACAGAACGATAGGTTCCTGAGTGACGTGTTCAACACACACAATTCAATCAAGTTTGGTTCACCAACAGCTGAAGTACCTGTTGTGTCAATTCCTGCTAACCAGACCACTTTCCAAAAGGACATTCGGGTCCAGCTTCCCTCATTTGTGAGCACCACTGCTGTTCCTCCTTCACACTTCCGGTACAATACCTTCACACCATCAGCATCACCTCAGCCGTCCATCCCAGTGTTTCCAACCGTCAGCTCTCCATCAACATTCGGTACAGGCACAGCAACTCCAAAACCATCTAGTCCGACTGTGTCTGTGATACAAGTCATTCCATCACCTTCTCCAAGCGTCGCATCAGTCACAACAGCCACTCTTGGACCCCTACCTCGAAGAATTCCAGTGTTGGCACCTCAATCGGAGGCTTCCACTGTATCCTCAAGAATCGAACCCCAGCTACCAGTTGCCAATGATCAGTTTAAAGGGTATCGATATCCACAACCTTCTAAAGGTTTCGCCGAGATTCCAAGGCTTGAAGAAGGGTTGAGTAGAGGCAGCACTATCGGCGATGATAAGGGTTCCAGCAGCTCCCCAGTAAGTCCAAGTCAGGAACAAGACAAGAAGGACAGTCAACAAGCAGACATTGACGCAATATTGAGCCAATACGACGAAAGCTTGGGAAACACAATCGGCTTGTTCTACGATGCGGTTGATATATTGAGAGACTCGCCTCGCAGAGGTGGCAGCAAGAGCGGAAGTATAGTTGGCGAGCCTGGATCCAGCGATGCTGAGAGCAGACCTGCAGAGAAAACACTAACTGATTCTGGAGATGACGTCAAGGTTGTAGGCCTACCAGAGGCTCAAAATGGCTTTGGAGCGAATCAAGGTAGGTTTGGTTCGAGGAGGCCACAGAATGGAGCAGGATCTGGCAATACTGGGCAATATGGAGTCACGGGTAACGTACGGAAAGGACCTTCCAGTAATTATGGTACTGGTGCTCGAGTAGGTGGAAAAGATGGTACCAGCTATAACAGAGGAAATGCACCATTAATTAGAACCAACGCAGCTGAAACTCTAAGAAGCTTAGCCGACCAAACAGAACCTGAACTAAAGAACACAAACAAGATACTAGTTTCTAGACCAGCAGAAAACGTGCCGACCATAATTGGGAAACTTGGAAGTGGTAAACTGTTCGATAGATACGGACCAGGTGGATGGAGAAGCTTCGATGAGACCTTAGGACCGGAAGTGTGTCAAAGAGAAGGCCTCTTCCGACACCCTCGTAATTGCAACAAGTTCTTCGCTTGCTACTGGGATACATGGAAGGAAAAGTACACCCTGCATATATTTAACTGCCCTGTACGACTTGCCTACGACGAAAGCATCTCAGCTTGCAATTGGCCCTTCAACGGACCTTCTTGCTCAGGAGACAGGCTACTTATTAAATAATTTATGGATTTTTAGCAAAATTTACAGTTTCTTGCGTCTAGTTAAATATAAGAAGGTATCAAAAATAACGGAAATTTGTCGAAATTACGTCAAAACTCTGCCAACACTAAATCTCGTGTAATAAACTTATGTTAAAACGAAGAATTGTAGTTAAATGTGCTGAAATTGTGTCTACAATGGCCTAATTTGAGCAAGAAAAATTCATATTCATATATTATATATATGAAGTGAACTTGCTTTGTTGGGGGGGAGATCCTATCAATTGTAAAATTGAAGGTTACTTTTGAAGGTTTTATAATTTTTACGTTGGTAGCATGTTAAACGAAAATTACCATGAGTTGCTCTTTTTTATTCTTGACTATTTATTTATATGCTCTAGAGCACTTTCTTTGAAACCGTCAGATAGATGGCAATATTAGTAAACATTTCTCAAGAGGCACATGCACTTAAAAAAAAAAAAACAATTCAATTAAAGAGGCACATCTTCATCGCAAATCTTCTTATTCTTAAATTAAGAGAGCTATAAATATATATAATTAAAATTATAATTACCATCTTTGTTTAGTTCTAAATACCAAGACATACAATAACGTGCAATGACTCTTGTTCTTTCTTCTTCAATTAATAAGATGAAACAATGTTATATATTCCCTTTTTGATTTTTTTTGGTAATAAACTGAATATATTGACATCTCGTATCTACATGCTTCTTTTCTTCGAATCGTGTATTGTGAAAGGTGTTCCTTGAATATTAATGTAATTATTTATATTACTTAACAACTAATGACAACTGTAATTAACATTCCAGATAATATCGTTACAAGCATGAAGAAGAATACGAGGTTGTGAAATAATATTTATGAAATACATTACGTATGTTTTACACTATTTGCATACTTAGTATATCAATGTGACTATAATTTATATTTAGATCATTTACGAAATAGAAATATTTATTTTTATAATAATTTATTACGAATATTTATGTCGATAATGTTTGCTGTTAAAGAAATCATATTTGAATATATTGCTTCACAATTCAGTATCCTGGTCAGAATCACAACATACACACGTATTATGGAATACGTAACAACCAACATATTGTACCTGATACATATTGAATCAATATGACATTAGTTTAATCCTAACTGTATGGAAACTTATTTCTTCAAACAATTTTCTCTATTTGCTTGTTTATCATGAACGAGAATAACATCTTTTTGAGAATAAGTAGACTACATATTATTACTCTCACTTCATACATAATGTTAAAATATGTAATTTTCTTCAGAAACAATGATCTTGCACATGAAAAGAAGTGACTAGTGTATAATCGATTGGATATTTGTGGAATCCTATAGTCTGTATTAAGATGCAATTTTATGTTATTAACAGTCAAATTTCCACATCTGCCAATGAGAACACCAATTAATTTACTTCAATTGACAAAACAGATAGACTTCTATTTTTGCAATCGCAATCTTTTAAAATAAAGGATTTAGTTCTTATAAATTATAGATTTATAGGTGAAATAATGAAGTGCCGGATAAACAAAAATATCAAATTTTGAAAGATTTCGAGACGAATCGTTTGTTGTAAGTTCATACAAAATAAAACAAGGTAGATAAATATGTTTGTGTGTTTTCATTTCAGATCGTGCAGTTATATTGTTCGATCTGCCAGTATTTAAATTATTGTAATAAATCATTGTATCAGTTCATATCATCTGAATAGATAGTGTGTTAAATAGACAGAGTGGTTATATATTCATACCGACATGGTAAGCTGCATAGAATGTATATAAATGTATATTTAACTAAAAAGAAATAAAATTCTGAAAGCATACACCTAAAGTTGTTCGTTTGTTAATAAGCATGTATTGTAGGAAACTTTTTTCTGTCATTTAATATTACACTACGGTTAACTCAGTTTTATTTCTCTCTTTGTTTTCATTTTACAGTAACAAGAGACATGTAAATGCGAAAAATCAATTTCGCTGCAGCAATTTGTAGGAACATCGTGAAATCACTGTTAGTGTACAAGGAGATGACAGATGGTGCTGTTGTCCTCCCACAAATTAGAGCACCAGCAACAATTAACAACGTATATATATATTTTTCCGTATTTTTATGCAATTAAGAGGAAAAATCGAGTTTAAAAAACAAGAGAACTTTACCGAAACGAATATCTTGTTTTTTAGTCAAAATGAAGAACATGAAATTTTATCACATTTACTAATTAATGAGTATCGTGCTCCAGTTCGGCAATGAATCAATTCTGACAAACAAGTAAATCTAGTGTATATGCAAGGACACGTTGGACATTGAAAATGCTTTAATTAAAACATAACAATCTTTGAATGTCAATTCTAGTATATTATGTATTTATATAATTTTATAAAGTTATTATGAGTCTAACCTGTAGACTTTCGGATGCTAACAGATTGCTCTTGTTTAGAGATAAATAAATGCAGGCATTCTGCTCCAAAATTATTTGATTTGTTAAATTTGGACAACTGTAATTGAAAGATTGCACAAAGTAAATATTATTTATTTTAGTGTTTCTTCTAAAGTGTGAAGAAGGAGTATTGGTGATATCAGTGCTTAGTTCTGACTGGGAGAAATCAGTGGCGGCGATTAGGGGGGGGCGAGGGGGGCAGTTTCCCCCCACACTTTTCGCCACTTTTGTCCCTACACTATGCTAAATCTTATATACAAAGGGAAATATACTGTCCTTGCCCCTCCCGGTTTTGGAACCTAATCGCCGATACTGAGAAAAACTATACTCTATTGTTGATATGGGTCATTCTTTGTCAAGTGGCCTTGGGGTGTCTCATCGATCCTCTTTAATTTTGATGGAACCTCTACAGACTGTCCACATGGAGACCGGCATAGTTTCAAATTCATAAGTATTTTGGTTGGGCTACCAGGGCTGCTTCTGTAAATGGCACTTTCTCAATGCTGCGGCAAATACGAATGTTGAGATGAATTCGCCCCAAACTTTAGCAAGCTGTAACTACTGAATAACTTGCTTTGAGAGTCTGGAATTTCTCCAGTCCATGGGCCACTGGCATGTCGCAAAGCTGCTTAAATGGTGTCCTGCATGCTAAAATATTAACTGAGTTATCAATCCTTAATCCCCTCCTGTAATTCATAAATTTGAACCCATTTTCAGCAGCCTATATCTCAAAACTGACACTTCTAATTTGATCATTGTTAGCATCACTGGAGAAGAGCACATCCAAGTTGTCTAGAAACCTTGTCTTTCATTTCGGTGCTTAGCCGCCATATTGGATTAAAAATGGCGGAAATCATATTTTTGTATCCCTTGTTTCTCGGCTATTTATCAACAGATTCCAATTTTACTTTTTTAAATTGCAATACTCTAAATAAGTTTTACAATTGTTGTTGTTGCCATTCCTTTCGCTAAAATCAACAATACTGATAGAAATTTGAAAAACAAAAATGTAGAAAACGCATACGATCAATTTATGCTTTATGACAGAAATTCAGCTGTAATGCAAGGTTATCTGGTTTCTTAAATCAGGTAAATCATATTTGTCTGACTTACGGTGCAGGGTGCCCATAAAATAGCGCGTTCTGATTCCGGAGCTCGGCCGTTCGGATGGTACCGATGACCTATTTACGCCAAAGAAAGGCGTCCAGGCTTTCTACAGCATATCTGTGGATGGTAATGTATATATTCAATATATGGTAATATTGAAGAATGCGAACATTGTCAAATTCCTCTGCAAGTAATAAATCTAATCCGAAAATAGAATCGTGTGTCGGTCTGTCGAGGCTTGTCAGATTTTTACCCAAGTAAAAAGTGGTTTCCTGTATTTTATAATTTTGTGGATCAATCTTTAAGTTAAATCCGTAAGTTATTTTTCACTAAACACTAACTCGTTTACAAAATCCAGAACACAAAACAAGGAACAATTCAAATATACATAATAGAATTTACTCAAAATGCAAAATTTTCTTGATTATGGCGTGGTGTCATAAGTTCACAGCAACCATGGCTTAAAAAAAATATAAGCAACTTTGATATAAATAAGCAGTTAATCAATGTAAAAACTATTAGATGCATGTTGAAATTTCTCTCAATTCGCATCAGGAATTCTAATATTTTGTTACATTTCATGGATCGAAAGCCCAGGGATTTCGTAGAAAGGGTTTGAGAGTATTCAGTCGTATATTTTACCATTTGACGCTCTTTTGTCTTAGGCAAGCTGGGATCAATTCGACTGTTAGCTTATGACCCACACCAACTCTATACTTTATTCCGGGAATGTCTGGAGCAAGGTCGCGCAGAAGGGTAGGAAGGGGGTGGGGGGAACGAAGTAGTTCGAGTCACTACTTGTGCAGAGACTTACTGTCGTTTGCTTGCACCAGAGATTACTGGAAGAGATTATGCCTGATTGGTTGGTTGGTTGACTAGGTGTTGGTAAGTCCACTTTATGCACAGTAAGGCTAATCGGGACTGGGCCTACAGTTTAAAGTGGCATCCGAAACACTATGTGCCTCCACCGGGTATAGAACCCGAGACCTCTTGATTACAAGGCAACAACGCTACCACGCCATCGGGGAGCTCCTGAGAGTATACGCGAGACGCCACCGTTAGTGACGTAGAAAGAAGCTTCTCTATAAACTTGAGAGTAACTAAATAATCTTTGTTAATTGTATAACAAAACTAAAGTTCGCCCACCCTCGTGACGGAGTGATTATCACAGCGCGCTACGATGCCAGGGGTACTGGGTTCGAATCCAGGACTGGACGTGGGTGCTCTTTGAGTGACACCATATCATCATTCGTCCTCATCGTCGCGATTAGCCAAATGTTACAGAAAAGTGACGTTATGTAACAGAAATCAAATAAAGAACCAAAGTTCTAGGCGTAGCAGTACTTTGAGGGACTCGTGTCCCATCGGCGCTGTTTTCTGCCTTTCGAGCCCGCTACTAATTCTTGTCAAGTAACTCCACAATTGTTTTCACAATGGTGGTTCAACTGAGACCACCCGCACCTAAGGCCTATCAATTCGGTTACGCGGGAGCTCTTGATTCTTATAACGACAACATATACTTTTAAAGAAACAACAATACGAAATGTAATTGCCACCAAAGTGCGTGAAATGTGTGTAACGCGTTACGCAAGCACGCATTCGTTCCGGGCTATTACCTCCATTTGCAACTGGAGAAGTCTTCGGTAGATCCTTAGCAAGGCCGTTCTGGTAAAATCGAGCATTCTGGGTTGCAGAACCAGCGGACTGCAAAGTTAAGATATTCCGTAGAAATTTACAAACGGTGGGAAATTTATTAAAACAATTTCCAGCTTTCAATTTGCGCAACATCGTTTTCCTTCCTTAGTTTCTCGCCCACCTCGCAGATTTCCCTTCTGGTATAAAACCCGTGGGAATGCCAGGAGAGGTACAGAAGCACTTCAAGGTAGCATCTAGCAACAAGAAAACATGGCTTGCAAGTACCAGGTAAGTGCATGAAATGCTATTACTATGTCCTGGCTGTGTTTTCTGCATAATCTCAATATATAACATGATCCACATGCTGATAATTCATGGCTTCACTGTAAAAAAAAAAGGACACTTTTGGTTCACTCGCTTCTATATAACGTGTACAAAATCTTTACTGAAAACGCCGCTGAAAGTGTACAGATGTGTACCACCCGATGAAAACCATTTTAAGTACGCTTCGTATACACCTTTAGAACACATTTAGAGTTTATGTACAGTGGGATCCATGAGTGTTACCGTGCAAATTGTCCATGACAATTTTCATTATATTTTTCCCTTACATGTGTCTTGTATGTAAGCTACAGATTTTTATGTATGTTTGGTGCAGAAGTTGTCAACAGCTTGCTTTTACTTTTATTTTAATTCTTGAAGCTCTCATTGGGACAAATAAAGTGGATGAACATGGTGATGGACAAACTTATGGATCCCACTGTACACATTTAGAACACTTTCTGCATACTTTTAAAAAAGTCAGTTGTAAACTTTTATAACACTTTTGGTACACTTCGTATCACAAGATGGCTATAATTTTGGCAATTAGAAATGTTATGAACGAAATAGAATTTTAATTGTAGTTGATATCCAATGTTCAAACGGAATGTCATCAAAACATCCACGATTGCAAACTTTTGGTTTAATATGGTTATTGAAGGTGTTGAATTTTAATTAAGAATACTGTGTCGCGCATATAGAAAGTGAGAGCCTGAAATAATTTACAATGCAAAAGCTTGGATAGAATTTTCAGTAGTATTACATTTACCCCACTCTCATTGACAAATCTTAGGAATATCAAGTTTGCAACAGGTTTTTATTTTACTCCTGCATCACTATAATTTACATTGTTAGAACTGAAAGTTGTGGTTTCAAGAATTATTCTAATATAATCTGCATTACAATGGCAATTTGCAAAAATGTGGGATGAGCAGTAAGAAAGATCAAATCCGATTTTCTTTTTTCAGACTGAGAAAGTTATTGATTACAATGTCTCATTGTGAGCTGAAAGTGTTTTCATGTCCTAAAAGTGTTTTGCAAGTGTTCAAAAAGTGCTTCACCGATAGCTGACACAATCAATTTGGCAGGCCACCAATAGCTGACACAATAGAATAGTGTTAAAAAATGGAATACAGTTGTTATATAACCTGAAGTGAATATGGCCGTGAAAGAAATTAGATTAAACTTAAGCAGATCGTGAATACATGTAAGGAGTAATTTGTACTTTTCCTCAAATATCATCCCATATAAAGGGTTGGGGTGCAAGTATTTATAGTGGGAGAATTCATTCTTATCCACCCTTTATACCATCTCGGCTTCATATTTTTGAAAATGTAATCACTACTAAATGGAATATTACAAATTTCCAGATAACATATTAAGGGTACAACAGAAAGAACACAAATAGTGATGATGTCAAACGATCAAAATAGTGTCGAAAATACCTCGGCTTCAATTTACATAATAGATCTAGTGTTAGTTCTGTTGTGTTATAGATAGATTGGTTGAGTTTGTTTTAAGCCTTCGTGAACATAAAGGCTAATCGGGCCTCGACCTACAGTTTAAATTGCCTCCACCGGATTTCTAACCCGGTACCCTTTCATTATATGGCGACGACGTTACCACTACGCCATCCGGGGGGCAGTGTTATATATATATATATTATTATTTGAACAGTCTTTTTCCAGTTGCAAGAAACACAAAATTCTTTAATGCATTTCACATTCCTGAATAAATAACTCGCAGAAATCATGTAAGCATTTATGTTCGTTGCAGATCTTGGCTTTGGCAGTCCTGGCCATTATTGTCGCTGTCCAAGGAATTGGCTTCGGTAAGTAATCCAAATCTTGGATAATTCTCTAGTTGTTCCTCTTCGCGATATATACAATTTCCTTCATGTAGCAGAAATAAATGACATCGACATAATAACTTCACAGCGAACTTTATCCTCGAATCCCTTAAATAGGCTATATGTGAGAATGTCTTAAGATGCTACTGCAATGCTATTACATGTCAAGACTGGCAACCCTCTGCTGAACTTGCTTTCCTTTATTTTCTTCATAATGTTTTATGGCCACTTGTACAGTCACGGACACTTCTGGGTTGTAATGATCTAATTGAAGATCAATGGTGTTGTTACAACCCAGAAGTGTCCGTGACTGTACGTCTGTTATGCATTGCCGCTTTCCGCAAATATCAACTCTATTTTGCAGCAGCTTGGAATGATCGAAAGGGATGAAGGAGAAAAAAAGAGGATAAATAATTTGTTAGCATCAAAGAATGGTGTCCCGATCCCGGGATTCGAGTCCCTAGTCTCCAAATTCCGGGATTATTCACTCTACTCGGGATTGCATTTCCTAGTGCCCTACTCAACGAAGCCCTCAAACTTCCAACTAAGTTGTTTGAAAACTCATATCTTTGAAATATACAGGATTACCAACGGTTGAAACAATTCTAACCAAAACCAACAGTTTGAATGGTCCTCCTGTATCTCGAAGGACCCTGCACAGTAGGGGTACTAGGGCTGAATACAACCATCTGTTGTAGCTTATGGACAGTGGTCCTGACATGAAATATATTTTGTGTGGCAAGATTGACACGAACCATACTGTATAATATCTACCCCTCTTGAGGAATTTGGAAGAGGAAAACAGAAATTGTCTTGCCCTTCCCAAATTGTGTGCCTGTGGTGATGGGATACAATCTTTTGCCAGCTAGAAATAACCTATTCGCCAAATATCAAAAGTTTACATATTAGGCCTACCAGCAAACCTATTTATTTATTAATGGTCAGTTATAAAAGCTATAAGAGGTTTTGATTCTCATATCATTTTTTTCCCAGGTGGCATCAGTAGCTATGGTTACGGAATCACCCACGGATCCTACCCAGGCATCTACGGCCTCCATGGCTATGGTCTCGCTTCCGGTTATGGCTTCCCAGGAGGCTATGGTGGTTTTGGAAGCCTCGGAGGAGGAATCGTTGGAGGACCTATTGGCAAGAAGTAGATGACCATTTAAACTCTGAACTGTCACTCTTCCTATTCTTGACTTAACCGGAATGGAATAAAGCAATTTGAAATAATTATTTTGTCATTTTTATGAAGTTAGGGTTGATCTTTTGGTATAGTCTATCTTGTTTGGGTTTAGAGGAAGAAAAAATAAAGTGTGATCCGAGCCACTCACATGTGCCTCCGCCGGGCATAGAACACGGGAGGACCCCTTGATTACAGGCATAGGCGTGCGCATGTATTTTTGAAGATTAATGTCTCTCCAATGCACGAAAGCTGTTGCCTCTATGTTCCTACTACGTGAACCAAATCTTCCGTGCGTTCGATGATGTAACCCCCGGTAAGTGTTTCCAACCACGCCGTTTTTTTGCAAGAACATGACAATTTTAACTATGTTTGCCTAACCTAATCGAACCTAACCTAACCTTGTCGTGCATGGTTCGTGGGGCTATTTGTGAATGGTTCGTGGGGCTATCCGTGAATGGTTCGTGGGGCTATCCGTGCATGGTTCGTGGGGCTATTTATGAATGGTTTGTGGTGCTACTTGCATGGTTCGTGGGGTTTTCGAACCCGGAAAAAAATACAAAATCAGTAACACAAAAGTAGGTATTTTTCGGTGAAGAAGGTTGGAAACACTGCACACTCAGTGATCATAGACAACGCTAGTCAAGATTTGCCCGCCATATTGTGTATGACGCAACAGAAAAACGAACGAACAATAATTACTCGATATGTGGAAAATTGAAATTATTGTCGTGAAAAAAACGATATCCCACCTTCAAGAATCGTTAGGAATGCAGAATACGTAAGTACCAATGTGAAAAAGAAGAAAATAAAGGAATTTCAGACGTTTGGCGGATACTGAAACTTTAATCTGCTGGATTATCATACGATACGTAAAGATCTCACACCATTATTCGATCCGGTGCCAAATAAAAATATGATATAACAAATCCCTAACCCTAATCATTACAGTGATATGTAAATGTTAACTCACCTTCCCAAATCTGTCAAACATATCCGGTCGTCTCGTTTGCACGTCGCTCTCCCGTCGAATGCCCTGAATACTCAACACTGTACAGTTTCAGTCCAAAGAACAGATTTGTAACATTTTCACAGGTAAAAGTTTACTATCCGTCGGACACCTATAACTTCTGAGTTTCGTCAATTTTTGACATTCGTACTTACCTATCTGCTTCGCGGAACATTCTGTGAATGGTTTTTGGGGCTATCCATCCCGGAATCGGTGCGAAATTTAAACAAAAAAAAATTACTTTCGTTTGAAAGTTTTGACTAGAATTTCCCACCGATTCCGGGCTCCGCCCCTGGGGTAATTGACCTACCGCCCCCCAACCGCTAACGCGGCCCCGCCTCCGCTCCGCTCCGCCTCCCCGGCTGTTTCTATAGACTCCCTGTTAAAGGCATGTTGGAAATTGGCCGTTGTCGCCTGCCCCCAAATGAGCCCCAAACTTTTAAATTTGAAGAAACCCGTTTCCAGGATACGGAAAACGGTACTAATCTGATATTCCCCGGACAGATTTCTTCATTTTTACAGAAGAAACTACTTAAGGTAATAAGTTCCTGTAGCATTGTCTAACATCTGGAAGGTGTTTTGTGTGATGTGGGAATGTTTCATAGCGGAAATTCAACCACTGACGCATAGCCCCACGAACCATTTCTGGTAAGGTTAGGTTAGGTAGGGTCACGTATGGTTACAATAGTTAAAAATTGGTTTCGAAAAAAATATGCTAGCCCCACAAACCATTCTCGCATAGCCCCACGAACCATTGACACATAGCCCCACGAACCATTGACACATAGCCCCACAAACCATTTACGGAAACGTACGTTCTTCAGTTACAAAAACACTTCTTTTTTAAAAAAAATTGAATTACTTTCATCAAAAAAACGTATAGGTGTCCGGGGGCTATCAGATTTTTACCTGGAAAACTTACCTGAATTTCACACAAAACACCTTCCCGATGTTAGACAATACTACAGGAACTTATTACGGTAAGTAGTTTCTTCTGTAGAAATGAAGAAATATGTCCGACGGATAGTAAACAAGTACCTTTTCACATTCACACACAATCCAATTTACAATACACTTGTATGCACACCAGTGACGTGCGGTGACGTCGACACTTGGGGTAGCAGTCAGTGGCGTGCTCAAGGGGGGGTTGGTGTGGGTCACACCCCTCCTCCCTTTAGGGCCAGTATTCCTACAAAAAGGAAGAATGTCAATAACAGGAAAAGATTGCAAAATTATCAATGAGTACTAGAAAAAAGTACACGTAACCCCCACCCACATTCGAAAATAAAAAAACTATTTGATTTGACTCTAAGCCAGAGATCCTGGGTTCGAATCTCGGATTGACCATTTGTGTTCTTTGGTGTGTCCCTTCATCAATTTTGTCGTACCAAAGGTGGCGGAAAAGCGAAGTAAAATAAACCAAATTGAGCAATCAATCAATGATTTGATTTCATTTTTGTTACTTAGCGTCGCTTTTTTGTCACATTTGGTTAATTGCGAAGATACGATGAAATTGATGAAGGGACGAGCACAGGGAACGCAATGCCTGGGTCGGGGTTTGAACCCGGAAATCCTGGTGTCGTAGCGCGCTGTGATAACCACTCCCCCACGCTTGGTTGATTTGGTGACAGGTAACAAAACACAACACACTTTTTTGTAGTTTCTTCAATGATATTCATTTGACTTTTTGAGTTCTGAGATACATTTTTATTCCAAATTATTTCATTATTCACTGCAACACATAGGACAAGAATGCGCACTCATCACGGGTTCGAATCCTGGCCTGGATTGTTCATATGAGGTCCCTTAAGCAATTTCATCATATTATCACTCAATCCTCATTTTCGCGATAACCAAACGTGGCAGAAAAGCGAAGTAAAATAAACCAAACCAACAACAATATGAACATGCGTTCTCTTGCCCAAATAAATACATCCGCATTTATGACTGTTAGAGACCAAGAGTAGTATATTTAAATAAAGCACTACTAAAACGAGAGTCAGAGAGAGCCTGAGCACATATTTGTAATTTAATCATTATATATTCCATATTTGAAAAATAAAAAAAGAAAGAAAGCATAACATTATTGTCTGCACATAAAACGTTCCCATTTCATAAATAATAAAACTACATCCCATATTATACATACGCACATATTGTACAACGTGTAAAAGGTTGTGTAAATACAGAGAACATAAGTACTGCAGAAAATTTTACCCTGTGTTCTTTAGAGGATTTACAAAAAAAATTATGAGAAGCCAATCCCTATCTGTTCTATAGGAGATAGACTGGGGGACCTGAAAGCCTGGGCTTTCAACCATTGCAGCGGGGGGCGAGGGAACAAGAGGATCCAGCCAGCTTTGCCCGCGGAGAACACCGATGGACGAGAAGCGCGTGGAAAAGAAAGTGTTGCGTATGAGCTGTGGTGGCTTTAACAAGACAATAAATATTGTGATTTGAATATAATTCAAGATGTGAGATTGATTGAGCTATCTCTGCTAGACTAGCTACTCCTCAGTGCCCGTCACTGATGCACACTGGCAACTGACATTACAACGAACGAATGAACACACCACCTTGAAAGAATGAGTGACACGGAGCGGTTCAACAGCAACCTTACACATCTAAGCTCCGAAACATGTATGTGCTTGTTCGTGATAATGCACAGTAGCGCCCTCTTCATTCTCGCAACTTTACATTTCGTATGAAAACCTCACATCAAAGCTCGGTTTATGGACTCGCTATTTAAGATTGAAGTATTTGATAACGTCAATAATATTGCAAATATAAAAATATTGTTATTATAAAGAGGAATACAATCATTTCGCTACAACTTAAAGTCTGTGTTCCGGGTTTTTTTAAAAAAAAGGCTATATATCACTTGTTGAGAGCTGGGAAAATGGATGGAGTATCCATTATCGCACAACACTGAAGCAACCTTGCGTTCTGACGTCAGACGAGGAATACCTACTTCTTAGGTTAGGCCTGTTAGGTTTGATTCTATTAACATAAATACCCTGAAAATTCATTATTTATACTACGAGAACTGAACCTAGCTAGGTAGCGCGATGTGCTAACCACTCTGCCACGGGGTCCGGCTGGTGGAGGAAATGTTTTACCCTTGCATATTCGAATAACATGAAATTGAATCTCTCAGCTGAAACGTATTGATTTATTACGTTGCTCGGTGGAGAGAAGGAAACAACATTAAAGCTATTGGTGTAAAATAATTAAAGTTATTATGCACAAACGATAAATTAGTGAGCGAGCGCGTTAAGCAGGTGACTTCCGATCTGGCCACCGAAATTCCTAGGTTTGAGTTCGAGCCTGAGCAAGGGTATTCTTTGTGAATGTCCATGCATCGCTTCGATCTAATCATCCTTATCGTCGCAATTAGTCAAAAGTGACAGAAAAGCGGCGCCAAATAACAGAAATACAAATATCAATTACATGTTAATGCAGGCTTGGAGCAATAATATGTTTACTATTATAGGTATATATATATATTTATTTATTAGACCACAAACAAGACATTGGTTAAGTTTACAGCTACGGAGGAAAATCAAAGTGACTAACCATATTTTTGACACGAAGATAGTAAACTTCAATACAAATATACGTCTGATATTGCTTTCTTCACACTCTACAATAAAATGACATGAATAGTAACGGAACGGACATTTGCATAAATTATTTATTTCTTGCCAATAGGTCCTCCAACGATTCCTCCTCCGAGGCTTCCAAAACCACCATAGCCTCCTGGGAAGCCATAACCGGAAGCGAGACCATAGCCATGGAGACCATAGATTCCAGGGTAAGCTCCGTGGGTGATTCCGTAGCCATAGCTACTGATACCACCTGGAAGAAACAAACAAACAAAAAAATATTGAAGGTTTTAATTGATTGATTGATTGATTGGGTGTTTTAAGTCCACTTTATGCACAGTAAGGCTAATCGGGACTGGACCTACAGTTTAAAGTGGGATCCGAACTACTATGTGCCTCCACCGGGTAAAATATTGAAGGTATTGTATCTACTGGGCATTATTATTATTGTTATTATTATTATTATTATCTATTTATTGGACTTAATTTTTTTACGGCTGGTTTTATCGTAATTATATACATTATTAGCGAAGGTGAACACATTAATAATGCATTTTTATACTCAGTAAGGTTATTGTTGTGAAAAACATTTGACAAAATTATCAATATTTCGTCTCCTGTATTTTCTTCAGCACATAGAATTTAATAAGGTGGTCATACATTTTTATGGCCAAAATACAAATTATAATTTAACAAAGAATGACATAAATACATCTTCAATTACCAAAAAATCATAGACATAAAATTTTCGAAATAAAAATGTGTTGTGCAAGACATATTACAAAAATTAGCAAACTATTGCTTTATGCACACACTTAACATTGGTTAAAATTTTTATCGAAAGATGATAATGGCAATTATAATTTCTTCTAGTAAAACTCACCATAGCCAATTGCCTGAACTGAAACGATGATGGCGAAAACAGCCAAGGCGAGGATCTGTAAAATATGAAATTAAATTATTCAGTATTTCAAATTTGTCCATTGATTTATATGCTTATAGTAAGTAATCAAACATGCGTACACACATAAATGAATACATATATACAAGGTGGATCAAAAGTGACTGTCATTTCAAAGACAATCTTTTTCATCATAAATATAAACTTTAAAATAACTCATTATGACAAACCTTATTTTATGAATGGAATCTCACAAGTGTCAGAACAACTGGAAATCTCAGATGTTTAGCATGTAGGAAGTAAATATTTACCCAACCTGTGTGTTTGCCTGTGTAACTATGTGCACACACACACACACACACACACACACACACACACACACATACACATATTCATAAAAAGTAACGTGTTATATTCACAAGACTATAACGACACTCACAGCAGAATGTGTAAAAGTTGCTAAAATTGTGTTTAGTAACAGGTTTCTTTCATCTCTTCTGCATATGACGTAATATAGCTAAAAATAATATAGCTAACATTGATTGATTGGTTTTACTTTTCTGCCACTTTGTCTAATCGCGACAATGAGGATGAATGCAATTAGATGAATGAACAGACCATCACAAACGCACATCCATAGGACACAAAATCCTACAGAGGATTATACTGGCTGTGGATGCAGACGGCAGAGCCTCGTTAGTCTGCAACAGTGCAGCCCGGGCTGCACTACGTGGAAAGTGGTTGACACTTGGGTGCCTTGCAAAGGGGTCACCACTCTTTATACCCCCAGCTAACAATGAGTGGAACGGCATTATAGGTTGACTCACCTGAGTTGTGAAAGCCATTTCTTTGCGATCTGAGTAAATGCATGCAGAGACTGGAAGCCCAGCTCTTTTATACCAGGTGTGAAAGCTTCTCCTGGTGGGGAAACAGCGGAAAGAAAATGCCTTTAGTAGATTTCACTCGAGATAGAACCAAACAATAGACCCTTTAATTGACATTAATGGATTTTTTTATTCATTTTCGAGGGGTGACGCTATTGTTAATTAATCTAGTGCCACGTGCCGGGGGTGGAGGAGGAGATGAGTCATCGATGACTCATGCACACGTGTGAGTTTGAAATTAATGGTTTTCCATTAGTGCACAAAAGATACTATTATGTATTCCGTTTTTGACCTAAGCTAACCTTTTGTTGTATATTATATATGCGTTTCTGCCGGATATGAGTCACAGATGATTTATACAGACGTTGGAGTTTGGAATTAATGGTTTTTCCATTAAGGTACAAAAGACACTATTGTGGAGTTCGTTTTCGGACTATTCTAACACTATTGTTGTATATTATATATGCGTTTCTGCCGGATATGAGTCAGGGGTGCTTTATGCACACGTGGGAACTTGGAATTAATGGTTTTTCCATTAATGTACAAAACACATTTTCGGCCTATTCTAAGGCGTCACGTCCGCCCATTTTGGCGTCGGTGGTGAGTCATATTTGGTATAATTGAGGAGCTCGAACGGTCCTGGGTAGAGGCTAGAAAATATTAACCAATGAGAGAAGGTTTTTAATAAATGATTCAACCAATCAGAGAAGAGTAATGAAAATAATATTTATATTGACGGGCCTTTTGTCTAAGAATCTATAAATATCGAGCGGAAGACGAAGCGGTCCAAGAGAGTTCTCAAGTGTTTGGCTTGAAAGTTGTACTGATTTTTTAGCGTGACTGAGTTGTTGCAGTGCAACTAAAGGCTTTTTAACTTGGTAAGTATCTTTTTTTGTGTACTATTTTTTATTTCAAGTTGTTTTTTAACTGCCATGCAAACAAAGTTTAAGCGTTTTACATTATTTTTGAAAATATTATACAAAGAATACTCGAAAATAACACTAACAATATGTATTGTTATTGTTCCAGGTTCTGTCACTTTCTCTCTTTCTGAATTCCACCCATTCTTTTGTCACTGCGATGTTTTTTAAAAAATATTATACAAAAATATTAGAAAATATCACTAACAATGTGTATTGTTATTGTTGCAGGTTCTTTCTGAGAAGCAGATGTGAAGTACTCTGCAAAGAACTGAAAGCCCGATTGGAAGAAACGAATAGTGAAAACGGACGTTGCTGAGCAGGACCCCAGGGAGATGAGTGATTTGGTGCTTATATGTCCATGTTTCTTCGATTATATCGATAAGGATTGTGTGCTGGAGGCTTTGAAAAAGTATACCCCTTACAAGTACATTACATGCTGGGGCTGTTATTCAAATGAAGGCAACCAACTAGCCCACGATTGCGTTATTAAACATTTTTACGAGTGCGAGGATGTGCGCGGTAAAGACGAAGTTCAACTCTCCGATTGTTTTATCATTTGTCAAGAGGAATGCGGAGAGAATGAATGCCAGAATTGTGTAGAGTGGATGTGCGAGAGAATCCAGCGTTATCTGCAGGATCCGGACAATACAAGTCATATTTTTTATTTTTATCTTGCTAATCATGAAGATGTAGGTGATGGTTTGAAGGCACAGGAGGAATCGACAGGATACAGAGACTTTTACAGTGTGTTGTGTGAAATTTCAAATGATTTCGAACTAGTAAAAACTCTTATAGCGCCTATACGAGAAGCGGAGCTTGCTCGTGGTTAAGAAACAATATTTGTTAATATCTAAAGTGAAAATGGCGCAATATATTATTGATGCGCAAGGTTTTATGTACAATAATAAATTTATATTGCGTGAGATGTGTGTTAGTTCTACAAATTTGGATACTGTGTATTATGCTCTTGTAAAAGTGCCAGAATATTTCAAAGACAATAATGAATCCCAATGGGTGAAAGAAAATATTCATGCTTTATCGTACGATACTCCTCTGGGATGTGAAGTGTACTATGTTCGTAGTGTAATTAGAAATTTGAACTGTCAAGGTTCAACTTTCTATTGCAAGGGAGAAGAAAAATCCAAACTTCTCAAAGATTTGTTCAATATTTATAATATTGTAGATTTGCAAAGTGCAAACTGTCCTTCGCTTAGAAATTTGTACATGTTTCAAGGAGGATTGTGCAAGTATCATTCTGATACTTCGCCTCCATCAGAACAAGGTTGTGCATTCAGAAATGTACAAAGACTTGTATCTTGGTACAATACTAAAATTACCAATATGTAATGTATTTTAGAGCAAATAATAAAAGATTTGTGAAAAATAATTGTTTTCTATGTTGCTATTTAGCCTTACAGTCCTTTTTTCAAGTACTATTGACTTTTTGAGTGTTTAGTAATACCAGGGATTATTTGTGGGCGTTATATCATGTGAGTCTTATTTTTACTACAGTCAGGACTAAATTCCGCTGACTGAAGCTTAAAGCTTAGGCTCTATAGCATGTTGATTGGTTAATCACAAGGCAATATGAACTTTACAGAGGGTTGTAACAGAGGCATAGGAACGCATGGCAGAGCATTATTAGTGTTCAAGAACCTTTTACATCGAGAAATAATGCTGCCTTGTATCTGTTTTTTAGTTTACATATTCATTTAGGATTCAAATGAAACAATTGCAGTATTTTTTAAAAGTTTATTTTTATTGAAGAATATATCAGATTTATATACACGAAAAGTAGACTACCAATAAGCGAAAATCACATAGTCATTACAATTTAGTCGTCGTTGGAATTCCTCCATGAGGGTGTCATAGTAAGAGAGAAATTTTCGCCATTGTTCAAAATTTAGTGTGACTTCTCCGGTGGCGTTGCTGATTTCCACTTTTATGTTTTCTCCACTGCCCTCGAAGGTGAAGTAAAGTTCTCCTATAATGTTTATAGATCTGCATCTCTCTTCTCGTGTGGGGAATCTGTTCTTGTAAGTGTCGAAGATCGCATCTGATTTGTACACGCATGCTGGGTACTCATCGCTATTTAGGACAATGTAATTTTTTTCATGTTTCAAAATCAATTCAGTGTCGGTGAAAGTACCTCGAATAACGACATCCATGTTGTTATCAATGTTGTAGCGGCTTTCTGGTTCCATCTTGTGTTTTTTATGTGTATCTCTAGTAGACTGCAATGCTTAGTGATTTTGTTGGATATATATATATATATATATATATTTCAAAATAGGCGCAAAGTACTACAAAAAGCAAGCTTTACCAGTTACACAGCCAATATTTCCTAATTCAAGTAACTACATGTACCAGAAGCACTTGCACCCCAACACTAACTAGACAGAATTACAAAAGCAGATTCTGCTATGTAAATAGCCTTTTGCAAAAGTCCGATGACAAAAGTTTAAAAATCGTAACGCACGTGAAAAGTTGGTTATGTTAAGAAATATCCAAGGGATCAATAGCATACAAGTGTTATGTGTATGAAAGGAAAATATAAGGTTGACATTACTATTCATTAGAAGACACGGTTCACAAAATCCCCTGAACAAGTGTGGAACAAACGTTTTGCGGGGAGCAAAGAAAGACTGCCAGACCCTAACCCAGGGGGGAAAATTTTCCCACCAGTCGCTCGCACGGGGGTGAGCCTCCATTGTTAGTTCTCGCGGTCTTTGCTAAAAGGTTTTTTCCCTCTCATCTATAGGGCATTACGCCCTGCCTCTATTATGATTTTTGAATGGTGCTTAAATTTGTAGTGGTTAGCACGTGTGGCCAATATTTTATTTTGGAAAGTTGCACGCGCCCCGGGATAGTCGAGACTTCAGTGAAAAAACATCTATAATTGTTTACCGAATATAGATAGTTTTACTGGAAAGAGAAATGCCACATATCTCACATTCTATAAATAGGAAGAAATAAGTTATGTATCCGGGAGGGCTACGAAGCGACTGCAAGACTGAATAGCAAAGTTAGCGGGTAAAATGAAAGCTGGATTTTTTATAAGGTACTTTATGATGCTTGGGGGTATATAGACGCTCCCTCTTGTAATCTGATACCAAATTGTTACTTTGGAGTGTAGTGAGAAGACCTTTCTATCCAAAGATGACATCTTTGCCTATCAGTATTGTAAGTATTGTAATTATATTTTCAAGTACCTTTTTTAGTAACTCAATTCCACTTTTTATAAATGAAACAAATGGTTTCTACACACGAAATTTTTATTTTCACAAACTAGTCTACTACAAAGTATGTAATACATCAAGCTTTTTCAATTGTTACATATCATTCTACTACAAAGTAGCGTTATACTAACGCTTTTTTTTATCAAATATACATTTGTAAACATTACATTATTGTTTGAGAAAGAGCTCCTCTTTTTTTTTTGCTAGTTTTTGGATTGATTATAGCAAATAAGCCTTCAGTTGAGTGAGTGTCAGCCACAAAGTTGGATCACAATATGAGAGCCGTTATTGATTTTATAGGATTTCGGAATAATCATGGAAAATATATTCCGAAAGAAATAGCTGTTGTGGATCCAGATTCTAATTGTTTGCAATCATGGGTATTTAAACCTCCGTGCGCATGGGATGATCTCGATATCAGAATACAAAATGAAAATTTATGGGAAACTCAAAATGTGCACGGCCTCTCTTGGCAAGCTGGAGAAGTGAATTTTACCAATATGTCCACTATTTTATCCTGCTGTACCGAAAATGCCGCAGGCATTTATTCCTTTGGCGCAGAAAAGTGCCATTTCCTTTCTACCTTACTTCAACGCACTGTGATTAACTTGGAGCAGCTTGGATGCCCTAAATCAGCTCTACTAAGTTTCCCTACCTATACCTGCTGTGAGAAGAACCACCGCCTGAGAAAAATAGCTTGTGCTCTGAGAAACGTGCACCTGTACGGTCAGTTTCTACACCACTACAGTTTCATTCAGCACGTTGTACCTGCATGTGCCTCAACCCAAGACGAGAACAACTCGTCATCAGACTGCAAAGAAGGCAGCATCTCGTCGTCAGACGAGAACTTATATTCATTGAATTCGGGTGCAAAATGGTAACCATAAGCATAGTCATGTCAGTGTTCTATGTGAAAATTTTTGTTGGTCTGGTACAGGCAATACGTTACCGAAAAATATCAAGTTTCAATAAAGACAGAGATTCGGGGCCTGGAATACATTGGACTGGCCCTGTACATTGATTCGAATTGCCACGGAACATACTTTGACAGTTTTGGTGAAAACCCCAGTGCTTCTGTGACAGCGTTTTTGAAACGCAGGTGCCTTTGTTGGTGTATAAACAGAATAATTATTCCTTGACCAATGTGTAGCAGGAACTGATACACAATATCTTTGCGAAAGATTTGAAAAAAAATAATAATTTACAAATGTGATTTTCTTGACTTTATCAACAGTGTGGATGCTGTGAGAGCCTAATCAATGAGCAGTGCCTCGTAGAAGCTGTGGCCCAGACAATAGTGTTTTACTATCCTCACCCTACTTGTGTGGAATGCGAGCTTGGAGAAAAAGAAGAAAGCAATCATAGATGCCTTAATCTTGAGTGCATAAAGAAAGAAAAAATGAAGCAGTTGATCAACAAATACAAAGGACGCGTGTGGGGCCTATTTCAATCCAGTCACAACAGAATAGTAGTGAGAAATAAACAAGTCTTTGAAACAAAAATAGACAGTCTGGATATTACTCTTGTTATGCAATTATATACCAAAATGCTATCTGATCTTCAGGTCAGCTTTGCACATACATGCAATGATCTGTGGCAAGGAAACAAATCAAGGACTGAGCAAAAAGGAGTAAGCCACATAAATAAATTTGTCACCAATGATAATAAAGTGTATTTTTCTGGTACCCCCATACAGACATTACGAACAAGGGAGTTGTACGGTAATCCCGTACGTCACTGTTTGTTTAGATATAATGAAGTCCCGTCAAAAAAGTTTCACTTTTGTGGTCAGGGACCAATATATGTACCCGACTCCACGTGTGCATTACATACGCACCCTGCTCACATTCATGATCGTTCTTTAGAGGATGAGTTCTGGGAGGCAATTTGCAACAATCAATCCAAAAACTAGCAAAAAAAAAAGAGGAGCTCTTTCTCAAACAATAATGTAATGTTTACAAATGTATATTTGATAAAAAAAGCGTTAGTATAACGCTACTTTGTAGTAGAATGATATGTAACAATTGAAAAAGCTTGATGTATTACATACTTTGTAGTAGACTAGTTTGTGAAAATAAAAATTTCGTGTGTAGAAACCATTTGTTTCATTTATAAAAAGTGGAATTGAGTTACTAAAAAAGGTACTTGAAAATATAATTACAATACTTACAATACTGATAGGCAAAGATGTCATCTTTGGATAGAAAGGTCTTCTCACTACACTCCAAAGTAACAATTTGGTATCAGATTACAAGAGGGAGCGTCTATATACTGTAACGAGTGCACCCACGGCCCCCGAAATGACGTGTCAATCATACCCCGGCACGGGGCCAAACGTCGTTACGTGTACGGGAGACCGGTCGTGACTCACGGTCCAGTTATCAAGTTCGGTACTGAGACGGTCGTTTATTGTCATACTATTGCGAGGCGGAGATTAATACCTTGAAATGTTACACTGTTTTGTTTACCTTTGATATGTAGATTCGAACATTCATAAAACACTAATAGCATAATATCTGGTACCTGAAAAACGTCCAATAACAACACTGACGAACGGTAAAAAAGTGAATATATATTGTAACAACAAAGAAATATTGCAATCAACAACTGTTTACAAAGCCTCCTCAAACGCTCACTCATTCACTCTCTCTCTCTTTCACACACATGAGGTATTTTTACATGTGAAGTATGGATACAAATCATGGATCTCATTAACATATCATTCCTTTTAATTTTTAAACCTTTATGTGAATTTAGGGCATTTGTCTGCCAGCTCCTGTGCTCTTTTAAATTAACTTAAGTGCCAGCCCTCGGAAAGCGGTTAACTAAGACAATGGGTCGGCGTGGTTAAATCTTTCGTTCGACTGAACGTTTGCACCCAGTCGTAAGCACGACTTTATACAAGTTTCTCGGACGGGGGTATTACGCACAAGCCTCTCTCGTCCAATGAGAACAACTACACAATTACATAGGGATGCAAAAACTTAATTGGCTCCAGCTGCCGGAATACACAAATCAAACGTCGGCGCGAGCAAAAATTACCTTGAAAACCACTATGCAACAAATAATACTATTTCACGCACACGACCTTGCAATAAAAACAACTACGCTTTCCACAATTAAAAAGGACTCATCAGTCAACTGTTGACAAATTAAATGGCGCGACGGGGCGGTCGGTTACACAAAAATGGAGCACACTTTGACAATTTATACTAAATATTAAAGAAATGAAATGGAGCTTCTAACCCTGAATGCAGACAATCAAATTAGAACATCTGAACATGAAATAACCCTTTTTTATAACAATACCAAAACAATTTTTAGACGCGGAAGTTAGGTTTGGGTTTTCCTGAGTAACTTTGCAAATAAGTGAGACTTCGGCGTTAACTGTACGGTGTTGATACTGACGACGCACGTTTACATGTACATGAGACCCTCTGAAGTATACTGTACCAGACTCTGCTACATGGCGTGGTCATTCATCTCTCCTGGACGCGGGACTTGCACACGGTTCCTTTGTGGCGAAATTGTCCTCCGAGGTCGATCGCGACGAAGAATAATTGCGACGATATGGTGTACTTGCACCTCCTCAGAACTTCGGGCGTTCCTCTTGTCACTAGCGTCGGGTGTACGTGGTCACGCGTCGGTTCGGAATCTCTCTGGTGACGGGCTTCGATTCGGCGTCGTCTGGAAGCGTCGTTCTGGAGTCGTCCTTCAATCTCTCCCTCTGGCTTCGATCGGCGTCGTTCTGGAGTCGTCCTTCAATCTCTCTCTCTGAAGACGTCCTTCGGGCTTTGGTTGGGACGTCGATCTGACGGCGTCCTTCGGGCTTTGGTTGGGACGTCGATCTGACAGCGTCCTTCGGGCTTTGGGCAGTGTTTGGTTTCGGCGTCGTCTGACTGGCTTCGGCGTCGTTGCAGGCGTCAGGGAAGCGACGCCCCCCTTCTCTATCTTCTTTAGCCCTCCATCCTTATGTAGTCCACGCTTGGCAAAAACAAATCACCGCGTAATCCTCACCAAAATAAGGCGCACACTGGTAACTCCCTATCCGCAAGTCGCTCACAGTACGTAAGGAAACGAAGTTCACGGACACAAAGCAATGATCACGCGAGAGTGTAGCGCGGAGATGCTCTCTCTGTGAAATCCGGGTGAAAACTGTGTCTGGAATCATAGTACTGCCTATATATAAGAGATTCGAATTCTTCCGTTGAACAGGACGCTCTAGTGGCTTGGCTTCGCTTTCTCAGGGGATGGAAATGACCTCTGTCCATTGTCTTGAAAGGCGCGGTCAGCGACGCGTCCTGGATCCTTGCAGAGTTGGGCTCCAGCTGGTTCTCCTGGTCATCCGTGAACATGGGTTCGAACGCCTGCTGCGACTCGAGCCCGGTAGCGGCGAAAATAATCTTTCCTTATCTCCGCGTTGGTGCAAATATGTCATGTTCTAAGCGGCGGCTGTCACTCAAGAAAGACCCGTCCCCAGTTTCCGACGTCTGGCTCGGATACGAGTTTATTCACAAAATAAGATCAAACCTCACACTTTCATGTTTGTGCATAAAATGAATCAATAAACAAAAAATAATTTATATCGAACTGCGTTTCACATGTCACTAGATACCGTGATATCACCCCCAAGCATCATAAAGTACCTTATAAAAAATCCAGCTTTCATTTTACCCGCTAACTTTGCTATTCAGTCTTGCAGTCGCTTCGTAGCCCTCCCGGATACATAACTTATTTCTTCCTATTTATAGAATGTGAGATATGTGGCATTTCTCTTTCCAGTAAAACTATCTATATTCGGTAAACAATTATAGATGTTTTTTCACTGAAGTCTCGACTATCCCGGGGCGCGTGCAACTTTCCAAAATAAAATATTGGCCACACGTGCTAACCACTACAAATTTAAGCACCATTCAAAAATCATAATAGAGGCAGGGCGTAATGCCCTATAGATGAGAGGGAAAAAACCTTTTAGCAAAGACCGCGAGAACTAACAATGGAGGCTCACCCCCGTGCGAGCGACTGGTGGGAAAATTTTCCCCCCTGGGTTAGGGTCTGGCAGTCTTTCTTTGCTCCCCGCAAAACGTTTGTTCCACACTTGTTCAGGGGATTTTGTGAACCGTGTCTTCTAATGAATAGTAATGTCAACCTTATATTTTCCTTTCATACACATAACACTTGTATGCTATTGATCCCCTGGATATTTCTTAACATAACCAACTTTTCACGTGCGTTACGATTTTTAAACTTTTGTCATCGGACTTTTGCAAAAGGCTATTTACATAGCAGAATCTGCTTTTGTAATTCTGTCTAGTTAGTGTTGGGGTGCAAGTGCTTCTGGTACATGTAGTTACTTGAATTAGGAAATATTGGCTGTGTAACTGGTAAAGCTTGCTTTTTGTAGTACTTTGCGCCTATTTTGAAATATATATATATATATATATATCCAACAAAATCACTAAGCATTGCAGTCTACTAGAGATACACATAAAAAACACAAGATGGAACCAGAAAGCCGCTACAACATTGATAACAACATGGATGTCGTTATTCGAGGTACTTTCACCGACACTGAATTGATTTTGAAACATGAAAAAAATTACATTGTCCTAAATAGCGATGAGTACCCAGCATGCGTGTACAAATCAGATGCGATCTTCGACACTTACAAGAACAGATTCCCCACACGAGAAGAGAGATGCAGATCTATAAACATTATAGGAGAACTTTACTTCACCTTCGAGGGCAGTGGAGAAAACATAAAAGTGGAAATCAGCAACGCCACCGGAGAAGTCACACTAAATTTTGAACAATGGCGAAAATTTCTCTCTTACTATGACACCCTCATGGAGGAATTCCAACGACGACTAAATTGTAATGACTATGTGATTTTCGCTTATTGGTAGTCTACTTTTCGTGTATATAAATCTGATATATTCTTCAATAAAAATAAACTTTTAAAAAATACTGCAATTGTTTCATTTGAATCCTAAATGAATATGTAAACTAAAAAACAGATACAAGGCAGCATTATTTCTCGATGTAAAAGGTTCTTGAACACTAATAATGCTCTGCCATGCGTTCCTATGCCTCTGTTACAACCCTCTGTAAAGTTCATATTGCCTTGTGATTAACCAATCAACATGCTATAGAGCCTAAGCTTTAAGCTTCAGTCAGCGGAATTTAGTCCTGACTGTAGTAAAAATAAGACTCACATGATATAACGCCCACAAATAATCCCTGGTATTACTAAACACTCAAAAAGTCAATAGTACTTGAAAAAAGGACTGTAAGGCTAAATAGCAACATAGAAAACAATTATTTTTCACAAATCTTTTATTATTTGCTCTAAAATACATTACATATTGGTAATTTTAGTATTGTACCAAGATACAAGTCTTTGTACATTTCTGAATGCACAACCTTGTTCTGATGGAGGCGAAGTATCAGAATGATACTTGCACAATCCTCCTTGAAACATGTACAAATTTCTAAGCGAAGGACAGTTTGCACTTTGCAAATCTACAATATTATAAATATTGAACAAATCTTTGAGAAGTTTGGATTTTTCTTCTCCCTTGCAATAGAAAGTTGAACCTTGACAGTTCAAATTTCTAATTACACTACGAACATAGTACACTTCACATCCCAGAGGAGTATCGTACGATAAAGCATGAATATTTTCTTTCACCCATTGGGATTCATTATTGTCTTTGAAATATTCTGGCACTTTTACAAGAGCATAATACACAGTATCCAAATTTGTAGAACTAACACACATCTCACGCAATATAAATTTATTATTGTACATAAAACCTTGCGCATCAATAATATATTGCGCCATTTTCACTTTAGATATTAACAAATATTGTTTCTTAACCACGAGCAAGCTCCGCTTCTCGTATAGGCGCTATAAGAGTTTTTACTAGTTCGAAATCATTTGAAATTTCACACAACACACTGTAAAAGTCTCTGTATCCTGTCGATTCCTCCTGTGCCTTCAAACCATCACCTACATCTTCATGATTAGCAAGATAAAAATAAAAAATATGACTTGTATTGTCCGGATCCTGCAGATAACGCTGGATTCTCTCGCACATCCACTCTACACAATTCTGGCATTCATTCTCTCCGCATTCCTCTTGACAAATGATAAAACAATCGGAGAGTTGAACTTCGTCTTTACCGCGCACATCCTCGCACTCGTAAAAATGTTTAATAACGCAATCGTGGGCTAGTTGGTTGCCTTCATTTGAATAACAGCCCCAGCATGTAATGTACTTGTAAGGGGTATACTTTTTCAAAGCCTCCAGCACACAATCCTTATCGATATAATCGAAGAAACATGGACATATAAGCACCAAATCACTCATCTCCCTGGGGTCCTGCTCAGCAACGTCCGTTTTCACTATTCGTTTCTTCCAATCGGGCTTTCAGTTCTTTGCAGAGTACTTCACATCTGCTTCTCAGAAAGAACCTGCAACAATAACAATACACATTGTTAGTGATATTTTCTAATATTTTTGTATAATATTTTTTAAAAAACATCGCAGTGACAAAAGAATGGGTGGAATTCAGAAAGAGAGAAAGTGACAGAACCTGGAACAATAACAATACATATTGTTAGTGTTATTTTCGAGTATTCTTTGTATAATATTTTCAAAAATAATGTAAAACGCTTAAACTTTGTTTGCATGGCAGTTAAAAAACAACTTGAAATAAAAAATAGTACACAAAAAAAGATACTTACCAAGTTAAAAAGCCTTTAGTTGCACTGCAACAACTCAGTCACGCTAAAAAATCAGTACAACTTTCAAGCCAAACACTTGAGAACTCTCTTGGACCGCTTCGTCTTCCGCTCGATATTTATAGATTCTTAGACAAAAGGCCCGTCAATATAAATATTATTTTCATTACTCTTCTCTGATTGGTTGAATCATTTATTAAAAACCTTCTCTCATTGGTTAATATTTTCTAGCCTCTACCCAGGACCGTTCGAGCTCCTCAATTATACCAAATATGACTCACCACCGACGCCAAAATGGGCGGACGTGACGCCTTAGAATAGGCCGAAAATGTGTTTTGTACATTAATGGAAAAACCATTAATTCCAAGTTCCCACGTGTGCATAAAGCACCCCTGACTCATATCCGGCAGAAACGCATATATAATATACAACAATAGTGTTAGAATAGTCCGAAAACGAACTCCACAATAGTGTCTTTTGTACCTTAATGGAAAAACCATTAATTCCAAACTCCAACGTCTGTATAAATCATCTGTGACTCATATCCGGCAGAAACGCATATATAATATACAACAAAAGGTTAGCTTAGGTCAAAAACGGAATACATAATAGTATCTTTTGTGCACTAATGGAAAACCATTAATTTCAAACTCACACGTGTGCATGAGTCATCGATGACTCATCTCCTCCTCCACCCCCGGCACGTGGCACTAGATTAATTAACAATAGCGTCACCCCTCGAAAATGAATAAAAAAATCCATTAATGTCAATTAAAGGGTCTATTGTTTGGTTCTATCTCGAGTGAAATCTACTGCCTTTCCCTCGCAATTCGTCCATACTTCTTCCTTGACTTAACGCGAGTAGGCTCAATATAGACTAAAATAATTGATCGAAACAATTTCGAAATCTATATGCGTATTAATTAATAAGAATAGTGGAGAACACTGGATTTATTTTTATTGCATATTTCATCAGTAGTCTAAAATATTATTTTATGACATACAGCAGGGACGTTCTCGCTAAGAAAGTAGGGCTTCTGGTGATTATATGAAAGCAGCCATTTCATTCTCGAGAATCAAAACAACCATTGTCAGCAAGCCAAAACTATCCATACCATTACATGCAATAAAATGTTTATTACAAACAGAGAATTGTAAATAATGATGCAGTAAATATTGATTCAAGCGTAAAAACATTCAATAAATTTTTAACGAAGTTTAAAATGGGGGTATAATGATGAACTTCGAGTGCAAAAGTTTGATTGTTTAGAGATTGATTGCTTAAGTTGGTGTTTTAAATCCATTTTTTGCACATTAAGACTAATCGGGACTGGACCTACAGTTTAAAGTGGGATCCAAACCACTATGTGGCGCCACTTGATTGTTTAGAGACTGTTCTGTTTCACATACACATGCATTTGTGTGGGCATGTTTATATGCAGTGCTTATTTTCTGGGGTGATCATTTCTGAACATCAGTGGCGGTGATTAGGGGGAGCAGTTGCCACCCCCCCCCTTTATGCTACTTTTGCTCCCGTACAATGGCCTCTTTTTATCTACCAAGAGAAAGTAAACTGTTGTTGCCCCCCCCCCTCTCGTTTTGGTACTCAATCGCCTCTACTGCTGAACATCATACCATAATATTTCGAGAAGTTGTGACGAACACAATAACAAGTCAACTTGGAGAAAAATAGCTTTGTTTACATGTATGTATGTATACATATATGTCTATACAGACATGTACATCTACATACACAAACATGTTTTATATGTGTGTGTGTCTGCGTCTGTGTGTGCATAACCATGTGGAGTAACAGTTCTCTGAGAACCAAGACCTGCCAAATTGTTTTCATTTGATAGTGTGTGCATCGTGTTTTATCGTCACATATGAAGTACAACATAAATAGCACCACAGCGTAGTATAATATGTTCACTGTGCTTTAAATTGTTTTAGAATGAAGATACAGAGGTAAAAGAAACATTTTGCATTTAGGTACTAAAAACGGGTCTTAGAAAGGCAGTTTTTTTTGTTTCTGTGAAATTTTTTGAAAGAATTTAGGAGATCCAGTGTGCTCCCCCCCACCCAATTTCATTAGGACATCATTCAGCAGTAAAATGACACTAGGAACCATTCTATCAACACTAAACCAGAAAATCCCATAAAAACCAAGTATAAACTCCACACACAACTTATCATCTAAATGAGGACGAGATTACATAGAAAAATCTGAACACCCTTTAGAGGATAGATGAACACAAGCAGTACACACGTACGAGTGAAACAGATACTGTAGTTCGAAAATAGCCGAACATTCATGGAGTGAATCACATAGGATTCAGTGGAGCAACGTAACAGTACTACACAAATAACCAAATCTATCGACTGATTGATTGAGTTGGTGTTTTAAGTCCACTTTATGCACAGCAAGGCTAATCGGGACTGGACCTACAGTTTAAAGTGGGATCCGAAACACCATGCGCCTCCACCGGGAATCGAACCCGGGACCCCTTGATTTCAAGGCGACGCGCTACCACTGCGCCATCGTGGAGGCCTAAATAACCAAATTGGATTGATTTAGTTTATATTACTTTCAATGGACACTCACAAACATCCATGCGCAGGCCGGAATTTTAACCCAGGACAAAATTGGAAGCAGCCTTCATAGCAATGGTTCGCTATGAGTCTATAAGTCATAACTAAGGCTCGGAAGTTGAAGACCTATAAATTGCCAAAAAAAAGTCCTATAAAAAGACCTAAAAATATCAAAAAAGAACCTAAAAACAGAAAAAAGGACGTATAAATGTGATCCAAATTAATTAATAACTTCAGTTTTAATTACATATTTAGTGACTACAAAAATACAAAATTCTGGTGGTATGGAACACACAGTGCGAAAAAAACTATATGAATGAAATGTATCTTCTTTGAGACACTTTATATTTTTTAGATTAACATAATTTGAAAAATCATATTTGAAGAATCATATTTGGCCTAACCACACTAGGGTTACAGACTTCGGAAATCTTACCTCAGTTGGCATTGCAGTATATCACAATAATCATCTCCAGCGCGACCTTCCAGACAAGTTACGGTTAAAGGACCTTGTACCGTACCTGCTTCATTCGTCCAAAAATATTTTTCTCTCGTTTCAGAGATGGTTCAAATATATTTATTTCTTTCTTCTTTTGTTTTTCTTTACTACAGAAAGGATGTTTAAGAGGTGATGAACTGATGATGATTCGAATTGAGAATGGGCAGTAAACACGTAGTCGAAAGAAGGTGAAGTTGCAAAAAAAGCCGTTAAGACCTAAGAAAAGGCTAAAAAAGGGCCAATAAGCCAAAAAACGCCGAAAAAGGCAAAAAAGGACAAATAAAACTCACCTTTTTCTGGCCTACAATGACCCAAAATGAACATATATTATCTTGGGCCTCGTCTTCGAACACTAGGGAAGAAAAGGATATTTCCTCAACTTCCGAGTCCTAGTCATAACGCAATAAGTAATCCCAGTGTAGAATTGAAGCACATCTGGTCCCCTCTTCTCAAAAGTTACAAATAGTACCATAAGTGGAGCAAGAACTAGTACAGAATTTCGGGGGGCTCCGTGGAGTAGCTGGTTAGCACACCGGATTCGTGGGTTCGATCTCCACCTCCAGCAAAGATAAATGTGTTTACCTGAGGACGATAAAAGAGGTACTCTCTCAAAATATAGTGTAGGAATAAATGTAGTTGAAAGAACGAGACAATGGAAAATGTACAACAAATTGGATGCTAATGTGGAACTATATTCTCACTAACATTCGGAGAAACAAGAGTTTTGAACATCTCCACTACGTACTCATACAACCAATTACATAAGATATAATCCCTGTCCCTTGTTGTTTCGAACTTTAATCGGCTTTAAAAGGCTTAATTATTTTTTAAAGAGCATAATACTATTATTGATTAACAGCAAAAGATCCCTCCACACTTAATTTCTAAGGCCAGTCGCTCATCGGATCCGACACGACTTGACGAGTCATTCTTGTCGCAAACCGTCTCAGATTAGTTTTAACATTAGCCTTTTATGGGCGGCCGCACATCGAACGAAACATTTGACTCAAGTCACCTTACCTTGCGACAGGTTGCGACGGTGTGCGACAATACAACGAAGGTCCGTGGAATTCGGTCTCGCGTGGAGTAGTTTGCGACAAAACCATTTGCGCATGCGCCAATCCAATCACTTCAGGCACAGACATCTAATCGCAGACCGTAAAAGGGAGCAACTTCAAGCCAGCAATTAAGTAATTGAATCTTACATTAAATAGTTAATATCGTATTATCTAACCTATTGTTTGCTAGAAATAGATTCAATTCAGAACATATCAACCGATACATCAATTCTACATATACACTGATTCTGTTGTAAACTGTTATTTAATTACTGCCTCAACAGAGATAAATCCTTCAATTACAAAATGATTCGTAGTGTCGTATTGCTTTATGACTCATTGCGATGCGTCGCGTCGTATGGTGTCGGATCTGGGGTGAAGCTGGCTGGCAGTACACGAATTAGGTTATGACAAATCCATAGGAAGCTTGTATTTGGCATTCACAGATGGTAGTATAATATCACATCAATTATTACGTCACAAAAGACACTAAAATTGAGAGAGCTGCTGAGTAGACAGACATATTTTAAACAAAATAATTCATTGCTATAAAAATTGAAAATATGGCTGTTGATTAACTTGTTAATAATAATTTGTAAAGTTTTAATTCAATTGATCTAATTTAGCACTCTTTACACAAGCTTATGTAAATCACTTTCAGGAATTGATTCGCACATTTTATTATATATGTGTTGGTTATACTAAACATCCAGTTAACTCTTTTACGACGGGATTTTATTCAAGCTTCACTAATGAAAATTCCAATCCCTATTGTCGACATTTCTGCATGGTTAGTTATATATCATGAACTATGGCAACTAGAGATGAATAAGTACTTGCAGTAATCCATGCATTCATAAACACAGGTTGTTGTTAGGTAAAAACTGGAAGTTGTCACTGAAAAACAATGAGCATACAGGTAGAAATACACAGCTGAGGGAAGGATCAGTCGCAAGATAAATAGAAAAAAGCTCGTTGTCTGCATTTATTCATACTTCTCTTGTTTTACGTCGCTTTTTTGTCCCTTTGGATAATCGAGACTATGCAGACGAGTGATGACTAAATGATTTGAAGAAGAGACACTCGCAAACGCCACAGCAGGACTCGAAGCTGAGAATTTCGGAGGCAAGATCGATCGGAAACAACATTCACAGTTGCAAATACAGTGATACCACAGATAAACGTACTATAAGCAGATATGGAGCTCAGGCAGCAAACGTCCTGTGCTTTAAATTACTGCTTGCAAGAAGTTCTAGTATTGCCCGCTGAGAGGCGCCACTCTCATTTTTTACTTTCACATCGGGACCAAACTATTTACAACAGTTTGGGAGGATCTTCGAGGAGAAAGCTATTTTCTGTTGTTCCTTGCACCCTGGTGTAAGGAGGGAGATTCATTCGTTGACCTGTGTTGAATGTCCAGCCTGAGCAAAAAGTGCGATTGACGCCTCCCAGCGGTCGATACTAGAACTTCTTGCAGACAGTAATTTAAAGCGCAGAAGGTTTGCTGCCTGCGTTCCATATCTGCTTATAATACGTTTATCTGAGGTGATACTAAACATCTTTGTAGTACAGAGTTTATACTGTAATAAAAGTGTCTATTTTTTGTTCAAGATTTATTTAATCATATTACTTCTGGGCGTTTGATATACCTAAAAGTTGACAGAAAAATTGTATACATAGCAGTATGCTTATTTTCTACCAACAGGTCCTCCAACGATTCCTCCTCCGAGGCTTCCAAAACCACCATAGCCTCCTGGGAACCCATAACCGGAAGCGAGACCATAGCCATGGAGACCATAGATTCCAGGGTAGGCTCCGTGAGCGATTCCATAGCCGTAGCTACTCACGCCACCTATATAAATAAAAACAGGAATACATCTCTGAGTAGAAACAATACATATATTTACATCTAAGATATTCTAACATGCTTAAATACAAATACAGAAGATATGTGCCAATTTGTTTCGATCTAGAGGTGGATGCTCCACTATGAACGCCACAATACAGTTGGGTAAATTCACCTTTCCTTACATAAATCAAGTTTGATTCCACATAATATTTTCTCAATATATTTTTGGAACATTCATTCCAATGAAGAGTAACTAACAAAATGTCTAACATATTTAGACGTTTTCTATAAAATTGTGCCATTTACTTTTATCATAGGATTCATTGCATAAACATATATGAAATACTCACCATATCCAATCCCTTGAACTGCGACAATAATGGCGAGAAGAGCTACGGCGAAAATCTGCGAGAAGTATAAAATTGCATAAATTACACTGGTCAACAATGATTTTGTCAAATGAATAATTCTCACTGATTCTTATGTTGTCTAGTATGCTGATTCTGAATATGAAGTCAGAATTTCTCTATCGCGCTCCATTCTTTCTAATGGGTTTTCTCTTCTAGCCTACTTTTATCATTAAGCTCCATTATAGTAGCAAGAGTACAAAAAGCATTATGAGTTCCAAAACATGGATAAAAGCGACTCGCTTTGCTTAAAACGTTTCTGCGCAAGGCAATCATTGTTGATAATAAGAACATTGTTAACAACAAAGATAAAATTACGTCTTATTGCCATAGGAATAAACAGCAATTATAACATTTAAGTTGAAATCCAGTTCTCTTGACATAAATAAGTTTGTTGGAATTAATTTGTGCATATTTTGTGTTATATATAGTGTGCATATATTTTAAAAAAAATGTCACGTAATCTTATATATAAAAATGGGTGGCTGTTTGTTCCGGCATAACTCTCGAACGCCTGGAGCAATTTCAACCAAACTTGGTACACATGTCACTTGCAATCTGGAAAGAAATACTGTGGGGGTAAGACACTCCTGGTACCCCTAGGGGTGGGGGTGGGAAGGGGTGACATGTAAAAATAATCGAAAAGGACCGATATTAGTGTGAAATCCATAGCTTTCGGGGTCGCTAAGATGAATAGTGACACTCCCAATGCCGTTCAATTTATTTCTTCTTGCTCCTGGAGGTGAAACTAAAAATGTTGTTTATAATCAAGTTTTGACTTAAATTAATATTATAGTGAATTTGTAAAAGATTTTACTTTATAATTTGTATACTGTACTTTTACTTTTAAATACCTGTAAATAATATTAGTTACATTTCACACTATAGTTAGGATTCATTATTTTCCTGTCGAATAGAAGATTGGGATAAAGAAATACCCGAGCAACGCCGGGTATTCAGCTAGTTAATTAAAATTATTAAAGAGACCGGTGCGCTACGACTCAACTATCATACTGTGCTTGTATAAACTCCAATTAAAACTTAGTCTTCGAAGGCGTTGTTGAGTTTTGTTTTTCAAGTATACTTTATGCACAGACGGGTTAATCTTTCTCGCATCAACAAAATTTCATTCCTTAAAAGAACACAGAATATTGAATAAAAAAGAATTACTGTAGTCGTGGATTTGCTTAGTATTATCTTTCATTCTGACTACGAAATCACACTGTGCACGGAAACAAAACAAAGAACAAAGTAACGTAAGCATTGTGATTAATAATGCATAAAGGTCGTACCTGAGACTTGCACACCATTGTTGTGGATTGAATGTAGACTTGAAGTGTGTAAATGACTGGTGTCGGCGGGTTTTTTATAAGTCAAAACTGCTTTGGAAACGCGGAAGGAAAGTTATGTTGCAGTTGAAGCAATTACAATAATGTTACACGAGTTTCTATAGTCCTCTTACTGCACTAAGTCAAGGCCATGTTGATTCCTTCGACCGTGACTAACAGCAGAACGTCTGCAATTAAGAAATCAGACACGACTGCGTTTACTGTATAGGTAATCATGTTTCGTGCTGGTTTTTGATTCATGTATTATTTGTGGGAACGTTGTTTGTATAAAATAACATATTTTCTGTTTCCTGTCAATCATAGTATCAATGTCGATATTGGTGTGCAAAGAATTTCGTAATATGACTAAGGCAGTGCCATCCCCAGGATTTTCGAAACTAACGGTTTCTTTACTATCTTACTTTTAAAGTTTATATAATATATTCCATCTGTTGCCTTCTCCCACATAAGTCCGATCAACATATTTTCAAACCAATTTACTATTCTTTCCGTATCTAACTTAATTGAAAGCACAAGATAGCGTTGTTTGTTGTAAGTATCAGGAAAAACATCACTGGGAGCAGGGGGAAGTGTTACATATTCTTTTTAGTACGTAGTGAGTCCTCGTTTTGCCATCCTTTCATCCCTTTGATGTTTAGGAATACTGGGGCCAAGGGGGGTTACGACCCACACCAACCCTTCTTGTGCACCCCACTATAGAGATGGCAGGGCCAGCAGGGAAGTTGTCAACGGGTGGGAAAGGGTTGGCTCTGCCCCAACGTGAAATAATTTTAGCCTAATCTTCTACCTCCCAAAGAGCTACGAGAAATGTTTAGAATCATTTATAGAATGGCAAGTATCACACAAACACATGCACACGAGAGATAGAATGAGTGTGTGTGTGTGTGTGTGTGTGTGTGTGTGTGTGTGTGTGTGTGTGTGTGTGTGTGTGTGTGTGTGTGTGTGTGTGTGTGAGAGAGAGAGAGAGAGAGAGAGAGAGAGAGAGAGAGAGAGAGAGAGAGAATCAGACAAAAATGTATAAGTGACATACATGGGCGTCGGGAGGGGGTGTCGAACGGGTCGGTGGACCCCCCCAAATTGACATATTTCATTTAAAGATACAACAAAGCCGAAAGTTTGTTACTCTTATTGTTAAGAACAGAAATACAGTTCAGAATAATCAAAGTAAAAATGCATTGGATCGAAAATATTGAATGAAAAATACAGGAACAAGGTTTATATTCTACCATTTCATCCAAAGAACAAATGGTTTCACCGTTTTCAAAATTCTAATAATTACAGTTGTAGGTGAGAGGCCACGCAACACACTTTATAAGAAAAATCCCCCTAACATTTAAAGCCTTTTCTTGAACGAGACGTGCAAAGGTTAATATCAAAATGCATTCAGATACTAACTGCATAAAATGCAAAAGAAATAATGGAAAATAGTTGTGCTGGTTTTAACTCGTTTGGTGGATCGAGTCTTCCCATTTACATAATAATAATTATTTCGAAAAAAATATATTTTTGAAAGTTTGTAATATTTTTATTGTATAATAACATTTATAACCGTGGTAATAATACTTACTAATGTCTACTATTTAACTTGAATGATTAGCCCGATTCCCCTGCAAATATTTCTGGCGACGCCCATGGCGACATAATTGATAGGAACAGAAGGAGAAAGAAAGGAACAAACAAACAGATCGAAGTAAACAGAGACATCGAGAGATGGAAGAGAACGCAACAAAGAGAGATAGATGGGAAGGAAGAAGAGAAAGATAGAAAGACAGAGAGAGGGAGTAATAAAAACGGAGAAATAAAGATAACAAGAGATGAAGAGAGAGAGAGACAGAGAAATAAAGAAAGCTAGAAAGGAAGATAGACAAGTGTAGAGAGAAAACAGAAGGAAAAATAGAGAGAAAGAAATAGTAAAAGAACAAGCTTTTTCGGGAGTATTTCTTCCACTTCTGAGCTCACACGAACGAATTAATTAACTGACGACGCCTTTGTAGGGGGAGAGGGGCCTCTAAGGAGTCGATTTCTATATTTTAAAAATATTTTATTGCCTTCACTATTATATTTTGTGGACGCTGGACCAAAATAGAATGGGACTTGTAACACCACCAACACTTATTAGTAAATATCAATGAGCAAAATACTTTTTTTATTTCCCATAAAGGATTATTATCATAGGCGCCGACTTTGGGGAGGGGGGCACTTTCTGCCCCCCAATTCACGTAGGATGACACATTTTATGTATATTTACATATAAGTAGGCCTATTGTTTATGCAGATCTTGCCCCCCCCAAATTTACATTGCGTCCCCAAAACTTATCTTAAGTTGGCATCTCTGATTACTGCACAACACGAAATTTGTCCTTTACATGAAAATGTGTGATTCTAATGTATTTGTGCATGACAAAAAAAGAATCTGCAATTTGTTTCCGTGTATCACGTGTCACAAAATTTGAAAGTTACATAAGAAACGTATGGGACAATAGCCGAAAGTGTGTTTCTCCTGTGTTATAAATAATGAATGCTCGAAATTATACATTGGTATGATAGGATAAGATTTATTTATTTATTTATTTATTCTAGTATTATCCTGCTGAAAAACAGCTGACTGGCCTTAGTACAGCAGTATGTATACATGTAAATACAAAAAAGTCATAAATTTATAAGACAAGATTGAATGATAAAAATGTGACTACAAAGAAGGTACTAAATACAATAAGAGGTACAATAAAATATGAATGATATATACATTAAAATATAAGTCATTAAAATAGGCCTGGTGAATGATTAAAATACAATTGATCTTTAGGCTCGTTGGAAATCATTATAACTACTGACTATGAAGTTTAAAAACTCATTATATTTATAATCTGTGGATGTTGTCAATAACGACCCTTTAGTGCGTACTCGATACGGCGTAGCTCGTATAGATATTCTCTATAGAAGCGTAGGGACAGAGTAGTAACCTTCTAAAATTTTCTCAACGAATTTTATATCATTTCTATTTCTTCTAACTGAAAGAGATTCAACTCTTAACTTATTCAATAGGTTGTCATAACTATAAAATAATTTAAACAGTTTAAATCTAAAATATAAATAGGAAAGAAATTTCTTTTGTATATTCTCAAAGATGTCACGTTTTCCAACACCACAGGAAAAATTCCATGTCACAGAACTGAATTCCAGAATGGATCTGACAAATGCCCTGATGTATGCAAGAAGGTTGCAAGAAGGTTCCTCTGGGAGTGAGACAGTCGGGACAGAGATAATCATTATGTCCGTAAACACTGACAGCTACTACAGGCATCACGAGATCCGATTGACAAGCCCCAAAATGTGGGAAGCTTCACGCGATTAAGTCCACCATGGGTGCATGACGTTCCTCCTTTTCTCTCTAGTCAAGAAGTTCTTATTCGACTGTGTATTGGACACAGCCGTCTTACCCATGGCCACTTGCTGCAAGGGTTGGACCTCCATGTGCTGTATTTTTATGTCGTTTTAGTATTCTACATGTTCTTGTTGAATGTGCCGATTTTGCTTTTCTCAGGCAGACTTCTAATCTCGCCATCTGTTTCTCATTCCTGTTGGGAGATGATGGCGGTGTTTTATCAAATGAATTTAGCTTTAACTGGTCTGTGAGGAAGCTTTTAGTTAATTCTACTTTTTAATGTATTGTTTTTGTCTTGTCTACAACCTTGCGCTTTTTACAACCCTTGTTCTAACATTTTAAGTAAGAATCTTAGATAAGGGGATATTTCCCTGCATATATTGAATGGCGTAAAATGGCCACACGTGCCGACGCAACCAAAAATTTTAACGCAATCAATCAATCAGAATGTATTTCTCCCTCATTACACATCAAGTTTGGTTTGATGAAAATCTTCGTCAAAGTACTATGCCGAGAAGGCCAAGCTTTCAGGTACCTCTGGACGAAATTCCCACGCTTAAGTGAGGCAAAGGTTTCATTTAAAGATTTCATCTAAAGGACAGAAAATGTCTTCAAATTTGTTGTGCAGTGTCATTATTATTCCTCCCTCTCAGCAACAAATTTCCCTAGCAAACAAGGTTATTCATCACCACTTCTTCATAGGCAGAGGCACGTTTATTACACATCTAACACGTAGAAACCAGTAAAATTGCGAAGTTTATTCTTGCACCCACACCAGAACCGAACCGTAGAAAAGCAACGTAATATTAACAAGAATGGAAATAGAAATTCCTGTGAAAGTTTATGTTTTTCGTTTGTTCATTATAAGTTTGTCTCAAAAAGTATTATGTAGGCATATACAGTATTATTTCTTGATTTGATACTTTCCTTTCGAGATCGAGAAGAAAACAAAACTGGAGCTTAAGTATCGAGATAATAATATCGAGAACGAGACAGCGTTCCCCATTCACGAGACTTGACGAGATTTGGCAGTTTTCGTCTCGTCTTGATTGATTGGTTGATTTTACTTTGCTTTTCTGCCAATTTGGGCTAATCGCTAAGATGAGGTTGAGCGAAGATATGATGAAATGATGTAGGGACAATCACAAAAAGCAATCATGACCAGGCCGGGATTCGAACCTGGGACCTCTGCCGTCGTAGCGTGCTGTGCTAACCACTCCGTCACGTAAGTCGGCTCGTGTCGTCTGGCTACAGCCATTAGCCAATATGGTTAGCAAATCATAAACATGAACAACTCCTTCAGTATTGCTTAAGGAAATTGCTATAAATCTAATTAAACTATATTAATTACTGAAACAAATCGAGCAACACAATTAACACCGTTCGCAAAGCTTACTGAACACGTCTTCCGTAGTTTTCCTGCGAGAAAGCACACTCAGGGATTCATATAAAAAGCCGGCAGGGTCAATTAAACTCACACTTCGAGTAACAGCTAACAAGTGAATCAAAAACAATGGCTTCCACCTCTCTGGTATGTAGATTTTACGTTATGACAAATGACAATCGCATATCTTATTAGATCTTTACGAATATAATTAAAGAGTATACATCAAGCTTGTCTTTGAAAGAAATATTGTTTTAATGTATTATAGTTATTACCTATGTCTCGGGTTAGTTTTGTGTGAATTCACATTTCCATGCTTCGAATTCGATGGTTGATAAGAAAATTTGTGTTCCCTGTACTGTCGAACCGTTAGTGTGTTAATGTTTAATACTAGAATTTGATATTTCGGCACCATTTCGTGACTAATGTATAATATTTTGGCGCCAAAAGAGACGACCTAATCGCGAAATGAGATTCAGAACAGAAAACAATATATGTCAAAAGTACCCACAGAAAAGGAAATGAATCAGTTGGAACCAAAAATGCATGAAGTCTGTAGCTCAGAACAAATGCTTAAGGAAGTAACGGAAATAAAGTCCAGTTAGTTATTATTCGAACAGAATAACGAATCAAAAAGGCGTTGAATAGAAAAAAAATAGTGCAAAATACAGGAACCAGTTTATGTTTTCATATAATACCACTTAAACCAAAGAACCTTTAGCGTCAGTTTTCAAAAATCCAAAACAGAGTTTTGTGTGACAGGACACGCAACATAAACACTATGACCAAAATTTCTTCCTAACTTTTAAAGCTTTTTCTTGAACGAGATGTGTAAAAGTTAATAACAAAATAGAATAATTATGCATTTCAGTACATTAACTGTATGGAATGTTAAGAAAATATATAAAAATACGGGTGCTGGATGGATTGAGTATATAAGTTCCTACAAGGATATAATAATAATAGTGATTTTCCGTAAAAGTTTATTTTAATGAGTTTACAATAGTTATTATTTTATCATTATAATCAAAGGTATGATAATAATAATTATGATTGTTATTATTTTTACTATCAAGTTTTTTCAATTGCTTGACCCCCCGCCATACAAAAACTTCTGGAGACGCCCATGGTGATGATCGGAACTGCAAGCTTCGACGGTGAGATCAAAAATTGATAATGCATTCGGCCACTAAGAAACTATAGTAACCCCTCTTCTCGTTAAAGATATTCCTTGATACACCACACTGTGTGCTTAAATAACTTCATAATTTGTATAACCGGCATATTGGTAATTAGATTGTAAGTTCAGAAGCTTTTTACAATTTTGTTTCTTTTTCAGATCTTCTCCCTTGTTGTTTTGGCTGTTCTTGCAGCAGTTCAGGCTATTGGTTATGGTGAGTATTTATATATTTTATTATACTTATGTAAAATCAATATTTGTAACAATATGTCTGATAACTTTAAAATTCATGATGGGCTAAAAGGAGACATGCTTATCACCAATACCTTTTAATTTAGCCTTAGAACATGCTGTCAAAAAAACTAAAGGACAAAATAAAGATTCAATGGTGTAGCTGTTCATATGGAGAAAATGAAGTCAATGTAATTACAGTTAAGAATAATACTAAAATTCTTTTAGCAGCAGCAAAAGAGATTGATTTAGAAGTTAGCTGGAGAATACTAAATTTATGCTCATACATCGAAACCAAGTGTTAGAGATTGGTCAGAGCTGAGAAGCATATATATATGTAAGATACAGTTGACAGTTGAATTTTCTTGAAGTTTTTCTGTAGAAGCATCGTTTCCTTGACTCCCATCTGTTTTTAAAGTTGTGGTAGTGGCGTAGTATGATGATCTGGCTTCTGTTACCTCTGCAACTGTCGCTCGAGGTTCGGTCTGTAATATACGGGGTTACCTTTCCTTTCATAAATTTTTATCCTCATGACTAATATCGAGGAATCTGAAGGTTAAAATATACACGACTATGATTATGCCTACAGTTTTATACAGAAACTGGGACATAACTTAAGAAGTTTTTGAAAATAAAATCTTAAAGATAATTCTAGCTGAAAGACATGAAAGAGTAGGTGAGTGGAGATGGTTACATAATGTTAAGCTGCGCCATCTATACTTATCACCTGATGAATAATGAAATCAGGAAGACCGGTGGGTAGGCTATGTAGCACACGTGAGAGGGGGTAGAAATGCTTACACCTTACAGGCAGTAGCGGCGATTGGGTGAAAAAACTTGGCGGGGGGACAGTTTATTTTTCTTGGTAGACAAGGCTTAGTATTAAGAGACTATAGTGCGGGGGCAAAATGTGCCCCTAATCGCCGCAACTGCTTGTAGGGTTCTTGTTGGGAAACATGAGGAGGCTGAACCGAAGATATAATGGCAATATTATGATGGACCTGGTGAGGATGGTTGAAAGTTGATTTATCGTGCTCAGGACAGATACACGTTGAAGACATTTGTTGCTGCAGGAATAAACCTTCAGCTTTAGGAATATCAGAGTTAGTTTTGATAATATTAGCTATATATTATGCATTTTATGTGATGATATTAAATACAGTCCCTCATTGCGACTTTTCCGTAATCACCCAAAACTCAACCCCATTTTCAAGAACTGGATTTTGCAGACTAACGAGGCTAGGGTGTCTGGGCGCACAGCCACTATAATCCTGTGGGAATCGTGTTGTGTAGTCCTTATGTTGGTGATTGTCCTTTCATCCCCTTTCATCTACATCGTCGAGATTAAGTAAAAGAGGAAGTAAAGCGACGTGAAATATACTAAATCAATCAATCGATTACCTACAAAAACTGTGGCTGTTTACATGGTTAAGTGGAAGAATTGTCTTCGTCATGGAAAAAGGGCAAAATAAAAATACAGTAAAACCTCGTTCATCCGGACTAATGGGGGACATAAGTTGACTGGTTTAACGAAAGTCCGGATTAACTGAAATAACCTAAAAGAGCAGGAGAAAGTGTATTAAAACTCCGTTTATAGCAACAAGACACGTTTCTTATGATGTATTTAAAGGAAATAGGCCTAAATACACTATACAGTACAGTACAAAGTGTGCGGAAAACAGTGGTTGACTGCCGTTTCTTTGGAAAGTTCTCTTGTTGATTTCTAGCCACATTTAAAACCTTGCATTCTGCTTTTTTTCTTGCCTTTTGCCTCTCCGGATTAAGCAAAGTCCGGCTTATCGGAGTCCGGATTAACGAGGTTTTACTGTATATCTCCAGATTTATGGAGTGGTGAGAGCACTTTAGTTTCACCAGTTTAACATTAAAATACAGAAATTAATGTAATTATAAGTCATGGAACGAGTTAGTTTCAAAGGATGTGGTCTTGTTCTTGTTTCCATGGTCACGATACCATCCTACAATTTACACTAATTGCAAAATCAACAGTCATACATTACACGCAATTCTCCATATAAGTAAATAGTTACTATTTTGATTTCATTTCGCAGGTGGCGTGAGTAGCTATGGTTACGGAATCACCCACGGAGCCTACCCAGGCATCTATGGCCTCCATGGCTATGGTCTCGCTTCCGGTTATGGCTTCCCAGGAGGCTATGGTGGTTTTGGAAGCCTCGGAGGTGGAATCGTTGGAGGACCTGTTGGCAGACGATGAACATACTTCGATACATAAAGCCTGTCTGTTGTTTATGTACTTAGTAGAAGTAATGTGATTAAAATTTTCTTTGAGCAGTATCATGAATTTTTAAATTTCTCTACCTTACCATGTTATTTACATTAAGTACAAAATGTTAAAATGCTTCTTCTTACTACAGTTAACTTCAGCCAGAAAGGCCGTTGGAAGAGTCATTATAATATACCTAGAAAAAATTAACAAAATTTGTCAATTTAACTTCTTGAAAATCTTCACAGTTGACCCATGTCTTCTGTTGAAATCAGAGCCTCAGTAAGCTAGGTGATCCAAAAGTGACCTTAGTTAAGCTTCTAGGGCAATTTACAAATCTCTAGTGAAATATAAATTTCTGAAATTAAAAGAAATAACTTCTATAACTAATTAACAGCGTGTACCAAATGGATAGTTTGTAACATTGCTTGTAACTTTTTTTTTTATTTAAAGAAGAAGAATTACAAAACCGTTACATCTGTTCCCAAGGTGGGCCACGGGTCCCAAAGGTGGCCCACGGCTTTTAGTTGGCTTAGAACATGAAGCTTGTGCTCAGAAAAACATATTTATTCGTGTTTATTCACGTTTCTACATCTTATTAGAGACAATTGTTGGTGTCAAACTTTTAATTGTTGACATCCATTGTAGTAACGACGAATAGCAGATCTCCATGGAGGACACAGTAACTACGACGCCAGGGGTTCCAAAATAACTTACATAAAATATCTGCTGGCAGCCCGAGACAGTACGTTTTCTGCATAGTGGGGGACTGGGTATATTAATGTAATGCCATTTGTTAGCTGTGTTAAATACTAATATGATTTTCGTAATGTGGACCACCTTTGGGAGCACGGGCTACATTTGCCTCCCTACCTCAATTGTGAATGCTTTAACCACTACAAACCACGCACCTTCCTAAATGACGTGAACTTTATAATAACACAGCGATATTTAAGCAGGTAACTCTTTGAAGGATAGGATAGTTATTATTATGATACCATATTTAAAGGTGCGAATCATTGAAGCTGAGAAATACTAACCCTAATTTAAAGTTCGGAAAATTACTTAAAGAAAGTAACGTGTTGCAGAAACTATTACTTTGATTCCGAAGGTAATGCGTTAGTAGTATGATTTGACCTATTATAAACTCGAGAAAGTATGACCCCCCTCAGATTGATTTGCCTACACTTACAAAAGGCACTTCTGTGAGATTGTTGTCCATAATCCTGTCAAAAATATGCCCCTCTTGATATTTTTTTTTTCGGCTACACTTAAAACTAGGCCAAACGTATTAACACACACACACACACACACACACACACCCATATTTACTTCCGGTTTAAGTTTAATTATACACCAGGCTCAACTTGCATATCTAGTACTAAAGCAATGTAATTCTTCTAGAATTGCTCTGTGACTCTCTCATTTCTTACATCATAAACATATGATTTTTCACCTATAAGAATAACACTACATATGGTGTCATCAGGGAGTGTATCGTGGAATTCACAGATAATTTTAATGTTTGTCCTGTCATTAACCACAACTTGTTTTCTTTTTGAAGTGTTGATTACAAACATGGGTCTCTGTGCTTTGAATTCATCTGATGTGTAATACATGTCAGTATTGCCAGTAGTGACCCTTTTGTATGCTGTAAATGCTTCATATAATTTAAGGAAATCATCCTTGGACATGTCTAAATTATAATTTTCTCTAGGAAATACCTCATTTCTGCCATTTTTAAGATATATGTTCTTGATGTTGCAGTTATCAAATCTACTTGAATTTTTTTCCTGATTATTGTGTCTTCCAGTCTGAAACAGTACCACCACAAAATCCGGCATGTCATATTGTATACTGGAGAATGAATTTGTAGCATCAAACTCATAATGAGTACCAGATGCAGGCTTCTGTACACATTGATATGTATAAAATTGTAAAGGAATCTGTGGATTTTTTATTATATCTGCTTTGCATTTAAGAGCATAACTGGCTTCATATTCAACAACTGGGATTCTTAGCTCCATAGTCTGAATAATGCATTTGCCCTCATCAGGTAGGGTATTAGGCATAGCTTCCCCTGTAGAGTTTAATGTACTGTACCTCATCAAAGCATTATTATCATTGGCAGCTCTTCTAAATGTGATTCTTAAACCACCCTTCCACATAATATCTTTGTAATCTGAGAAGAATCCTGGCAACAGGCGCATAGGGAACAGCACTGTGTGGCTCTTGGATAATATTTTATCACCAGCCTCAAATCCACCTATTTTGTAGTAAGAAGCCTCGGTTTTGGATAATTTTAGTGTGGCCAAAGCTGTGGAGGTAATGCCGGGATAATCCACTCTGTTTATAACAACACCATGCTTTCTGATCTCAATTTCAGAGAACAGATGCGGCACAAAATTGTCCACCAATCTTATATTTGAATTTGCCGGATAATCTGCACCATCGAGCTTTACAACATCAAATTTGATGTATAGATCTGCTCTGTGGGGGTGTATAAAGCCATCCCCTACATCAAGATCAACCTCAATTTCTGTGTTGGGTTGATTTAAATTTGCAAATGTTCTCCTGTTTGGGGGGAATGATTGTAGCTCATAACTCTCAATATTTTCCATTTTTTTGTATGTATTTTTATTTAAATATTAATCTCTATGATTGCAGTTGTTGTGGCTCCAGCAAAATCAACTAATTCTTCTTTTTCATTAGTGACCATCAACTCAATGTTATCTATTCTATTATGGCACACAGGAAAATATAATGTTGGGGATGGAGTGTAGATGATTGGCTCCATAAATTCAGAACTAGGTTTGAATGTTGCAATGATGCCAGTTTGTTTGTGAGTGCCTATGCCATTTGATTTGGTGATCATACCCTCGGCCACATTACAGTAAATATTCAGAGTCTCTATGGCTAAGAATTTAGGTATATTAATAGCAGTGTGTTTGATGGCTGGTTCAAGTTTTGTGTTGTTCTCAAAGCCTAACAGCTCTCCTATAGTACCCAGATCCACTGTTTCTGTAGCAGATACAATCTCTACTCTGTGAGTGACAGAATTAAGAGTTAAGACTATACCTCTGGGTAATTGAGCATTTAGAGTGGACAGATTATACTGCCCTGGAGTGATGACAATTTTTTGATCCCCTACTGCAATTGTGTTGTTGTGGTGTGTAATATTAGGGATCAAGTACAAGCCATAAAATGCTCTGAGAGCTATTGTTTTGGGATACACTATATCATCATGTAATTTGAGTTTCAATATTGAATTTTGGCTGGTGAGATGGAATACCCCCATGATGTTTCAGATACCACAAGGCTTTTTGAAAATCTTCAATTGATGGTTTATTTATTTGAGACATATATCTAAGAACAGATAAACACAAAAGTCCACAATTAACATCTTTGAAATTTTGAACACGGGCATTATTGTAATAAAGATTAGCTGATTTTAGATATTGTACTAAATTTTCAGGTGGATCACCTCCAAATGAATCAAACACAAATGCCTCATTGTTTAAATATTTAAGATAACAGATCCAGTGAGTGCCCTGATTTTTGTACTTATCCAAATTAACAATGCCACACTCTTTGTTGAGTGGTTGTTCTGGTAAAGAATCAGACATGTACACACCTCTAAAATTTTTGATGCCCAGTGGCTTGATTAAAGCTTCAATCTTGGTTTGTAAGCGGCTCTTGTTTTTTTTAAACTTATTCATGGCTCTCTTAACACCTTTGCCTTGTTTCTCCATGGCCAGGTTATGGCGCTTCAATTCATCTAATTCTGCCCTATTCTTCTTGGCATCTATTACTGTTTTTGCTATGGCAGCTGATCCCCCAGCCAAGCTCCCAACAGCCCCAAGTGCTGCTAAGATGGCCGGGATAGTAAATATGAAACCCCCCACATGTGATTTTTTCCTGGATTGTTGTAATTTTTTTAATTGGGGGGTACTAAGCAACAATTTCATACCATGGCCCTTGGCAATACAAGAGCTTTTTTCTTGCGCTGCTTTTTGGTTAAAAGGCTATCAATAGTTTTAAGAGATTTAAGACCTGCATAAGGTATTTGATACATAACACCCTTGGCCTTCATTGTAGGTTTATTATTATATACATATTTACAGCCCCCATCCCAGTTTTTGTTTGGTGTTCATAGCTATGGTGGTCCCCAATGCTGCTATTTTTTCACTTAAAGAAGCATCTTTGCTTACAAATCTACCAAATGCAGCCTCTTCTAATTTCTTGTCTGCAACATGTCTCTTGTCAAGATCAGAATGTGTGTTGTATGCTATGTCATGGTCTCTACAAGCAGCATCTAGGGGATTAACACCAGGATCACCTCTGTTTAGTCTATGGTCCAATTTTGTGCCTGGACCACAATACTGATAACCTGGAATATGTAATTCAAATGGCAGCTTGTTTATAATATCATTAACCAACCCCCGACCCTCAGAGATATTCCAAAATTTAGGTGGTAGAGTATTAATAATTTTTATAAGATATCCAATCCCCTTAGTGTCATTCACTATAAAATTAGACAATTTTGTGCTTATCATGTCCATAATTCCAACCTTTTCATTGTAAAAATTGTGGTTGCCAGCATTTTCCTCCCCAGCTATCACCAATAACCTATCTACAAGTTTCCTGACATCATCAACCCAGACAAATTCTTTAGGCAGGGTGTTGTATTGTTTGATTCCACTGCCAGTCTTGATCTGTGACCATGTGGGCTTGATTAAGTTGTTATATTTTGCTCCACTGCTAGACTTGACTCTTTTTTGTGTGGGATCATTGTTCTGGTATAGAGCATCTGATTTTATTAATATTTCTTTGTAGTGCTCATAATCTTGATCTGTATAGCTGCCAGGCCTTTTCCTAGTCATCAGTTCCCACAATCCAGGTGTGCCGGGATATTTAACAAAACCACCTTTTTCTCCAAGATGAGATTCTGAATATACAATTAGATCATCCCCCATAAATGTTACTCTGAAATTGCCAATTCTATGTATGATGCTACCATCACGCTCTGTGTCAGCATATAAGCCAAAGACCTCATCTTTATTGTCTTTAGGTGTGCTTAAATATTTTTGAGCAAGAAGACCCAATTCAATAGGATCCAGAGTAGCTTCAATTCTTCGAGGAGCAACAGGACTAGGTGTATGAATACTGGAAAGTGGGGTGATTGGATAATCTAATATGTTCCTTGCAGCTACAGGTACAAGCTCTGTGATCAAATTTTGATTTTGCTCTGTAACAGTTTTGATATTTTTACCTAATTCACTAATAGCATCAATAATAGGCTGTTCTGTTTGTTTGTGTTGTTCATAAATTCCTCGGTTCTGTGATTTCCATCCCTTAAATCTTTTTACAAGATAATCTCTTAATTTAAGATCATCAATGATTGGCCTTTTCATGGTTATTTATATATGTTTCAATGTCTAGAAAATTGTTGATTTTATTTCTGTATTTGCCACTATTGGGTTTTCTTGTCATATCAATTGTGACAAACCCATAACTGTCTTGGTTCCAGCACCCACTGCAAAACTTGGAAAAATTATTGTAGCTCAAGTCCCCACCTACATATTCATCATGTATGTGTTTGAGGTTGGTATGATCTTGATGAAACACACATATAAAATTGCTGTTGTCTCGGATCAGTTGCTTCGGTATTTTAGAAAAAGTCTGTGCCAGGTAGAAGCAATCAATGTTTTTGTGTCGGCCCTGTGTAAAGAAATTTCTAACCTTGTTTTGATTATCCAGTATAATGTCATCAAACACAACAACAGAGTTATCAAGACATTCATGGAGTGGCTTAACATCTGGTTCAAAAGTGGCTATATCCAATCCATCATATAGCTTCATCAGCTGCTGATATTTTAATTGTTCCAAGCTCTTAGAGAAGACATACAAGTGCCTGTTTTTCCAGTCTAACCAGTTGGGTGCCAATAAAAAATTATCAATCATTAGTGTAGTTTTACCACAAGCTGATGGCCCAACAATAAGACATCTAATATTTTCAGGCAGCAACTTGCCATTTCTCTTAATCTGCTGTTCAGGTTCTGGCAGCCTTTTTATAACATCCCAGGTGCTCATATTATCACTTTGTCTGCATCGATCCAGCTGTGTTCTGGAAGTCCTAGCCATTTGACAAATAACTTGTTGCCTTTTCTGCGGATGATTTTTTCTATGAGATATGTGTCAGGCTGTTTAGTTTTGCTGAGTTCTTCTTCATAGAATCTGCCTTTGAGAATTTCTCCTCGGTGATCTTTTATTATATATGTGTTAAGGGTCCCAGGTTTAATTTGAACCACTGTAAATAATTCAGTGCTCCAGTTTCTTGTAAAGCCTCTTTTGAATAAGTGCTTATATTTGCTGATTCTTACTTGATCACCCACCTTGTATTTGGCTTTTCTTGTTGTTGGCTGGTATCTAGGATAATAAACAGTCCTGATCAATTTTTGCTCATCAGATGAAGTTACTTCAGAGGGTTTCATGTTGATTGTGGAATGGACCGAGTTGTTATATTTATGTAGAAGTTCTGGAAGAATATTAAGCCATTTATAATTACCTTGAAGTGTAAATTGTTTATACATATGATTTTTTAGGGTTTTGTTGAATCTCTCTACAATTGAGGCCTTGAGATCACTGTAACTCGAATAATGTTGTATTGACTGGCTTTTAATAAATTGTTGGAACACAGAATTATAAAATTCTTTGCCATTATCTGTTTGCAAATAGCGCGGTGATCTTCCACTCTGATTGATGATTGTCCTGATGGCTTCTGTAACATATTTTCCAGTCTTGGATTTGAGTGGCACAGCCCAGGCAAATTTTGAAAATGTGTCTATTACAGTAAGTAGATACTTGTAGCCCTTGTTGATTTTGTCTAAGTTTTTCAGCTGTCCACTTGCCATCTCAATCAAGTCGCTCTGCCATAAATCATCTATGCCTTTTGTAACTACTGGCAGTCTCTTAAAATTATGTCTGGCTTGTCTGTGTAATTCATCAACAATAATTTGTCTAGACATAATATGTAAACAAGAATATTGCAACTATGGGGTGTTCAGCAGCTGATACTACAGGATTTTCTAAATATAATTTGTCTCCTATTTGTATATGAAATTCCAGAGATCCATCATCTTCAGCATAAGATGTTTCTAATGTATTGGGATCTGTAAAATCCTGTAACTCTACACTGGTGATTTTTGGTTTGTTGTCAGCATTTGTTATTGATAATGTGGGGTAGTGGTGTGCCTGTGGTTGAAGCCAATATTTGATCTTGATTGGTCTCAGTGTGCCCCCAACAAAAAACTGGTAATAAAATTGTGCAGGGGACAGCATATATATTTTGCCACCTGGTGTAAATGGTGAATCATATTCTTTGTTGGGGATGCTGTTCAATTCAAGAATTACTGTATGTTTTGGATTCTCCATTATGCCTGTTATTTCTTTTTCTGCTGTAAGCAATCTGCTTGTTACAGATTCAAGGTGCTCATTAATAGTCCTAACAACATCATCATGGCCTGGCTTGATTTTTATGTCCACAATAAGTTTCTTGTATTGTTGCACAATCTCTTGAAGCTGGGTGGCAAAAACAGACAGAGCATTTGCTTGATTGGATTCCATGGTCCCTAGCTGTTGCTTGATATTAGCTACAATTTGTTGCAAATTTTCAATAACTGCCAATTTTGAATTTTGAGCAGTAAGATCATGGACCTGTCTTCTGATATCCTCAAACAGGGCATGCAGTTCATTAATATGTTGATTAGTTGGTAGAGTGGCCACTGTCTGAGTAAGTTGTTTGATCTCTGTCTGGATATTCTTGATATCTTCTGATTTCAATATGCGATTCACTGCTCTCTTAATATTTTTAAGTTCCTGTGATGTAGGCAGATTTGTTACAGTATTTTGCAAAGATTCAAGTGCCAATTTCACATTATTTAATTCAGAAGCATCAGCCACATTTTGCATAGCATTTTGGAGCAGGGCTATATCTGCCTGAGTGGGTGTTGATTGTTGTAAAATTTCAAGTTTTGTTTGGATATCATCGATCAAGTGATGAAAATGAGATAGCTCAGATTCAGTGTTGAGGTTTTCAAGCTTTGTGATTTGTTGCTGGACACTGACAAGTGTGTCTACAATACCAGGCAGGCGGGATTCTAGAGATTCTTGTACATTTGTCAAATCACTTTGCACTGCTTCTATTGTACCCTCAAGATGGGTTATGGTACTTTGAATTTTTCCAAAATCTTCATATGTTTCAAGTTGCAGCTTAATATTGGCAACACTCCGAGTTATTGCACTCAAAGCATCAGAAGATGGCAAGTTGTTCATAAAATTTTCAAGTGTCTCAATTTTTTCTTTAACCTCGGCTATGGCATTGTTCAAGGGGTCCAGATTAGATATCTGTAATGATTGAATCTGTTCTTTTAGAGTGGAAATCACTAGATCAAAATCTTCTTGTGATTTTATGCTTTTGACAATTGTTTGGAGCTGTGTCTGGACATTATTTATCTGCTCTTCCAATTGTTGTTTCAATTGCTCAGAGTTGGTGGCCTGGGTCTTAAATTTGGCTTGAAGAGCTGCTACAGCCTCTTCTAAACTTTGAAAATTATCTAATGTGGCCAAGTCAGTATATTTCTGAAGCAGCAATTTGAGTTCAGAATCAATTTTAAGAAGAGGGTTGATGCATTGTGATTGCAAATTTGTAATTTCTAGTTGAAGACTGGCATTGAGTGTGGTTTGTTAAGCTTGTAAATCACTTCTTAATTTCTTGACTCTGACATCAAGCATCAGAATCTCATCACTGTGACCTTCATGTTTTGTATGGCCAAATATATCATTAGGCATTTTGTTTTAGTGGTTATTTATTATTGAATTTCTGATTCTTAATTCTATAAAAAAAGGTATAAGCTTGTCATATGACCCAGGGACCTCAATATATAAGCAGTCACCAGCAGAAACAGTATATACAGTGCCAGAAACCATGTTTGAGTGCTTAATTCTATAAATATTTCTCCCTACTGAAATCTTGACATTACCCTCAGGGGTTGTAATAAATTGCAATTGACCACCTACAGGTAATTGGTAATGATTTAAATTATTGTTAAATATGTACAATGTTTTACCTGTTTCATCATCAACATCTGTAAGTATGCTGTTCAGATGAATAATTAACAAAGCACTTAGTTTAGATATTATATCAGAAGAGGGTTGTGGTGTTGGCAGGTCCATAATAGCCTGTTTTTTTAACCCAAATAAGTTCATAGGCATGTTTATTTATTTCAAATCATGCTCTGTAATTGGGCATTGATTACCACTTTTCAAATCACAATGACCCCATGGTAGAGTATGTATGCCACATGATAAAATGCATCTCTTATCATCATGTGGGTCCAGAGCCACTTTTCTTACAATATTTGTAGTCAACAAGTGATCCACACTCTGAATTCTATTTTCTGATGTTCTGATTGTGCTACATGATTTGAGGCAATTTTTGTAATCTTGAAATTCAAGCTCTTTGTATACAGTCACTTTGCCAATGCCCTTGGCCTTTTTGGCAACAGCGCCACTACATGTTTCAAAACTGTACATCTCGGCCCTTAACCCAGCAAATGCCACAATGACATCACCAAGTGTCTCATCTTTTAACTTGCCAGGCACCTTTTTGTTGTGGGGTTTAATTTTTGAATGTTTAGTGGTATCAAAATATTTAAACAATTCAGGCTGTGTTATATCTTGATAAACATCTTCTGTTTGAATATCAAGAACAAAACTATCTGTGTCCATGTACATCAGTTTTACACGATCCTTATAAAAAGGCTTCAACACATTATAAAACAATTTTAACATGTGTAATTTGGCCAATTCCAATATCACAGCCCCTACATAAATAGGCTTATCAAACTTAATCTTTGTTTTTTTCATGTTGAAAAGTGCCATATTTTCATCATAAATTCTTCTGTAATTGAAGTTGGGCTTTGCAATCAATTTTTTGCTCCGGCTGGGGTCAGTAATTATTTTAACATCAATATGTTTTCTAACATTTTCAATTGTTTTGCCATACACTGAATTGACCATCAATTTAAACAAAGTTTTATCAAATTGGCTCAATGCAGATGTTCGAAGCTCTGTGTTTGTATCAATATATGGTTTCAACCATCTTGAGTGCCTGAACCTCAAAACGTTTCCAACTTTGGTCACTTGAACACCATGTTTCATCAGGAACTGGAGGTTTTTGTAATGTATGACATAATCCTGTTTTGGCTCCAGAGTCATCATCAATTTCTTCTGTTTAGAGCCAGGTGAACACTTAACCTCAGGAATTGGGGGCACATCAGAAAATGTGTTGTGTAAATCATCAGGAATTGTCAGATCAACCTCTAAGAACAGGCCATAGTTACTGTCATCAAAATCCTTAAGATCTTCAATGTTGAAATCTTCAACCCACTCAAGCCCTGCATATGGCAGTTTTTTCATCATAGCATAACCATAGAGGCTATTGGCATCTACATACAGTATATAATTTGATGGCAGTGCTGGATCATAATCAGGAATATATTTGTTATTTGCTCTGGCATATCTCTGAGAACATTGCACCATGCCCCCTCTTATACATTGTTCCATAAACAGATACATGTCCTGATCCTGGATCAGATCCAACTGCATTTTAGTGTTCAAAAACATTGCAGACCATGCTAGGCCTGGAGCACTGTAAAAATAAATTGGATCTAGTTTATAATTTTTCATGGAAGATTTTCTGAAAGCCTGCAGTATATCAGCTAAGAGAGTGACATCAAGTTTCAAATATGCCTTGTGATAATCACCAAATGTCTGGCATTTTAAATTGTTCCACATCAACTGGGCATGGTGATAATCTTCATCAGTGATTCCAGATCCTCTGATTTTTCTGTAAAACTCTTGTTGTGGTGGCAGAGAACACTCATCAAATTTAGAAAAATCTGTAACATAATCATATGGATATACAACCTTCCGCCTAATTAATTTCAGGTCCTGATTTGGAAACAAAGCACATGTGATTTTGAATTGATCATCAGATAATTGAGTGGCCAGTGTAGCCAGGCTAGCAGACAGAATTCTGTATGAATCAAGAAATCTTAAGTGAATAGGAACACCATTAACTTTAATTATTTTGCTAATGGCAATATATTTCTCATTATTTTCAGCTAAAATATTTAAATTCTGCTTGTCAAACCCCTCATACCTGATCAAATGATGAAAATCATAATTGGATGCACCATGGCAAAATATGGGGACAAATTTTGGTCTCTGGATCTTAATATTACAGCTATTACACAGGGCCATTAAGAATTTACCATCTGTATGAGAATGGTGATGAACCTTGATATTTGTATCTGAAAATTCACAATCACATACCGGGCATTTTTCTGCATTGTTGAAATCTTCAATCTGTTTCTCTGTTAAAGGCAACATGGGTTTTGATTTTAATAAGACATTAGATGCAATGTCACGGCACTCATTTTCTATTCTATCTGCAAATTTTTTGATGGCATCTGGTCCCATGTATAAATATTTTTTACTAACAACCCCATCCTGTACAACCACATAATAAAAGCTGGAAGGTTCATGTAATTGATATGATGTAATTGAAGATTCCTCAGGGTCTGGGCTACAGAATGCAAGAGGTTTGAGATTTGATTCAAAATCACAGACTATATATGCTGGGTGTTCCAACAAGGCTTCAAACTTTTTGAATTTTGCATTTTCACTTGGCATTGGCATCACCATATGAACAGGTTTATGGTTGCCACAGTATTTCAGATGCTCAATTAACTTGTTTTTAGCAATTTCTGCATTTTTTTCCCGAACCCCATTTACCATTTTTTGACCATCAAATACAGTTAAACATCTTCGGCACAACTTGAATATTGTATTGGATTTGCCTTGTTGTTTTCTGACTAAAGCTTCAAGACTGTGTATCAGAGTGTAATGATATGTGCCATCCCCTTCAATTAAGAGCAAATCAATCGGAATAGCAGATTCATCATCAAGTGTACTGATTCTGAGAGGTTCTATCAAGCAATTGCCACGGCCAGTAGAACAAATAAAAACATTAATAGATAATTGTTTGCCTTTGATATCCCTGGCCTTTTTTTCAAATTTATCAATATTCTGGACAGACATTGGATATTCTATGCCCTCCATTGCTTCATCAAAATTGTGTTCATATTGTTTATAATAAGTTATTCTCTGAGGATTCCTTAAAACTGGAAACAAAGCAGCTAAAATACACCACAAAAAGCATTTCTCATCATTATTTTCAATATTGACCACGGCTCTTTTGTTTTTAATATTGTCAGGTAATGGCAGATATGTAGATCCTTGTAATGGGCTGAATTCAGAAATATTAACATATAACTTGTGTGGAGATCCGCATAGGCTCCATCCTGATTCTTTTGCTGCAAATTCAGAGTGTTTAATATTCAATTGATCTATCAAACTGCTTATTATTTTGTCTAAATTTGCATTTGAATATACAGGTACAGTTTCTGTTATGTGGGACTGTGTAAATTTTGTGCCATTTGGCTTCTTATATTGTGTAAACAATTTGAGGGACAGCTTATAAGAGCCATTTTGTGCATTTAGAATTGCCTGCACATCAGGATTTATACTGTTCAAAAAATTCTTAATGTCACATCTTGGCTCTGATACAAACCGGTAATCCCTAAGTTGGCCATTAAAACTGCTATGGATAGGTGGTGCATAGCGTGGCTGCTTTGCTGTTCTAGCATTAACAGGTGCTTCATGCTTCCTTTTCAGACCAGATGTAGATGGTTGTGGGGGCAATGTTGATGACTGTGCAGAGCAAGTACCTTTATGTTTATATGTGAAATATTCCATGCTATATTTTCTATGGCATTTAGGGCATATTTTAGTGGGAGTTCTGCATTTGTCTGGATTACAATTCTTTTGATGCTTAGCCCAATTGGGGCTGGATATATTCTTTTTGCATTGATTACAATATTTTTGATTTGGCATTTTTGTTGTTGTTTATTATATAAGATTTCCTGGGGTCCAAATCAAAACTTTATACTTAATAAAAAATATCAATTGGGTTCAGCAGTGTGATTTGTGTGTGTGTATATATGTGTGTGTATGTGTGTTAATATTTTTGGTTTTGGTATTTTTGTTGTTGGTTTATTATATAAAATTTCTTTGGAATCTAATCAAAATTCTATGCTTAATAAAAAATATCAGTTGGGTTCAGTGCAGACAAAAAAAACTGCATAGCTCTATGTCAATTAGTTCTTGAGATATTAATTATTTTGTATTTAGGAACCACTTTGGCCCCCCTGCCAAAAATTGGCTTTTATTGCATCAGTGTATATTGTTTCTATGACCTTACTTGGGTTTTCCGCCAAATTATATGCTTCTAAGTCTCCTATACTTTGGTAGAGCCTGTTCAGGTTCTATCCCCCGCGTTGTGGGTTCCTCTGCCGATCCAGCAAAGGTGAGGAATCTGCACTGTGCTCTGGCTTATATAGATTTATAGAGCCAATAGAAATCTTGCTTATTTAAACCAATCAGAAAACACCACATCATCACATTATGTCATAACCAATTAATCAGAAAACAACACATGCCTAATAATTTATTGCATAATATTACACAACATGATGCAATAGAAGTGTACCGGGAAGTAAATATGTATGGATGTGGGTGGGTGTGGGTGGGGGTGGGTGGGTGTGCATCTTGGTTTAGTTTTAAGTGCTGTGTTCAAAATAAAAATATAGTGGCTGGTAGCTGTATACAAGCCAGCAGAATGCCCTTCTTGTTGTATCCAAGCCCTATTATAATTTTTGTTTCTGCATTCTGTCACTAGTTTTGATCCTAGGACAGTTATATTTATGGGGGTGACTCTGCATGGCCCCCAGAGCAACATACTGAAATTTTGAAAAAATCGATTATTTTATTTTCACTAGTTTTGATCCTAGGCCAGTTATATTCCTGGGGGTGACTCTGCATGTTCCCCAGAGCAACATACTCAAATTTTAAAAAAATCGATAATTTTTTGAATTTTGATTATCTCTGGAACCATAAATCCTAGAGACATGGGGTTTGTTGGTTTGGCCTGGGCATGGCAAGATGCAACTTTTTGATCTCTATAATTTTTCAAAAATCTCTTGTTGTTCTCTAGATCTTGAATAACTTGCCTATTTTTCAAGATAGGTGCATGGGGGTTGCATATTTGAAATCTAGAGGCTGTTTAGAAGTTTTGTTAAAAAATCGATAATTTTTTGAATTTGAGATTTTTCAAAAACTATTAGTACTGGAGACTTGAAATTTTGTAGGCATATTCTAGGCATGATTCTCTACATTTTATGTTTCTATAATTTTCCTGATATATGCAATACTTAAGCTGTAAATGCCTAATTTTTATAAATAGAATTTTCTGAAAAATGCAATATTAACAGAATTGTTAATATTTTGAAATGCTAGGGCACTATAGCAGTCACTATACTTAAGACATCAAAAAATATCAAGAGGGGCATATTTTTAACAAATTTATGGACAACAATCTCACAGAAGTGCCTTTTATAAATGTAGGCAAATCAATCTGAGGGGGGTCATACTTTCACGGGAAATTCCCGAGGGCATTTTTACAAAAATCTTGGATTAGACAGGGTTCCACACTTGAGCAAAAAGCTCATATGGGGATGTTGAGCTAGTTTTAAGTGTAGGCAAATCAATCTGAGGGGGGTCATACTTTCTCGAGTTTATAATAGGTCAAATCATACTACTTGCGTTACCTCACTTTCTGAAGTGCAAGCTTTCCAAAGTGACTTTACGTGCAAAAGTACAAAAAAAACACAACAACAGATCGCAGTCGATCTGTTGGTAAACTTAATGGTGGTGTGTGTGTGTAAAACGTGATTGGTTAGCCCATTTTTCATCGACGTAACCTTATATGCTGAGGGCTGCTTGAACTTAAAATTCCCGACTCCATCCTCCCCCGTAAGGATAGGAACCAATAGGGTGTGTGTTTTTTACCCCCCCCCTTTCAACGTGGTTTTTTTTCGCACACCAGAGTCTTGATGAAGCTATTGTATTCAAAGACATCCTAGGTTTTGTTTGCTTGCAGAATTTTGCCCTCGGGAGCTTCCCTTCATTTTCTCTTTTTCGTTTCTTGTAGTTTTTTCTGTCTATCTAATTTTCGCCGTCTGGTAAAAATATTCTTTCCATAAGATTGAAACCAGATTTAGTTTAGATACCCGATATCCTTCCTAGGTAGAGTTGTATTCTAGTGCATGCCTGCATGGAATGGAGGCTTCCCCAAGGGAGAAATCCGGCTTGAGTGGATCTATGCTGAGGGGAAGATTACACCTAGGCAAAAGACCAGACATGGGGCTATAATGTGCTTGGAGAGTGCATTAGTGTCTCAGGCGAGGTCTGCGCCTTTCGGTGTGGTTGCCGGTTGACTTAGGTCGGGCGCCACTCACCCTCGCGAGCCTTTGGGGGCGAGTTTTTTTTTTTTTTTAATTTGTTTACTGAACAGGTTTTTCATCCTTGCTTACGGAATAAATTACCTTTTCCAGAGTTTTTTCAACAGGACGGAGCGCCACAACACTATGGGAACGTTGTGAGGCAGTTTCTGTCCAATGTGAGTTATCAGATAACAAGTGTCTCATGTTTATTAACTTCCCCATGAACATAAACATTAGCAGGGTGTAAGGGATGACCTTCCACGTAGTACACACTGGACTGCATTTTACATACGAACGAGGCTCTGGCGACTGGCACTATGGCCAGTATAATTTTGTGCGTGTTGTCCTGTTTTCTTGTCCTTGCGTGTGCTGTGCGCCCCTTTACAGCCTCAGCTTTTAACAAAAGTCAGAATATTTTAATATTTTTGTAACACGACATTGCAATTATGCTATTTTAATTATGGTAAGGGACAGGATCCCGTATAATGTGATGGGTTCAAAATAGCCTAAGTGCTGACGCACCCAAAATTTTAAATTCAAATCAAATAAACATTAGCTTCGCCACTGTGATGGACTATACATCCCAATGGAAGCGTCACATAATTTTGCGAGACAACCATTCTCAACTCTTTGTGAATGTATTCGATTAAAATCATGTGCAATGACACGTGAAAACTTCTCACCATAGACAGTGGCGCAGGAACGTTTTTCATTTGGGGTGGTACAAAATTCAGCCTCCCATATATATATAAAAAAAAAATATATATATATATATATACACACATACACACACACACACCCCCGTTTGTGAGATGTAGATGCGAGGAAAATCAACTTTTCACAGGCGTTCCGAGGTACCTCTCCGATTGCAATCTGACATGTCTTAAATGATAGTTTTTGATGTGGTTTACTAGAAAAAATCTGACTTTGGCGTGTCAGGCTTATTTTAAACCCCAAAAATAGAAATTTAGAACCGAGGTATTTTACAAACCTAAAATCTGCATTCAGAGGAAAAATTTGAATTGTGTATAGAATGTGTATGGGGTTTGTTACACCTACTTTAAGAGGTGATTCTTGCGTGTATGGAATTTCGAGGTAAAATTTGAATTTTCAAATTGTGTATGGAACTTCGAGGAAAATTTCAAATTATTGTCGTTGTGTATGCACATCGAGGTATTCACCTGTGTATCGACTTCCGAGGAATTTCCATTTGTACATATGGCAATACAAGAAACTGTGTATTAATGGCTCCAGAGGAGAGTAAGGGCGTTGAACCCCCCACCCTTCCCCACCCGTTTGACGACTTCTTTATGATAAGGTATTCATGTTTTCAGGATTTCAACACCGAAACCTAAAAACTGGAGAATCTGGAATTTCAAGCAATTTGAATAAATTACAAATCTCGTGCAAACATCCTGGAAAATCTTCTAATTGATAAATGTAATACCATTTGAGCGCATCAGAGGCACTAGAATATGATTCTTCCTACGACTAATAAGTAATATTCATTACAATTAATAAGCATTAATGATTTCAACTGCAATAACTTACTTTACGCAAGCTACTTTGAGGACATAGACTTTAGTTTCTCATTACACATTATTTAACATCGCGTACATTTGTAAAATTCTGTTTGTCAAAAACTGAAATCATATAGAGTTTTTCTATATGATTTGTTTGACATTTTATTTTTTGAACTGTAATACAGTTAGAACAGATGTTTTATTTCAATAAATTTTTCTACCTTTGTCTTTAATTAAATGCAAATATATGTCGCTTTATAATTTGTTTCTTGAGTCGTATGAGAAAGTAATAATTAGGGATGATCCTATGTAAGTTTATGCTACTACGAGGGTCACTATTTATATTTTGAGCCTAACATTGAAATAACAGGAATTTGGCATTGAAAACTGCTTTATTGTTTTTCGAAGTATTCTCCTTTATGGTCAATACACTTTTGCATTCGTTCGAACCATTTGTCAAAGTAGTTTTTCCAATCTTCTTGAGACACCTCCATAATATGGTTTTTGAATGCATCAACGGCGTCTTCCGCCGACGAAAATCATTGTCCACGCAATTTATTCTTGACATTCGGGAACAAGAAGAAGTCATTGGGTGCCAAATCAGGACTGTACGGCGGATGACCCATCAATTCGATTTTTTGACTGTTCATAAAGTCGGTTGTTAGACGAGATGTGTGACAGCTGGCATTGTCTTGATGAAGAATGATCCGACGGCGTTTGTTTGTTTTCCGTATTTGACCGAAGACCTCTGGCAAACAAATTGTTGTGTACCATTCAGAGTTGACCGTTCTACGTTCCTCTAAAGGCACAGTTGCCACATGACCACTTTTCCCGAAAAAACAGGCGACCATTTATTTCGATGTGCTTCGAGCGCGAACAACTTTTGTTGGATTTGGTTCATCTTGAAACACCCATACAGTAGACTGCTGTTTACGTTCCGGCTCATATGCATATCTCCATGATTCGTCACCTGTTACAATCTTATATACGTCTTTTGAAGCACCACGATTGTATTTATTGAGCATTTGTTTGCACCAATTGACGCGAGCGTCTTTTTGAGTTTTTGTCAAATTGTGTGGGATCCAACGAGAACATACCTTTCTCACAGCTAAATGATCATGTAATATTTTATATATGCTGGTGGAACTAATGCCTATGGTTGCCTCAATCTCACAGTATGTCACATGACGATCTTGCAGTATTAGGTTTTGCACAGCATCAATGTTTTCTTGAACAACAACTGATTTTGGACGACCTTCGCGAATCTCGTCGGTGAGCGAATGGCGGCCACGATTAAATTCGTTATACCAGCGTTTCACAGTGGCAAAGGGTGGGGCTTCATCGCCAAATGTGGAAGTAAGTTGATCGAAGCACTATTGTCTTGATAATCCACGTCGAAAATCGTAAACAATCATCGCACGAAAATGTTCACGAGTTAATTCCATTTTATTGTTGTCGCGCAATCTCCAAGGCAACATAAACAACACAAATCAAGCTATTGACAAAATATTTGAAGTACATTATGGTCAATAATGCCAGACGATTCCGTGCAAACGTCAAATCGCACCTAACTTCAATCAGTGTTGCCAAGGCTCAAAATATAAATAGTGGCCCTCGTATCAGTAAACCATAAAATTTACTGATTTTGATAAACAAATAAATTTACTGATATTGATAACCAATATTATAGTGATCCAATGTAAAATTGCAAACTTTCCTTGAAGAACATGAACAGTTCATACACCTCTTAGTTATTGTGTATAACCAGGTGACCCCAATGGGTTTTGTCTTTGAAAAGGAAACAGGTATTTAGAATTTTTTCCAAAGGTACGGCACATGAAAATATTAACAAATATTTTAATTTTTCACTAAATTACTGGTCATTGATAAATGTGTATGACTGATAAAATTACCTGTAATTTTCGTGATAAACGGATATGCCTATATTGGGCCTCCCCTATGGCGCAGTGGTCCCGTTTTCGATTCCCGGTGGAGGCACATAGTGGTTCGGATTCCACTTTAAACTGTAGGTCTAGTCCCGATTAGCCTTACTGTGCATAAAGTGGACTTAAAACACCAAGTCAAGCAATCAAACGGGTATACCTATATCAGCTAATATTGATGGGATACTAATTAATCTGCAACACTCTTAATGTTAGTAATGTAAGATGAGGTGAGGGTATTATGGTTGTAAGGCAAAATGTAAAGGGCTTTATAACATGAATTTACAATATTAATGAACAATGTATCAGGCATTCTGAAAAAAAAAAACGTTTCTGAAAACTAGGGGAAATATCACAGAAAATGGACTTGAAATTTATGTGGGAACCTTCATACACTCCTATAACTTCATACCGAGGTACTTTTTTTGTGTTTGACAATACGAGGAATGTTCGTCATATTTGTGTATGTTCAAGCTATTTCTAATATGGCCGTGAATGCATATTGAGGTATTCATGTGTGTAGAACTTCCGAGGAGAATTTATACACTCGCATAACTTCATACAGAGGTACTTTTCGTGTTTGACAATACGAGGAATGTTTGTCATATCTGTGTATGTTCAAGCTGTTACTAATATGGGCGTGAATGCATGTTGAGGTATTCATGTGTGTAGAACTTCCGAGGAAAATTCATACACTCGCATAACTTCATACAGAGGTACTTTTTGTGTTTAACAATACGAGGAATGTTTGTCATATCTGTGTATGTTCAAGCTATTACTAATATGGGAGTGAATGCATATTGAGGTATTCATGTGTGTAGAACTTCCGAGGAAAATTCATACACTCGTATAACTTCATACAGAGGTACTTTTTGTGTTTAACAATACGAGGAATGTTTGTCATATCTGTGTATGTTTAAGGAATTACTACTATGGGCGTGAATGCATGGTGAGGTATTCACGTGGTGTATCAACTTCCGAGGAAAATTCATACACTCGCATAACTTCATACCTAGGAACTCTTTGTGTTTGACAATACGAGGAATGCTTGTCATATCTGTGTATGTTCAAGCTATTACTAATATGGGCGTGAATGCATATTAAGGTATTAGTGTGTGTAGACTTCTGAGGAAAATTTATACATTCGTATAACTTCATATCGAGGTACTATTTGTGTTTGACAATACGAGGAATATTTATTAGTTTAAGCGATTACTAATGTGTGCGTGAATTCATGGTGAAGGTGAACTAGTTTGATGGGAATGCTACAACAAAACTGAAATTGTCTCATTATGTGGTGAAAAGACTTAACTACTGATGTGGGATACTATAACAATTGGAGAAAATATGTTTGGTTCGGTATATTTTGCTTCACATTTCTGTCACTTTTGGCAAATTAGAAAGATGAAGATGAATAACAATATGATGAAATTGATGACCAGATATTCATAAAGGGTATCCATGCCGTGATTCCAACCCGGAATCCCTGGCGTAGTAGCACGCTGATTATTTGATCATGTAGAATCTATAGGTCTAAGAAGCAAAGACAAACTTCCAAATTTCATTACCCCCATGTGAACTGGGGATTACATTGTATACATGGGAAGAAGTGCATAATTTTCTGCACAAATACAAGTTGTCGTTTTTCTAGGTTTCCCGCAAATATATATGTAGTCACTGGCGTACACAAGGTTTTTTTCGGTAGGGGCTGGAATTTTGCAGGTATATACCACATAGCTGATTTCTAGGGGGCGCGGCATTCGCAATATATTTTGTATTTTTAGAAGTTTCCATTCTCAAAACTGGCAATCGGGACGCATTTTAATGGATGTGTGCATTTACCACATTGTTTTTACAGAGTTCTCTACTACTTTCATTTAAAAATGTTGATTTTCTAAAACTTTTGGAAGGATCTGTAGCCCCATCAGCCTCCCTCTGTGTACGCCAGTGTATGCAGTATCTCATTTAGTATAAACATCCTGCGAACTGTTTTATTAAGTGTGATACACATAGTTTATTGGAATGTACACGGATACTATTAATAATATTTTGTAAATTCTGCTGCACAATTAAAGCAAATATGCACATTAATCTATTCTTTCTTCTGACCGTCCGTCCTTACTGAAACAATATTTAACCAACAACAGCGCTTTTTCAACATTTGGCAGCCCGATATTGGTTCTTCTACCTGTGAAGAAGATGGTGAGTCACACGCCTCCTGTTTCTCCGAAGGCAACGTCACTCTGATGGACAGACCAAGTTTTACCAACATAATTTCGAGAGATGTTGGAATTAGGCAGTTTTCATGCGCCATTTTCTTTGAACGGTACTGCATCTCATTTTGTTTAGGAGATAATGTTTTTAAAATTCAATTCATTATTAATAAAATGGTATGGTTTATTGAACTGTATACACAAGGAAAGTTTCTAAAAGTAACTTCTTGAGATAATTATACTTATAATGTTTACGCTGTGAGCTCTGTCTATTAGTTATTTTGTGTTTTACATTTAGTTTTGAGTCAGGAGATAAAGTTATTGAAATTATGGCGATACTTGAGGATGATGCACGCAGTTTTCTTGTTCTCCGTATAAAGCAAACTAAATCGTTTTTTAACTCTGCTCTTTTCAGCAATAAACTTTTCAATCATAAATATTTTAATAATCAAAATGTGAACCAAACGTTGTTATAAGTGAGGAAAACAATTGTCAATATCACAATCACATTATAAGTTTTTGCTTAATTTTAATAATAACTAGGTGCAAAATTTGGAGGGGTGGCAGGGAGGAATTTCTCCATTAACAATTTTTTCTCTATGCACCTCCCCCCACCCTCCACCAATCTGCAGTGATTTTACACCCTGATAATAAATTTATTATCGTGTGCTTGTATATTATTCTGGATCATAGCTTTATCATTATTCATTAGATATGTACAAGTCGGTGGTGAAGCGTGGTCTTGATAGGAAGGCAAGCAAGGCAGCGCTTAGATTATCGCTTCCAAAAATGTGTCAGGCACGTATCTAGAAATATTTTTTTCGGGGGAGGGGGTATCCGAACCAAGTGTCTCATAAGTAGTAGTAATAATACAAATATTTAAATTAGTATGTTTATGTAATTTATAAGTCTCATATTTATAATAATATGTAAATTAATTAATAATTAATATTGTACTTTTATTATTACATGAATGTGTAAAAAAGGTAGAAAAATAATAGAGATATAACAGCTCCTATTCATCGCAAATTTTGTAGCTATATAAACAACAGCTCTGGCAAGTGATGTCAAGAAGGTAAAAAAATATATATTTATTGAATAACAAAACCAATTGTCACAGATTTCCTAGAAAAGGATGGACATTTAAATAATAAGAATGCATGTTCTCCTCTCTCAACAACCATGTTTCCATTTATTCAAAATTTTTGTTAAGTTATTGATATAATAAAATACTTGTACTATTAAAAATATTCATTTTAGTTTTGATAAATTCATAACACACATACAAAAAGATAACACTCACTTCAACCGTGCGTTATTTATTAACTACAAATGGAGGATCATTCCGAAAAGGTCTGAAACTAACAGAAAGTGATACTAACCTCGTTGCATTGCTTGTATTACTATATCTTCACCAGTGGTGTCACCGACACTGCGACGCTCAAGTCTTTGCTAACCAACTAACTCTCTAGCCTTCTTGAACCCGAAGGTTCATGACTGCAGTAACATACGCCTTCCATCTGTCCCTATTCTGAGCCAGATCTACATACTCTTTTCCATCCCTGCCAATTTCCTTTTCTCAACATTATCCCTCTATCTTCGTATTGGTCTTCCTACTGGTCTCTTACCATCAGGTATCCCAACAAGAATCCAGTAAACTCTTCTTTCCTCTCCCATTCGTGCCACATGGCCTGCCGACCTAAGTCTTCTTGATTTATTAATTCTAATAATATCTGGACATGAATACAAATTTTGTAACCTTCTCCACTCACCTGTCTCCTCATCCTTTTTTGGCCCAAATATTTTCAATTTATGTTCCTCTTTCAATGTAAGGGACCAAGTTTCGCATACATATAATAGTACAGGCAGGTTACTGTTTTGTATATTTTAACTTTTAGTTTCTTAGATATTAAACGAGAAGACAAAAGTTTATGAAGAGAAAGGTAACATGCATTTCGTGAATTTAGCCTGCTTTTTATTTTATCTTTAATATAATTTTCATTTGTTAGGATTACTTGGATTTGGAAACAGGTTCAAACGAGTTGTTAGTCTATCAATAATTAGATTTTGATTATTACCTAACATTTGGTTTTAGCCTGTAAGCATATATTTAGTTTTTTCTTTGCTAATTTCCAAACCTAATTCCTTAACTGCTTTGAAAAATATTTGAGCATTATTCTTATTTGTATTTACATCATCCCCCAGTAAGTCTACATCATCTGCATATGCTAACAGCTGAGCCACGTCCTTGCTAATTATGGATATCAATAAATTAAATATAGCAATTTTGGCGGAAAAAAATATTAGTAGACTCCACTAGAGTTTAGACCTAACAATAGACCCGTTAATTGACATTAATGGGTTTTTTATTCATTATCGAGGGGTGACGCTATTGTTAATTAATCTAGCGCCACGTGTCGTGGGTGGAGGAGGAGATGAGTCATCGATGACTTATGCACACGTGTGAGTTTGAAATTAATGGTTTTCCATTAGTGCACAAAAGATACTATTATGTATTCCGTTTTCGGCCTAAGCTAACACTATTGTTGTATTTTATTAATGCGTTTCTGCCGGATATGAGTCATGGGTGCTTTATACAGACGTGGGAACTTGGAATTAATGGTTTTTTCATTAATGTACAAAATACATTTTCGGCCTATTCTAAGGCGTCACGTCCGGCCATTTTGGCGTCGGTGGTGAGTCATATTTGGTATAATTAAGGATCCGGATTTACCCGTATTCAACCGGTGCCGACGCGTTCGATCGGAGGTAGAAGATATTATAACACATGTTCGCTTTAAAGGCGAAGAAATTGAACGATGTATCCTATATGAAAACGAAGTATGCGAGCAGAATCCATGTTATTAATATTAACCTGTTACGGAAGAACCTGTTATGTGGTTGCATTCATCGGCACCCCCAAACCGCGCGCGTTCATGGACACGTGAGGGGGAAGAAAGGTTCTCTATTGTTACTCCGTTTTTTCCGGAGTTGAATGGAAGCCTGGTCCCGCCAATTTTTTTACACGCGGGTATTGATTTTCTTTGAGGTTCCAATTTTATTTGGCAGAAGTAATCTACGCGATGTTTTCTCCCGCCTTTTGTAACATTGCAAAGACTATTTAACCAAATCCGTAAGGAATTTGGCTGAACTAGGAACATTCAGTTCCAGTATCTACAGGTTAAAGTGGATGCGATCCAATATTTGCTCTTATTTCTGGGTTGCGAACCACGGCCCATTTGATTATTGGGTTATAAACATCAGGATTCATGTAAAATTGACCAGATGTTTTTACTGTTAGAGACAATATTTCGCATTTTTTGTGTATTTTTACTCTAATATCACAATTTCTTCTATTCAGGCAAGAGTTCGCATGGCAATTTAGACACACAAACTGTGTTTCTTCAACTTTAGTTGAAGTTTAGGTTTATTTTTAATACTGGGGTGGATTATTTACTTTTCAAGTACCTTTTTTTTTTTTTTTTTAGTAACTCAATACCACTTTTTATAAATGAAACAAATGGTTTCTACACACGAAATTTTTATTTTCACAAACTAGTCTACTACAAAGTATGTAATACATCAAGCTTTTTCAATTGTTACATATCATTCTACTACAAAGTAGCGTTATACTAACGCTTTTTTTTATCTCTAATATAATTTCTTCACAAGTGCGATATTCAGGCTGATTGTTTTTTACTGTTCACTCAAAATTCTGCTATCCATGTTCACATTTTACCCAAGTACTCTGAGGCTAATGAACCTCCAGCTACTACAAAGCTCTGTGCCCTGATTAGGCTCTCACAGCATCCACACTGTTGATAAAGTCAAGAAAATGCATTTGTAAATTTTTTTCTCACTATACGGTCATTCTTTTTCAAATCTTTCCCAAAGAAAGATAGAAAGTATTCCATAGTTAGATTTCTGCTGGCATAATAGAGGAACATAATACAGTACAATCCGCACACACTGGACAACGGATTCTGAATAACTGTTCTGTTTATACACCAACAAAGGCACCTGCGTTTCAAAAACGCTGTCACAGAAGCACTGGGGTTTTCACCAAAACTGTCAAAGTATGTTCCGTGCCAATTCGCATCAATATACAGGGCAGTCCAATGTATTCCAGGCCCCGAATCTCTGTCTGTATTGATAATCAGGGAAGCTGGAAGCTTGATATTTTTCGGTAATGTATTGTCTGCAAACACTCCAACGAAGCTTTCAGATAGAACACTGTCTTGATGTACTGTCATGGCAATGCTTATGGTATCCATTTTGCAGCCGAATTCAATGAATATAAGTTCTCGTCTCACGACGAGATGCTGCCTTCTTTGTAGTCTGATGACGAGTTGTTCTCGTCTTGGGTTGAGGCACATGCAGGTACAACGTGCTGAATGAAACTGTAGTGGTGTAGAAACTGACCGTACAGGTGCGCGTTTCTCAGAGCACAAGCTATTTTTCTCAGGCGGTGGTTCTTCTCACAGCAGGTATAGGTAGGGAAACTTAGTAGAGCTGATTTAGGGCATCCAAGCTGCTCCAAGTTAATCACAGTGCGTTGAAGTAAGGTAGAAAGGAAATGGCACTTTTCTGCGCCAAAGGAATAAATGCCTGCGGCATTTTCGGTACAGCAGGATAAAATAGTGGACATAGTGGTAAAATTCACTTCTCCAGCTTGCCAAGAGAGGCCGTGCACATTTTGAGTTTCCCATAAATTTTCATTTTGTATTCTGATATCGAGATCATCCCATGCGCACGGAGGTTTAAATACCCATGATTGCAAACAATTAGAATCTGGATCCACTACAGCTATTTCTTTCGGAATATATTTTCCATGATTATCTCGAAATCCTATAAAATCGATAACGGCTCTCATATTGTGATCCTACTTTGAGGCCGACAGTCACTCAACTGAAGGCTTATTTGCTATAATCAGTATATATGGCGCGGTTCTTGTCAATTTGTACCAGAGAATCAAATTCTCCATAAATAACACAAGTGACTGAGGAGGGAAGTGCCGAAGCAAAAGAGACCTTTAATGTCACACTACTGTCGCGAATTAAGTCCCAGGTGGAATCAATTTCCATGGTTGGTGAAAGAATAAAGGCATACAGGGCAAATCCATTATCGTAGTCCTCACGCGATATACCGTTCCCACTATCAGAAAAATAAAGAGAAGTACCAGAGAATAATGAGTAATATGCTTGAACGATATTTTTGTCACTAAAATTGAGTGCCAGAGGCTGACTTGGGATAGACTTATTACCAATTTGAAACTGAAGCGAACTAAGATTGAAATGCTGAAAGTTGAAAGGGTTAGAGTCAAATCTACCATTGAAAGAGCTATTCGATACGAATCCTACTATGGTACGTTTAGGTACTGTACCTAAAAAGATGTTATCCAGATTGTAGGAAGTGATATTTTGAGGCAGTGTGATTGATTTTACTTCTACTCGTGTTATAGGGTACTTTGCTGTTGCTTTTTCAAGGGCTTCACTGTGAGCTAAGCCTACATGAGGGCTAATTGTCACACGGCGAACAAATAAAGAGACATCTTGTAACTGAACTCGATATTCTGAATTCCCACTAGTTATTAAAGCAAACGCATCGCTTGTTCTGTGCAATTTAACTCGCATAGACACTTTGTTCATTAGAAGGCGGGGCTGAGAGGTAATATCTGTATGAAGCCGACCATACATTTCGAAACTACGGCTACCTGTTGCAAAAGACATGCGTTTCTCAATTCCTTTGTTTTCTGTTAGATTTTCTAGTTTTCCAGGAGTATCGCGATACCAGAGAGAGGCAGTGAGGTGAGATTTTTTAGCTTCGTTCGAGTAATTCAATAAAGTTTCAATGTAAGCACGGTAGGCATATGATCCAGAGGAGGATGAAATCAATTTGTCGTTCAACATTACGTCAACTTGAGAAAAGAGTGAATGTAGAAAATTGTTCACGGGGGAACCAAGTTATCTGGAGCCAAATTTGCTCCATCCGGTTTAGTAATTTTACATCTCACATACAAATAAACATGCGAAGGGTCCAAATATTCATCGCCGCCCCCAACTACTGAAAATTCGACTGGAGAATCTGAAGTTAGCGTTGAAAGTGGGCGATATTCAACTAATGCTGAATTCTCTATACTTGTCTGAGTGAGTGGAATTGTAAACAAATCAAGTTCCGAGTTTGTACAATCACAGGAGCCAGGATGTAAGAACGACATGGTGGTTAGCTATCGAAAATATCTCTGTTTCCCCTACGCCTTCTCTTTTTGAACTGAGAAGGTACTAGAGGGATGCCAAATTTTATAGTTGCACCCTTCCGTTTTCTTTTTCCGCTACCAGAGAGAAGTTGAGAAACTTTTTGTTCTGCCTTGCCTCTCAATGTTTCTCCTGCTTCGCCTAACCGAGTTCTAATCGAATGCTTTACCGGCTTATTTTCCAGCACATCCCCCACTACTTGCATCCCAGTTGTCAGTGCTTGTTTTCCTAAAGTTTTAGCGCCTTGTTTGAGTAATGGAATAGCCAGACGGAACAACCCCTTGAAGATAGATCCTAATCCGTGTCCCCTTTGAAAGGGTGGACCTGAGTAATATGGGAGTCCGGAACCGGCCTGCTCGAGATAGTAATTGCAGTACAGTTCGCCTCTGTCGTATTTCATTTTCTCTTAAAATGAAGTTTAACGGTCAACTCCCCAAATGCAAATGAAGGTTTACGACCAGCATTGTCCCTTAAAAGGATTTGAATGGTGTCGAAATAATGCTTTGATGCTGATAAATAATGAACAGGATTGAAAATAATGCTTTGTGAACGTCCATACGGAACAGAAGGTATTGTAAACATTCTGAAAAGTGGAGCTTTAGTATCTCCTACTATCTGGTGACTTACTATGTCGCTGTACACCATAATTTGTTGTGGAACGCCAATACTTAAATTTGGTTGTTTCGAAGCTTGTGATTGCTTCACAATATTTCTATCTGGTTCAAAGCCCAACTGTAATGCTAAGATGGGCGAAAATTTGAGTGTGGATAATTGAGAATCGTAGTTTCCTTCGACAGAGTTTGCGGAGTAATTGCACCTGAAACGAAAAAGCCCTTCTCCTATGTGATTTTCATTCAAAACTTGTAACACAGAGTCTACAGTGGGATAATATCCAGGGGGCACCACCGTTTTTCCACTCTGCCTATTTGCCTGACCTGGCTGTGAGTTTTGAACTGTCCATGCAATCTCATTTTCCCCTTTCATAACATTGTAAAGACTATTAGTAAAGTGGACTTCAGAGAGCCCTACAACCCATTCTCCAGAATTTAAGTTGATTGGATATGCAAGTTTGGTACTAAAATGAGAAGGTGTATTGTTTCTGAAAAGTTTCTTAGACGCATTTGAAACCAAAGTGACGTAATATTCATTGTCACTGCCTTCAGCGATCATTGTTCCGCTTTTTTAAAATGTAATGTTACGCTCGACGCTCCAAACTGAAATGGGAGAGGGGTGCCGTGCTCTGATTTTAATAGTATTTCAATTGTTTCAATATATTGTTTTTCAACTTTTATGTATTGTCGTGGTTCGAAAATATAACTTTTCTTTGCTCCATATTCATAGTCTACAGTGCTGAATGATCTTATCACGGGGCCGATATTTGGTTGAGATTTCACAATATTTGAGCAAATGTGAATCTCGTGTGGAATATGAAAATCCATGTTGCATGGATACGTGGAACAGGTTCGTACTATCCCTGATCCCATATCAGAATGTATAAGTTCCTTTTTCTCTGGAACAGATAACGAATAACCAAACACTGGAACCAAGGAAGGCGACAAAAGTACTTTCATGCTTTCATCATGTTCCAAAGTTGTTTGCACGTAAATTGTGTGTTTATGTGCATCGTATCCTAAAGTTACATGTTGAGCAAGCACTTTTCGTTTTGGAGGAGGAATATTCGAAAGCAACAAAGAAATATTGGAATAAAATCCTTCTCGGACCACACTTTCACTGTAAAACACTTCGTCTCTGTTTTTAGGTTTATATTCATATATAATAATATTGTTATCTCCAGCTATATTATAGAAACTACATGTCATATGTACTTCAGCTACAGCAACGACCCACTTTTGATCCAATTCGATTGACTCACTCAACTTTGTACGAAAGTGAGCAATTGTGTTGTCTGGAAACAAGTCTAAACTTGCATTGGAGGGTAAAGTAAGATAGAAATCGTCTTGTGCCATAGTGTCAACTAACCTAAACTTGAGTAATATCAGAAATAAATACCCATGATCTCATGGCTCTGGGATACCCCCGCCAATGTACAAACGCCTTATTTCCTTTTCGCTTCAATATTTTTTCAATAATAAAAGGTCTATTTGGATCCAAGTTAATTTTCTGTAATTCAGGTTCGTAAAATATCCCTTCTATAATTTCTCCGTTCCAATCTTTGATTCTATACGTGGGGGGATCAGTACTTATTTGTTTGTCAACGACAAAAATTTCCTGTGTCCAATTAGGCAAATAACCTTTTTCGAATTTGAGCTTGTTTTTACTTATTCTTACATAATTACCAATATTAAATTTAAATTTGATATTTTCTTTTGGTTTAACGCGCGAGCGAGACCACACTTGCAAAGCATTATCAAAATTTACTTCTGCAGGCGCCATTTTTATGGATCTATGGTAAGAATGGTTGTAGGATTTAACAATTTTAGCTAGAATATCAATATATTTGTAGGTATTATTTGCAGTGAAATGCTTATACAATTTTGATTTCATAGTACGTATAAATCTTTCGACCACGGCTGCTTTCATTTCAGAATTAACACTGTAATGTTGCACATTATACTTGTGAAACACTTTCTTCACATGAGCGTTGTAAAACTCTCTGCCTTTGTCTGTCTGACAATACACGGGAGGATATTCCAACATATTTATAATCTTTGTGATAGCCTTTGCCATAACCTCGCCTGATTTGTTTTTTACTGGGAGACAGTACGCTTGTCTTGAAAACACATCAATTGCACAAAGAATGTATCTAAAACTGTCGTTAAATCGAGCGATATTTTGCATGTCAGCTAAATCCATTTGAACAAGTTCAAGAGGAGCCGTAGCTTCGTAACGTTTACGAGGGAAAATTTTACGAGCAGGAACATGTAAGGTATACGCATCCTGTTCTGACAACCAGTTCTGAATTTGAGTTCTAGATTGTGTTGAAGCCTTAGATAATTTTTCACTATTAGAAAAAGAAGTAGGAAGTTTATGAGTATAGTACAAAGTTTTCAGATCCATGTTACAAGTCTTCCCAAATCAATTCAGGTTTCCTTTTTCTTAAAGGGGGTGGAGGCGTGTGTGTAACAATATATTCGCGAGGGATGTTTAAAGAGTGAAGAATGCGTTCGAACTGATCTTTTCCTATTGGTTCCCTGCTTTTTTTACGTGGGCGTACAACTTCGTTAATCAAATCGACTATATTGGAATTTTGATATAATTTCCCATGCATGGTGACTGTTCCTTGAGAATCCCAGCTTATGTTCCGAGAAGCAAGCAATCTTTTCAATAACAATTCTGTCTTTTTCTGGAGTGTTTTAGGCACCGAAGCAATAATTTCTTCTTTGAGTGTGGCAGTTTGTGGAGGTTCTTTTCGCTCTGTATCTACACGTATTTCTTGTTCTTCTATCACGGGTAAATATATCTGACTGGGACTCGTATGTTGTAAGTATCTTCGAAGAGCCTGTTGGTATAATTTCCATTTTTCGGGTTCACTATAATCTTGCCTTGCCAATATAGCATGAATATCAGAATCTAACCGCGATTCGTGCATTTGTGAACGAGCGGCAGAAGCTTGCATTGCGGCTCCTGCTTCTTCAGGTACCAGTATCATTTTTTTTACACTCATTTGTTAAACAAGGCACTTCCTAAGGCTGCGATAATAGGGCCAATAAGAAAAGGTAGAAATCCAGCTCCTTTTTGTATAAGCAACTTTTTCTTCTTTTTAAGCGAAGTGCTCTTTGCAGCTAGCTTTCGTAGAGTGACTTTAAATTTTTGGAGCTTAGACTTTTGTACTTTTGAAAGTGGAACATTCCTTTTTATTGTATTGGCAGCTCATTGACCGAGAACGCGTACTAGATCGGGGGACGCACGGTGCAACAATAGTTTACGCAGCTGAGGGTTGGATTTGCACAAAACTTTGAGCGCTGGAGCGTGTTGGTTCAGTTGTGAGGTCATTCTGAAGTACGCACCAGAAATGACTTGTTTGCGTGCTTTCCTGCCGCATATATAGTTAATTGTTCGTCTGGAAATATATGCGCCCTCATTCTTAATATTTCGGGACTCTGTTGTGTCATATCGAACATTAAATAGCTATGAGGTTTCTCTGTTGCATCTTCGAATGCTTGCAAAACACTTCTACTTTCGTCAGGTTTGAATTGTCGTGCCAAATAATGTATTTGTTGCTTATCTCGAGGGTTCTTGAAATACACAATGTAATGTGCGTTCAAGCTTATATCCCGCATCTTTGCACCTTTATGAAATAAATTTTGTACAATAAATATAACACTCATGTTCTTGTGGTGAGAATACTTGGTAAAAATGTCTGCTACTGAAGAATCTTTTCCACTCTCGTTCATCAGATCGTCAATAATAATTAATCCTGGAGATTCAATATCCATATTAGCAATATCGGGTATTCCTTCAACAAACTGAATATTGGTGTCTTGACACAATTTAAGATTTGGTCTAACAGCACCATACGCCCAGAGTATCGATTTCGGTACTCGAGTAAACATTTCATTTTTATAAAATAGTAACTTATCCACAAATGTAGTCTTCCCGCTCTGAGAAGGGCCGCACACAATCATAGCAAACGGGTGACCAAAGCGAAAATCCATTGTAAAATGAGCTTTGTTCCAACGTGAGCGTTTATTTTATGTTCTCTTGCTTGAACAGCAAACACAAAATGGCTGACCTATGCGATGTAGTCAGTATAGGTGCCAATATTTTCTCTGTTGACTCTATTCGGCGCTTAAAATGCATTTTGTCTACAAAATACGTATCCTTCCGACATTCACATTCCGGGGGAACATGAAATATAGTTTCTATGTTTATAGCAAAATGTACTTTTGACTTGTTCATTTTTCGTTTCAAAATAAAACTAATGCTTGTTACGTACATGCGGAACATTTTATCTTTACATCTCGTACGGTAAAAAGAGAGATGGGGAACATCTAAGTCTAAAATATACTCGAAAATACTCTGACAGAAGGTTGACGGTTATCTGAGATCGAAATTTTCAGCTCATGCATAAAGTGGCTCTAGGACCCACCAAGCCTCAATAAAAATGGAAACATGCAGTAAAAGCCCTTGGAGAGTTGTGGTGATCACATCATATGAAAAACATGCAAGAACAAGAATATATGGAACCCTACTCATATATTTAGGAAACTTTACCTACCCTAACAGTAAGAAAATACCTAGGAAACTAAAATAAGCAAACTTTCCTACGAACCAAACCAAAAATAGCGTAGTGGAAGTCAATAAACCCTAACAACAACAACAAGATTCAACAACTACATCAAAACAAAAACAACAACAATAATAATAATAATAATAATAATAGTAATAATAAAGTTTGTGGGTACAGTTTTACTTAAAAGTACTTCTTCCTTAGTGATAGAGAATTTTTTTAAATAAAGAACAAAACTCAAAGTTAAGAATTAAAAAATATAAAATACAAAAGGCAATAAATAGAAAAATTAATAAAAGAAGTTGAAAAAATTATCTTTGCAAGTCTAAACTGGAATAAACACTCCTGCCAGAATAGATGAAATTGTGATATTAGAGTAAAAAATGGAAATAAACTTTTAAAATAACAAGTTAAAAGTTGAAAAATGTCTTTGTGAGTCCCAAATTTAATAAAAAAATGTTGCCTGAATAGAAGAAATTGTGATATTAGAGTAAAAATACACAAAAAATGCGAAATATTGTCTCTAACAGTAAAAACATCTGGTCAATTTTACATGAATCCTGATGTTTATAACCCAATAATCAAATGGGCCGTGGTTCGCAACCCAGAAATAAGAGCAAATATTGGATCGCATCCACTTTAACCTGTAGATACTGGAACTGAATGTTCCTAGTTCAGCCAAATTCCTTACGGATTTGGTTAAATAGTCTTTGCAATGTTACAAAAGGCGGGAGAAAACATCGCGTAGATTACTTCTGCCAAATAAAATTGGAACCTCAAAGAAAATCAATACCCGCGTGTAAAAAAATTGGCGGGACCAGGCTTCCATTCAACTCCGGAAAAAACGGAGTAACAATAGAGAACCTTTCTTCCCCCTCACGTGTCCATGAACGCGCGCGGTTTGGGGGTGCCGATGAATGCAACCACATAACAGGTTCTTCCGTAACAGGTTAATATTAATAACATGGATTCTGCTCGCATACTTCGTTTTCATATAGGATACATCGTTCAATTTCTTCGCCTTTAAAGCGAACATGTGTTATAATATCTTCTACCTCCGATCGAACGCGTCGGCACCGGTTGAATACGGGTAAATCCGGATCCTTAATTATACCAAATATGACTCACCACCGACGCCAAAATGGCCGGACGTGACGCCTTAGAATAGGCCGAAAATGTCTTTTGTACATTAATGAAAAAACCATTAATTCCAAGTTCCCACGTCTGTATAAAGCACCCATGACTCATATCCGGCAGAAACGCATTAATAAAATACAACAATAGTGTTAAAATAGTCCGAAAACGAACTCCATAATAGTGTCTTTTGTACCTTAATGGAAAAACCATTAATTCCAAGTTCCCATGTGTGCATAAAGCACCCATGACTCATATCCGGCAGAAACGCATTAATAAAATACAACAATAGTGTTAGCTTAGGCCGAAAACGGAATACATAATAGTATCTTTTGTGCACTAATGGAAAACCATTAATTTGAAACTCACACGTGTGCATGAGTCATCGATGACTCATCTCCTCCTCCACCCACGACACGTGGCGCTAGATTAATTAACAATAGCGTCACCCCTCGATAATGAATAAAAAACCCATTAATGTCAATTAACGGGTCTATTGTTAGGTCTAAACTCTAGTGGAGTCTACTAATATTTTCTTCTTGACAGTTGTTAGAAGAGCAGTACATTTAAAGTACACTGATTGAGGGTCAGACCGTCCTTTACATAAACTAAACTAAACTAGGCATGTTCGGACAGGTCTACAAAAATTCAGGTCAGCATACTCAAAACACCAGGCCAGCATACTCAGGAATATAGCCTTGCTCTTTGTGTATGACAGTACGAGGAACGTATGCCCTTTCTGCGAATATTTAAGTAACTATCAGTATGGACGTGAATCAACTTGAGGTATAGACTTCCGAGGAAAATTCGTGCACTTCTCAGGTTTAAAGGCGATCTCCCACATAGCCATATGTCTATGACTAGTGGAAAACATTATGGGTTCTATTTCAGATGGGAGATCCAAAATTTAGGTGTTGATCATGTAATGTAAGGAAAATCTAGATTTGAGTTTCGTTTAAAGTCCAGTGTCATGCACAGATTGACTAATTGGGACTGGACCTACACCACAGTTTAAAATGGTACTAGCCACTATGTGCCTGCCTCCACCAGTTATCTAACCCGGAACTCCTCGATTACAAAGCGCCGGCGTTACTACTACGTCACCACGGAGGCCACAAAGAAAATCTAGAAATAGTAACTACTAACCACTCTAGTGACAAAAGCTGAATTATCGGCGATTAATTAATTCTCAAAGGACCCTACTGATTTGAACAAAGACATACTTTTTTTTATTTATAACATTTTTATTCGAACACGTCTTGAGTAGAACTAATTGGATACTACAATGATCGACAATGAAAATCTACATATATTTCGGAGATTTCCGAGAATGCATTTTATTTTGAAATGGAAGTTGCAGTAGCATAGTAAAGCGCCTTCTACACGATTAAAAAAATCACGAACAAGTCCTCGAATTGAACGCTAAAAGGAAATACCGTCAGAGAAAACGGCATTTTACTCATTGGATTCAAGGTTCGGTCAAAGAATTTCTATTTAGGAATATTTCTAATCAGTGGTGGCAATTGGGTTCCAAAACTGCGGAGGCACAGGCTATATACTTCCCTTTGTAGATACGATTTAGCATAGTGCGGGTGCAAAAGTGACGAAAAGGGAGATGCAACTGCCCCCTCGCCCCCCTAATCGCCGCCACTGGTTCTAATTAACTTAATCCGAGCCTATCGACCAGTCAGAGCACATTCTATTGAAATCGATTATCAGAAAGCGACCTGTAGATCACGAATGTAGTTGTAATAGCGGCCGCGTGAGAGGTAAACAATGTATCACTTCACATTTTTAAAATACGATAAGTATTCAACCAAGAGGAATAACGTTTCGTATAAATTGAATTTAGGTACAAATCAATGGCGTTTCTTAAATACATACTTTTTAGCGTTTACTCTACACGTATAGAAGAATATTTTAAAAACAAACTGCACTGATCCAGCCCCTGTTTTGCTGGAAGATCTCGCAGACAGTGATCGAGCTACATTATGGCGCCACCACCCTTTCCATATCGCTTGGCACACTTACCAGATACGCTTATGGTAGAGATCGGCTGCAAAGCACCATGATCGCTTGATTCACTGTTCGTTACGAAGTTCTAATTACACGTCTTAGAAAGTCAGGATGAAGGATATTTAAAAGTACATTCTTGAATGTTCTATTTCGCTTACATGGGAGTTGTTTAAGGTTCCCCACACAGCTATTTTTGTTCTTTGATTTTTGGGCTGTTTTCAGTACAAGTCGTCATAGCAATGAGAACAAGTGAAATATTCGTTCGATACTGCAAGAATCAATTGTAACAGAATTGGCTCTTTTGGTACGAATCGTACAGTGGGATGAATAATTATTGCATAGCAAGTTGTCAATCAGCACGTTTATTCTCTCTCTTATTTTAACGCAATGAGATTTTCTGGAATTGAAACAAAATTTCAAACAAGCTACTGAAAAAATCCAGTCTTAAATAAACATATCATTTAACAGAAAATATAATGAAAATAATCGTGGACAATTTGCCGAGCAATACTTGTGCATTCCGCTGTACAAGCGCTAAGAGCTAGTTCCGAATGAGCCAGCTGTTCCCTGGCGCCAAAATGTCGGAAATAGTCTCAAGCAGACCCTCAGTCAGCACACGTATAACTAATTCGCTTTCTGATGAACTCCCACTTATATACAAGACCAGTGGCGTGGTCAGCGATGGAAGGTTCGGGCAAGATATATTTTGTTAAATTTGGGAAGAAATTGTCGATTTTTACAATATATTTAGTAACAATGTTCTTGCTCGCTTCACATTCTAAACATTTGTTTCCAAGGTTATAGTTATTACTTTCAAATTGACACTCAGTTTCCCAAGAAATATTTAGTAAAAAATTCTTCCTGGAAGTGCGCAGTGCGAACCGTTCTATAACAGTCACATCAATCTCATTCTTCCTTAGAAAGAACAAGTGTCTTAAATTAAGTTTCTCAGTTTCAAGAAAATGTTGCTCACTCCACTCGCAATGCGCTATACCTGTCTCATTTACATTTTTCTTTCGCTTTGCTCGAAACATGTACAATTGTTTTATGACGGTCATGATCACCTTTTCCTCTTAAAAAATATTTCTGATATGAATAAGTCTTTGCTAAGGTGAGATGTAAAGGGGCTACCAATACTATTCTCGACCCGAGCATATGAATCTATCCAACTTTCATTTCTGTTACTATCATATTAAAACCAAAAGTAAAAACGTTTTAGACGTTCTTGTATAATAACAAAATTGTCATGGAATACTAATTCCACTAATGATGATGAACTTTAAGTGGCTTTTCTCTGTATTATTTGCTTTGCCTCACATAGGAATCATAACAAATACCCGTATATCCCTGAAAGTGGTTTTTGCCCAAGGCTGATAAATTTCTGCGGAAGCCCTTGTACTTGCTTTTAAGTTAATGTTGTTGTAATGATTGTGGTTCCTATATATTCCGTTCTTCTCAGTTCTTGCGCATATTACTGTGTGCTAACGGCAACTCAAATTCTAAACGTAAAATAATAGTTACTTTGAATAAATTTGTAATAAGTAAGAACAAGCTATAGAGCTTCAAATTTTGAGTAGATTCTTGACTTGCAATACTGGATTTGGAAAGTCAGAACTGGTCCTCTATTGCCACAGAGTCTAGAGGCTATTACAAACTTGTTAATGAGTTCCTGATGTTTAGAAAATTTGAGTTTTCAGTTTTTCAGTGAAATACAGATGCTCTACATGGCCATGAAAAGGTATACTTTATATTTCACCAGCATTTTGAACACCAGAGCCTATGAAAGGGTTCTTCGTTGAGTGCTTTGAGTCCCATCGTCGCTGTTTCAGACTTTCTCAATAAGGGCCAGATCGCCCTTATTAAGTTTCTCCGAATTGTATTCACTCTGCTGCATCATCACCCAAATTTTGGAACTCTGACTTGAGTTCGAAGCCGAGACCGCTGATAGTACGCGGGTACTTGCAAACTACCACCCCGTAGACTTCTTGACGCGAAGCGGTGCTCATTACTCAGCCAAAGGAGGGAAGGGGAGACATAATCTAAGCTGGTAAAATATTGGTAAAACATCGAGCTAGTTGTTGCAATGTTACCATTGTTAACCTTATAAACATAGTCCCATCTCTTTATTTTTGACTAGAGAGGTGAGAAATCCCTCCCAACCTGATAATTTCCATTACAATTGCTGGGGTGTAAAGGGTGGTTCTTTCACGTAGTACGCCCCATTGTCAACCTCACTTCCACGTAGTACACCCTGGACTGTAGACTAACGAGGCTCTGGCGACTGGCCTCATGGCCAGTATAATTCTGTGTCTTGTCCTGTGTTTTGTCCTTATGTGTGCTGAGTGCCCATTTACAGCCTCAACTTTTAACCAGTCAGAAAATTTTAAGATTTTACTTGTGCAATGTTGGAGTTATTTGTAACGGGGAAGGGCTGGACCCCGTATAATGTGACGGGTGCAAGGTAGCCTAGGTGCTGACGCACCCAAAATTTTACAATAAAAAAAAAACATTACAATAGCTGGAGTGACAGTGTGTACCTTGGAAGTGTCAATCCTAGTACTGCCTGATAATGAGTTGTAGATACCAGGTTTCACAATACAGGCCACATCGAAGATAAAGAAAATAACGGAGGTACCGTCCCGATATATCGAAATTTCTTCGTTGCCAATACTTCTGGTTCTGCTAATTCCATTGGTATTACTAGCAGATCTAATAAGTATCACGTTTCTTATACGTTATATATTTATTTTGCAATCAGACAACGGCTTGTACTTCTACCCTGAGGTTTTCGTAACAATACCTTCCCCCACACAAACACAATTACACATATGCATTTAATATACAGATTGGCCCAAAAGTTCGCACCATAGGCGTATGACAATAAATGTGAAATGTTCGCAATTTCTTTTTGCAGGTAACTACTGATCAGCGGGTATAAGAGCGACCACAAGGAAATAACCTTCGGCGAAAATTCTCCCCGCGCATTCCCCTCCATCGTTTCAACTCAGCATGCTCCACTCTGCCCCTCCACGAGGGAGTACGGTGCACAGGAGTCGCGAGTCTGCCCAGGCCTTTTTCCTTGTGGATCCACAAGCCATTCTGCTACAGTCCATACCAGCTAACTGTAGACCAGGCGAACGAGAACAAGTCTCTGCGCAAGTAGTGACACGAGACGGCTCCACCAATGTGCAGTGAGAGAAACTGGATTGTGTAATCGGCAAAGGGAATTTTCCCGATTTCCTCCAGCGTTGCAAACTTTTGAAAAGGATAATACCGAATGCACATGGCAAACGGACCGTATTTTTGTCTCCAGGTCCATCCGATTGGTTCAAGAATTTCTTATGGAAATATTAAGGATAAAACTGCACGAGCAAATTTTCACAAGCCCTGCATTTAGCGTACGGACTAAGGTCTGGACCGTACGTCCGTACATGTACGCTCAGGACCGTACGGTTGGCAACGCTGCGCTTTCACCACTCCATATTCCTCCTCTTCCTCTGCCAATATGCGCGGCCCTGCTCTACAGTTAGCTGGTATGGACTTTATGTGGATTGAAGGCGGGGGCAGGGGGCACCCGAATCGAGAGCTAGTAGCGCGCACCACTATTGGCATCAGGGACAAACAGCGCCTGCGTGAGCGAATTTCATCTAAATGCCGTGCTATTTCGCAGACTTGGTTACCCATAGAGTCAGGGTGCAAAATCACTGAAGACTGGTGGAGTAGAGGATAATCTAAATCTACATACACACACACATATGTATTATACATATATTATATATATATAATTAGAAATTTATAATGTTATTAGCCGGTCCCTGTGGCGTCGCGCTACGACGCCAAGGGCCCTGGGTTCGAATATTGGCCTGGGCATGGATGTTTGAAAGTGTCCATTCATCAATTTCATCATATTATAGCTCATTCCCATTTTCGCAAATTAGCCAAAAGTGGCACAAAAAGCGATGTAAAATAAAGCAAATCAATCAATCAATCAATTATAATGTTATTAAATATAAAAGTCAATTACTAGATAGTTAAAATACATTATTAAATGCATATAAAGTACCTTTATATGCATTTGATATTTATAAAGTAGCAAACTAATTCCTGTATTAACTAGTTAAAGATGTCAATATAAATTACGAAATGCTTTATTTTTAAGTTATTGTTTAGTTTTTGCTTTCTATTAATATAAATCAATTAGATTTCATAGTTATATTTCTCTTGCATTCTTATTTTACTTTCATTGTCCGTATGTACGTAGTTATTACTGTTAATAGTCCCTTGAAAGAGAGAGAGAGAGAGAGCATTCAACACTCACTACTTTCTGTGTGTTTTTGATATTGTCTTTAGCAAAGTATATTTGAAGTCAACACTAATTGATTATCTTTTATTGTTACAACAAAAACTCTCTCCTTGCAATTGGAGGGGGGGGAGATTTTTGAAGTGAAGATAGTTTGTTGGGGGAAATCCCCCTCCCCGAGATTTCGCAACCTGCATACAGTTGTGTTTTGACAATGGTGGCCAACACATTGAACAAATATTGTGATCCAGCCTAAAGTGTGGGACATTTGGGTCACGCTATATATATATATTGAAATGTGACTCGGATTATACCTCATCAATATATATATATATATTGTTGACTTTCTTGTTTTATAAAGGTGAAGTTTTGACCACCCCATATCCCCATTGGACACGTCACGTCATTCACATCAATACAAGCCGGACCACGTGGCACCACATTGCGCTACGACGCCAGGGGTCGCGGGTTCGAATCCTGGCTTGGTCATGGATGTTTGTGAGTGTCCATTCATCAATTTCATCACATCATCACCAATCCCCATCTTCGCAAATTAGTGACACAAAAGGCGAAGCAAATAAATAAATCAAGCAATCAATCAAACATCAATACAATTACAAGGGTTGATTCTAGGTCTTATTTGTGGTCAGATGAAATAATCGGGACTGAACCTTCATCGTATAATCCGTCCTAGAATGTACCACCACCAGGAAACGAACCCAGAAACCTTTGATTATAAGGGAATGACATTAGCAGATTTTCCGTCGTCGCTTTATAATCAAGGGATCCAGGGTTCGATACCTGCTGAAGGGACATAGTATTTCACATAAAACTGTAGGTCAAGTACCAATTAAGCTCTATGCATAAAAGTGGACTTAAAACTCAATCAATCAATTATTAGTAGAAGTGTGAAATGAAAGAAGTTCTATTGTATTTATATGAACAATGATTACAGAAAGAAATAGACTGATATTCTTTTAACTATGTGGGGAAATCGGCTCCATCATTCTTTGTTCATTTAATATGATGCTATCAATACTTTCCATAATACTTAACCATACTTTTGGGAGGGGTCCTCCCGCTAAATTCGCCAATAGCACTGTCTAGTTGGCTGCACTTTTTGACTCGATGTGACTCTCTCTGCACCGTAGCGTCTAGTTGCTTGCACGGTGTAACACCGTGTCGTTTAGTTAGTTGATTTCGAGTCAAGTAGTGTAATTGATGTTTGCACCGTCTGCACTACCTTCCGGACCAGTGCAAGGGTGGTGTATGGTCACGTGGTGCGTGCTAACTAATAAAATGACCGTTGAAAGCAGCAAATAGGCATTTGTTGAATATTCTGAACTCGAACACCGCTTTCCGTCTAGTTGGTTGAACGTCATTTCCTTGCACCACCCTTGACACTGGATACACCTGCACTGCACCGAGTGTTAAAAAGTGCAGCGAACTATACAGGGCTAATGTATAGGTGGGTTTCACGTGACGTCAGAATGCGCACTTCTGCTTTATGTTTATGGCAAATGTTATTTGTTGTTTGCAAAGAATCCACCATTTAACATTCGTTACATCTGCACCAACTGTATGTTTGTTTTAAATCACGAGTGATTGCATTCGTATCTTCGGCGAAGTTTTGCGTACCTGTTGTTTTTTGGCGGTTTTCTTCCGTTTGGTGTTGCAAGAGGACCTTGTCTCTCTTCAGTTGTGAGACTCTGGACAGGCCAAGGGGGAAACAAAGATGTCGGTGGAAAGAGCAGATAGTGGAGAGTGTTAGTAGAAGACAATATTGGAACACAGTGGAAAGAGAGGAGGGGTGGAAGAGCAAGAAAAAATGGAGATGCTTGACTTCTACGTCGACCCAGCCAGAGGCAAGAAACGGCGAAGGGTGATGATGAATACCACCCCTTGCCATTTTGCTGTTGTAGAATAATTATAATAATAAATTCCTTCAAGAACTACCCAAAATGGGAAAGCGCGCACACAAATAATAAAGCACTTGACCCCGTCGGAAGCCTGTTCACGAACTTTTGCTTGGACATTCCCCCACCCTTCCCTCTTCCCAACACGTGTTTGCTGCAAGTGGCAACCGTCTGACGGCTGTTATTTTTAGCTCCCTAAATCGCGGTAAACACAAGAAAGGAAAACGTCTCTTTTTCGATGGTCCGAATTGCAAAATAATGTGTAGATTATCAAAACTTTACATTTCCTTAGGTTTTTGTATATTTATTATTTTCTCTTCGAATGTAACGACTTTTGTTTATGACAGAAATACTCTAGTTTCGGGGTAAAAGTAAAAGCCCATAACAGTCCATCAACCTGCCCTAACTGACATTCGCCAGAATCCACAGTATGTTGGTGTTTTAAGTCCACTTTATGCACAGTAAGGTTAGTCGGGACTGAACCTACGGTTTAAAGTGGGATCCGAACCACTGTACCTCCACCGGGTATCGAACTCGGGACCCCTTGATTACAAGGCGACGACGCTACCACTGCGCCATCGGGGAGGCCCTGAGAATCCACAGTCAAACTACTAAACAATAGGAGGGAGCAGGGCGAGGGGAGAAATATGTTATCGGTTTCATGAGCGGTGGTTCCATGGATCATGGCTCAATCGCCCATCTACTAGCTCACTGCATGTTGTGACAAAGAATACAGACGTCCCATAATACAAGGATGGTCAAATCCAATCAATGGTGCCCATACCCCCCTCTCAAAACCCTGGACACATCCCCCAAAGTCGTTCATGAAAATTCCCCCCTAACAGAATTAATCATCATAACCTCACTTTCATGTTTGCTAACATAAAACGTACAAAACTGCACAGATCGTACTACTATTGTTAGTGTACTGAACCTTTATCGTAACAGTTTGTCTGTATTAATGCGAAAATCACGTGTACACCCCCTCCCCAAGTCTTCCGAACCGATTCTACACATATAAGAGGTGGTGTTTCATTTCTACCCTATCGCCGCAATCACCCACACGTAGGTAGCAAAAATGTATATAATAACCATAACCCCTCATTTTTGTGTGAAGATATATGGTAGAACTACAACATTTTGTCCCCTAAAAGTTCCCATGACGCAGGCGCATCATGAATCCCCCCTGTGGGCACCGCTTGTCAAATCACCTTGTCTTTGGCATTGAATTTATTTGTTTTTATTTGATTTATTTTATTTTACTTCGCGTTTTGTGCCCCTTGGCTAATTTGCGAAGATGGGGATAAATGACGAAATTGATTAATAGACATTCACAAACAACAATGCCCGAGCGGGATTCGAACCCAGGACACTTGGCGTCGTAGCGCGAATTGATAAGTCACACAGCCACAGGTTCCGGCACCTCTTTGGCATTGAACTCGCTTCAGAAGTTATGCATAACATTTAACCTGATAATTGAAGAACAAACGTAATTAAGTAACAGGAGACTGTATATACATAGATACCAAGTTGAAGAAGTGAGGATAGAAGCTGAGATATTTTAAAGTGACTAGATCCTTGTCAGTGAAGTAATCCAGAAGAACCAATTATTTCCTTATCTATGCAGATAACGGCCGTGTCGAGATTCATTTTTTAAAAAAATAGTTTTATGTCTCGTTTCTATCGCTAGACTGATCACAAAGATAACAATGAGTAGAATGGTTGATGATAGCAAATAAATAGAGACGAGCACAAATATATAAATGAATGTCACCATTAGAGAGAGTACTTTATGTTGGTTACCGAAGATACGGAAAATGTCGGTTATCTGGATATCGATAATTGGAGGTTACTGTGTATTCGAGTGCAGATAACGGGTCTCGTATATCGATAGTTTCAGTCTCCGTGGCGGAGTGGTTAGCACAGAGGCCAGGGGTTCCGAGTTCGAATCCTGGCCAGGGCATGGGTGTTTCTGAGAGTCTCTTAATCAATTTCATTGTTATCATCACTCATCCTCATCTTCGCAATTAGCCATAGGTGGCAGAAAAGCGAAGTAAAAAAAACAACAAATCAATCACTAAAATACTCCGATTATGCAACCATTTCAGGACTTTTATTTTTTTTATTTTGCCTGCTTTGCGGTGCATTATTTACACCAGCAAGTTAACCACAAGGAAAAGAAGGAAATAGCTCACGAGGCGAATTACATGAAAACTAAAACCATCGTAGATTCTAGCCGAGGCCACTCCCTTAATATCAGCCATGGTATCACTTAATGGCAATGAACAAGGGCAATTACATAAACATATTATTAACTAAATATTAAATAGAATAGGATTATACAAAGTGGCGGCGATTGGGGGATGTGGGGACAGTTGCCTTCCCCCAAACTTTGACACTTTCTGCCCCCGCGGTATGGTCTGTTAATGTAAGCCTTGTGTACAAGAGAAAATAAACTGTCCTTGACCCCCTAGTTTTGGCACCCTATCGCCGCTACTGGTTATACAAATTGCAACGTTAAAATGTAGAACAGAATGCGGCATGCGACATGTTTATGGACAGCCACGTAACAGATTCACTATAATATGAAAAGACACTACCGTCTCCTGCACGTTGCACCGTTCCGTGGAGGCACATGATTGATTGATATATTTGGTTTATTATACTTCGCTTTTCTTCCTCATTTGGCTAATCACGAAGATGTGAATGAGTGATTATGTGATGAAATTCATGCAGGGACAATCGCATATTGGACTGTTTGCTACATTCTAAGTCGCTTTTTTAGCTAGTGTTGACGAATATCAACGATGAGGTAGAATGGAAATTAGGTAAAAGTGATGAAGGCACGAACACAAACACATGGACACATAAAACAAGCCCACACGATGGTTTGAGGCGCCAGAGATTCGTTGGCCTGCAAGACACAGTTTCCAGGGTTTAATCCGCAGGAGAGAGGTTGTTGACATTGAGTCTGTTCGAAGAAGTCAATTTTACAGCCCAAGCAAGATGTGAAAAAGAAATTAATTATTACGATTACCTACTTGATAGATTCCTTGTGTTCAAATCGCTTTCTTCAAAAGGTAAGAAGAAAATCTGGAATGGAACATGGGGTGGGGGAGGGGTGCGTATTAAAACTCTATCGATGTCTTGTATTTATACTGCCCTCTTAATTTATCATACAGTTTCTGCCTTTCCCGTCGAATATTTCTGGCGTCCCCTCTGTCTCATGAACCCTGCACTTGCTAAAAGTATGTTCCAAACGACCGAGTTGTCCGTTGGCGCCAAAATATCTGGAATCGTTTAAAGCAAACCTTCAGTGAGCACACAAGCAACAACTTCTCTTCCTTGCGAACTGCCACAATCTAATATACAAGACCAGTGGCGTGACGAACCCGGAACCGCTTACACCAAAGGCTACGCGGGAATCTCTTCATAATAATCAGTATAATAATGATAAAATAAATTAATGTGTAACTTGGGAGCAGTCACTTCAGTACAGAAACCGGGTCAAGTTTAAGGCTACTAGACGTCCCAATTTTTTCGGGACAGTCCCTTTTTTCAGTCCGTGTCCCGACTTTTTTCTGACCTCATTCGGGACGTCGAAATGTCCCGATTTTTTGTCATACCATTTTTTCTTCAATTTTCTAGTGTTTACTCAGTCACAATAAACATACGAAGGCACATTTTCCACAAAACATTGTTGATTGCGAAAAATAAAGGAAAAGATACCATGCAAGAAACTGTTTCTTGCATGTTAGTCAGGCGGAGGGGTAGAGAGAGGTTGAGCGTATGCAGTTATGTTTGTTAATACCGGTGCACGACTGTGTGGGTAATTGTTGTCGGGTGGAAAACAACGGCGCAAGTTGAACACAACTGTGTGCTGTGTTAAAAAAATATCTAATAAAATTTGGAATTAAACTACACGAACAATTTGTAAGAAATATTGCTCTCTAAATTTTTAATTTACATTTCCATATTAATATCTTTATACTACTGTAATCTGTTTTCTTCATTTCCAATAATGTGCTTTTGTTCTTGTTCCATTACATATTGTGCGTAATAACATTTGTTTATTTTGAGTAATTGATAACATATGTATCATTTATGATTTATGTGTACGTGCACGCGCATTAGGTCATGCATTGTGACATAGGAATAGAGTATAGTAAAAACGTCCCGATTTCACTGAAAATATGGTAGCTTTAGTCAAGTTCCTCTGTTGCCCATCATAAAGACCGGGATTCTTAGGAAACATCAAGGACTATTCGGTCCAACTGTTACTTCTCCCTATTTTTTTATTTTTAGTGGATGGGCCACGTTAGTGTAGAACGTGATAATTTCTATAACTGTTTCAGAAGGTACCTTCTGTTCAAAATTAGTAACAAATTATTTTTAGAATGAATTCATACATACGTTCATTAAAGTGCTCAAACCTATAAAGCAGTCTTTATTTGATAAAATCATTAACTTTAGTTGCACATCCAGGATGATGCTCTCTAATGCTAATATCCCCTTCTCCAAGAGATACCCTATAACACTCTCGCACTTTCACCACAGACAATTTATCTAGCTTATCTGCACTTTTACACTTTTGTTCCGTCTTCCGTCTAAAAAAGGTCGGATTAGATATTAGATGGTCACCCTGGGTTGGCTTAATGTTTATTGCACGCTTTCTTAAATTACGTTTTATAGGTTCGCAATGTAGTATGATTTTTTTTCCGTTCATTTAATGCATCGTTCATCATCCGTGTTTATAGATACGATTAACCTACAAAGATGAAAGTTACCCTTTGGGCATTGAACGGTGGCTGGAGACACAAGGTGATTTTGGAGGCTTGGCCTCCACGCATTTTAAGTCTCAACCATAGTTGTGATAAACACCACGCTCCGTTCCCTTTTATTCCTCAGGTTCAACCTCAGACATCTATTAAGACATCTTAAGCAGGGAATCAAATTCGTCTCCCGCATGTCAGTCAGAAACAGGCGGCCACGGGGTGGGACAACTGGGCCAGCTGCTCGAGGACCAGCGCTCAGGAGCTCCGCGCCAGATAAAAATATTTCATTGTGTACGGTTTATTACGAGTTAAGGACGCTGGTGCTTGCAACAAAGCAACTAATCTGATTTTTCCTCTCTTCACGGATGGTTTTGCCAAACTTAAAAATATCCAAAGTTACTGAAATTATGTTGCAAACAGGTTACTAGATTTTTTTTAAAAAAAGTTAATATGAACTATTCGTTTAATTAATAAATTATATTCTGATGTGAAAACATTAATGTTTGTTTTAAACAATGTAAAATCACGACAGCACCGAAATTCATCGAAAAATGAAGGAAAGAACTCTGATAGAGAATGTTATTTGATATGATTAAAAATTGCAAGTTTGCATGGTAAAATAATAGTTTGATTCCGAACCAGTTTTGAAAATTATACAATGAACGTCGCAGGAGACAACGGTGCATCGGAAATTAAAATAAGTACTAGGTTAGAAAGTTTTATCAGCCTCCCATTTTATTTTTTATGCTTCAACCTGTTTATTTCTGTTGGGTAAAACTACGAATAAATTAATCGTTTTTTAATTGATTACACTTCCGACTAACAAACAAAATGTTTTTTTTTTTTTAACCTAAGAAAATATTTGGTTATAGACACCGCGTATATTGTATACTCCAGGTACCTAGGTACACCCACCTAGGGCCGGGCCTGTTCAGAAGCGCAGCCGAGGGGAGCACTGATGCTCTTGAATGATATATAAAAGTGCTTATTTCAGAATAAAGAACTTTCCTCATAAACAAGAACGTCAAATACAGGGAGAGATCGCAAACGAACGGAATCAATGCTAAATAATAGCAATCGTTGCCCCCTTTTGAAATAACGCATCCTCTAACATAATTTCTGGACGCTCTCCAATTCAGAAGCATTGCAATTAAGAAAAAAGTAAATTAAAAATTGATGACCATAATTAGAGGCAAAGCAGAGGAATGATCATCCTTGAAATATTTTGATTTCGATCAGTCAAGTATGTGGTTTATAAACATGCCTCTACTTATCAACGTTTAAAATAAAATCCTCTTATTACATGAATGTGTGAGTTTTCTTGGTTCTCTCCTACCGCGCATTCCTGTCATTCTTTTCTTTGCAACGGAAAGGGGGGAGGGGAAAGGCGACGTTCGGGATCGGGATTAGAACCCGAGATCACGTGATAAACAGCCTGACATGCTTTATCAAGACGTCGGCTCGTTTCGCCCGGACGCACGGTGAAACCACAGACAAACGTGGTCGGTCTATGGTGAAGTCTCGGGGAGACCAAACACAAAGCCCGCTGAGCTCCTTCCCCTATCAGGAGAAAGAAAGCCTCGGAAAGTGGCACCCCGTAGATTTCGTGATGTGAGGTGCTGCTCATTACTCGGGCGAAAAGGGGATCAACCTAGTTGTTGCAATCAATGGAAGTATTATGATGACTTCATCTTTGCATATGGGCGGGAGAAATCCCTCCCCCCCTCCTTCCCGAACCAGCCTAAGAATTCTCTCTTCAAGCGCTGGAGAGTAACCTTATACCTTGCAAGTGTTCGTCCCAGAATATAATACGCAGGGTTGCCTGGTAATGAGGTTTAGATACCGGGCTTCAGTATATGGAACTACCGGTTACATCGAAGATACCGAAGATGCAGAAAATACCGTAAAATTACGAAGGTACCGTTTCGATATATCGATATTTCGGTGTTGGCAATACCTGAAATTTTCAAGTAATCAATATCTCCACCATCTTTAAAAAGTATCACGTTTCTTATCATTCATATTTATTTTCAAATCACTTATACTGTATATATGTACACATGTGTAGGGCTTGTGTCTGTGCGGTGCTTCTTTCCGAAGAAATTATTCAAGTACTCTTTCTGAATTAGTAAGCAACGCAAAAGGAAAATCCAAAGAAAGTTAGGCAAATGCGAAAGGGAAATTAATACTTACTGTCATGATGCTTTTTCGGTGGCTTGAATTTTAAATTGAACGCACTGTGTATTGTACGTGGCTTTTCTTCCCGTTTTGTTAATTCCGACGATTTTACATTTAGGTACTCCTAAGCAATACTGTTGTGTATTCAAACGTGAAACTGCTATCATCTTTCCTATTTATATGTTTTTACTTTATCAGTGACTCACTGGCAATCGCCAGAATGCACAGTCGGAGAGCTAGGCAAAATAAGGGCGAAAGAAAATGTTATCCAACTGCGTCTCGGTTTAGTAAGTGGGTGGATCGGTTCCGAAAGACTCAATCGCCCTTCTGAGTCTCCTACCTGCCCCAAGGGAACGAGTAGTGGTTAGTTATTTAAATGGCTTGCATTGGTTTATTGAACGAATAAATTGGTCGCTGCATAAAACGGACATTGCTTTACGTTGATTAGAATAAAAAAGTTTCAAAGTATTTTATCATGTATACTTGCTTGAAATTAGCAATACTTTTGTACAAACGACATGCTTTTTGCGTCTTTTATTATGTTGGCTAAAGAAGAGAAGCCGACAGTAGTTCCACAGACAAGGGTTGTGATAGTTCGATAGCCTTGGCTGAAAGAGAATTTTAAAACACGAATTGTTCTAGTATGAAAGTGTTTTGTGATCATTTTATAAATGTTACAGTTCTGCTGTATAAAGTAAAAAAGAAAATAATAATAATAACACCCTTTGTTGGCTTCTTTCATTTTCCACAGTGGTATTACAGAACGCCACAAGCTATAGCGAATCCCGTGCAACTCGCTACGTGGCTTCCCTTGCTGGTTTTATAGTTTCAGCAGCGGAGTAAATCGTGGCGCCAGGAAGTCTCATCCCGCAGTCGGAAAAGCTAGAGATGTAAAATTGCGTTTGCATTAGCTGCGAGTCACTACGTACTTCGTTCATTTGTCATCGTTGCTAGAATCTGTCCATCAAACATGGTCCACCACCCGCATAAATTGGATATAATTGAAATCAATATATGCAAATTACAAAAGAAAAAATCAATGAGTGAAAAGAGGGGCAATTTGATTTGATCGTTGATGTTATCAAGGAAGCTATAAAAAGGTGGTCAAACCACTTTTGTCTGTGGTTTAACTTTATTTCGAGTTCACTTTTGCTACATAGGCTAATCGGGAAGGACCTACAGTTTAAAGTGAGATTCGAGCCACTGAGCAATGTGCACCCAGAAGAGATGGAAGTTCGATCTCGGAACCCCTTGATTACAAAGTGACAGAGTTGCATTCAATTACCTTTGAAACGAAACGCAGAATGTGGTTGTTACATTATCATACTGATTCTCCTTCTTTTGCTTGGCGTACATAGTGTGAAATCACTGAAGATTGGCTGAGGGAAAAAATATCTTAATCTACACACAAGTGCGCGCGAATATGTGTGTGTATATATTATATATATATATATATATATATATATATATATATATATATATATAAATGAAATATGGAGTTACTAATTATTAAATTAAAAATGCATTATTAAATATTTGACTTATTTTTATAAATATCAGATCTGTACAAAGTAGCGAACTGATTACTTTACTAACTGTTTAAAGAGTCAATAAATTTAAAAATTGTTGAAATTGTTGAAATTGTTTTATTATTTAACAATTATTTAACTGTTGAAAGATTTATTTATTGATTGAATTGGTTTATTTTACTTACCTTTTGTGCCACTTTTGGCTAATCGCAAAAATGGGGATGAGTTATGATTAGACGGATTTTTAGGTTCTAAAAAGTGTGCTTTTAGATTCCTAAAATAGGCTCTAAAATCGTAAAATATGTTCGAAAAACCTTAAAATAGGTTCTAAAAATCCTAAAAATATTAAGTTACTCACGAAAAATCCTGAAATAGGTTCACAAAAATTTTAAATTGTTCAAAATTCTTTAAAATGCTGATTAGGTATAGTCATCTATATCCTGAAATACGCACTATCTTGCATAACATTATGTGTGTTGCCTAACCCTACGGCAATGGCAGAACTTACCATTTGAAATTGGCTATTAAAAACCACTCTTTACCGTATAGTTAGGCAACAGCCTTTTTACATGTTATTCACAGTCAAACTCCGCAATTTTGTTTGTGAGGATCATCTTATATGCTGAAAATAATCTTTCAACAAAAACATAGTCAATGGTGCAAACTTCAATGCTGAAATGTTGGTGAATGCCACAAAGCACCGAAGTGACTCGAAGGTGAGCAAGGCGACACAGACCAGACCACTTTGGATTGTACAGGTAACAGTGGAACCAGACATTTTGCTTTGTTAAGTGCTTTGAAAAATCACCATGGACTTGGAGGAAGGGAAATCGACAGAGAGTACATTTCAAACACGTTCGTCATTGAATTTTTTCGTGACGCAATAAAGCAAATGCTTCTGTGTGACATAAAAATTCTGTAAAATCCTTCAAAATATATAAAAACCTAAAAAAGGCTTGATTTAGGCACAAAAACTTAAAATAGGTTCTAACAAGCGAAATATTTTTTTCGTAACTATAAAACTTCATCAGTTGTTGCGCTTTTTAATCAAACGTTGACATAACTTATTATTTCTTACATACCTGTAAAGAAAAAAATTGATTAAACACCTGAAATCCGAGATCTAATTATAACTTAAAAATTGCATTCATTTTATTTAGAGTACGAGGTCATTCTATTACGAAATTTATCTAATTTTGTCTGGTGTCGCCCGTGTCACATATTGGTGATAAATGCTGAGGATTTCTGTTTTTTCCTTAGTTGACTTCTATTCAATGACAGCTTAAAGAAAGCTAAGCATTTGTTTATCGCAGACGAAAATTGTCCATATAACAATGCAGAATGTGAAAATTTCACAACAAAATTATATGCGAGGTAATTTCGTACTTAGTAAGTCGCTCGTACATACGTATTTGATTTTTGCCACAGATTTGGGGGGTCTACAGACCAGCACCCCCGGTACGATCTCGGCCCCAAAGAAAGAAGGGAATCAGACAAAAAAAAAACAAAAAAATAAACTAGAGTAAAAAGTAAATTTATCGCGTGAAAATATGGCCATTCTATTCAATTACTATTGTCTTTAGTTCGTAGACAGAATAATCTTTAAAGAAACCAACTTCTTTTAAACTTTTTTTTCGATGGCTTCACAAACGAGGAGACAGGATAGGGTAGTTGTTGAACAGTCGATCTTGTTTCTCTGCTATCGGTATCTAAGGTTGCCAGACACTCATCTTTTATGCTTAACTTCGCTGCTTTTAAATAACGTAATTTTTCAACATTAAAACATAAAGTTGGTTTACACAGTTTAAATTGAAAAAAAAAAAAAAAATGCTGTACGTGTCGTGAAGTAGTGCTGAGAGAACACGGAAGTGAGCTCTCTTGCTTCTCTCTCTTCCCAGACGACCTACATGTGTTTCTGAGGTAGTGGCAACGATGCCCACTAATCCCCTCCCAGACAAGCGAAGGGAGAAAACCAGTACGTGTTGTTATTAGATGTTATCTGTAGAAGCACTTTTCTCGCTCTTCTTGTGTAACTTAGGTTAAATACAGAAATCCTGTGTTGTGCGTGCAATCGAAGGCATATGTAATAATAGACAAATTGCTTATCATTATCATTGGAGTAGCATGGGCATTTCGGGTTGGAAAGCCAAGTCCAAAGGAAGGGTCGGCCCTTAATAATTTACTTATGGAATTAGTAGCTACAGGTATTTTATTTGCATGAAGTCAGCTGGGTTTTCAATAAAACATCATCCATGCATGTTTTAGCTAGAAAATTAGATGCCTCACTACGCCAAAAATGTTTTGAACTCTGGTGTTTTACACCTTTCTTATACCTTTCGGCGTGACGCAAGTCATTAAGAAACCTACCTGAATCACAAGCGCCTCTGAACAACAGTAGATGTTATTGTTGTGGGTGATCCAACTACTGATTGATTTGGTTTATTTTACTTCGCTTTTCTACCACTTTTAGTTAATCGCGAATATGAATATGAGTGATGATATTGATGAAGTGACACTCACAAAGAACACCCGTGCTCACGCCGGGATTTGAACCAGGGTCCTCTGTCGTCTTGGCGCGCTATGCAAAACACTCTGACACGGAGGTGTGGCGGATGATCCAACTATCGTACACTCTACTAACGTAACAGTGCCGATTAGTAATTCAGACTACTGTTTATTGCATTTTGAGAATGCTGATAAACATTTTAAAATAATTTTGTCCAGAGACCATTCGATGTTAAGAGTTTTCAAATGAATATTAAACATTCCCACTGACACAATATTAAGCGGTTAGATACTAACGAAATAATAATAATAAAAAAGAATAGTTTTTGCGGGTTAAGTGGTAGAGCAGTCACATGCTGAACTTATATCACGAGAGCTTCACCAACTTATTTGACAAAAACTGTTGATCTATTAGTTTTTAATGCACATCTCTGTTCATGCGATAAATTATGCAATGCAGTGGTCATTAAGAAATGGTATATTTGAGTTGTGTGGCCGCGGTGGCTCAGTCGGTAACGCGTCTGACTACCATGCTCAAGGTTCCGGGTTCGATCCCCGGCCGGTTCAAATCCGGGAACTTTTCTAACGGTGGAAGCGGCCCCGGCGCCCACCCAGCGTCGAATAACATGGGTACCTGGGGGAAACCCTGGGGGGTAAAGGCGGTCAGGGGCGTGATGCTGATCACATCATCCACTCACGACCGGATCAAGAAAGTGTGGGGCGTTACCCCCACACCCCCTATACATGGCGTGGTGCTATGCACAGGGGAACGCTTTACTTTTTTTATATTTGAGTTTGGTAAAGTTGCGTCAGTCAATATTGCGTATTGTTGCATCAAACAGCACGAGCCCGATTAAACGAGTAGGAATTCTGCTTCTGTCATCTGCGACAGAAGAAAGGAAAGGTCACATGAGCCCTAGAACCAATTTCTGCTCCGTAAGCTAGCGTCCAAGAGAGCATTGCCCGCATGCTGTAGAGATTCAACCTCCAGATAGGCAGCTGGGAATATAGTCATTTACGCCAAACCTGACAGGCGTCCGGCCAGGAAAGGCATTGAAAAAATGCTAGAACGACTGTTGTTAGTGGAGCGCTGCAAGCGGATCGCGAAAAATAGTTATTATAATGCTATGACGGTCAAACATATATGAAATTAGTCAAGTTTTACTTTATATTGTATTTTCATAATTCACGCATTTTTGAAATTTTAAATCACGGTACGAAGGGCGTATGGGCGTACTATAACGCTACTACACTGATCATTATGTTAATTAATTATCTGCGCCGGACCCCGTGGCCGAGCGGTTAGCACAACGCGCTGCGACGCTAGGGGTCCCGGGTTCGAATCCCGCTCGGGCTTGGTTGTTTGTAAATGTCCATTCATCAATTTCATAATTTCATCCCTCAACCTCATCGCAAATTAGCCAAGAGGCACAAAACGCGAAGTAAAATAAACCCAATTAATCAATCAATCAATTATCTGTGTCCCTCAATGTGATCTTGAAGGGTTGGACTGAATAAGAAAATAATGAAAAAACGATGAACATTTTGCCTGCTATAATGTTTGCCGTTGACTGTATACAGCAAGAGGATGTTTTGCTGTGGTCTTCGAAAAGGAGCCTAGCTTTCAAATCCTGGTCGGCTATTACACGAGTGTTTGTGTGCGCAGTTCCATCATTCATCCCCAGTGTGAACAATATACTAAGGTTTCCAGTGTATTTCTGTTTTGGCTATTTTACACCGATTTTCTACCTATCGGGTTAATCGCGACGACGAGGATAAATGATGAACCGATGAAATTGTGATGGGACACACATCCACGACTGACCAGGTACGAACCTGGACCTTCGTAGCGTGTTACGCCGTTTACTCCGCAACAGAAGCCGACCAAAGGTTTCAGATGACAAATGACAGAATGTAGACGCTCACTCACGATATCGCCAGCAACGGTTCAAAGTTGAGTCCTTTGAGTTTATTTCTTTTTATATTTTTTATAAGTCCATATTTTTCACATAAAGCCTAAACCCCTTGTTTCGGAATGAGTGTTTTATTTTTGTGTAGTGTATCGTGCAGTGCGTAACACTGTTGGCTTGTAATTCAAGGGTTTCCAGATTCTGTCCCCTGTGGAAGCACATTGTGCATTGGTTCGGATTCCAATTTAAACTGTAGGTACAGTCTCGGATAACCTATCTTTGCAAGGAGTAGACTTAAAGCAAAGTTTTAAATATTTTTTGCGATTTCGTGTCTTCATCATTTGTTCTCATCTTCGCAATCAATCAAAAGTATCAGAAAGGAGGCATAAATTAGAAACGTACGAATAAAACAAAAACGCTTTCAGCCACTTAAGTTGACCTGACTAGGTTTTCAGTCAACTCTGTCGTTAAACAAACTGGAGCCAGGGTTGTTCAGAGGAAGCGGAGACGGTTGGGACACGATGCTTAATGGGAATTTTTGGAGGGGACAACAGTAATTGAATTTTCATAATATAATAAATAACAAAACATTAAAAAATATTTTTATACTTTTTCTATCACTTCTATCTAACTTCACACAAAAATGTGTATGTGTGGTTGTTTTAAATCCACTTTATGCACAGATAGGATAATCGGAACTGGGCCTACAGTTTAAAGTGGGATCCGAACCACTGTACTATGTGCCGACGACACTATGTATAAAGCGACGACGTTGCCACTACGCCATCGGATAGGCCCCAGGTACGGGTGTGGTATGTTGAAGCAGAGAATTAGTTGGAAAAGTCAAACAAACAAATAACCAAGAGCACGGTTCAGTACGCTAAAAAAAGTGCAAAATATGCATTGTTTATTTTTATGTTTCAAAACATGAAAGTGTCAGTACTTTCCTTTCGATAATATTTTAGTTTCAACTTCGGCAATGAAGATTTCAAACAAGGGCGGAACCAGAAACTGCATGTTTTCTTTCTTCAGCGTTGGTTCTTTCACACCTGCAACCAGGCAAAGGGACAGCCTGTTTCCTCCGGCCTATTTCTTTCAAGAACTTTTAAGAAATAGTCGGGCTGTTAGCATTTTATCCAGTGCCCACCACCCTATATTGGCTTACATTCGAACCACAGAATCCCTTATGAAATCTGTTTGTAATTTTTAATTTCCTCTTCTTGCCTTCTTTCGATTATTTTCGAATTAAACTTCCAATTTTACTTGGTTATTAGCTCTTACTAGTGTTGGGCGATATACCGTCTGGACGTTATATCGCGATATTGAAACTATATCGTCCAGGCGATATCAACTACACGATATATCGTCACGAAATTTGGCGATATATATCGCCGATATCACGATAGGGAGAAAATATCGTATTGTGTCGTCTGTGACGAAATTTTCTTGACGATATATCGCAATATCAAATTTCGGATATCATCCAACCCTAGCTCTTGCTCTGAAGTGGATTTCATTAAGTATATATATTTTTTCGAGGGCACTGCTTCTGCATTCGTGCTTGTTTTCACTTTCAAATATCATTCCCTCTTCGGTTGTTGCCACCTCGTCTTTCCTTCTTGTTGGCTACAAGTGCTCAATGCAGAGGTTGGAAGATTGCTGGCGCCGTTAGCTGCGGGGGAGGGGAGAGTAGATGCATCACCCCCCACAAGGTACGGAAAACGCAGAAAGTAGATGTATTTTATTGGGTTTCCTTGTATTATACCACGCCAGAAACAAAGTTAAAGCACATGCACGTGTGATTGGAAGTACGTTTAGTTCCACGCCTACGCGCATTTGCGTTTTATTAATGTAAGAAATGGTCGAACAATTTTGAATATTCCCAGTTTTCGTTGTTCAACAGATGCCAAAGAATAATCATGCTAAACCGATTTTGCGAGTCAGTTTAAATACAGATATCTGAAAGATATGTGTAATCATCCTAATCAAATCATAGCCAGTATTAACTTAACGACTATTATTAATTATGCCTACTCATTTTATATAGGAGTGGCTGCGGTAGCTCAGTCGGTAACGCGTCTGATTACCATGCTAAAGGTCCCGGGTTCGATCCCCGGCCGGTTCAAATACGGGTACTTTTCTAACGTTGGAAGCGGCCCCGGCGCCCACCCAGCGTCGAATAACATGGGTACCTGGGGGAAACCCCGGGGGGGTAAATGGAGTCAGGGGCGTGATGCTGATCACACCCCCACTCACGAGACCGGATCAAGAAAGTGTGGGGCATTACCCCCGGCATGGTGCTAAGCACAGGGGAACACTATACCTTTTTACATTTTATATAGTAACCCTTTGTGCTTGGGGAAGGGAGTGGTCAGACGAGTCATTTTCTGCCTCCCCTAGATAACTCAAGATTACCTCCCCTGCAGCCGCTTAAGGCCGGTCCACACCCTACGTCTTAAGTACGTCTTGCTTGCGCAGTTCAAAACTGTACCTTTAAAGATGTTGCAGTTCACACGCTACGTCTTTTACCTACTCAGTTCCGTGCAGTCCATCATGTAGGACGTGTTACTGTGGTCCATTTTCGCAATTTGCATTTTTTTCTCACGTGGTGAGCCTGATGACTGGAGAAATTACTTACGAATGGATATTGAAACATACAATCATTTACTGGAATTAGTAACCCCACATATCACGAAACAAAGCACTTGTATGAGAAAAACAATTTCACCATTGCGGCATGGGGGAGGCCCCTCTTAGTTGGAATACTTTCCAATGTTCAAAAATCAAAAGTTAACATAATAGCCTTTTTTGACGGTTCTCTAATGAGAAAGTTATTTATAATTCAGTTTGCTTAAAAATGCTTCTATTATAAGTAAGAAATCAACAACAATGTACACGATACTTATATTTTCATTATTTTATGCCGCTCTTTTACCTCTTGGATTAATTGCGATGATGAGAATGGATGATGAAAGATTTAATGATGATTGGACGAACAAAGTGATACATACGCACATGACCATGGTTCGAACCTGAGACTTCTGTCTTTCTGGTATATTTTGCTGAGAGTATTGCCATAGAGATAGGGTAAGGTAATATTAAAGTACACTTCCTGTGAGGTTGAAAAAGTACCATCATGTTATCATTTGTGGTTTGGTTTATTTTACTACACTTTTACGCTACTTTTGGCTAACTGCGAAGATGGGGATGAGAGATGACATGATGAAATTGATGAATGGACACTCACAAACAAACACATATGATCAGTTCGGGACTCGAACCCGGGACCTTTGGCGTCGAAGTACAGTGTGATACCCACTCTGTCTCGGACACGAAGATAGGCTAATCCACTCTGGGCCTATAATTGGAATTCCAACCACAGTTTAATGTACTCCCTCGGAGACTGAACTCAAGTCCCCTGGATTATATGGCGACAGATTTACCACTACGAAATGAAAGACTTGAGTGTACCTCATCGCTTGAATCAATTCAAGGCCTCCCCGATGGCGCAGTGGTAGCGTCCTTGTCTTGTAATCAAGGGGTCCCGGGTTCGATACCCGGTGGAGGCACATAGTGTTTTTGATCCCACTTTAAACTGTATGTCCAATTCCGATTAGCCTTACTGTGGACTTAAAACACCTAATAAATATAGCAGACTCGTCATCCATGGAATTCGTAGACTCCCTCGAAGTTTCCTGATTGGTCAAAAATCCAAATAAATGAAAATATTATAACATTGGCTTATAAACAACGTTATCTCCAGCACCAGAACAAATTGATTTGTTAACCTTGACCAATTCTTTACGATAAACTCTCCTCATAGAATTGATTTTTCTTACTTCTGTGTCTCTGTTTGTTGCAGCGTCAATCTACTTGTATTCTTGTAATAAGCCGTCATAGGCCTGATTCTTGTCACGGTCACTGTAGTCCTTTGATTTTACCTGCCACAAACACGGAAAGCTCTTGTAGAGTTCAATGAACTCAGCTAAATACTCGCGTGAACACTGACGAAGAATGGTCTTCGTCGTAAAGGTCTAATATATCAGGGAAAAAAAGAAAACAAATTCTCGACCTCCGCTAATAGTGTTTCGACACTAGGGTAGAATGAGAACTGAGCGACAGGTGCGGTGCACAAAAGACTGAGGGGAGCGTCCACACGCACAAATTGTTTGCACAGATGTCTGAGATTTGCGCAGACATCTATGCTCTTGGGCTCAGTCTTTGGTTGACAATTTGGTTCACGACCTATTTAATTAAAATGTTTCATACATAAATATTTATATTTTGGTTATTTTATGTCGCTGGTGTATTTCGCGGGTTAATCGAAACAATGAGGTGGAATGATGGAGTGATAGAATGATGAAGGAACAAACACGATGTCCATGATTCCATGTTATCGCGTTTATTCTTTACATTTAGCTATACTTTACGGAAACTGTGAAAAAGTAGTTAACAAGACTTTAAAACCAGAATTTTAGTAATTGTTTCATAACCTCAAGATTATCCCATGTACAGAATTGGATTTCTCCTATTTTACTACGATGCTGTGCTTCTTGCTTGTGGGCGAGGGGAGCTCAAGGGAGGGGAGGGGGTAGACGACGTTCATGGCTGCAGCGTTGCCGCTTCAAAGTACGGAAAGGAGGGAAATTATGCCATTGCTGTTTTCTCTGTGTTGGTAATATTTCTGGGCATGTGGCCTGAAAGCAAATGATTGTCTCAAGTCGGATTAAACTTTATGGATAATAATGTTTGGATTCCCATTAAAAATTAACCAGTAGACCTACATAGTCCTGCACCGTCGCAGTGCGGTCTAAGGTGTGATTGATGCTTTGGGGTGCGGCTACGGGATGCACTAAGGTTCGAGTCTCCTGGGGAAGCGTGGCAACTTTCCTCTGAGATTTCGGCCAGTGTATGGGACCGGTGGCCACTCAACATCGTGAGGAAATTGGTTGAATGAACTCCCTCCTTGGCAGGTGGACCATCACAATTCGACCATAAGTTTTTATTTAGTTAATCTCAAAGAGAGCGGTTGTTTTGAAAACACAAAAAGCTGCACTTTTTTTTGTTCTCACGACGATAAGAAATCTAATACATACTCGAAAAAAAAACCGTTAGTTACTGTAGCTTACCCCAGAATTCATTAAGTTAAATTTGATGTAACTCGTATTTCTGAAGGTCTAATGGTAAATTTCTAATTGTAGTGAAAACTCGAGTAGTCATAATTTTTAATCGGACAGTAGTGCGCCGGATTCTTTCTTTATTGTTTCCTTTATGACGCAGCGTTTGTGCGAGAGATCGTGATGATTAGATATAAAGACATATCGCTGTTCAGGAACAGCACATGTTAACACCTTGTATTGATTGCTTCAATCAAAATTTTTGGGTGCGTCGGCACATCAGGCCATTTTGCACCCTTCAATGAATGCGGGGAAGATTCCCTTATTTAAAACCCTTACTTCAATTTAAAAAAAAGATAAAAAAAGGAGTGTAAAAAGCCCCTCAAGAAAGGTTAAAAATACAGGTTGTAAATGAACCTGCATTAAACAAACACAACACATGAGAAAGGTAAGGATATTTAAAAACTACCACAGAAGCAGTGGAACAGACCTGCTCTTCTCAATTTGTTTTTTTAAAAAAATTGTCTAAAACATTGACATTGTCACCCAAAGAGGATGACAAATCCTTAGGGAGGTTAAATCCCTGTCTGATGTAACTAAAATCGGCACATTCGAGAAGAATGTGTCGAACGCTTAAAACAACGTTGCAAGTACGGCACAAAAGAGAGCCCAGTTGTTGCAGCAAACGTCGATGTGTTAGACGACTGTGTCCGATTCGGAGCCGCTTTAATATTACTTCTTCTCGCCGCTAGGGACGAAACGAGGAAGCAGCGATGGGCTTGATAGCTCGCAGCTTGTTTCCCCTTATCTCATCCCACTCGGCCTGCCACGTGTGAAGAACCGAACAACTAAAACATTCTGCAGGTCCCTAAATGGCCTTGTAAATGAATCGCCTGTTCTTTGTCTCCTTATCACATTTTAAGTACAAGCACCTTTTAACTCTTTCAGCAAAGTGCTAACTTGATATATAAATAGCAGGTGTAAATATACTAATTAGTTTCATAATTTAAATTAATAGACGCTTATAACACGTACGCAAAGTTCAGAACTATTCAATAAAATAGGTTGGATCTTGGAGAAACGGGAAGAATTCAATTTATCGTTATTATTATTATTGTTTTCTTTCACTTTCGGTCTCGGAATGGAGTCTTCATGCACGACAGTGTGTCCAAAGTCACCTGTATTCCTAAAATTGCGTACATTTTTCTGGCAGAGACAACATAGAAATCAGGTTAGATTATCATAAGCCATATAACTCCACACTTACATGATTGATTGATTGATTGAGTTAGTGTTTTAAGACCACCTTATGCGCAGTAAGGCTATTTGGGACAGGCTATTTGGGACTGGGCCTACAGTTTAAAGTGGGATAGAACCACTATGTACCTCCACCGGGTATCGAACCCGGCCACACTACCATGACATATATGCCTTCAGTCATGGCGCAATGCACGGGAAAATCTGCACCTTTACTTCGTTTGCGCTTAATTCTTTCCATTTGCGCTTAAAGCGTTCGTGTTTAAACTTTTCGTGATTATTCTTCTTGTGCTTATTTATTAATTTTGGTACGCGATCGTTTCGTTCTGCATTTCTTTGAAATTTAATGGGACTCGATACACTGACATCGTGTCATTCAATGAAAAACTGCTTGAGAAGACTTGGCTTTCCTAGGCAAGTTGCGCCAAATAGTTTAGTAGCGTCCACTTCCAGGGTGGGGCAAAGGTCTGTTTTCAGACACAAACATTGCTTTCTAAGATTCTAGGGGATCGAAAGCACGTAATATCAAAAACACTTGATTCAGTTAACATGTATTGATTATTATTATTATTATTATTATTATTATTATTAATAATATTATTATTAAACGTGTAACATATAGCGAATACATTGCATTCAGTTAGAGAAGTTGCCAGTGAATATTGAGTAATATTTGTGCATTCATACCGTAGGTGGAGGGAGAACAAAGAGAACAACAAAATTCGACACACCCTTTACACATCATTAAACTTTTAAACCTGTCGGACGTGTTATTTTAGGAAATGTATATACTTTATTTGAAAGAAAGTTGTGGGAGTTGCTGCTATGTCATTGGCCACCGCTGAAACTTATTTGTGCAGTTATAAGCCCTACGAAATGAACCCTAGTTCAAAGGGGGAAGGGAAGGGGGGGGGGTGATGGACGGCGAGGTTCATGCAGTGTATGGACAGCACCAAACGTTGTCGTCTGCCAGGCCAGTGTTCTTTAAAAGTCATTTGTATATTATAATTATTTTACGTCACTTTTTTGCCACTTTTGGCTTATCGCGACGATGAATGCTGATTATGTTGTATGGATGAAGAGACAAAAAAACAAAAAAAAAAACGTCTAGGCTGACGGGACTCGAACCCGGAGCATACGGTGGCGAGCTCCTGCAGTCAACCAATCAGCGTACTCGCTCACAGACTACAACCTTTAGACAGAGAGTATGCTTTAGAAGTGGGTGGAATTAATCTTTTCATACCGTTCCGCTCAGGAAATTACGACAACCATTGATTGAAAATATAAACATATTTTAACTGGCGTTAAAAGAGATCTGTAAGAATATCCGTTTAACATTCATATTGGTTGAAGAATAGAATTTAATAGGTCGGTTGTTATAACTACAATTAAAACTTTGTTGAAGAGTTTGTTTCATGTTATAAGATTATAATTTATATTATTATGATAGTATTGGAGGCAAGGCGTTAATTTTCAGCCGAAAATTTCCAATCGGTTGTTTGACGAATGGGCTAAAAAACAGAACACTGATCGGCGCAGAACATGTTGACCATTCACATCTCTCCAGTAAAGCTCGGATCACCCTCCCCCCATGGTCCGGTCAAGGTTCGTTCAATCGCGCTCAGCTCTAGGTCCGGTCACGATCGGGTGGAAATAATATTTGACCGGAGCGTGAGGAGGAGGAGCTTGACTTTGCGAAGCTCGGTCATTGATGTGAACGTCTGATAGGTTCAGCCCCGTTGCAAAGAATACGTGACCAAGTTTTGTGCTAGAAGATGAGCCGTCAGAAGGCAACGACCTATTGTAACAACTGAAAAAAAGGCGAGTAATTATGAAATTGATTGATGGGGCCATTGAGCAATAAAATCCCACAATATTTTCCTCTCAGTTCTGTTTTTAAAACATTGGTCCAAATATGTGATTTCAAGAACCTGACTAAAATAAATTTAAAAAAAAAAAAACTGACCGAAACAACCAAATTACAATTAGTTGAGTTGAGTTGGTGTTTTAAGTCCACTTTATGCACAGTAAGGCTAATCGGGACTGGACCTACAGTTTTAAAGTGGGATCCGAACCACTTGTACCTCCACCGGGTATAGAACCCGGGACCCCTTGATTACAAGGCCAAATTACAATTAGCAAATGAAAGAAAGTTAAATAGGGAACTAACCACAAGTACGATCCGTAAACACTAGTTGTAACTACATTTTTTCATCTCGTTGCATCAATTAAAATCCTTAAGTCAAGAAGCTAACCTATTGGCGGTCATATTTTCCCGTACAACCAAGTTGTCATTTTTGTGTGTGCAAAGGGAAGGGAGGTGGTGGTTGGTCGAACCTCTGCCAAGGGAAAAGTCATTTTTGATAAGTGGCCCCGAATCAAGATTAACAACGAACTTGTTCTTCGTTTAAGGAAAACGATACAAAATTACTCCCTATTTAAAAAAAAAAAAAAAAAAAGTCGAGGAAAGCCACGTTCCACACGATGCGCGTAACAATCGGGTCCTTGAAGCTAGGCTTACAGCCTGCTGTATATTTGTCATGTGTTGTGTGGGAAACTTTCTAATAAAAGATATGGTCAACAATGTCGATGTGAAACAATGAGCCCGAAATTTTTTATGTCGAACCTAGATCGACAAAGTAGTGTTAGCATTGCTGACATTTACAGTTTTGCACATTGTACTTGCAAATAAACGTTTGCCGATTTCTAACCAAAAGTATAACATTATATTTATGATAACCGACCTCCTGTCAGAGTGGTTAGCAGAGCGTGCTACGCCACCAGGTTCGAATCCCGGCCTGGGCATGGATGTTCATTGTGATGTTCTTTCATCAATTTAATCGTGTTACCATTCATTCTCATCCTCCAGATTAGTCAAAACTAGCATAAAAACGAAGTAAATCAACCAAGTCAATGAATCCCCGCTTTCACAATTACTTTTCTTCTTTGTCAATTTCTTCTAATTAACGCCAGTGCTGCAACAGGCAAGTCCGTTGTTGAAAATATCTTAATCATTGTAGTTAGCACAATAGACAGGCTTTTCATACAGAAAAATCCGTGTACTCTGTCTGGAGGAAACCAACACCAGACACGCGTTGATCGTATCTTGACGGAGCGAAGCGTGACCACTAGTGTGGATTCCCTCTGACTGTGAGCGGAGCTTTAGGGAAGAATGAATGACCCGAGTGTTGCTTGAGCGTAGATGTGAATAAAGCCTAAACGCTACAGTTGCGCTATACGAGACGCGCTGTGCTTTCTGTGACGTCACCTGTGCTGTTTGGGTCTGTGATAACGACAAAGATTTTTCTGATTTGATTTATTTTATTTTCCTTCGCGTTTTGTACCTCTTGGCTAATTTGCGAAGATGGGGATGAGTGATGAAATGATGAAATTGATTAATGGACATTCACAAACAATCAAGCCCGAGCGGGAATCGAACCCGGGACCCTTGGCTTTGCAGCGCGATGTGCTAACCACTCGGCCAGAGAGTCCGGCAAGTGGTGTTGAATTTCCAAAAAATGAAGAAAGAACAGTAAAAAAATCAATAAATTATTATATGTGGGCCTATGAACCCCGCCCCCCGCACAGGGAAGTAAGTTTCTCGTACGGCACGGGTAAGAAAAGTACATCGGGAGACAAGTTTGGATGTTAGTACCTATCCAAGAGAAGAAAGACAATCTTATCATTGAAAAATGTGGAATATTTAGCTCGAACGAATGAATATGTGTAATATTTAATATGTATTATAGTTTTATTTTCCCCATACTATTAACATTCTTCATACTATCCGTGAATGATTTTTGAGTTGTTAAGTTCATTTATACAAAGATAGGTTAATCGGGACTGAACCTACATTTTTATTTGGGATCCGAACAAGTATGTGCCCTCTCACCCACCCCGGGTATCGAATCTGGGAGCTCTTGATTACAAGGCAACGACGTAACGTTTACCACTATCACTAATATTTCATTTATACGATTTTTCAATTTAATGTTGCTAACAAAATGTATTTTTTCGTTATTGATATTATCATTCTTCATAATACTCAGTCATTGTTATGTGCCCCTACGTGCGCCCCTATATCCCGCTAAATCCGCCAGTGTATCAGTCGACAGCACCTATCATTGCTCTGTGTTTCTCTTTAACCCCCTGGCTATGCCTGCCGTGGTTTGTCGACGAGTCTGCCCTCTTGCGCCTGGAATTAGAGGCTAAGACACGTGGTTGGGGACCGTTAGCTGATTTCCCTCTCCTTCCGTCCTTGTCGACCGTACACGCATGCGCACGAACCTCGGAAAGTAAGTGCATCTGACGCTGTGTATGGGAGCCCGCCATCTGCAACGAATTCTAACGACCATAACCGTCATTTGTGTATCGCGAAATTGTCAAAAAAAGCTACACTAGCGCCACATACCCCCCCGTCCCGACCCTCAAGTTTGTGTATCGTGGTTTGTGTGTAGCATATCCGAGGTAAAAATAACTTTTCGCTGGAAACAATTTTCTGGGCTATTTCAAGGTCGTAGAGTCCAAAAAATTGGGAGAGCTTTCCGAGGTACCGTCATTTTTACCTCGGTTAAATTTTTTACCTCGGAACGTTGGTGTTTAATCTCATGGGGCACCTCGGAACAACGGATTTGCGAACTCACACACACACACACACACACACACACAGATATATATATATATATATATATATATATATATATATATATATATATATATATATATACACACATATATACTAGCAGGCACGTATCCAGACATGCATTTCGGGGGTTCAACCAAGTGTCGCAATAATAATTATAATAAGAATTAAAATAATTATATTTAATTAAATTAAAATATTAATTAAATATGTAAATTAATATTGTATTGTTATATTTACATGAACAGGTAAAAGATAGTAAAAGAACAGAGATATAACAGCACGTATTCATTATCTAGCTTACGTGTAGTTAAGATCGCCAAGATTTGCATAAAAACAACTGCCCTGGCAAGGAATTTAATGTCAAATAGAAAAGGAATTCAATATTTATTGAATAACAAAATAGGAATTAGATCAAATTAGCGCAAAGTGAAGTTCTTTATTAATATGTTACGGATATTATCATTAGCAGCGTGCATAAATCTTTAGAACCCTCAAAGCCGTATGAGCCAAACAAGTTCAGCGGAAATAACCATCAATTACACTGGTCTACGTCCATTTTGCTGACTGGAGGCTGATGGTTGTTCTTTAGTAATTCGGGGGTGGTAAATCCAAAACCGAAATCCGTTTTTTTCTATCACGTCAGGTTTCGGAGGAAAATAGAAAATTATCTAAGATTAGGGATGTATATTTAGAGCAATGAAACAACGTAGTCCGTAAAGAGGTCACAAGATGGCAGCACATGGAATATTATAATGAATATTATTTTGTTACGTTCCTAGCAACTTTCCTCACCCTATACTCCTATAGTCGGGAGCATGGAGTCTCTAAGGGTCTACACTGAAACCTATCTTCAGGGTAGGTGCAGAACAAATCCAACCAACGTCGTGAAGTTTTAATGAAAAGTTTATTTACTGCTTGAGTGTTTACAGCCAGTGGTTAGGTAACTCGCAACTGGAACTTGGAGATCAATGGTTAATAGATAATTCTGAACTTTCTAGAAAGGTCAAACTAGGGTGGCCCAAACCTAGGGTTTTACAGAAGAGCGGCGTACACCTATTCACTTCTTCCTAGACTTGGAGTTATCACCCGAGATTGCCAATTTAGGTTTTTACAGCAGAGCGGCTTGCACCTATTCACTTCTTCCTAAATTGGAACTTATATCCCATTCGGCTAACCTAGGTTTTACAGAAGAGCGGCATACACCTATTCACTTCTTCCTAGATTAGACCGTTCCTATTTGGCCAGTCTAGGTCTTTAAAGAAGAGCGGCTTGCACCTATTCACTTCTACCTAGACTGACGCCAGAACAGACCTCCTTACGGACCAAACTCCTTCGTATTTATACCCAAAGTTCCAGCCTCGAACACCTGTCTTTAGGTAATTTCTTATTACAATACTCTAAATTACATCAGAAAGATATTTGAAAAATACATAGTTTGGCAATTAATAATTTACAAAGAAAGTTTACATATTCATTTGAGTTAACAATTATTTCTTTAAGGCTGATAAAATCTTACATTTTGGAAATATACAAATTTAAATGTTCCGCCATTATTTAATTACAATTAGGTTAGTTCATCAAACATGGATAATCTTTGATTGGCAAATCTATATTTACATCATAATAAATGCTCGTTGTCTTAAGCGAGCTGTCTTCATTTGATAGTTACAGAAAGGTGAATACATTAGTTCAACAACGCCTTGATTGGCGCGTTCATATTTGCGTCACAACATGTAGTATCACGGACATTAACAATGACTTGAGGTAACACTATATCAATTTTTCTTTTTAACACGGCATTGCAAAGTTACAAAATAAGTAAGGTCGTAACAGGTTCCCCCCTCTGTAGTTTAAAGGAAAATTTGAGAAACGAAAGTGAAACAAATTTTTCTTTCTCTAAACTCTTTGCCTTTCCTATACATTTTTTTATATATACACCAATTGCGTTTATTATTTCAAATTAAATGATTAGTTCAGTACAACTAACAATCATATTGTTTCCCAAATATTAATGCTTTATCAACATTTATAACACAACACTAGAAATTATATGGTTAGATTTCAATTAAGTACATGTCTTAAATACAATTTTACATTCAAATTTTAAACTGTTAAATCAACATATCATACAATTCTCAAACGATAATATTTGATCACAACTTTTTAAACGGCTTTCTTTTTTTATTATATATATATATATATATTTTCAATTCAACACAACAGTTTTTAAAGAATTAACAAACAAATACAACATATCAAGGTTACACACATTTAGTTAAACAAGAATTTGTTGCTTGATTAATTATTTCCTGTAAAGGTGATGTTCAGTTATAAGCTATTTCAGTAATCACCATTTTTTTCTTTAATTAGGTTTTCTTTAAAATAAACCGCATCCCGTTCCAACTAAACAATTTCTTCATTTCTCGCTTGGCACCATTCCGACTTAACTTTAGTTTCTTTGCCATGAGTTGGAGGAAAATCTTCTTCTTCATTTTCACTTCCGGGCTTAGCTCCAGGAACCATCCTTGCCAATCAGGGACATCCTTTTTAGGAACCTTGTCTTCCTTCAGGGGACTAGTAACTAGCGGGGCAGGTTGATCGTCATAAAAATGGTCATTAATTAGTTCAGGGACGTTTACTAACTCCTTGCGCACTAGGGTTATCAAAGCTTCAACAGGAAGGTCGTCCACTAGCTCATCACAGGTTAGTTTGTTAACGTTTTTGTCGTTCCCAACTTCCTTAGAGACTGCCTCAATACTAGAGGAAAATTTGTTTAGTATGTCTCTTAGTTCAGCCCTATGCTGCTTCTGCTCAGCTTCGATCTTCCTAAAGGTATCCTGTAGTCGTTCGTTTTCCTTTCGCCTAGTTTGGATCAATATTGAGGTAAAACTTTTGGTAAGATCCTCTAAATATCCCTCTAATCTTTCATTGTCAGATGTCCAAGCGTTGGATTGTTGAAACCACTGTTTGTAGGACTTGTCGAACTCCTCCACAATTTGTAGTTCTGCTAAGCTTAACTCTTTGGGTATCTGAATAGCAGAGCTCTGTCGTTCAGCCATGTTAGTTCTCTAACAATCTTGATACGTAATGCTTGACCGTTCATCATAATCTCACTTTTTAAAGAATTTCGAGCCAGACCTAGACCTTTATATAATAATTATTGATCTCTCTTTTTCTCAGTAGAACCTTTTAATTCTAGAGTTTCTCACTCTTCCTTATTATTTGACCTCTCGTATAAACGTTTACAATTCAAGCCATCTTTGCTAACGCTATGAGGACTCAGCCTCTTAAAATAACAATTTCTTCCTTTAAATTGTTACAGCAATTTCTCTTCTATCCTCGAAGAGTAAGGGAATCAACCTTTTCCCCTGGTAGCCCTTCCTTGGCTTACCAAGCAATAACGCTTACTCGGCTTATGGAAACATCCTCGGTTCCCTGTGATTAGTTTATAAGGTCTTTCTTTTCATTCAGGTTCTGCACTATTATTAAATTTCTGTTTTTCTAGGTTCCAGTCCTCCTCGGCTCGAGCTCCACTTCTCCAGCAATTCCTTTCTACGTTCGGCTGAACAATTAATTTTTTTAAGGTTGTGGAAATTCTCCTTTCCTAAAACTTCCTTCGTCCAGGGATCCCTTAGCAAAGCCACATTATTCCCTATTTCTATTATTTCATAGGGACCCAGGAAATATTCGAAAAATTTGGCGATTTCTTTGTTTGGTGCCGAACTCAGTTTACGATTTCTTTTTAACACTAAATCTCCGATGTTCAAAATATATCCGCTTTGCTCGCCTTTCTTTTTCTGAGTTCTTGGTTTATATGAGGCCAGGAACAATTTGGTTTCCCATTTGATCTTTCCTTCGTCTCCTTTTAAAGTTGAGTATCTCAGGACAATAGGCTTTCTGTCTTATTTCTTCTTCATTGGCCATCCAGGCATCAATGATTACTTGACTAATACTGTTTTCAAAGTCCGACGTATTTTTTCCCGTCAAGGTATTTCTTCCTAATAATTCTTCTTCCACCAGCAGTCCTTCTTTCATTAAATACAGTCTTTGGTTTTTTGTATCTAAATTTGCTTGATATTTCTCCAAAAATGGGTAGCCCATTAATAAGTCAGCATCTAAATTCCGACTTACATAGACCAAATCTTCAAATACACATCCCCCAATTTCAAAGTGAATTCTTCTACATCCTACTATTCTAGAACTTTCCTTTCCAGTAAAATCTCGTAGTTTCACTCCGGGACATTTCTGAAGTTTAAGTCCGGGTAACCTGTCCCGTAACTTAAGCCAAATTTTATATTTCATTATAGTGCATTCACTCCCTGTATCTATAGTGCACTTAATTTTTAATCCTAAAATTTGGGCGATAATTTCTGGTTTCTTGGACAACAATATTCCCCTATGTTCAGGTTCTTCTATTTTTTCCCATTCCTCATTTTCGATTTCTAATTCTAAATGCAATACTTCTAAAAAATCTTCGGTGAGGAAATTGTCGGTACTCTCATTTTTCTCCGATGCAGTTTTCCCTTCCGTTGTAAATGAGAGAGCTTCATTTACAACGAGGGTTGGTTTAAATTTTGATTTGGGAGCATTGAACCTTCCCAAGCTGGAGCGACAGGATTTAACTCAGTTGGGACTTCTTCAGTTTGGCAGGAGATTTCCTTTGTATTAGAATTTCTATTGAAGTGGTTGTTGGGGAAACGGGATTGGTTCCATGGTCGTCTATATGGTTGACTTCTATTGCCGTTGCTATAGAAATTCCGCCCTTGGTAACCCCTCTGGTTTCTATTATTGTTCCTATTAGGATTCTGAGGCGTTCTGGTCGCTCCTTCACTTTCGTTGTTAAACCTAGACGAAACTATATTAGTCTGCCTAACTCTGGGTTGAAACTGCCTTCTGTCTTCCACCTTGGGGTTATCTCCCCTACTTATCTCCAGTTGTTCGGAAGCTTCATATCGACTAAGATAATTTGCTAGTTGTTCCATGGTTTTAGGATCTCGAGTCAATACTAGTTGTCGAACTTTCACCGGAAGTTGGCTGATTATCAAATGCAAGACTTCACCCTGATTTACTACTTCCACCAGATTGCAGTAGTTTCCATAGACTTCCCAGCAGTATTCTTCTAACGTTAATCCAAGGGACCTCTGAAATTTTTTATTCCTTAACAGCTGCATTTCTCGTTGTTTAGCCTCTAAGGAAGCATACTGCTTTCGAAATGCATAACAGAACTGATCAAAACTCTTCCACTTCCTTTCATTTGCTATAAACCAGGATTTGGCCTTTCCTGTCATTAAGGACGGTAAAATTTTCAACCTGTAAAATTCTGAAACTTCCATTATATCTAGATAGGTCTTTAAACTTTCGATGTATCGTTCGGCCGAGACTGAATTTATTTCTCCAGAAAACTTCTCTAAAGCTTTTATATCTGCCAGTCTAAAATTCCGACACTTGGATTTCCTAACTCTGTTGTTAGTCTCTTCTTCCGAAAGGTGATTTAAGAATTCTTGTGACTGCTTCATTTTCTTTGAGCGTCGGCTTCTATTCAACTCCGAACCTTCGTCGGACGTAGCACTCGAGGATGAGAGGTTACTTCTTTCAGTATACCTCCTCTTAGATACACTAGCGATAGGAGTGGCCAAATTGGCAGAGTGAATCCTCTGACTTTGGTCTACTGAATTAGCACTCAAAGGTAGACGTTCTAATTTCATGGCCAAAGAATCTATTTCACTAGAAGTTTTGTGAAATTGCCATTGTACTTCCTTTATTTCGTCTTCCATTTCCTTTCTTCTTTGCAGTTTTTCTTCCATCAAGCTCTTGGTAGTTTCAAGCCTTAAACTTTCAAATAAGCTTGTTAATTCCGTTTCTTTTGTTTTCCTTTGACTTTTTTCTTCATCTATTTCTTCCAATAAGGCTTTCTGGGTTGCTTCCATCTGATCTTTCACTTCTTGACTCATTACTTGTTTAAATTCTTCCATTTCGGCCCTCATTCCCTTTTGGCATTCTTCTACAGTTTTTTGTAACTCATTCTTATTGATCTTACACTCTAATCTTACTTCCTCTATTAATTCTCTCATCTTTTTACTATCTTCTTCTCTTTCTTTTTGTCTCTTCTCTTCATCTTTCTGTCTTTTCTCTTCATCTTCTTGTCTCCACGTTTTCAATAAATCTATCATTTGGTTCGCAGATTCAGATTTGTTTTGACAACCTTGGCATTTAAAACTAGTTCTATCAACATCTTCATTCGTGGCATCCATATTCAAACAACTCAAGTGGAACAAACACTCGCATTCTTGACATTTGACAGTTCCTTCTTCGGACTTGGAGTCATCAGTGCAGCACTTAAAGGTCGCCATGTTTAATTTTCTTTGTTCCCCCCTTAAATACCTTTTAGACATGACTAAATACTGATATTTGAGTTTTCACACTTTTAAAATGTAAGTCCTTCTTCTTGAAGAATATTTTCCAAACTAATGAAGTCTTTAAGTTATTGCTTCTTATAGTAATCTTCTACTCGTCGTTGGTCATCTTCTTCAACTGCAGCGGTCAGGATTCTTCAGCTTCTACGGCGCTACTGCAAGTTCGCTTCTAACGAGGACCTCTTCCGTAATAGTCGTCTGGCTGGATTCTTCAATTGTCGAGCCTCTACGTTGTATACCCAGTATCCAACGTCGGTGGTTGAAGTTCTAAACTGTCGTGGCCATCACGATGGGCGCCAAAAAGGATCTGTTACGTTCCTAGCAACTTTCCTCACCCTATACTCCTATAGTCGGGAGCATGGAGTCTCTAAGGGTCTACACTGAAACCTATCTTCAGGGTAGGTGCAGAACAAATCCAACCAACGTCGTGAAGTTTTAATGAAAAGTTTATTTACTGCTTGAGTGTTTACAGCCAGTGGTTAGGTAACTCGCAACTGGAACTTGGAGATCAATGGTTAATAGATAATTCTGAACTTTCTAGAAAGGTCAAACTAGGGTGGCCCAAACCTAGGGTTTTACAGAAGAGCGGCATACACCTATTCACTTCTTCCTAGACTTGGAGTTATCACCCGAGATTGCCAATTTAGGTTTTTACAGAAGAGCGGCTTGCACCTATTCACTTCTTCCTAAATTGGAACTTATATCCCATTCGGCTAACCTAGGTTTTACAGAAGAGCGGCATACACCTATTCACTTCTTCCTAGATTAGACCGTTCCTATTTGGCCAGTCTAGGTCTTTAAAGAAGAGCGGCTTGCACCTATTCACTTCTACCTAGACTGACGCCAGAACAGACCTCCTTACGGACCAAACTCCTTCGTATTTATACCCAAAGTTCCAGCCTCGAACACCTGTCTTTAGGTAATTTCTTATTACAATACTCTAAATTACATCAGAAAGATATTTGAAAAATACATAGTTTGGCAATTAATAATTTACAAAGAAAGTTTACATATTCATTTGAGTTAACAATTATTTCTTTAAGGCTGATAAAATCTTACATTTTGGAAATATACAAATTTAAATGTTCCGCCATTATTTAATTACAATTAGGTTAGTTCATCAAACATGGATAATCTTTGATTGGCAAATCTATATTTACATCATAATAAATGCTCGTTGTCTTAAGCGAGCTGTCTTCATTTGATAGTTACAGAAAGGTGAATACATTAGTTCAACAACGCCTTGATTGGCGCGTTCATATTTGCGTCACAACATGTAGTATCACGGACATTAACAATGACTTGAGGTAACACTATATCAATTTTTCTTTTTAACACGGCATTGCAAAGTTACAAAATAAGTAAGGTCGTAACAATTTCAATCAGTTATTCGAGCATTGTTATCCCCAAAACAAAGGACAAATATTACTGACATTGTAAGGAAAGCATATAGTGCATATTTCAGAATTAAATTGGGTGACCAAGATAAATCCTGGGCACCTCATAAAGTATGCAGGACCTGTGTAGACTAAAGGAAAGAAATATGTTAGCGTCTGGAACATGTATCGGGACAGAGAGAGGCATCTATTAAGATATTTTCAAAGGGACGAAGAACTTGTCTATTGTACAAATGTGAAGGGACTAATTGAAGCTATGGGATGTACGTATAATGCAGAAAAATGGAGGTTTTTTATTGATAGCTCGAAGAGGAGTTTGAAGTGTGTGTTGCTGCATAATGGCAATAAGTTAGCATCCATTCTGTTGGCCACTCCGTACATTTGAAGGAAATCTACGAAACAATGAAAGAACTGCTTCGAAAGATAAAGTATGCAAATGACAGTTGGCTTGTGTGCGGAGATCTCAAGGGCATTTCAATGTTACTTGGTCAACGAGCAGGTTTCACGAAATATCCATGCTTTTTGTGTTTATGGGACAGTCGAGCAAGGAACGAACATTGGGTACGAAGACTGTGGCCTGCTAGGAAAAGCTTTGAAGTCGGGGCGAAAAACATCCAGAACAAGCCGCTTGTTGATCCTAAGAAAGTGTTACTTCCTCCACTGCACATTAAGTTGGGATTAATGAAGCAGTATGTAAAAGCTCTGGATAAGAATGGGGCTTGCTTTAAATACATTTGCTCAAAATTTCCTGCATTGACGCATGAGAAAGTCAAAGCACGTATTTTTGATGGTCCTCAGATAAGGATGCTAATGAAAGATGAAGAATTCTTACAAACAATGAACCGCACAGAGAAAAATGCATTTGTGCCTTTTCTGATGTCATTACAAACTTTCTTGGAAACTTCAGAGCGCAGAACTACGAGGTTCTAGTTGAAAATTTGTTGGTGACGTTTCAAAAGTTAGGAGTAAATATGAGTGCCAAGCTTCACTTCCTGCACAGCCACTTAGATGTATTTCCGTCCAATCTTGAAGAACAGGGCGAACGCTTCCACCAAGACATAAAAACCATGGAGCACCGATATCAGGGGAGATGGAATGAAAACATGATGGCCGACTATTGCTGGTGCTTGCAGCGTGACGTTCCTGAGGCCACCTACTCCAGAAAATCAAAGAAACGAAAATTTTTGCCTAAGTAGGTATGCATGTTGTGCTATTCTGTGGTGTATGTTAAGTTTAGCATAAGTACAGGCATCAGGTGTTGACCGAATGTGCTCGTGAAACAAATTGATCAATTTGCCGGAATTGCCTAAAACTTTTTGTCCATTAAGAACTCCCTATTGGGAAAATAGAAACGTATGTTTGTAAACAACGTGACGTGATACTCTGCATGGACATCTGACTACGACGCAATCTCTTTGCAAGTGCTGTTGGAATGTAGCCGGATATAATTTTCTGAAAATTTGGAAATGTGACTTGTGAAACAATGCAACTTAATATCTGTTATCAGCTACGCCACCTATTTTTAGTCCTATTATTTCATTATGTGCAGATATGTATATGGAAAATTGTTGGCGTTTAGCCCAGTATTATAATATTGTGAAAATTTTCAAATGTGATTTGTGAAAAATTGTGACGTGATACACTTTTTCTGACTACATATTTGGAATCAGCGACCTCAAATTATATAGAATCAGTTAAAATATCTAAGTCAGCAGAAAAAAATATTTCATATGTAGACCAGTGTTATATAACAAATTCTAAACAATTATATTTTGATTATTTACCATTACTACTTGGTAAGTCTTTCGGGGGAAGGTCCGGACTCCCTGGCCCTCCCTAAATACGACCTTGGTACCTAGATGTAATGTCAAGCCATGATAAATATTTTGTTTTAGAACAGCATACACGAATGTCCTGTTGTTTAATGCAAAATTTGCATAAATATTTTTCTTTGTTTTTAGAATTCATGATTTTTTTTAAAAAAAAAGAACAAATTTTAAAACCAGATAACAATTCTGAAACATATAAAACTGTGGACCTCGTTCCGAGCTTATTTGAATTTAACGGAACGGAAAATCAGGAGTTCGAAATGTGAAATTGATTGATTTGATGTTTTAAGTCCACTTTTATGCACAGTAAGGCTAATCTGGACTGGACTAAAATTTACAGTGGGATCCGAACCACTATGTGCCTCCAGCGGGTATCGACCGCGGGACCCCTTGATTACAAGGCGCCATCGGGGAGGCTCTAGAACCTAGACACATCTATTCATTTAGATGCAGGTTGAGATTAAAGGGGGGTGAGGAGGATCTTGAGCCACCCCAACCAGGAATAATCACCTCTCACCCACTGGATACAGAAACCACATTATTGAATATATCATATTTATAGAGTTTCACTTCAGTTCAGTTCATTCTACACATAAAAATGTCTTTAAACAATTTATGGCAGATGTGTACCCCATCCAATGCCCTTTAGAAGCCATGTATTTCGTATTTTCTCAGACTTCTAGGGCGTTGTATTAAAAAAGAAGAGAAAAACTGAGTTGAGATGGTTCCCAATCAACTCGTAACTTTGAAATATTTGTGAAACACTTGATAAAGCATTTATTTGTTATATTATTACCTGGAGCTAATGACACTCTTCAAGCAATGAAAGTACTATCAATACATATACAAAACCGAAATCCTTCAGATCAGGAAAGCCATACGTTCAAAAGGTTTTTTCCCTTTTCAATCATTGGTGGACAATATGAAAAGACTGCCAAGGTTTCTTTTCGTATGTAATGGTATTAAATGCAGGTGCGTGCGTGTGTTTTTAGATGACATTTCAATTTCTCGTTTATGTGAAAAGGTAAACTTTAATATAAGCAAAAGCATTTGTGCGTCACAGTTAAAGATTTTCGCATCTACAAAGAAAATCCAAAATACATTCCCACCTCGCCGGCCTCCGTGGCGGAGGGGTTAGCATCGTTCGCTCTGACGCCAGAGGTCCCAGGTTCGAATCCCGGTCTGTCTGGGCATGGGTGTTATTTGTGAGTGTCCATCAATTTCACTCATCCTCATATTCGCGATTAGCCAAAAGTGTCAGAAAAGTGAAGTAAAATAAACCAAATAAATTAATCAAACATCACTCAAAGGCCTTGTGAATCCAATCCAAAATCTAACAATAGAACCTGCAGTGAGTCTCACCTATCTCGTTCATTCATCTGACTAATTTAATTTCCTTACAGTTTGACTTTAGGGTTTAACTTAAAATGACATTGTGTTTGTGTTGCATTCGATATCAAAATTAGATTCTAAGCAATTAATGTCCAATTATAAGTATACTTAATACATAGGTAAAACTACCCCCGTCCCCCCTCTGATAAAATCGCAAATTGCACTCTATTCAAATGTTTAGGGAAAGTGTCATTTCACCTAGGAATGATATGGTTTTGCGATGAGTCGAGAATTGTCACAGCCTCAACTCGTTTCCTCGTTCTTGTTTGTCTTTATTATTGTTTCGGTTTCCACTCTGAAGTTGTTAAAACTTGTTCTAGATTCACTTCATGCTCAGATAGGATAAACGGAAAACCCAATACATGTACACGTACACTCACGGACGCTTCTGGGTTGTAATGGTCTAATTTACTTTCAATGGAATCGCTTCAATGCAGAAGTGTCCGTGACTGTACACAGCAAGAAACGATGACTGAATTGCCCTGCCCTTTCATATGTTATGTTTGAAATAACACTACATAACTCTCGTCTCGATTATTAAAGAGCCGTATCGATCTTTGTACAGTCACGAACACTTCTGGGTTCTAACAATGCTATTGACTCAATGGGACTGTCCGTGACCGTACGGTACAATCTCTATTTATAATCTTTACAGTGGACGGTGTTCATAAGATCATCTGATGAAACGTATGACCATTTATCAACTAATTTCAAGAGGCAGGTATTTATGGAGCTTATTTTTACTGTTTGTGCTTTTAATATCTCTGCCAATGAATATTGTTTTATATTGCTGGCCGAAATTTATAAAAATTGCTGAAAATTGGATTCTTTTTAATCGATATATTTACACCTATTAATATTACGAATATAAATCTGAATTAATACAATAATTAGTATTAAAGATTCAATACATGTAGTGTGTTGTGTTCAAGAAAATAATGATTGCCCACACTACTTAAAATATGGTGCCAGTGTGACAATCACTGCTATAAACTAACTCTTTATATCTGGCAATATTGTTGGTGTTTATGTTCATTTTACAACTGAAGTTGATATACAACTTCATTTCGTATCTGTAGTATGGTCAATTATTATTTCCTTCTCCAAAACTGAATTAAACTTCATCAAACATAAGCTTTCAGCACACGAAAGTAGCTATAGAACGAAACGTTAATGATAATTCGCGATTGGGCTCACATTTTGCGATTGTTTCAACGACTGAAACTTCTCACTTCGTGAATATTAAGTTTAATCAAAATTTGATCAAATGTTCACCTATCGTGTAGTGATTATCACACTCTCCATAAATCCCTGCCTTTGCTAATTGCATGAACATATATGTGTGAACGGAAGGAAGCGTATTATGTTCTCGCGCAGGGTTTTGGAAAACGACCACCAATTACTCAGAAACGCATAATTAACAGGCGATATTGAAACTCGTTACGCAACTTGACATTGAACCGATGATCGCTTCACTTGCCTAAGAATCCATTTTTTAATTGTAGCGAGACCCGGTGCAGCTTTCTATCCGCGGTTTCACCACGAGCTTGAGGATTCCTTTGATGGCATAAAAAGCTCGCTCAGCGCGTTCGCAGCACAGAAGTTCTCATCAGCTCCTTCGACAACGACCTTATTCACAAAATGGCCGCCAAGTATCAGGTGAGAGAGTTAATTGATCACCAATTACAAACTCTTATAGAGTCCTTGCTTTTCCAACAGTAATTGCAAAGTTACTCTTGAAAATCAGATTTAAATTTACAGTTATTTCACTCAAAAAGTAACTCAGAGTTACAGTTACGTATTTTGAAAAGTTCAAAACTAATTGAATCGGCAGGTTTAAGAAGCGAATAAGTCCAAAAAGTAAATTTGTGGGAAATAAAAAAAAACTGTATAAGTGGTAGAGTGTGCGTCTAAGAACAACAAAATTCGTACGGAAACGTGAGAACCCTGTGTAGGTACGGAGGAGTACGTGAAAAACAATGTATATGTAACCAGAACTTGTATAAAATGTAAAAAAGTTGGTGGATTTATTTCCTTCTTAAAACGTATGAAGTTTTTGCTGGGAAGAAACGGAAATAAAGTGTACAATGGAAAAGAAAATATATTATCGTGTAGTTTAAAACACGAAAGTGTACAATGGAATGAGTAATACAAAATAATATCCACATTTTGGAAATTTGAAGGCAAGTCAAACAACAAACAGTCATTCATCCACCGACTGGTCTTCGTCGTGGTGAGAAGGTGTGGGCAAAGTTACCATGATGTCGCAGAAAGGTTTTTTTGTCGTCTGGAATGTAGGGGATGATTCTCGTAACATCATTCACTATTTTTTCGTTGATTGGTAATGTGACATTGTAATAGGTCCTGGATTCATTTCCTTTTTACACCTTCCGTTGATTTCATTGTTTTATATCTTCCTCTAGGGACGACTTTTTATATATTTCTTCACACTCACGTGTAGACCGACGCTTTCCGATGATATCGAGTACAAAAAGTCATTTTGCAATTTTTTGGTCTTCATTCCCTTCTTAAACCTGCCGATTCCATTGTAACTTACTTTTACAGTCACTTTACTCTAGGAACGGTATAACTTGTACAGTCAGCGGCAATATAAATGGGACACATATCCTGAAATGCTCGCTTCCCTATAATGAGATATCTGGGTTGTATAACTCTACGGTGATACGTGGATTTTAATAGCAAATTTTCAATGGCGACCTCTACACCGCAACGCATTGCAGGGAAGCGAGTGTTCCAGGATGTACGTGTCCCATTTTCAATGCCGGTGAGTGTACATGAACTGCAAGTACACTCTGTCCCGGGAACAGAACGAAAAGCAAGTCTCTGCGAAAGTAATGACCCAAGAGGACTCGACAAATGAACTCGTGAGAGGGGAGGTTGGTGCAGCTATCAGTAGTTTGCAGCAGCGCGTACAGCTTTGATCCACCAAATCACCTTCCCCCCCTTTTTTCCATTATGCGCGGCCTTGTTCCACAGATTCCAAAGACAATATAGATTGTTATTTCTACCACTCACGACAATGTAAAATTAAAATTATTATTATTTGAATTATAAAAAACCTCATTTATGTTGAAATATAGAGATACTAACGATTCGGTTCCGTTGTATTATATATTTACTTCAAGCGTAATCCGGTCCCGGAAACCTACTATAACGGCTGGGGATACGTCGGGCTAACCCCCCGACTATTACAATACTGGTTGCAGATCTCCACCCTTAGAGGTGACGAAGGAAAGCGTGGGAGGGAGACCGGCAGTCTGTATATAAGCCAAGGCCCTTCATGGGCTGTTACGCACAGGATTATTATTATTATTTATTCATCAGATGATAGAAAACATGAAAAACAATAAATAACACCAAACGAAATAACTTCTAAGATAGAATGAAGTACCAGCAGCATATGATATCAAGCATTAGTTCAGTAGAATATTACTGTGTATCAGAAATTAGCATACACGTTTATAATTATGAATCATTATTTCAGTACAGTATTAAATGTTGTCAGGAATTGGCATTCATAACAATAACTCGCATTTTTATTAGTCCGTTTATGAAGATCTTCGCAAAATACAACCATATTGAGATGTATAATACACACAGTGCAATATGTTCAGGACTATTGTTTATAATAGAAGGATATCCGATTTCCAGGTCCAGTGTTTTGAACTGTGAACGTATCAAATTAATATGAAAAATTTAACGTCCCTTTTCCTCCTTAGAGATTGGATTTCGGAAAATCCTTACTTAGTGGGTGGTGACGTCACAAGAGGAAGACACCTATAAACTTTCAGAATTCTAGGTCCATGGGTTTGGGCTGTGTGTTGATAAGTCTGCAAGAAAAGAAACTCTAAATGGAACTGATTATTCCGTTACTCGTTACTTTACAAAAGTAACTGGGTCACAGTTACTCCAAAAAGAAACTGTTGAATTACAAACAAAACGTTTACTTTAAAAAGACTCATTTTTCATTTTTCGTCAGCGAGTTATCGAATCTTTCTTTCGAATTTTTTTCAACTTCTGTGTCAATTACCCGAGTTCTACCTATGTGGTGGTTACATAGGGGATTAGAATAGTCCTGTCAAGATTTCATTACCTCCTTGGAGCTAAATGCTCAGTTTATTACTAACGGAACACAAAATTATTTATTTTTATTAGCTCCTGCCCTCCAGGTTCATTGCAGGCTATTCTTTTGTTTTAGATGTCGTTGCCGTGGGCGATCACTTAATTTTAAACGTTAACTGAGGCGATCATCAGTTAGTTTTAAAATTAATTGTATAGCTAGTTTTCGCTGTCTCGAATGGAATGAAAAGTCCATATTTTTCCTCAGGACTGGCCCTAAAACAGCTCTGTAGATTTCACTAGTTCGTTTACTTTCATGACTGACGTGATTCCTTACAGTGTGTGTTAACACTATTTTATAAATAATTTATATAATTATATATTTTCTTCCAGATTTTTGCTTTGGCTCTGCTAGCTCTTGCAGCTGCTGTACAAGCTATAGGATACGGTAAGTGACGTCATCTAGTTTGACACATTCATTTATTTAAAAAGAAAAACATTATTGTTACGAGAGAATACGAAGATGAGGCTCCATATTGCACACAAAGACTACGGGAAATCTTTCTTACTCTATTCCTAAATTCCAATCTAAGTTTTCATAAAGTTAAACAAGTATATTTCTTTTCTTAACTGGCACTATACTAATTAATAAACATAACGCCCTCTATTACATTACCTTTCTAGTCTTCAAAAACTTGATACTGATCACATGAATTTGCATTATAATATAATTATAGACACTTATCAACCATAAGCAACCAATATACACGTATTACAAAGTGACATGGCATCAACTACTCAATTCATATATCATATAAACTTGTAACTAATAGAATTCAACAACCAACCTACTATATCTTTGCTCGACGGCTACACAGAAAAGAACTTGCCGAACAGAGACGTTACGTGATACACAAACAAAAGACAATCAGATACAATGTAGTACCAGATCCTATAGTTTCTACATTACCCTGTAACTGGCCACACTGGATAATACGTAATTTTTCTGGTAAATATCACTTTTCACAATTCAACATATCACAATAACATTAATTCATACTCCATACTTTATTAAACAAACAAAAATCTATTTTAATTACTACATAAATCAGATTCTAAAATGTAGAAGCATCCAGGCACCTCAACATTCCCTGATGTCATCTCAAGTAGGCTAAATATTTGAAAAAATAACAATCACATGCGATTGCCAATAACAACAAGAACAATATACTGTATTTGTCTAACGGGAAAGGAGGTATCACGTTTCAGATTTATTATAGGGGTCCAAATTAATGGGTTATTGGCAAATCCTCTTGATAAGGATAGCAGTTAAAAGGAAATATCCAATCGGGCTGTCTCCGAAAGGTGTTAAAAAACAAAAATTCATTCACTCTATTCTAAGTTCACTTTATGTACAGGTAGGCTAATCGAGACATGCCCTATAGTTTAAAGTAGGGTCAGAACCAATATGTAATGTGCCTCCACCTGCTATCAAACCACGAAACCCTTGATTACAAGGCGACGTCGTTTTCACTATGCTATCGGGGAGGCGGAAAGGTGCAATAAGCACATTTGCAACGTCACAGAAGTTAAATTGATTGATTGAATTGGTGTTTTAAGTCCATTTTATGCACAGTAAGGCTAATTGGGACTGGACCTACAGTTTAAAGTGGGATCCGAACCACTATGTGCCTCCACCGGGAATGGAACCCAGGACCCTTTGATTACAAGGAGACGTCGTTACCACTATCCTATCGGGGAGGCGGAAAGGTGCAATCAGCACATTTGCAACGTCACAAGGGGAGTGACGTTAGTTCCCTAAGTGAACGCTACTTCCGAGTATGAATCAGCTCAAATTCTATTTTTAGTTTTTAAAAATAAAATTTTATTGTATAACAAATCTGAAAAGCTATAGTAATATCAATGTAACCGACATGGGACAATTTTATTTGTAGGAGGTGTGAGTAGCTATGGCTACGGAATCACCCACGGAGCCTACCCAGGCATCTATGGCCTCCATGGCTATGGTCTCGCTTCCGGTTATGGGTTTCCCGGAGGCTATGGTGGTTTTGGAAGCATCGGAGGAGGAATCGTTGGAGGACCTGTTGGTAAATAAATTGTACACCTTTTACCATTTCCTTTGTGGATTAGTACTGTGAATAAAGCAATTTAAATCAAATTTATTTCTTTTCATTTTGTGAAATGTTACGGCCAGAATTATAGTTATCCTATTCAGAGCCCTCTGTAGCCTGTTTGAGGCATCGTAGAAATTTGAAATTTGGTGAATCCACTATGCAGACCATGGGGAAGAGGATGGCGATAAAAATAGTTCACTTTTCCGCCACCAGGTTAAAATGTGGCGCTGTACTTCCATGATGGGTTGAACGTAAACTGCTCCAATTGGTTATGGATTTGCCTTTACCTTGCAATAAACGAGAGATTATTTTCTCGCAACTTCCAGCCACTAATAAATGTCTTTCTAATTAATAACTGAGCTAAATCACTTAACGTGAGGGCTGAACAAAAGTTTGGAATTTACCACCTCACCATGCCATTAAATGAGATAGAACGTGCATTGCTGGTGAAGTTGTTTTATCAGAACCGTAGTAATAGTGCAGCTTCACTGCGAGGTTCTCTTCATGCGAAAGGACTTCGAAAGGGGCCCATGACGACGCATGGGTTAAGAAATATGATGAAGAAATTTGAAGAGACTGGAGATCTGGGTTTTGCAGCAGGAAGGGGCCGCCTGCCGATTGCAGAAGAAGTTGTCACCGAACTGGCTGTTGCATTGCATTATTACAGCGCCACATTTAAACCTGGTGGCGGAAAATTGAACTCGTTTTTATCGCCATCCTCTTCCCCATGGTCTGCATAGTGGATTCACCAAATGTCAGAGTTCTACGATGCATCAAACAGCCTACAGAGGGCTCTGAGTTGGGTAACTTTAATTCTGGCCACCCGGTACATCCAAATCCACCGGTATTCATATTCACAGTATAAATAAAGTATAGAATATATTTTAGCGCTTACATCATTCATTTATCAAAATATGAACACGATTGATTTCACAGAAAGCTTGAATAAACTATTGAGACTCGTAGATTATCATGTTAATGTACAGGAGAACTTCACGTGCAAATTAGGAACCATTAATCTGATTATTTTTCCAACATGCTCTATTTTCTCAAAGTGAAAAACGAATGCAAGTAGTTCGTCTTCTGTGTCCAGCAGAAACCCTTCAAGCACTTGGAATGTTTCCAACTTCGGCATCTCTCTCATCCCAAGAATTCGCTGCAAGAAGTCCCCACTTCTTTGAATAATGTCAGAGACGGCTAAATATTCCAAATTCGGGGCACATTCCAAAATTGGAAGGACAGCTTTACCTGTTACATTCGCAAGAAGTTCAACGGAGCTCAAATTTTGCATTGTGTCACATGGAGGGAGACCGCCATTTGGAAGATGACTCCACAAAATGGTGTCAAATATCAATTCAAGACGACGAATGGCTGAACACAGCTGCATGCCAGAAATACCAAAGGCGTTTCTGCAGTGATCATTGTCAATGCTTACTTTTCTTAGTATTTTTCTTATTTCAGCTGACAGATCCCCAAAATTCTTACTCGGAATACCATAGCCGAGACTAATGTTCATAGACTCAAGACTTCTAAAGTGATTGAGCGAAGTCAGCGAAAATGAGGTCGGCTTATAGCGAATAAAATTTTGATAGCTTACTCTTCGAAGTTTTGGGCACATCGTAATGATCATGTGAAATACAGGCTCTTGCATTGCTCGAACTTTAATTTTTGTGAGGTTTAAGGGACGAGGTGCCAAGTCTCTATTTGCTTTCTTAAGCTTGTACCACTTATTCCAGAGCTTCCATAAGAAGCAGTCAGCACACTCTTCAATAGACTCTAAGTTTGGGATGAGTTCCAGTATCGCAAGTATTGGTTCGAATTTGGATTCGTGATCAATTTTGATGTTCAGCGATTTTAGCGTGGAACACAGCGAGCTCCTTGTCCTCTCGTAGAACTTCACAGGTTCCCCTTCAGGCAGCAGCTCCTCCAGTGGAGGGAAGACACCAGGAAGGTCCCAGACGACACTCTGCCATACCCTCTTCTCTTCGTCAGTTTCAGCCGAACTTCGAACGAAATTTTGAGTTAAGAAATGGACTCCTTTAGCAGTTACCCCCGTGGAAGATACGTCAAGGCTCTGAAGACGGGTGCAGCTCTCGCCAATCAACTTCATAATGACGTCATCGCAGATGTAAGTTATCTGCAGATCCACTATAGTGCGCGTCAAATCTCCTGCATATGGCGATAGCCAATAGCAGCGCACTGCAGCGGTGCCATGTCGAAATCTCACACGGAAAGAGACAGCGTGGTCGAGCGAAACGCCTTGTCACGGAGAGCACGGAACATTAGATAATATAACATATAATAAACATAATGGGAGAAAAGAACATACCTGATTAGGGACTGCATAATTCTTTCAATATTCTCAAGGTGGAAGTTGTAGAGCCTTTGTAAGATATTTTGTCCCGTAAAGAGTACGTTATCTTTTTGGTAGTAGAAAATTCGCCACGATCGTAAATTTCAAAGACTGTTCTACGAACTACGTCTTTTTTCAAAGTCATCTAAATTTGTCGTTCTTTTCGGTATATTAATGTGCTTTCTAGTCTAGGTTATTGAAACATTGGAGCAGGCCCCGATCCACATTGTTTTGCCCCCGAACATATCCGAGAAACGGTAGCTTGATTCACACCACACGCTTGAGGTGTTAGATCCTGGCACTTCTTAAAGTCAATTTTACTTCTTTGTTCGTCACTCGAACACTTTTTTTTTTAAAAAAAATGTACACCTGAAAAATCACCTGTCGTGCCTGGCTTCGTACAACACTGTATTTTTCCCTCTTCTCTCGCCATCACTACCACTTGGTTTACTCAACGACATGCTGCACACACCCACTAAACACATGAAAAAAAAAACGAACAATGACGGTATCCTCTTCGTCAACTTCTTCTGCCATCACTGGGAACGAACGTGCCCTGTTCCCTTAGCTAATCGGAAAGTTTCAGAATGCAACAGGAACGAAGGGAGAGCAAAAAGGATACAATGCAAATACGTTTATAATAACATTGCTTCTACAGAGGGAACGGTATAAGCTACAATCACGCTTGTTTTTCGTACATACTCGCAAATTCATTATCTTTCCATCTGTTGAACTACTGACACTTGAAATAATCAATTTATATCCGAGCGCCAGGTACACGATTTAGTAGCGAGGTGAAACAGCTTCTGAACTAGGCAACGCTGCACGTCCGTGATTCGCTGGTGCTGTTCAGTCGTTCAAGGTCATATGCAGGAGATTTGACGCGCACTCTAGGTACTCAGCAGAAGCTAAGGTCATCCCAATCTGCTCATAGATTCTTGGTGTGAGATGAAATCGAGCGATCTCAATGGCTCGGAAGATGTAACAATCAAATTGCAGCGTACGTAAGTGTTTCCCCTCAGCGGATGCCAAATCAAAGAAGTTTTCAATGTGCTGCTGCTCGCATTGGTCGCCCGTTCTCCACACCAAGTTCCTCGATCCTGTCGAGAAGAGAACCTCAGCCAGCAAGAGATCAAAGGGGTAACTGCCCCACGAATCTTCATCCGATAGTTTTTCCAGAATTTCTTCTCGTACGTGTCACGTACACAAACTGCATTGCTATTCTTTGAAATAAAGGACCATAGATGGCAGCATGCAAGAGGAACAACGGTTATAAAAGATGCTGCATAAATCATTTTGGAAAGTGGGTAAGAGATAGCACCACCCAGAAAAACTTATACGATTGTAAATAGAGACAACGGAAAGAGCAGATGTGAAGAAATAACGACTGTATATATTAATACTAATTATAAGGAAATATATAAATAAGTTTAAAATAATAACAGGATATAAATAAGGAGAAAAGGGGAATTATCATTCAGTAATGACATAAGCGATTAATATACAAAAGTAATGAAGTCGAATTGCAATTTCGATTTTGTATATTAGGCAGGTCATGATCATCTAATACATTCTGGGCTCCCTGTAAATTAAATTGTTCCAAAATGAGTTCAATTATCCAACAAAACATTAGGTTTCTTCCGAAACCTTAATCGTCATACTTCATTAGTGCTCGACACTTGAATCAAGTCCAGAGTACTTTCGTATGCAGGGTCTCTTTATAAGTTATAATTATCCCCACTAGTAACCACACTCAGGTGATATTTATACCCAAATAGGCAGACTGAGAATATTATGACTATCATATTTTTGTAACATTCATATAAATTTAATTGTGTTAATGATAAAAATATTTGATAAGAAGAGAGACATTTCATCATCACTGTTACTGTTTTAAGAATGTATTATGGGATATATATATAATACACGAACTCATAAGTTGATCTCTGTATTTAATTTCTTAAAAGAATTTATATATTGTGTGCTTGTTGCTAATTTAGAACCTAAAAGCAACATGTATGGCAAGAACATAGACGTAACATTTTGTACCTGAAATGTCCACTCTGTGAATCGAACCAGGGTCACACTCATGAGTCAAATGACCCTAACAACTGGACCACTGTGGCAATCCTGTGTGATATGTTAAATAATATATTAGGTAACTATGTAAGTCCTGTGTGTTCGTGTACGTGGATGTCACACGTCGGCGTGACAGTTGCCTTTCTGACTAGCGTGACAGTGATAATTCTATGGGCGCTATTCACCGGATGTTTACATTTCTGTGCTTCCTTGGCGCGGGCGGGAAATTTACTTCCGGTTTATAATAGAATAGCATGGAGTTCAAAGGTGTAAAGGCAGTGTCTTAAGAAAAGGCGACAATCATTGTGTGGCTTATGGTTACAACACGAGGTTGGGAACAAAATATTTTTTCTCGGGTATCTAGTATACATAGTTTTCAGACAGATCCGATACGGAAAAACAGTGAATTCAGCTCGTAAAGCGAAAAGACTGGACACAAACACGAGGGAATAAGCTCTATAGTCGACACTACATCACTGGAGTAATTAAAATGAAAATATTTTACGTGCTTCGAAAATCATAATCGTCTAACGCACATGTGTTGACTATATTTTAAAATTGAAACTGTTTATAATCATCCAGGATTCCAAAAATTATAATTTTATAATTTAATGTAAATTATGTAAACTTTATTAGTAAAATAAAGTCTTTTCTTGAACGACACTTGCAAAAGTTAATAATAAAATACAATAACTGTGCATTTCAGTATTGTAACGGTTGTGCTGGATATGCACTCGAAAAGCATTAATAAATAAATAATAATAATAAATTTCGAATAAAATTGGTTTATTTCATTAGTTTAATAATTATTTAGTGTATAACATTTATAACAGTTGTAATTATTATTATTCTTATTATTATTTCTACTATTCTACTTTTATTACTGGACTTTACCCATACAAAAATTTCTGACGACGCTCTCTCTAAGCAATATGATAAAATTAATCTAAAATTAAAGGTGCTGTGTTTGATTACACAGTGTCGAAAATTATAGCTACATTTTACTGTTGTAAAATTGAAGAATTTCAATGTTTATAATTTATGTAAGCTCTATTTCAACCTGCAGAAGTCTTAACACGAAACTGTTGGTAGAAAATCAACTTTGTCTTGGAAAATACTACAATTTTTCCGTAAATCTTCATCCAAAGGATCCGGGAAATTGCCAATCTTTTCTAGGTACCTTTGTTTCTCTATATCACTGAAAAATTTCAAGTCCTCCATTTTGTATCCGATCTTTTGTAAGAAAATGTGCTCGTTGACGATCTGTATTCCACTTGTTTACATTGGAAAATTGCCCAAACCGGAAGTTGTTTTCGCGCCATCTATAATCGAATTGTTTGATCGATTATTTTTTGTTTACTCAGGAATAACCCCCATACTTGCTTGTAAATGTGCGCATGCGCATTCTTGGTGTTAATAATGTAGAGGAAAATCGCTGATAGCTACCGTTGAGAATGTAGCAATATGACTGAATTTATGATTAATATTGACAAAAAAAAATATTTGTAATGCGTATCCGCTGGGCATTTTCGTTATGGTCGATCTATACACTTCTTGTGATAAATTATAAATTTAGGTGATGTTTGTCATATTAACTAACCCTATATTTTACGACATGCTAATCATGAAGGAACCTAAAATATAATGTATCTCGTGCTGTAAGTCAAACTGCCCCTGCTGGTTGGAAAATACTTAGTACTTACCGCTGTTTTCGAAGGTTCCTCACAGGGAAAAAGGTGGTATTATATGCTAAACCTGTTGCCACGCAACGCTGATTTGTATGTCTTTCAAACTCAACAATGCGTTCTCGTTCATAATGAGATAAGACTGAAAAGATATTTAGACAAAATTTTCAGTAGTTACAGTCCCCCAAAGTGAATTGCAGGCGCCTATGTACGTACTTAACATTATTTGAAAAACTAGAATTACGAACAACAAAAGATTTGAAAGTGGCTGGCAAGGTGAAAACGTTCAACATAAAACGATATTGAAATACCCCAAGTATAACAAGGACAGTAATATCTTATGCAAAACTGTACTTAAATTAAGGGTGTATTACTTACTGCAAGGAACTGGTCCTACGTCAGTAGGGACAGACGGATTTAATCCAATTTACAGGAGAAATTACTTACCGAATGCAGTTTCTTTATACTTCTGGAAGTTCGGGGAAGTGTTTTCTCGCATTGTTCATTGAATTTTGCCGGTGAATCATCTATTTTTCGATATAAATGTGTGACCGATGCACGAAAGCTCTTGCATCCATTTACTTCCAGGTAGAGGTAACCTGTGTGTGATGACACACGGTCAGTGTTTCCAAACATGTGTTTTTGTAACTAAAGAAGGTACGTTTCCGCAAATGCTTTGTGGTGCTATGTGTCAATTGTTCGTGGGGCTATGCGAGAATGGTGTGTGGGGCTACACATATTTTTTTCGAAACCAATTTTTAACTATTGTAAGCTATAAGTGACCCTACCTTACCAGAAATGGTTCGTGGGGCTATGCGTGAATGGTTTGTGGGGCTACGTAGGTATTTTTGGGTGCAGTGGGTGGAAACACTGCATTACTAGTACTGTAGTGAAACTGTGACCACCATTTTGTGTGTTACCGAAGGCAAAAAGAATCGAAGAAAACTTACTCGATATGTCGCAAATATAACTTATTTCCGTGAAATAAGCGAAGTGCCACCTTCAGCAATGTTTCTCAATGCAGAATACGTAAGTACGAATATTCAAATTCAATGAACTAGCAAATTTCAGCTGTCTGTCCCTTACGAGAAATTTACCGAAGAAGGTTATGTAGCATAATCGAAGCAAGCGTATATGAGCTCACGCACTTGAACGTAACGACCCGCGCGCGTCGTATAGCCTGACCCACGAGTCTTTGCCGCGATCGGTGCAGCAGAACGGGAGTACCAGTGTTGCTAATCTGTTCGATAGTAAAATCGCTACAATAAGGGGGGGAACCCCCGAATACAACCAAACCTCCACCCGTATGCATTCGAGGGCATACGCTTGTCCCAGTGCCTCTGCAATAAACTGGGACGTCTTTTGCTCGAATTACGGTTTCCCAGTTATCGTTGTGCACTACTATTTTATTGATAATTGCAGATACATAAGACTGAAAATAAAAAGTAAACAATACAAGATTAAATAACATAGTTAATAAATTGAGTTACATTACATTACATTTGTAGACAGTACAATGCTATACATTTTTCCACGTGAATAAGTATCTTCCGTTACATATTGTTTGTATTACAATTTTAGGTGATATGCTGTAATGTGTGGTGATCTAGCATGTACCGGATCCCGGGCTCCAGGATCTATGAGTGAGAAGTTTTTGGAGCTCGCACGCCCTGTACATTACATAATATTGTTTATTGATGCATCTTGCATCAGGAGCCGGCAACCGAGAGCGGGTGAGCTCTTGGTTTAAGACCATTTATTTTTACGTTTTGCAATTATTGTTGTCAAAGAATGCTCCACCCCAGAGGCTAGGTGTTCCGCTGTCGGTGTCCAGCCCCCTTCTGTACAAGAGTTAGGGATTTGGAGTTGGTAAAGAGTGATTATAGCGCGCGCGAGTCTCCTTAGAACGGGTATGTGTGGTTTCTTAATGCTTTGAGATTAAAATTATATATGAGATAATAATAGATATAAAAATTTAAAAGAACATAATAAAAAAGAAGAAGAAGAAAAATATTTTAAACACTGGAGTTCCTGCGTAGTGAAAACATGGTGCTGAAAGTGTAGATATATGGTGATAAATATGAAACTGAAATATAAGACACTGGAGTACCAGTGCAGGGATAAAATGTGTAAAGTGCACTTTAGCATGGCAATTTAAAGATATGTGTTATGTTTGCGTCTGATGAGGATATTTATATGAGTTAGAGGATTAATTTACATGTTTGATGTTCTGGATGCAGCCACCCTTATAAGGTAGTATTTATGTTTCTCACCAGGCATTCTGATTGGACGAATTCTCCTACGCTCCTCAGCTTCCTGCCTTCCCAGTGAGACAGCGAAGAATCTTCTTCTAGAAGCATTTTCCGGAGCTTCCTCCACTTCTTACACTTCGTCTTCTTCTGCTTCCTGTTCGTCCAGCCGAGCCGATGCGGGAGGCACATTCCTGGTGTGTGAATTCCTTGCCGGTTGAAACCTGATATTCCTTACTTCTTCATTGTGTCTTGCCGGGATGGGCGCTTCCGGTTGGGGATTTTGGAGCCGAGTATTAAATTTTCTTTGTTCTTCTAATGATACTGCGTTCGCCATGGCTTTAAGCTTGTCCAACTGCTGAGGACATAAGAGTGTTTTGACGTCAGTGGTTGGTAGTTCCCGTCTTAGTCGTTTGATCTCTTCACCAGCTGCCTGGCAGAAGAAGACTTTGTGTTCTGGCGTATCTCTTATCACACCACATGCGCTGCACGCAGGTGTGGGTCTGCTGCCTATTCGGCAGAGATGCGTATCATATGGGCCATGGCCTGTCAGAAGATGTACGAGTCCTCTTGAATATTGATTGCAGGCTAGTTTATTGTATCTGGTGTTTTGCACAAAGCTATATACTCTTCTTCCATTCTCAGCAGTTTCCCACTCCATTTGCCATTCATTTGTCAATCTTGCTCTTATATCGTGTAGGGTAGGGAGGAAGATTCCAACACATTTCGTCAATTCCTGTTCATCTCCTTTCCTGAACTGGTATTTGGCTGCTCGCCATCTCACTTCCTTGTCTAGTGGTATGTTACCAGTTACGGCAAGGAGCGCCTCCGTGGAGGTCGTGCCAAATGATCCCGTCACACTCAGGAGTATTCTCCTTTGTGAGGATCGAAGTGTCCTAACATTCTTCTTATTTTTGAGTCCACCCACCCAGACCGAGGACGCATATGTGGTAATCTGTTCATATATGGACTTTATGTATGTATCCATGATGCCTGGTGGCAGATTATAGTTTTGGGCTGCCAGTCTCGTTAACTTGCTCATGGTATTTTCGCCTTTTTGGGTAATTTTGCGAATGTGAGCCCCAAATCTCATCCCTTCCTCCAGTGTCACACCCAGGTATTCAAATTATTTTGTCCTTTTCACTGTTGACCCAGATATTTTAATGCTAGGATTCCTCTTATGACTTATATGTCCTTTGGCAATAAGGTATTTCGTCTTAGATGACGAGAGTTCTAATTTTGCGCCTCTGCACCACTCTGCCGACGTTCTCAATGCTTGATTTGCTTTATTCTCGATTTGAGCTCTCGAGTTGCCCGAACACACCACCGCTACATCATCGGCATAAGCAATAACTTGGTCAATGTCGCAAATAGAACTTATTTCCTTGAAATAAGCGAAATGCCACCTTCAGCAAAGTTTCTCAATGCAGAATACGTAAGTACGAATATTCAAATTCAATGAACTAGCAAATTTCAGCTGTCTGTCCCTTACGAGAAATTACCGAAGAAGGTTATGTAGCATAATCGAAGCAAGCGTATATGAGCTCACGCACTTGAACGTAACGACCCGCGCGCGTCGTATAGCCTGACCCACGAGTCTTTGCCGCGATCGGTGCAGCAGAACGGGAGAACCAGTGTTGCTAATCTGTTCGATAGTAAAATCGCTACAGTGCGCCGAGGCACAGCTGTTCGTAGAACAAGGAAATTAGAGAACTCAGCTCTAACGTTGCTACTGCTCTGGCCACAAGCTCCAGCCGTCTCACCAATCTGACGCTTCCTCGCGCTCATGCTCGCTCACAAGTCTACTTCGCTACACAACTCTTTTAACACTACGCGCAGTGGAACGTCAGGCTGGTGCACAGTGGGACAGAATTCTAAAAATGGGAACAAAAAAACTGGTTAGGTGAAAGAAGATATTCCACGGTATCAGTGTAACACAAAATAATGCATAAAAAAACATAAAATGATTGAAATTCTGTGAGTGTTCACATGATGACAGTGCAAAATAATAAAGTAACGTCATTTGTAAATAGAATTTCTGTGCTCATGTACTGACAGAAACAGTAGTTTTCTATATCACATAGAATCATGGTTGTTAAAGGTCCAGGGATTTTTTTTAAATAAACTCAATTCGGTCCAGGAGAGAAAAATCAGCAAGCGTAAATGGGTCCTGGACAGTAAAGAACCATTTTATCTGTAAAGCATTTCAATTCGGTCCAGGAACCTTTTTCTGGATCAATTTAAATGCGGTGCAGGAACATTTTCTTTTTTTGCAGATCAATTTAAATAGGGTGCAGAAACCTTTTCTAAATAAAAGAATACACAACGTGGACCGAATTTAAATTGTGCGAGGAGAAAGTTTCCGGTCCTGGTACGGAACCCAATAGAACCCATTAGATTTTATGTGTTCCTGAACCCTTAACAACCCTTGCATAAAATCAGTTAAATCCTGTACTTTAGACACTATTAAACAACGAAATGGGACGACGGTGGTTGAGTTGGTAGGGTATGGCGTCTGACTACCAAGCGAGAGACCCTGGTTCAATTCCCGGGGTGGGTGATGTAAGGTCGTAATTTTTCCGGCCTTTTCCCTGCATAAAAGCGGCTGAGAGGTTTACTGGGCATCTTGGAGGCAACTCTTCGAGGAGGGCAGACGTGGTGACCCGATATCGTGAATGTGTGGAACCTCCACACACACAGAAAACTGTGTATTTTGTGACTTCTTCAATGAATCAGATTTACATTTGATGCGTTTGGGTGCATTTTTGTATGTTGTGAAAGAAACACCAAATTGCATAATTTGATTCAAGTGAGGATTTATTTCAGTCGAGACGCACTTCAATGCGTCAGTTGATGCGTTTTGATGCACTTTGATGCATCTTGATGCAACTTCGCACTTAAACGTTTCGTCTGAGTTACATAAACTCTGCAGCTCAGACCAAATGTTTAAGTGCATCATCCAAAGAGATGCAGGAAGGTGCATTAAGGAACATCAACTGATGCATTGAAGTGCCTCCCGACTGAAATAAATCCTCACTTGAATCAAATGACGCACTTTCTTGTTTCTTTCACGACATACAAAAATGCACCCAAATGCATGAAATGTGAATCTCATTCTTTGAAGAAGCCACATCAATCTATATGATGCATTTAGTTCTCTGAGTGCACACCGCTATGTGCCACCATAGTAATACATCTGTTGTGTATTTGGAACACACGCAGATCGCACTCAAGGTGTCGAATAGATTATAAATGATATGCACGCATAAATCAACAATATTTAATTGATCACAAAATTCCATTCAACAAACTATAATGAACTCCATTTATACAAGACAAAACACAATCTCTTTTATCCACATTTTGACAACTTCAAAGGTCTTATAAACCATACAGACTATTTACCCAATAAGCGTCACACATACGACATTCCCCCGCGTCCATGAAATTTTGCATTAGCAAAATTTTGGTTTTATGTCTTTATTTCTTTTAACCATAATCACTCAAATCCAATCTGTCAGGTGGTTTTCTTTGCCTCTGACTTCTCCTTAACACTCTTGACTCTGCTGCTTCACGTCTATCTAAATCTATGTTACCTCTTGCAGCTTCTTCCACCACTTCATGATTGTCTCCTCTCTCGTAATCTTTAAACGTATCATTCGCATCTAAATAACTTCCTTCGTGGACTTCTGAAGATGCGTCATTATTCTTATCGCCTGTTTCATCACTATCATGATCATATCCTCTATCATTTTCTCTCACATTTCTCCATTTTATCTGGTTCCCATGCACTAACTTAACATCTTTACCAACTTTAATATACCAAGTAGATGTCCCTGCTCTCCGGACAACTTCACCTTGAACATAGGATGCACCACTGGAATCTCGGTTGGCAAGTTTCACCCAAACTTTGACACCTCCTCTGGTATCCTCGCGTTTGCTTTTATCAGGAATATCCTGCAACCGACCTATATCATATTTCGGTCTCGGCTCAAATGCACACATCATTTCAGCAGGAGATTTAAAGTTAACGGTGTTTGGAGCCATTCGGACACAATGTAGCACATCCAGCAAAGTATTATTTAAATCAAAATGCTTGTCCTCTTTTCTAGTTTCGTACAATTTACATCTCAGAGCACTTTTTATAATTTGTACGTGTCTCTCAGCTTGTCCATTACTAGCCGGATGATAAGCTGGTGAATGCATCAAAGCAATCCCTTGATCTTCACAATATTTCTTGAATTCTGCAGATTGGAAGGGAGGACCCTTATCCGTAACTAAGGTGTATAGCTGATTATACCTTGAACTTAGTCTCGACATAAATCCTTTTACATCCCTGAATGATGTAGAAGATACAACTTCACATTCTGGCCATTTTGTAAATGCATCAACAACGAGAAGCAACACTTTTCCTTGAAAATAGAAAAAATCCATGTGTGCTCTCTCCCACGGCTTACTTACTTCCTTCCAATCATTGTATTCTTTCTTTTTGGTGTCAGGTTTTACAGCATTACAAACGTTGCACGATTTTACGTGATCTTCAACGCATTTGTCTATACCAGGCCACCAATATCTTTCACGCAATAGTAAGTTCATTTTAACTACGCCATCGTGATTCTCATGAGCTTTCTCCAAAACTTGTTGCCTCATTGAATTAGGTACAATAACTCTAGAACTCCACAGCAATATATCTTCTTCACATTGTAGTTCATTTCTTCTTCTTCTCAGCGCTTCGAATTCACTTGCATCTATATTTGGATCCTTAATCTTAGATTCTGGCCAACCTTCCATAACGTACCTTTTGACCTGTTTCAACATCACATCTTGTTCTTGCAAAGTTCGGAAGACATCTTTCAGACGATCCGTGAGCTTGATTGCATTTACAAACTGAATCCCGTCGATATCAACTGTTTCCCCTTGCAATGACAACCTCGACAACAGATTCGCTACTTCAACATTCTTCTTGTACACTATTTCATATTCATAATTAGCCAAGAACAAACACCAACGTTGAATCCATTTCATGTTGCGAAAGAGTAGTAGATGCACACTCTATTGTTTTCAATTCACCATTAATTCTATGGCATATCTGAGCTCCTAGACCATAGCTCGAAGCGTCGCATATGATTACTGTATCCTTGCTAGGATCAAACGGAGTTAAAGTTTCGGATGACTGCAGTGCTTCTTTAACCTTTTTGAACTGACTTTCACAGTCATCACTCCAATTCCAATGCACATTCTTCTTTAATAAATTGTACAAGGCTGGAATCAGTATAGCCATATTTGGAATGCACCTTCGAAAAAAATTAATGCCTCCCAAAAACGACTTCAATTCCTTCACGTCATGCGGACGTGGACAATTAAGCAATGCTTCAATCTTGCACTGGCATGGTTTAATTCCTTCCGCAGAGAGTTCATATCCTAAGTATTGAATGGATGATTTAAAGAACTTGCACTTTTCCAAATTAACCTTCACGTTATATTGTGCTAACCTGTGCATGACCTCAATACATCTGCTGACCGTTTCATTCAGTCCAGATCCACAAATTAGAATATCGTCTTGATATGGAATTACATAATGCAGACCTTGCAATATCTGTTCAATTACTCTCTGAAATATTTGAGACGAAATTTTAACTCCAAACGGTAATCTTGTGTGTTGTAATAATCCCCATGGCGTGTTCATTACAAGCAACCTTTTTGCTTTTTCACTCAAAGCTATTTGCCAATAAGCTTTTTGCAAATCCAAACTAACAAATACGGCATTTCCTCTAACTTTCTGGAAAATATCCTCTAACAGTGGTAGGGGATAAGAAGCATTTTCTACATATTTGTTCAATGTACTTTTTAGATCGCAACAAATGCGTAAATCTCCATTTTTCTTTTTAATGACAACCATCGGACTGGCCCATTCACTAATATTGACTTTTTCATAAATGCCATTTTCTACCAATTTATCCAATTCTGATTTTACTTTATCTTTAATTCCATAAGGTACATTGTAAAATCTCTTAAAAATTGGAGTTGCGTCAGGTTTTAATGGAATATCAGCTCTAAAATCTTTTATAGGCAAGCTTAAATCGCCATCAAATGTAGAATGAAATTCTTCCTTTATAATATCAACGATCCCTTGTACATTATTAGTTTTTATACAATTGTCACATTTATTTAATATATGCTTGACATTACGAACATCAGAGTTCATTGCATTATTTCCTGTGACATTGTGTGCAATAATATCAGACTGCGGAGAACAAGTTCCCCTTGCACAAATTTCAGTCAACTCACAATGTAACTTGGGTATCATAATTTGAATCCAACTTCTTCCTAAAAGCGGATATTCTAAATGACAGTTAATTATGTACAAATCTAGACGATAGAACTGATTTATCCACGCAACTTTCACATTAACTTTTCCCAGTAAAGGTATTACATTATTATCAGCACCTTTCAATGTACAGTTAGGTTCAGACATTTGTACATTATGCAGAAACTTTTGATAAAAATCTTTACTAGCTACAGATGCATAGGATCCAGTGTCAATCTCAAACTTGGCTTCATGACCATGTACATTAATATCTATTAAATATGTACGCTGGTTAATGTTGGAATCTAGTTCCCTTGTACACACTTTTATATCATTTTCCGAATCGTTGACCACATGTTGTGATGATTGAAGTTTGGATGCATGATCCACGATTTCTTCTTTATCAACTTTACTATTAAAGTTGATTTGAGTATCATTAGAATGCGTAAAAATAGTGGCAATAAATAAATCTTGAGTTGCAGCTGTGTTTGTTGGACTAGCTTCAGAGTTAGGTGCGGATTCTAACTCAGTTGAATGAGCAACAAATTTGTTATTGAGTTCATAATTTGTGGATTTTCTACGTTCAATGTTAATCCTTTTATAACATTTTAAATAATTATGGCCTTGCTTCCCACAAAACGAACAAAAACTTCCTTCATAATGTCCTTGCACTTTGGACTTTGATTTATATGATTTTGAATTATTACCTTGACCATGAAGATTACTTTGCTGATTGCTAAATTTGGAATCAATCTCATTTTTACGTGAAACGTTATTCGCTTCATGAAATCTTCTGTCATTGCCCTTGCACTTAATATTATTCATTGTGCCTTTTAAATTCACTTCACGGTAATAATCCTTCGTATCACACTCGAGTTTTTCCATTTGTCTAGCTAACTCAAAAGCTTTCTGGAATTCCATGATATTTTCTGCTATTTTTTTCTTCCTAATAACGTCAGACCTTAAACCGCTCACGAACGTGTCAAACAATGCAATAGGTAAAAACTCACCATATCCACATGCTTCACCTATCTTTCGGAGCCTTCTTGTAAAATCTTCAACCTTCTCCACATCCAATTGCGTACATTTTCTTAACTTTAGGCGTTGCACTATAAAATTACTACTTGGATTGTAATAAGAAATGAGCCTATCAGAAATTTCTTTGAACGATTTTTTCTCTGGTAGTATTGGAGAGAACAACTCGCGTAACACTTCATAAGGTTTGGCGCCAATTACAGATATGAATCTAGGAACTTTGCTTTCCTCAGATATGTTGAAAACTCGGCAATAATTATCATATCTTTCCAAATAAGAGTTAATGGTTCCTTCATCTGGATCATATTTGTCAAATCCTGGCACGTACGACATGATGCCTACAGCAACGATTAAATCCAATTAATCATAGACAAAACTCACCTAAATCTGTACTACGCCGTTAAATATTTTTCTCGTCGCCATTTAATACATCTGTTGTGTATTTGGAACACACGCAGATCGCACTCAAGGTGTCGAATAGATTATAAATGATATGCACGCATAAATCAACAATATTTAATTGATCACAAAATTCCATTCAACAAACTATAATGAACTCCATTTATACAAGACAAAACACAATCTCTTTTATCCACATTTTGACAACTTCAAAGGTCTTATAAACCATACAGACTATTTACCCAATAAGCGTCACACATACGACACATAGTTTAGGCGCGGTGTACATGGGGAACTTCACCTAACGTTTATCTTTCATCGAGTAATATCTGGGTGTGCAGGATGTAACGTGCCCTGCGTAAAGCTAGGTTACTATTTGGTAGTTAGGGTCGCATGCTCATTTGGTAATAATGCAAACTGAACCTTGTCTTGTTTCTTTGTAAACTATTTAATTGATAGGTTAAGTGAATGTGCTTAAAGATTTTTGTCAGTATCTTAAGGTTCCATTGTAATATGTTTTGCTGGATATAATGAACCTTAATGACTTGGTATCCTTATTGAGATTGTATGTAAGGTTGATCCTTGGTGTACATGATATGGTAATGTGACCCTTGTTGACTAATATCATATGGTTGTGCGGAGAGCTGGTAGTTCGTCGCGGCGCCGCAACGGCGCTGATCCGAGTGTATATAAGCAGCAAGCTCGGGCCGCCGAGGTAGTTAGTTGGTGAATTCACAGCAACGAGATGAGAGCCTGAGAGACTCTCCTCTCCCCAAAACCTTCCTGGGCCTGATGCCGGCCTTTGGCCGAGGCGCTTTGTCGGACCCTTCCCTGAGGTCTGATCCCGGCTCCACAGCCGAGAACTGTCGGACCTTTCTCCTGAGATCTGATGCCGGCCCTGGCCGAGTCGCTTTGTCGGATCTATCACCTGGGGTCTGATCCCGGCTCCCCAGCCGTGTCGCTTTGTTGGGTCTCTCTTTTTCCGGGTTCGATGCCTGTCCCCGTCCCTTTTCGGGACAGAGTTGTCTTGTCGAATTAAAGTTACCCAACACAGAGCCCTCTGTAGCCTGTTTGAGGCATCGTAGAACTCTGAAATTTGGTGAATCCACTATGCAGACCATGGGGAAGAGGATGGCGATAAAAATAGTTCATTTTTCCGCCACCAGGTTAAAATGTGGCGCTGTACTTCCATGATGGGTTGAACGTAAACTGCTCTAATTGGTTATGGATTTGCCTTTACCTTGCAATCTTGCAATAAACGAGAGATTATTTTCTCGCAACTTCCAGCTACTAACAAATGTCTTTCTAATTAATAACTCAGCTAAATCACTTAACGTGAGTGCTGAACAAAAGTTTGGAATTTACCACCTCACCATGCCATTAAATAAGATAGAACGTGCATTGCTGGTGAAGTTATTTTATCAGAACCGTAGTAATAGTGCAGCTTCACTGCGAGGCTATCGTCATGCGAAAGGACTACGAAAGGGGCAGATGACGACGCATGGGTTAAGGCTCCTTCATACATTTGACGAAAGTCGAATCTGAGGAAGAAGAAGAAAAAAGGAGGGTCATGTGGGTTGGTTTTTGCGTGGCTTACTCTGTAACGTATCTCGGACGTAACCGAGTACGTCACGAGATTGGCAGTCTTCACAGTTTGCTTGGGTCTCAGCTTCTACTTCCTCGTAGAGCTCCAACACAGTAAATAGTCCCTAACGAACCTACACAAGTTATGTTAAAGAAACAGCGAAATGATTTTAAAAAAGTATAAAAGATTACCTACACATGGAAACAGATCTTCATATGAGATCGTTGAAGGTAGGCATTGCTGTTTACTGTTCACGGCTGACGGGAGAGCAGTTGGGGTGGGGTGGGGGTACCTGAGGGGAAACAAACACAATCGCTTGCAAGGGTGGAAGGACGAGAATTTGTTTGTTGTGAAGCAGTTGACAATCTGGCGCGCAGGCGAGCGAAGAAAGCAAACGTGAATTATCGTTCTTTTAACACGTAACGAATTTTTCATGGATAGTAAATCCGTAATTTGACAAAAGATTATCAAACATTCATGAAATGGAATAGTTAACACAGCCGCGCTTTCATGTCTTGAATCTTGGATATATCATTATGGGGGAGAGGCAGGGAGGGGAAAAGGCACTTTCTCTCTCTCTCTCTCTCTCTCTCTCTCTCTCTCTTTCTTTTTAATCTTCCATAAAGAGCAATGAAAGAAAAATCGAAAACTGTTCCGATTTTGTACCTACAGTTCCTAAATAGAAATTACAATTTTTGTAACTATAATTGGCGTACGCAGAATTTTGTAGCGAGGTGTTTCAAGAGTAGTAGAGATGTGAGATAACGTTGGTCGCTACATGGGTGGTTTTTAATTTGCACGTACTTAGAACTTATTTGCACGTACTTAGAACTAATTTGCATGTACTTAGAACTAATTTTCATGTATTTAGAATACTTTACATTTATGTATTTGCTTATTTATAACTTTTTTATGAGTATATAATTATTTATTTTATGAAAAATATGTATATAGAAGGTAATTAGAGGTACTAAACGCTATGCATATGTTTTTACATTCATTACTGCAAAGTATGTAATGTATAAAATGTTAATATTAATGTTTATAATATTGAAAATAAGTGTTTATGGTTTATGAACCGCTATGAGAGGTGTTAATGGTACGATTTAGGACGGTCCCGGTACTCGAACCCGCGATATGTAATGTTATTAATTAGTACTATGTAATACTGTTATATGGCATGTAATATATTGAGCGGAGACGAACTATGTATAACGTGTGAGCTGAGTCTGATGCCAGACAGACAAGGGTGAACTCCGCGCAGGTAGACGAGAAAGGAATTTGGGGAGTGTGCGTCAGAACGCCGGTACAAAGAAAGAAACCTGATTCACCAATCAGAGAACGCGTCGGTAGATTTTCAGAACCTGTTTTTCCAAGGTTAACCAGTACGCAAGAACAGGAGAAAGGTATGCAATACTGTAGGGCAGGGGAGGGATTGATCCAGACAACAAAGGATGTCTGGAATGCGCAGCAATGGTCAAATATCTGAAGCTATGCGTCGCTTGTAGAACTGGTTTCCGCCGCCAATTAATATTCCGCTCAGGGTTGCCCCAAGGCACAGGACGCTTTAGCGCAGGTTTTTTTTTTTTATCTGTACTATGAAGAAGTGAGAGCTATTAGGGACGGGGCCTACAGTTTTCACCATTTGCTTTTATCACGGGGTAACGAACCTAGGACCCTTTGATTATTGATTTAGGTAGTAAATGTATGTTACTGTGTGCTATTTAACTTAATTTTGAGTTTATTTTTTACCAAACTTTGACTTTATGTCAAACATTTTCACAGATTATCCTTATTTTTACAAAAATAACAGTATTTGTACTATTCAGGCAACAATTTTTATTAAATTTTGGACTCGCAAAGACATTTTTCAACTTTTAATTTATTATTTTACAATTTTATGTTAATTTTTTACCAAAATAACACTATTTATACTATTCAGGCAATATTTTTTATTAAATTTTGGACTCACAAAGATATTTTTACAACTTTTTAATTTATTATTTTACAATTTTATACCTATTTTTAACCTAAATAACAGTATTTGTACTATTCAGACAACATTTTTTATTAAATTTTGGACTCACAAAGACATTTTTCAACTTTTAACTTATTATTTTACAACTTGATATTAATTTTTTACCAAAATAACACTATTTATACTATTCAGGCAACATTTTTATTAAATTTTGGACTCACAAAGATATTTTTACAACTTTTTAACTTATTATTTTACAATTTTATACCTATTTTTAACCTAAATAACACTATTTATACTATTAAGGAAAGATTTTTAGTTATATTTTCGACACACAAAGTGTGTGTTCTCAACTTTTATCTGTTTATTTCACAAGTTTATTCTAATATTTACTCAAATAACACGATTTGAACGTGTATTTTATTACATTTTGGACACACACATACACTCACACACACACACACACACACACAGACACAGAGAGAAAGAGAGAGAGAGAGAGAGAGAGAGAGAGAGAGAGAGATTTTTTTCCAAGTTTACAGGATTATTCTCCACGTTTACTCAAATAACACAATTTAGATGTGTTTTGAATTAAATTTTGTACACATGAAGTGTGTTTTGTCAAGTTTTACCCTTTTATTTGACAGGTTTAGGCTTAATATTACTCAAATAACACAATTTAATCCAGTCAGGAAGGATTTGTTATTATATTTTGGATGCACAAAGAGATGTTTTCAACTTTTTTACTGATTTTTTGCAGGGTATGTATTATTTTTTATTTATTTTGTTTTGTATCATACATACATTTACAAATTTTTAACTTAGAGTTTAGTATTTATTTAAAAATTTTCAAAAACACTAAAGAAAAAGTAGTTTTAGCTAAAATGTAAGCCACAGAATATATTATTATTATTATTATTATTATTATTATTATTATGATTATTAGGGTTTATGGATTTCCACTATGATATTTTTGGTTCTGTATTTCTATATGTATTTCTTTAGGTCAGGTTACGCCTGCTACGTAGGAAAGTTTGTTTATTTTAGAGTTTGCTGAGTTTTTTGTTACTTTTATACTAGGTAAAGTTTCCTAAATATATCAGGTAGGGCTCCATCCATATACTTTTGTTTTTGCTGTTTGGAGATGATGCGATCAGCGTCACTCTCCATCTGCTTTTTATTTTATGTACCCAATATTATTTTGAGGCTTACTGAATTATAGAGCCTATTTATGCAGGAGAGAGGGCTTGAAAATTTTGATCTCAGATAACCCACAACTATTTGTCAGAGTATTTTAAAGGATATTTTATATTTATTATGTGCCACTAGAATATCAAAGCTTGCTTAATTTTTTATGTCTGTAACGCTGTTATTGTATTTCTAGCTAAGGCTTACTGGATAAAGTGCACGAAATGTTTATAATTTCGACTATTTACTTTTATACGAGGCCAAATTTTTAGTGTAACGAAAATTATTGTGTGTCTATAAAGACTGAAATTTCTTTACCGATGGGTCCATAACTGGACGCTTACCAACATTGTTTTTCTCCTTACATATAACAATTTAACAATATAATTATAATACGAAGTTAACAGACGGCTTAGGGGCCTAGGTCCACTTTCCAAACTTTTTTACTATTCTAGAAGAATTATTTAGCTTTATAGCCTTTTTCAAGGTATTTTTGAAGTATTACTGGCTTCTTTGGGTGCATCAACACTTGGGTTATTTCCATTTGGTTTATTATACGAGGTTTATTTTTTACTCTAAGATCAATATATGTCTCCGAGGACTAAAATACATTTATTGAAGCTAAAAGTACTTTTTTTTAGTGTTTTTGAAAAAATTAAATAAATACTAAACTCTAAGTTAAAAATTTGTAAATGTATATATGATACAAAACAAAATAAATAAAAATTAATACATACCCTGCAAAAAATCAATAAAAAAGTTGAAAACCTCTCTTTGTGCATCCAAAATATAATAACAAATCCTTCCTGACTGGATTAAATTGTGTTATTTGAGTAATAATAAGCCTAAACTTGTAAAATAAAAGGGTAGAACTTGACAAAACACACTTCATGTGTACAAAATTTAATTCAAAACACATCTAAATTGTGTTATTTGAGTAAACGTGGAGAATAATCCTGTAAACTTGGAAAAAATCTCTCTCTCTCTCTCTCTCTCTCTCTCTCTTTCTCTCTGTGTCTGTGTGTGTGTGTGTGTGTAAGTGTATGTGTGTGTCCAAAATGTAATAAAATACACGTTCAAATCGTGTTATTTGAGTAAATATTAGAATAAACTTGTGAAATAAACAGATAAAAGTTGAGAACACACACGTTGTGTGTCGAAAATATAACTAAAAATCTTTCCTTAATAGTATAAATAGTGTTATTTAGGTTAAAAATAGGTATAAAATTGTAAAATAATAAGTTAAAAAGTTGTAAAAATATCTTTGTGAGTCCAAAATTTAATAAAAATGTTGCCTGAATAGTATAAATAGTGTTATTTTGGTAAAAAATTAACATAAAGTTGTAAAATAATAAGTTAAAAGTTTAGAAAATGTCTTTTTGTGAGTCCAAAATTTAATAAAAAATGTTGCCTGAACAGCTGAAATTGTGTTATTTGAGTAATAATAAGCCTAATTAACAGATAGAAGTTGAGAACACACACTTAATGTGTCGAAAATGTAACTAAAAGTATTTCCTGAATAGTACAAATAGTGTTATTTTGGTAAAAATAAGCCTAAACTTGTGAAATAAACAGATAAATGTTGAGAACACACACTTTGTGTGTCGAAAATATAACTAAAAATCTTTCCTTAATAGTATAAATAGTGTTATTTAGGTTAAAAATAGGTATAATATTGTAAAATAATAAGTTAAAAAGTTGTAAAAATATCTTTGTGAGTCCAAAATTTAATAAAAAATGTTGTCTGAATAGTACAAATACTGTTATTTAGGTTAAAAATAGGTATAAAATTGTAAAATAATAAATTAAAAAGTTGTAAAAATATCTTTGTGAGTCCAAAATTTAATAAAAAATATTGCCTGAATAGTATAAATAGTGTTATTTTGGTAAAAAATTAATGGTAATGGGTGTAGGTACAGGTTCAATTACGATTGGGGACGGTGCCGGTACTCCAACCCGCGATATGTAATGTTATTAATTAGTACTATGTAATAATGTATGTTATTATGGTATGAAAGACGATGATCTCAGACGCCAGACAGAATACTGTCTCAGAATCTCGACTCGGCGGTGAAGGTAGACGAGAAAGGAATTTGGGGGAAGTCCGTTCAAGGTCAAATGACGTCACAACGTCAGAACCCGATTGACCAATCAGAACCGGTTTTTTCAAGGTTAACCAGTACGCAAGAACAGGAGAAAGGTATGCAATGCCGAAGGGCAGGGGAGGGATTCAACCAGACAACAAAGAATGTTTGAGAATGCGCAGCAAGGGTCAAATCTCAGAAGCTATGCGTGGCTTGTAGAACCGGTTTCCGCCGCCAATTAATATTCCGCTCAGGTTTGCCTCCAAGGCACAGGACGCTTTAGCGCAGGTTTTTGTATCTGTACTATGAAGAAGGGAGAGCTATTAGGGACGGGGCCTACAGTTTTCACCATTTGCTTTTATCACGGGGTAACGAACCTAGGACCTTTTGATTATTGATTTAGGGAGTAAATGTATGTTACTGTGTGCTATTTAACTTAATTTTGAGTTTATTTTTTACCAAAGTTTGACTTTATGTCAAACATTTTCACAGCTTATCCTTATTTTTACAAAAATAACACTATTTATACTATTCAGGCAACATTTTTTATTAAATTTTGGACTCGCAAAGATATTTTTACAACTTTTTAACTTATTATTTTACAACTTTAAGTTAATTTTTTACCTAAATAACACTATTTGTACTATTCAAGCAACATTTTTTATTAAATTTTGGACTCACAGACATTTTTTCAACTTTTAACTTATTATTTTACAACTTTATATTAATTTTTTACCAAAATAACACTATTTGTACTAATCAGGCAACATTTTTTATTAAATTTTGGACTCACAAAGACATTTTTTCAACTTTTAACTTATTATTTTACAATTTTATGTTAATTTTTTACCAAAATAACAATATTTGTACTAATCAGGCAACATTTTTTATTAAATTTTGGACTCACAAAGAGATTTTTTCAACTTTTAACTTATTATTTTACAACTTTATGTTAATTTTTACCAAAATAACACTATTTGTACTATTCAGGCAACATTTTTTATTAAATTTTGTATTTACAAAGAGATTTTTTCAACTTTTAATTTATTATTTACAAGTTTATGCCTATTTTTTACCAAAATAATACAATTCAATCTGTTCAGGAAAGACTTTTAATCGCATTTTCGACACACAGAGTGTGTGATCTCAACTTCTATCTGTTTATTTCACAAGTTTATGCCTATTTTTTACCAAAATAATACAATTCAATCTGTTCAGGAAAGACTTTTAATCGCATTTTCGACACACAGAGTGTGTGATCTCAACTTCTATCTGTTTATTTCACAAGTTTAGGCTTATTATTACCAAAATAACACAATTCAATCTGTTCAGGAAAGACTTTTAGTTACATTTTCGACACACAAAGTGTGTGTTCTCAACTTCTATCTGTTTATTTCACATGTTTAGGCTTATTATTACTCAAATAACACAATTCTATCTGTTCAGGAAAGATTTTTAGTTACATTTTCGACACACAAAGTGTGTGTTCTCAACTTTTATTTGTTTATTTTACACGTTTAGCCTAATATTTACTCAAATGACACGATTTGAACGTGTTTTTTATTACATTTTGGACTCTCAAAGACACACACACACACACACACTCACACACACACACACACACACACACAGAGAGAGAGAGAGAGAGAGAGATTTTCCAAGTTTACAGGATTATTCTCTAGTTTACTCAAATAACACAATTTAGATGTGTTTTGAATTATATTTTGGATGCAAAAGTATGTTTTGACAAGTTCTACCCTTTTATTTTACAAGTTTAGGCTTATTATTACTCAAATAACACAATTTAATCCAGTCAGGAAGGATTTGTTATTATATTTTGGATGCACAAAGAGAGGTTTTCAACTTTTTTATTGATTTTTGCAGGGTATGTATTAATTTTTATATATTTTGTTTTGTATCATATATACATTTACAAATTTTTAACTTAGAGTTTAGTATTTATTTAATTTTTTCAAAAACACTAAAAAATTGCCCTCGTATAAAAGCAAATAGTTGAAATGTTAAACATTTCGTGTACTTTATCCAGTAAGCCTTAGCTAGAAATACAATAAATGCGTTACAGACATAAAAATTAAGCAAGCTTTGATATTCTAGTGGCACATAATAAGTATAAAATATCCTTTAAAATACTCTCACAAATAGTTGTGGGTTGTCTGAGATCAAAATTTTCAAGTCCTCTCTCCTCTCTCCTGCATAAATAGGCTCTAGAATTCACTAAGCCTCAAAATAATATTGGGTACATAAAATAAAAAGCAGATGGAGAGTGATGCTGATCACATCTCCAAAATAGCAAAAACAAAAGTATATGGATGGAGCCCTACCTGATATATTTAGAAAACTTTACCTAGTATAAAAGTAACAAAATACTCAGCAAACTCTAAAATAAACAAACTTTCGTACGTGGCAGGCGTAACCTGCCCTAAATAAATACATATAGAAATACAGAACCAAAAATAGCATAGTGGAAATCAGTAAACCCTAATAATAATAATAATAATAATAATATATTCTGTGGCTTACATTTTAGCTAAAAGTACTTTTTTTAGTGTTTTTGAAAAAATTAAATAAATACTAAACTCTAAGTTAAAAATTTGTAAATGTATATATGATACAAAACAAAATAAATAAAAATTAATACATACCCTGCAAAAAATCAATAAAAAAGTTGAAAACCTCTCTTTGTGCATCCAAAATATAATAACAAATCCTTCCTGACTGGATTAAATTGTGTTATTTGAGTAATAATAAGCCTAAACTTGTAAAATAAAAGGGTAGAACTTGTCAAAACATACTTTTGCATCCAAAATATAATTCAAAACACATATAATTATGTGTTACTGTGTTATTTGAGTAAACTAGAGAATAATCCTGTAAACTTGGAAAATCTCTCTCTCTCTCTCTCTCTCTCTCTCTCTCTCTCTGTGTGTGTGTGCGTGTGTGTGTGTGTGTGTGTCTTTGAGAGTCCAAAATGTAATAAAAAACACGTTCAAATCGTGTCATTTGAGTAAATATTAGGCTAAACGTGTAAAATAAACAAATAAAAGTTGAGAACACACACTTTGTGTGTCGAAAATGTAACTAAAAATCTTTCCTGAACAGATAGAATTGTGTTATTTGAGTAATAATAAGCCTAGACATGTGAAATAAACAGATAGAAGTTGAGAACACACACTTTGTGTGTCGAAAATGTAACTAAAAGTCTTTCCTGAACAGATTGAATTGTGTTATTTTGGTAATAATAAGCCTAAACTTGTGAAATAAACAGATAGAAGTTGAGATCACACACTCTGTGTGTCGAAAATGCGATTAAAAGTCTTTCCTGAACAGATTGAATTGTATTATTTTGGTAAAAAATAGGCATAAACTTGTGAAATAAACAGATAGAAGTTGAGATCACACACTCTGTGTGTCGAAAATGCGATTAAAAGTCTTTCCTGAACAGATTGAATTGTATTATTTTGGTAAAAAATAGGCATAAACTTGTAAATAATAAATTAAAAGTTGAAAAAATCTCTTTGTAAATACAAAATTTAATAAAAAATGTTGCCTGAATAGTACAAATAGTGTTATTTTGGTAAAAATTAACATAAAGTTGTAAAATAATAAGTTAAAAGTTGAAAAAATCTCTTTGTGAGTCCAAAATTTAATAAAAAATGTTGCCTGATTAGTACAAATAGTGTTATTTTGGTAAAAAATTAACATAAAGTTGTAAAATAATAAGTTAAAAGTTGAAAAAATGTCTTTGTGAGTCCAAAATTTAATAAAAAATGTTGCCTGATTAGTACAAATAGTGTTATTTTGGTAAAAAAATAACATAAAGTTGTAAAATAATAAGTTAAAAGTTGAAAAAATGTCTTTGTGAGTCCAAAATTTAATAAAAAATGTTGCTTGAATAGTACAAATAGTGTTATTTAGGTAAAAAATTAACTTAAAGTTGTAAAATAATAAGTTAAAAAGTTGTAAAAATATCTTTGCGAGTCCAAAATTTAATAAAAAATGTTGCCTGAATAGTATAAATAGTGTTATTTTTGTAAAAATAAGGATAAGCTGTGAAAATGTTTGACATAAAGTCAAACTTTGGTAAAAAAATAAACTCAAAATTAAGTTAAATAGCACACAGTAACATACATTTACTCCCTAAATCAATAATCAAAAGGTCCTAGGTTCGTTACCCCGTGATAAAAGCAAATGGTGAAAACTGTAGGCCCCGTCCCTAATAGCTCTCCCTTCTTCATAGTACAGATAAAAAAAACCTGCGCTAAAGCGTCCTGTGCCTTGGAGGCAAACCTGAGCGGAATATTAATTGGCGGCTGAAACCGGTTCTACAAGCCACGCATAGCTTCTGAGATTTGACCCTTGCTGCGCATTCTCAGACATTCTTTGTTGTCTGGTTGAATCCCTCCCCTGCCCTACGGCATTGCATACCTTTCTCCTGTTCTTGCGTACTGGTTAACCTTGAAAAAACCGGTTCTGATTGGTCAATCGGATTCTGACGTTGTGACGTCATTTGACCTTGAACGGACTTCCCCCAAATTCCTTTCTCGTCTACCTTCACCGCCGAGTCGAGATTCTGAGAGAGTATTCTGTCTGGCGTCTGAGATCATCGTCTTTCATACCATAATAACATACATTATTACATAGTACTAATTAATAACATTACATATCGCGGGTTGGAGTACCGGCACCGTCCCCAATCGTAATTGAACCTGTACCTACACCCATTACCACCGTTCATAGCAGTTCATAAACCATAAAAACTTATTTTCAATACTATAAACATTAATTAATAACATTTTATACATTACATACTTTGCAGTAATGAATATAAAACCATATGCATAGCGTTTAGTACCTCTAATTACCTTCTATATACATATTTTTCATAAAATAAATAATTATATATTCATAAAAGTTATAAAAAAGCAAATACATAAATGTAAAGTACTCTAAGTACTTGCAAATGAGTTCTAAATACGTGCAAATTAATTAACACCCGTGCAAATTAGTTCTAAGTACGTGCAAATTAAAAAGACCACCCATGCAGCGACCGACGTTATCGTAGACACCTACTACTCTAATTAACAGATAGAAGTTTAGAACACACACTTAGTGTGTCGAAAATGTAACTAAAAGTCTTTCCTGAATAGTACAAATAGTGTTATTTTGGTAAAAATAAGCCTAAACTTGTGAAATAAACAGATAAATGTTGAGAACACACACTTTGTGTGTCGAAAATATAACTAAAAATCTTTCCTTAATAGTATAAATAGTGTTATTTAGGTTAAAAATAGGTATAAAATTGTAAAATAATATGTTAAAAAGTTGTAAAAATATCTTTGTGAGTCCAAAATTTAATAAAAAATGTTGCCTGAATAGTATAAATAGTGTTATTTTGGTAAAAAATTAACATAAAGTTGTAAAATAATAAGTTAAAAGTTTAGAAAATGTCTTTTTGTGAGTCCAAAATTTAAGAAAAAATGTTGCCTGAACAGCTGAAATTGTGTTATTAACATGGGTACCTGGGGGAAACCCTGGGGGGTAAAGGCGGTCAGGGGCGTGATGCTGATCACTTCACCCCCACTCGCGACCGGATCAAGAAAGTGTGGGGCGTTACCCCCACACCCCCTATACGCCTTCATGGCATGGTGCTAAGCACAGGGGAGCACTTTACCTTTTTTTTAGTAATAATAAGTCTAATAAACTGATAGAAGTTGAGAACACACACTTAGTGTGTCGAAAATGTAACTAAAAGTGTTTCCTGAATAGTACAAATAGTGTTATTTTTGTAAAAAATTAATATCAAGTTGTAAAATAATAAGTTAAAAGTTGAAAAATGTCTTTGTGAGTCCAAAATTTAATAAAAAATGTTGTCTGAATAGTACAAATACTGTTATTTAGGTTAAAAATAGGTATAAAATTGTAAAATAATAAATTAAAAAGTTGTAAAAATATCTTTGTGAGTCCAAAATTTAATAAAAAATATTGCCTGAATAGTATAAATAGTGTTATTTTGGTAAAAAATTAACATAAAATTGTAAAATAATAAATTAAAAGTTGAAAAATGTCTTTGCGAGTCCAAAATTTAATAAAAATTGTTGCCTGAATAGTACAAATACTGTTATTTTTGTAAAAATAAGGATAATCTGTGAAAATGTTTGACATAAAGTCAAAGTTTGGTAAAAAATAAACTCAAAATTAAGTTAAATAGCACACAGTGACATACATTTACTACCTAAATCAATAATCAAAGGGTCCTAGGTTCGTTACCCCGTGATAAAAGCAAATGGTGAAAACTGTAGGCCCCGTCCCTAATAGCTCTCACTTCTTCATAGTACAGATAAAAAAAAAAAACCTGCGCTAAAGCGTCCTGTGCCTTGGGGCAACCCTGAGCGGAATATTAATTGGCGGCGGAAACCAGTTCTACAAGCGACGCATAGCTTCAGATATTTGACCATTGCTGCGCATTCCAGACATCCTTTGTTGTCTGGATCAATCCCTCCCCTGCCCTACAGTATTGCATACCTTTCTCCTGTTCTTGCGTACTGGTTAACCTTGGAAAAACCGGTTCTGAAAATCTACCGACGCGTTCTCTGATTGGTGAATCAGGTTTCTTTCTTTGTTCCGGCGTTCTGACGTCATTTGACCTTGAACGCACACTCCCCAAATTCCTTTCTCGTCTACCTGCGCGGAGTTCACCCTTGTCTGTCTGGCATCAGACTCAGCTCACACGTTATACATAGTTCGTCTCCGCTCAATATATTACATGCCATATAACAGTATTACATAGTACTAATTAATAACATTACATATCGCGGGTTCGAGTACCGGGACCGTCCTAAATCGTACCATTAACACCTCTCATAGCGGTTCATAAACCATAAACACTTATTTTCAATATTATAAACATTAATATTAACATTTTATACATTACATACTTTGCAGTAATGAATGTAAAAACAAATGCATAGCGTTTAGTACCTCTAATTACCTTCTATATACATATTTTTCATAAAATAAATAATTATATACTCATAAAAAAGTTATAAATAAGCAAATACATAAATGTAAAGTATTCTAAATACATGAAAATTAGTTCTAAGTACATGCAAATTAGTTCTAAGTACGTGCAAATAAGTTCTAAGTACGTGCAAATTAAAAACCACCCATGCAGCGACCGACGTTATCTCACATCTCTACTACTTTCAAGTTTGTTAAGATTTTAGTATTTATAGTAATAATAACAATACATTGTTTTTTGATTGATTGATTGATTTGCTTTATTTTACTTCGCCTTTTGTGCCACTTTTGGCTAATGTGGTGATGATATGATGAATGAACATTCACATACAGTGGCGCAGGAACGGGGGGGGGGGGGGTACAGGGGTACATTGTACCCCCAAATTTTTAAAGGGGGTACTGTGCCCTAGTAAATCGAGTTGTAGCCCCTTTTGGTAATTTTACAGCAGACGGAAGGTACTATTTCAATTCACCCAATAAAAAAGTGTATATTGTTTATAATTTATGAGCATTATCTTTCTTACCACAGAAATTCAATCCATTGCAAACTTATTCTACTACATTGTGCTTGCTACTAGTTAGTTCATTGACCTGTGTTCTTGGTAACCTCCTTAAGGAGATGAAAATTGTTTAAAATGTGTGTGGAACGATGGAACCATATTTGCTCTCAGAAAATCATGCTGCAGACGAATGCTAAAGAAGTGGTCTCGTCGATTCGAAGATAAGATACAAATCTTCATCAGAAGAGTATATGACTGACTCCATTTTCTTTTGAATGTTTAAAATGTAATTTTTCGAAACGAAATATTTACACAAACGAGACGAGACACGACAGACCAACTTGGGGGGTACAAGGTACTCCTGTACCTTACCCATATTTTTCATAACTTTGTAATATGGTGTACGGAAAACTATACTTAAACCTATATTTTAAGATATTTTGTTGGAAATAGAGTCCCGATTAGCCTATTTGAGCATGAAGTGAATCTAGAATAAGTTTTAATAACTTCAGAGTGGAAACCGAAACAAAAATAAGCACAAACAAGAACGAGAAGGACCTCACCACACAGGAGATGAGATGAGGCTGTGACAATTCTCCACTCATCGCATAGCGATATCACTCCTAGGTGAAATTAAATTTTGCCTAGACATTTAAACAGGATGCAACTTTATCAGGGGGACTTATTTTTACCTATGTATTAGGGTATACTTATAATTGGATATTAATTGCTTATAATCTAATTGTGATATCGAATGCAACACAAACACAAAGCCATTTTAAGTTAAACCCTAAAGTCAAACTGTACATTACATTAGTCAGATGAATGAACAACATAAATGAGATTCACTGCAGGTTCTATTGGTATATTTTGGATTGGATGGATTCACAAGGTGTTTGATTCATTTATTTTATTTATTTTATTTCGCATTTCTGTCACTTTTGGCTAATCGCGAAGATGAGGATGAGTGATGATATGATGAAATTGATATACACTCACAAATAACATCCATGCCCAGGCCGGGATTCAAACCTGGGTCCTCTGACGTCATAGCGCGCTATTCTAACCCCCATCGTCACGGAGGCCGGCGAGGTGGGAATGCGTTTTGGATTTTCTCTGTAGATGCGAAAATTTTTAACTGTGACGCGCACATGCTTTTGCTTACATTAAAGTTTACCTTTTCACATAAACGAGAAATTGACATGTCACCCAAAAAAACACGCATGCACCTGCATTTAATACCATTACATACGAAAATAAACCTTGGCCGGCCTTCATATTGTCCACCAAGGATTGAAAAGAAGAAAAAAGGTCTTGAGCAAATAACTTTCCTAGTTTCCTCTGAGATCTGAAGGATAAAAAAGGATGATAAAGTACTTGTAGAGTGTCATTAGGTACAGCTAATTGTAATTATATAAGAAATAAATGCTTTGTCAAATGTTTCACAAATATTTCAAACTTAGACTTCTTACGAGTTGATCGGGAACCATCTCAACTCGAGTTTTATTTTCTTTTTTAATACAACGCCCTGTAGGTGTCTGAGAAAATACCAAATACATGGCTTCTCAAAGGCATTGGAAGTGGTACACATCTGCCATAAATTGTTTAAGATATTTTTATGCGTAGCTATGGCACTTTAAAATTAGAATGAAAAGAACTGAAGTGGAACTCCATAAGTATTATATATTTAATAATGTAATTTCTATATCCATTGGGTGGGAGATGATTATTTCTGGTTGGGGTGGCCCAAGATCCTCCTCATCCCCTTTAATCTCAACCTGCATTAAAATGAATAGATGTATCTTTGTTCGCAATTTTCACAGTTAAAACTCCTGATTTTCCGTTCCGTTAAATTAAAACAAACCCCGAACGAGGTCCAGAGCTTTATATGTTTCAGAATTTTTATCTGGTTTTAAAATCTGTTTTTTTTTTAAATTCTAAGAAAACAAAGAAAAAAATATTTATGCAAAATATGCATTAAATAACACGAATGTGTGTGTTGTTCTAAAATATAATATTTCACATTATACTTAGATATCAAGGACGTATTTAACGGGGGGTTCCTGATCCCCCTCCCCGAAAGACTTAACAAGTAGTAAAAGTAAATAATCAAAATATTGTTTAGCTTTTGTTCGATGATTATTTCCGCTGAATTTATTGGAAGCAAGGAATTTGACGCATACAGCTCTGAAGGGTTCCAAACATTTATGGACACTACTAATATCATCCATAAAATATTAATCAGGAACTTTACTTTTCATTAATTGGATCCAACTCCTTTTTGGTTATTTAATAAATATTCAATTATTTTTCTATTTGACATTAAATTCCTTGCCAGGGCAGTTGTTTTTATGCAAATCTTGTCGATCTTAACTATACGTAAGCTAGATAATGAATACGTGCTGTTATATCTATATTATTTTACTATATTTTACCTATTCATGTAATAATAATAATTCATTATTAATTAATTTACATATTTAATTAATATTTTAATTTAATTAAATATAATAATAATTATTATTATTGTGACACTTGGTTTGAAGTAGTATGTGTGTGTGCGTGTATATATATATATATATGGGGGAGGGTGAATTTTGTACCCCCCCAAATGCAAAACGTTCCTGCGCCACTGCTCACATACAACGATACCCAGGCTAGGATTCGAACCCGGGACCCCTGGCGTCGAAGCGCGATGTGTTAACCACTCCGCCACGGGAGCCGGCAATACATTATTTTTATTATAACATTTATTAACAATAGTAATCTAATAATATGAACTGTTTATATTTTCGTGTGACACTAGTTAGTTTAAAACAGAGCACGAATTAAACATTTCTTCAGTTTGCCCAGTCAGTGATCACAACAGGTTCATTGAATGGACAGTGTTCCATAAGATATACACATATCATTCTGATCATGTACAATTAACTACACGTATGCTAAAATTGTAGTTTTACAACTTTGCTTTTACAACGAACAACGCTCACACTGGAAGAGCAAAGTTGTGCGCTACTGAATTAGTAGGCTTTCTGTATTATTTTCTGCAGATAAAGTTTATTTCGTGGTGAAGAGTAATGAATGGGATGATGAGAACAGACATTGCCATCTACATTGCAGGGAACGGAGTAGACTGGTTTTTCTCGAGGTACATTTATTTTTCTTGCTTAAGTAACAATTTCTTATGTAGATATACCGGGTGGGCCAGACTCAATTAGGCAGCTTTTGATTAGATGTTATTTTTATTTTTTCTTCATTTTATTTTTATTGACAAATGTTAACAATTCCAACGGCTACAAAATTGTTACAAAAATGGAATCACACACACATAAGTCATTGATTTTTAAGATAGTGGTCGACCTGGGCACCATCTAAGTCAACACAGACTTGTAGACGCAAAGCAACATTTTCACACGCCTTCCTACACATGTTAACCTGAACATTCTTGAACTCCTGAACAATTACCTCACGCATATGTTGCTCACTGTCAATGAGATTAGCGTACACCTTGTGTTTGAGGTAACCCCAATGGAAAAAGTCTGGTGGGTTGATGTCGGGTGATCGGGCTGGCCAGTCCACAGGCCCTCGACGGCCAATCCAGCGATCAACCTCGTTCACAGCATACCGTATGATTCAGCCATCTATTGACAAAAAATGTACTTTCCAATTTTTTCCGTATGCTGTTGGATTTATTGGTTACTAATGTTCGAAAACTGCCTAATTGAATCTGGCCCACCCTGTATACTATTCCAATCTTTGCTTATTTGAAGTACAAATAACAAGAAAAGAAAAAAAATCTGACAAACAGATAAAAAATTACTGGGCTACAAAAAATAAAGAAATCATACACGGACAGAAACAATGAGCTTCTTAAATATTCATGAACAGCAGTGCACGTAGATACACTATGTAATACAATAAGAACAAATACATGACAACGAAATTCTCACAATAATTGGAAAGCGCCCTGTGTTTCTGTACATTACGTTACATAAGCTAATAATACTTTGCGAACAATTTATATGACAAAATCAGTCTCAAAGGTAAACATATTCTCTGTTGCTATACAAAACGCCTCCTGTGCACTGCAATACATAAATAAGTTCAAATTCATGAAGAAATTAGCCTCTAAATAATTACTATAGTAAAATCTGTTGCTATACGTTATGTGTAGGCCTCCCCGAAATAACTACTTCCAACTATGCCACAAACAGTGCATACGTTACCTACAAAGGTTACCTCGTTTAGAAAGATTCTCCTTCTTGATCAGTTTGCCGGTGTTTTTTTTATTCCCTTCTATTTTGGGCTTGGATTATTCACGTTGGATTTCGGATCTGCATTGAACATGTGTGCCGTGGATAGACAAGTTTTGGTAGTAGACACTCAACATAGAATTGTTGTAGCTGCGTTTCCATATTCTTCTTCCAGAACTGATCATCTCTCTGGATGTATTCTATTTTAACACCTTTCTGTGTCCACAGACCAAAGATACAGTACCTTCTTCCGTGTAATAATTACTATTACCCTACACGTGGTAATAGTAATTATCTGTGGTGTTCATGATATTGGCGTTAAGCTCTTCGTCAAATTTCCAGAAAGTTACTTTCTTCGTCTTGATGGCATGTGCAGGTGTTACATGTTTGACAGAAAAGGGACACTTAATTTCGATAATTGCATAACGAAATAAATGTTAGATACAGTGAAGTTTCAGATAGATATTGTATACATATTTTTATGAGTTGTAGTATGCATAAACCTTCTTTGTAATATCATTCAAAGCCGTGCTATCCCAATATAATCCTTGCTTTCCAATAAGTTCAGTCTCTTCAGATAAAGCTAACAACCATCACATACAACAAATGCTAAACGAGTATTGTTATTATTTTATTACTTGGTAATCTTTTCGTTTGGGGGAGGGGGTCCAGACGCCCTAAATAAATCCTTTATGTCTTTCAAAGCCTTATGATCTCAATCCTAATCATTGCCTTCCAAAATATTCAGAGTAAAAATAGTAGTACTTGATAAGTATTTCGGGTGCTATACTTCAAAGCCGTATTATATTTATAGCTATAATCCTTCCCTCCAATACGCGTTCAGAGGAAATTATCCATCGAATATGCAAATATTGCTAAAGGAGTATATTTATATTATTTAATTTTAGTACTTCATAATCCTTTCGGGGGGGTCCGGACCCCCAGTAAACTTGTTCTACGTATTATAGCGTAATATTTGCCAAGGACACCGGTTTAATTGAATTACTCAAAATAACGTTACTGGTTTACGTACGTACAATGTAAACGTCTAATGAAAACCGATAAATACTTCCCCATTTGATGATGTTGTAAACGGATAGGTATTATTTATATTTCATTCTGAACCCTTCCACAATACGTGAACGTCTGTGTAGTTATTTTGCCGGCGATTTTGTAGCGCTTGAAACTTCATTGTTCTCGGAGCCCACATCTTACGTCAAACACACTTGCTGCCGTCACCCATATTTTGCAATTGAACACGTCCAGTTGACGCACGCACACTTCCCCCCTGTCTCTCGCGATCGTGTTTTGTCTTCGAGCTATTTTGTTGTATCCCTCCGCGTTCTACTGTGGGTGGAGTTTAGAACGCTTCTAACTATCTGCACGAGATGTCGCCACAGTGCAGGGACACTTTTACGTATTGCAAGGGTTTCGTTTTCCTCAAACAGTCTCAAAATAGGAAAACTGACTTCTGGAGTGATGATGTTAATGTCAAGTACAATGAACATTGCATGGCCCCAACAAAACAGTTTTCCATAAGCTTGTGTGGTTAACGAGATAATTGCATGTGAAAATTACGGTTTTCCCCATTTTTATGCCCAATTTACTTATTAAGCAGGGTCTTTTTTAAAATTTCTACTTTGTAGGAATTACGCAGCCATATTTTCGGAAGGATAGAAAACAAACCCCGAGGTCCTATCTTTGCTCGTAACTGAAAAATCTGTTTAAAACGGAACGTCTGCACTGCGCGTTTTCGTCAATGTATGAAGGAGCCTTAAGAAAGATGGTGAAGAAATTTGAAGAGACTGTACATCTGGGTGTTGCAGCAGGAAGGGGCCGCCTGCCGATTGCAGAAGAAGTCACCGAACTGGCTGTTGCAGTGGCGGATAGAGCATCTTGTTCCTGATTTGAAGATTTGTACACCTGACTTATGTTTCTAAATGTTCATTATTACAGCGCCACATTTAAACCTGGTGGCGGAAAATTGAACTCCTTTTTATCGCCATCCTCTTCCCCATGGTCTGCATAGTGGATTCACCAAATTTCAGAGTTCTACGATGCCTCAAACAGCCTACAGAGAGCTCTGAGTTGGGTAACTATAATTCTGGCCACCCGGTACATCCAAATCCACCGGTATTCATATTCACAGTATAAATAAAGTATAGAATATATTTTAACGCTTACATCATTCATTTATCAAAATATGAACACGATTGATTTCACAGAAAGCTTGAATAAACTATTGAGACTTGTAGATTATCATGTTAATGTACAGGAGAAGTTCACGTGCAAATTAAGAACCATTAATCTGATTATGGTGCAAAGTCTCTATTTGCTTTCTTAAGCTTGTACCACCTATTCCAGAGCTTCCAAAAGAACCAGTCAGCACACTCCACAATAGACTCTAAGTTTGGGATGAGTTCCAGTTTCGCAAGTATTGGTTCGAATTTGGGTTCGTGATCAATTTTGATGTTCAGCGATTTTAGCGTGGAACACAGCGGACTCATTGTCCTCTCGTAGAACTTCACAGGTTCCCCTTCAGGCAACAGCTCCTCGAGCGGAAGGAAGACACCAGGAAGGTCCCAGACGACACTCTTCCATACCCCTCCTCTCTTCGTCAGTTTCAGCCGGACTTCGAACGAAATTTTGAGTTAAGAAATGGACTCCTTTAGCAGTTACCCCCGTGGAAGATACGTCAAGGCTCTGAAGACGGGTGCAGCTCTCGCCAATCAACTTCATAATGACGTCATCGCAGATGTAAGTTATCTGCAGATCCACTAGGTACTCAGCAGAAGCTAAGGTCATCCCAATCTGCTCATAGATTCTTGGTGTGAGATGAAATCGAGCGATCTCAATGGCTCGGAAGATGTAACAATCAAATTGCAGCGTACGTAAGTGTTTCCCCTCAGCGGATGCCAAATCAAAGAAGTTTTCAATGTGCTGCTGCTCGCATTGGTCGCCCGTTCTCCACACCAACTTCCTCGATCCTGTCGAGAAGAGAACCTCAGCCAGCAAGAGATCGAAGGGGTAACTGCCCCACGAATGTTCATCCGATAGTTTTTCCAGAATTTCTTGTCGTACGTGTCACGTACAGAAACTGCATTGCTATTCTTTGAAATAAAGGACCATAGATGGCAGCATGCAAGAGGAACAACGGTTATAAAAGATAAATCAGTTTGGAAAGTGGGTAAGAGATGGCACCACCCAGGAGAATTTATACGATTGTAAATAGAGACAACGGAAAGAGCAGATGTGATGAAATAACGATTGTATATATTAATACTAATTATAAGGAAATAAATAAATAAGTTTAAAATAATAACAGGATATAAATAAGGATTAAAGGGGAATTATCATTCAGTAATGGCATAAGCGATTAATATACAAAAGTAATGAAGTCGAATTGCAATTTCGATTTTGTATATTATCGATCTACCAATAATCTCGCAAGCTTTCGAGTAGCAAATTTGCTGTAGTGGTTGAAGCCCTGGAGGAATCAAGCGATAAACTGAGCTATCATGGTGAGAACACCTTTCTAATTTGATCATCTCGTCCATTCTGGGCTCCCTGTAAATTAAATTGTTCCAAAATGAGTTCAATTATCCAACAAAACATTAGGTTTCTTCCGAAACCTTAATCGTCATACTTCATAAGTGCTCGACACTTGAATCAAGTCCAGAAAAGTGAGTACTTTCGTATGCAGGGTCTCTTTGTGGCATGTATAAGCTATAATTCTCCCCACTAGTAACCACACTCAGGTGATATTTATACCCAAATAGGCAGACTGAGAATATTATGACTATCATATTTTTGTAACATTCATATAAATTTAATTGTTTTAATGATAAAAATATTTGATAAGAAGAGAAACATTTCATCATCACTGTTACCGTTTTAAGAATGTATTATGGCAAGGTACCTTTATAAGGTATGCCATTCCCGAGGTTCCGAGATTTATTCCCATGATGCTGTGCGCGCTATGACGTCATTAAGCGGACAGAATGGAACTTACTTCGTTATCGTATACGGAAGCTTGAGATAAATGGGTCTATTATTTACTTATACACACTTTTTCTTGAATGCCGGTAGAATGAGAACAAATCATCCTGTTTGTGCTCTTGCCACGTGCAATAATAATAGAAGAAAATCGCCTGGAATAAAGTCATCATCGCTTCCCAAAAAACAAGTTGCTGTAGCAGGATTGATTCAATTTGTTCCTCCAAATTTCGGACTTACTCAGTGGTGTAACCACAGGGGAGGGCAGGGGCATTGTCCCCCAACCTTCGACGGAAGTCAATTCTAGGGGGGGGGGGGGAACATTGATGGCCAAAGGCACCTGCAGGGGGCACAGAGGAGAAATTGCCCCCTTCTATTTCAAATTTTATACAAATAAAAATACATTTCGTAAAATTTTCTTGCTCGCTTCGCTTGCAGTGCCAGCTTTTCTGAGTCTCGTCAAGTTCAGAGACGTAGCTAGGGGGCGTCGGGAGTCGGCCATGGGCGCCAAATAATCTAATTTTAAAAAAAATGTGAAAGAGAGAATGCCTTAGCGCCATGTGATATTATTTGTCCCTTATTAAATCAATATTGTTTTAAATTGCAAAAATTGGATCAAAAAATTTTCTTTCTCGCTTCGCTCGTAATATAATTGTTTTTTGTAATGTGATGTATGTAAATAATATGTTTTGTATATAATATATGTAATGAAAAAACTTTGAATACGTACATAATTTAGTGTTAGAATCTTGCATATGTATTTTCTTATTTTATGTCGCTCCATGTTGCATATGTGTAAAACATATGAAAGTTATACATGTTATATGTACAAACAAATATCTTCGGCATGCATTTATCATTCATTTTCTGCCATTCAAAAATACAGTTTGTGTGCTTGTTTTCAATTATTAGCTAATGTAAAATTCCTGGTGTTGAAAAAATATTTCAAATCGTTTGTTCCAAATAAATGCTTTAGCACAGACATCTACCTCCCTTTTGCGTAATTTATGAGGATAATAACGTATTTGATACTACTACTACTACTACCGCTAGTAATAATAATGCCATTATTAATGTCATTATTATTACTATTATTATTATTGGTACGTTTATCCTGGTACTTTCTCCCTCCAGATAAAAATTCGTGGTTGCGCCTCTGGCCTTACTTCCACACTCGCCTTCCGTATCATCACGTATGCAACTTTCAAAAACCTTTACACAATCGAAACTCAGTTTCTAAGTATTGCTTCATTGAATATTGAGTGCAAGATAAGATTTATTAGCTTTGAAGTTGAAACATCGTCCGCGAAAATAATACTTTGAACATCTCGTAGGTAGCGAACACTAATTAACAATTGCACTGTTACTTTACTTTATGTGCGTTTGTTGAGAAATTGTGCTGAAAATATAATGTACGACTTACAGGACAGGCGTTTCTCCCCTGCACATCCTTTCAATCTTCTCGTCAATCAATGAGAGGAGCTGTCATGTAAATAATGACCAAAGAAGCTATTCAATCAGGCCCGTAGCCAGGAATTCTTTGTAGGGGGGGGGGAGCGAAGTCAATCCTAGAGGGGGCAAATTTTTAACATATTGTGTCGCATTGGCACATATTATGGTAGGGTACACAGAGGTACTTGCCCCCCTCCCCCAAAAGCTATAAGTAACAGAAAAGGGATGGTATCTTGAAACTGCAACGAACAAAAAAAAAAAAACTTCGAGCAACATCAAATAGCAATATTTCGATGATGACCTTTCCAGGTTGCCAAAGAATATAAAGTTTAACATAAATAGGCTAATAGGGACTGTACCTACTTGATATCGTAATTGATTGATTTGGTGTTTTAAGTCCACTTTGTGCACACTAAGGCTAATTGGGACTGGACCTACAGTTTAAAGTGGGATCCGAACCATTATGTGCCTTCACCCTACTTGATATTTACAGGTCGATAATGTTAATTGATGACTAACAACAGCTTTGGGCCTCTCTGCAGAACTGATTAAGGGAGCCCTTTATAAATCATGCTTCATAATGATTCCCTCTAGTTTCCAGTATGCAAGATTTTTTACGCACAAAGGAATCTAACGAGAATCCAACAACACCATTGTGTTGTGTTGTACAAGCAAAATCGGATTAATTACATAATAATTGTTAGGATCTGCACTTTGATGAATTGTGGAAAAAATTGTAATACTTTTTTTGACCTTGCTAAAGCATTAAACCATGGGTTCCTTAGTCCACCACGGACTCTATTTCCTTCAAAGGGGAGACTCTTGTATCACTACAGACAATGTTTGCCTACTGGTTACGTTAACCATTTTGCAAAATATTGTGTGAATTGTATTATATTATAGTTGAAATACATGTTTCGACACCTGAAAAAAATAGGAATCCCTTGATTGACCAATGACTTCTTGGATTACAGTGTCATCATTAATATTTGATATTAAGTTTCATAGAAAGAAATTGTTTTAATAGGGCACAAATAATTGTACGGGGGCTCCCAGCGCCGACTCCCGCCGCCCCATATAGCTATGGCTCTCAACTTGGACTATAAGAATAGGAGAAATTGTGAGCGAAGCAAGCAAGCAAGATAATTTTACGAAATGTGTTTTTATTTGTATAAAATTTTAAATCGAAGGGTGCAATTGCCCCTCTGTGGCCCTTGCAAGTACCCTTGGCCGTCTCGAAGAAAAATGCAAAAAACACGTCCTCTCCGATGGCGCAGTGGTAACGTCATCGCCTTGAAATCAAGGGGTCCCGGGTTCGATACCCGGTGGAGGCACAAAGTGGTTCGGATCCCACTTTAAACTGTGGGTCCAGTCCCAATTAGCCTTACTGTGCATAAAGTGGACTTAAAATATCAAATCAATCCAAGGAACACGTAAAAACTAATCCCATCATGAGTATCCAATTGTCCTGCTATTCTTAGATTCTCGTAGTCTTGTTTCTTTACTTCAATATTTGCTTCCCCTAGAATGAACTTCCGTCGAAGGTCGGGAGGGGGGGGTATATGGCCCCTGCCCCCTGTGGTTTCAGCACTGTCTGTGAGTGTCTCTTCATCAAATTCACGTCATCATTCATTATTGCGATTATCTAGTAGTGGCAGAAAAGCAACGCTAAGTAACAAAAATCAAATATCCATTCCACTCCCTCCCTCTACCACATGAATCACTATTACCAAAAGGTAGACTTTTGAAACAAAAATTTAAGCAGTTCCAAGTTCATAGCAACACATCCAAGAAAAAACATGGGACCACATTCGGCACCATTAATACAAGACTACTCAAAATGTCACAACTGTTCTAGATACTGAAAATTGAGAAATCATTTCCCGAAGTCTGGATCTGGAAGAGAAATTAACCCCCCCCCCCCCACCCAATCTTGCTAGAGTAACACATGATATAATTTTAAACATTAGTGAGGATTTCAGGTAGGGATGTGTTCTGTATTTTTCACAGGGGGCAAAGGAGGCTCTCAGGGGGGGGCAATTGCCCCCCTGCCCCCCTCTAGCTACGGGCCTGTATTCAATGTAAAGCATACTTATCAAAGCAAGGACAATTTTATCAATGATTTTTGTATTATCAATATAATATGTTGTATACACATCTATTATATTATAATTTAAAGATATTGTACAAATATAATACTACTTTGCTGGCTTTAATTTATTTTATATCTGCTTTAAAAAGCCTCGTTGGTTCAGTCGGTAAATAATCTGACTGTCACGCTGAAGGCGAGGATTCTGTCCCCAGGGTGGTTGGTCTCGAGGGGGATTTTCTCAGCAACGTCCTTGCATGAAAACTGCTTTGAGGTTCACCAGGGGTCTAAAAAAATAGTATTTTGGGGGCCGGAACGTGATGCTAACACCACCTTCATAAATGACCGGGATTGTGAATCATAATCCCTAAATTCATTCATCGCATGTTACAACACGCAGAAGGTACTTTTGCTTTTAAAACTTAGTGCATATTTAGTCGCACACCGTGGGCGTTCGGTCTGAGACGTCATGGTTTGGGCTCTGGCTACGGAACGCGCAGGTTCGAGTCTTCTAGGAGAAGCGTAACAACTTTCCTTCTGAGGTTTCGGACTGTGTATGGGACCGGTGGGCACACACCATTGTGAAGAAATTGGAGAGCTACGAATGAGTAGCGTAATCCAGTCATGGAAACCATGGAAACTTAGAGAAATGACTGAGGGGATCGTCGTGCTGACCACACGTCACCTCGTAACAGGTTGGATGATCTCTCGCCTCGGCAGGTGGAAGTGAGGCCGGCAGTCGGTAGGTAGGCCTTAGCCCTGTATTAGTACACAGTTGAATACATGCCGCGAGAATACACATTATGAAATTTGTTTGACTCAACTCAAACATACTGCAGAAACTATTTCCATGTAGATTTAATAGCCGGCATCCGTGGCAGAGTGGTTAGCACATCGCGCTGCGACGCCAAGGGTCCCGGGTTCGAATCCCACTCGGCCATGGTTGTGTGTGAATGTCCATTTATCATTTTCATCATTTCATCACTCATTCCCATCTTCGTAAATTAGCTAAGAGGAACAAAACGCGAAGTAAAATAAAATAAATCAAATCCAAAAAAAAAAAAAAAAAAAATTATGTAGTGTAAACTGAAAAAATTAAGGGGGGCTCCAGCCCCCTGATCCCACCTTGGGTGCGCACTATTAACAATAACAGGGTTCTAGAACATTCTGTGTCTTGGCTCGAAAATTATTTATCTCAAATTATCATCACATTATTTAAGAAGCCATGAACGTAATTTTATGTAGCGTAATTTCCTGAATGGGGTGCTGGAGACCCCTGATTCCCACCTTGGATACGTGCTTGACTCGATAATTATTCCTCTCCTTAAATTATCGTCACATTATTTTATTTCCGACCACAAGAAACCAAATACCTCATTTTATCTATTGTAAACAGAAAACTTTTTGGGGGGTTCGAGCCCCCTAAGCTCCCCCTTGGATACGTGCCTGCTACGAGTGTCCCTTCATCAATTTAAACTAATCATCACTCATCCTGTTCGTCGCGATTAGCCAAAAGTGGAAGAAGACGATAAATAACAAAAACAAATTTATCCTCATCGTGGCGATCAACTGGAGAATGTTAAAAGTAGCGTAAAAATATTAAAGGGAAATTCCAGGACATTCAGTAAAAAGACATATCAGAATATGCCCGGACAAGAACTTTCCTTAGAATGAGACATTTAAAATAAATGCAATAGGTTAGCTGGAAAGAAAAGCCGGCAGTGGACTACAGCCTGCAGGGACAAGATATCACGCAAAAAATAAACTATGCATTGTTTTGGAATAAATGTATTCTTCTATCGCGTATTTGATCTCTTGCTGTCAAATCAAATTAACAGCTTTGGTGTATAATATCAAAAGATGCATGAAAACACAGCGTTTCATGGGCCATCTGCTACATTCTACGCATAGCTTTCAACCGCTCGTGTCCGCTTGGTGACGTCACAAGCTCTAGCCAATAACGTGCAAGTCGCGGAGTGGCCCCCCCTGGTATTATGGGATATATATAATACACGAACTCATAAGTTGATCTCTGTATTTAATTTCTTAAAAGAATTTATATATTGTGTGCTTGTTGCTAATTTAGAACCTAAAAGCAACATGTATGGCAAGAACATAGACGTAACATTTTCAACCTGAAATGTCCACTCTGTGAATCGAACCAGGGTCTCACTCATGAGTCAAATGACCCTAACAACTGGACCACTGTGGCATTCCTGTGTGATATGTTAAACAATATTTTAGGTAACTATGAAAGTCCTGTGTGTTCGTGGATGTCACACGTCGGCGTGACAGTTGCCTTTCTGACTAGCGTGACTGATAATTCTATGGGCGCTATTCACCGGATGTTTACACTTCTGTGCTTCCTTGTCGCGGGCGGGAAATTTACTTCCGGTTTACAATAGAATAGCATGGAGTTCAAAGGTGTAAAGGCAGTGTCTTAAGAAAAGGCGACAATCATTGTGTGGCTTATGGTTACAACACGAGGTTGGGAACAAAATATTTTTTCTCGGGTATCTAGTATACATAGTTTTCAGACAGATCCGATACGGAAAAACAGTGAATTCAGCTCGTAAAGCGAAAAGACTGGACACAAACACGAGGGAATAAGCTCTATAGTCCACACTACATCACTGGAGTAATTCAAATGAAAATATTTTACGTGCTTCGAAAATCATAATCGTCTAACGCACATGTGTTGACTATATTTTAAAATTGAAACTGTTTATAATCATCCAGGATTCCAAAAATTATAATTTTATAATTTAATGTAAATTATGTAAACTTTATTAGTAAAATAAAGTCTTTTCTTGAACGACACTTGCAAAAGTTAATAATAAAATACAATAACTGTGCATTTCAGTATTGTAACTGTTGTGCTGGATATGCACTCGAAAAGCATTAATAAATAAATAATAATAATAAATTTCGAATAAAATTGGTTTATTTCATTAGTTTAATATATATTTATTGTATAACATTTATAACAGTTGTAATTATTATTATTATTATTATTATTTTTATTATTTCTACTATTCTACTTTTATTACTGGCCTTTACCCATACAAAAATTTCTGACGACGCTCTCTCTAAGCCATATGATAAAATTAATCTAAAATTAAAGGGGCTGTGTTTGATTACACAGTGTCGAAAATTATAGCTACATTTTACTGTTGTAAAATTGAAGTATTTCAATGTTTATAATTTATGTAAGCTCTATTTCAACCTGCAGAAGTCTTAACACGAAACTGTTGGTAGAAAATCAACTTTGTCTTGGAAAATACTACAATTTTTCCGTAAATCTTCATCCAAAGGATCCGGGAAATTGCCAATCTTTTCTAGGTACCTTTCTTTCTCTATATCACTGAAAAATTTCAAGTGATCCATTTTGTATCCGATCTTTTCTAAGAAAATGTGCTCGGTGACGATCTGTATTCCACTTGTTTACATTGGAAAATTGCCCAAACCGGAAGTTGTTTTCCCGCCATCTATAATCGAATTGCCTGATCGATTATTTTTTGTTTACTCAGGAATAACCCCCATACTTGCTTGTAAATGTGCGCATGCGCATTGTTGGTGTTAATAATGTAGAGGAAAATCGCTGATAGTTACCGTTGAGAATGTTGCAATATGACTGAATTTATGATTATATTGCCAAAAAAAAATAATTTTTAATGCGTATCCGCTGGACATTTTCGTTATGGTCGATCTATACACTTTTTGTTATAAATTATAAATCTAGGTGATGTTTGTCATATTAACGAACCCTATTATTTTAGGACATGTTAATCATGGAGGAACCTAAAATATAATGTATCTCGTGCTGTAAGTCAAACTGCCCCTGCTGGTTGGAAAATACTTAGTACTTACCGCTGTTTTCGAAGGTTCCTCGCAGGGAATAAGGTGGTAATATATGCTAAAGCTGTTGCTACACAACGCTGTTTCGTATGTCTTTCAAACTCAATAATGCGTTTTCGTTCATAATGAGATAAAACTGAAAAGATATTTAGACAAAATTTTCAGTAGTTACAGTTTCCCAAAGTGTATTGCAGGCGCCTATGTACGTACTTAACATTATTTGAAAAACTAGAATTACGAACAACAAAAGATTTGAAAGAGGCTTGAGAGGTGAAAACGTTCAACATAAAACGATATTGGAATACCCCAAGTATAACAAGGACAGTAATATCTTATGCAAAACTGTACTTAAATTAAGGGTGTATTACTTACTGCAAGGAACTGGTCCTACGTCAGTAGGGACAGACGGATTTAATCAAATTTACAGGAGAAATTACTTACCGAATGCAGTTCCTTTATACTTCTGGAAGTTCGGGGAAGTGTTTTCTCGCATTGTTCATTGAATTTTGCCGGTAAATCATCTATTTTTCGATATAAATGTGTGACCGATGCAGGAAAGCTCTTGCATCCATTTACTTCCAGGTGGAGGTAACCTGTGTGTGATGACATAATCCCGGTCAGCGTTTCCAAACATGTGTTTTTGTAACTAAAGAAGGTACGTTTCCGCAAATGGTTTGTTGGGCTATGTGTCAATGGTTCGTGGGGCTATGTGTCAATTGTTCGTGGGGCTAGGCGAGAATGGTGTGTGGGGCTACGCATATTTTTTTCGAAACCAATTTTTAACTATCGTAATCTATAAGTGACCCTACCTAACCTAACCTTACCAGAAATGGTTCGTGGGGCTATGCGTCAATGGTTTGTGGGGCTACGTAGGTATTTTTGGGTGCAGTGGGTGGAAGCACTGCATTACTAGTACTGTAGTGAAACTGTGACCGCCAATTTGTGTGTTACCGAAGGCAAAAAGAAACGAAGAAAACTTACTCGATATGTCGCAAATAGCACTTATTTCCGTGAAATAAGCGAAGTGCCACCTTCAGCAATGTTTCTCAATGCAGAATACGTAAGTACGAATATTCAAATTCAATGAACTAGCAAATTTGAGCTGTCTGTCCCTTACGAGAAATTTACCGAAGAAGGTTATGTAGCATAATCGAAGCAAGCGTATATGAGCTCACGCACTTGAACGTAACGACCCGCGCGCGTCGTATAGCCTGCCCACGAGTCTTTGCCGCGATCGGTGCAGCAGAACGGGAGAACCAGTGTTGCTAATCTGTTCGATAGTAAAATCGCTACAACTGTTCGTAGAACAAGGAAATTAGAGAACTCAGCTCTAACGTTGCTACTGCTCTGGCCACAAGCTACAGCCATCTCACCAATCTGACGCTTCCTCGCGCATATGTTCGCTCACAAGTCTACTTCGCTACACCACTCTTTAACACTACGCGCAGTGCAGCGTCAGGCTGGTGCACAGTGGGACAGAATTCTAAAAATGGGGACAAAAAAACTGGTTAGGTGAAAGAAGATATTCCACGGTATCAGTGTAACACAAAATAATGCATAAAAAAAACATAAAATGTTTGAAATTCTGTGAGAATTCACATGATGACAGTGCAAAATAATAAAGTAACGTCATTTGTAAATAGAATGTCTGTGCTCATGTACTGACAGAAACAGCACTTTTCAATATCACATAAAATCAGGATTGTTAAAGGTCCAGGAATTTTAAATAAACTGAATTCCGGTCCAGGAGAGAAAAATCAGCAAGCGTAAATGGGTCCTGGACAGTAAAGAAACATTTTATCTGTAAAGCATTTCAATTCGGCCCAGGAACCTTTTTCTGGATCAATTTAAATACGGTCCAGAAATATTTTTTCCAGATAAATTTAAATGCGGTGCAGGAACATTTTTTTTTCAGATCAATTTAAATACGGTCCAGAACCTTCTTTCCGGGTAAAATAAAACAATACGCAACGTGGACCGAATTTAAATTTTCGAGGAGAAAGTTTCCGGTCCTGGTGCGCAACCCATTAGATTTTATGTGTTCCTGAACCCTTAAGTAGTGTGATTTGTGATATTATAAACCCGAGAAATGATGAGCCCCCTTCAGGCAGATTTGCCTACACTTAAAACTAGCTCAACATGCCCATATGAGCTTTTTGCTCAAGTGTGGTACTCTGTCTAATCCAAGATTTTTGTAAAAATGCCCCTCGGGATTTTCCCGTGAAATGATGAGCCCCCTCAGATTGATTTGGCTACACTTACAAAAGCCACATCTGTGAGATTTTTGTCCATAATCCTGTCAAAAATATGCCCCTTTTGATATTGTTTGATATCTTAAGTATAGTGACTGCTGTAGTGCCCTAGCATGTATATATTTCAAAATATTAACAATTCTGTTAATATTGCTCTTTTCAGAAAATTCTATTTATAAAAATTATGCATTTACAGCTTAAATATTGCATATATCAGGAAAATTATAGAGACAAAAATCATGCCTAGAATATGCCTAAAAATTTTAAGTCTCCAGCACTGATAGTTTTTGAAAAAATCACAAATTCAAAAAATTATCGATTTTTTAACAAAACTTCTAAACAGCCTCTAGATTTCAAATATGCAACCCCCATGCTCCTATCTTGAAAAATAGGCAAGTTATTCAAGATCTAGAGAACGGCAAGATATTTTGAAAAATTTATAGAGATCAAAAAGTTGCATCTCGGCATGCCCATGAGAAATCACCAAGCCCCATGTCTCTAGCATTCATGGTTCCAGAGATAATCAAAATTCAAAGAATTATCGATTTTTTCAAAATTTGAGTATGTTGCTCTGGGGGGCATGCAGAGTTACCCCCATAAATATAATTGTCCTAGGATCAAAACTAGTGAAAAATTCAGAAATAAAATTATCGATTTTTTAAAATTTCAGTATGTTGCTCTGGGGGCCATGCAGAGTCACCCCCATAAATATAATTATCCTAGGATCAAAATTAGTGACAGAATGTAGAAACAAAAATTATAATAAGGCTTGGATACAGCTACCAGCCACTATATTTTTATTTTGAACACAGCACTTAAAACTAAGCCAAGATGCTCACCCACCCACACCCACCCACACCCACCCACATCCATACATATTTACTTCCGGTCCACTTCTATTGCATAATGTTGTGCAATATTATGCAATAAATTATTAGGCATGAGTTGTTTTCTGATTAATTGGTTATGACATAATGTGATGATGTGGTGTTTTCTGATTGGTTTAAATAAGCAAGGTTTCTATTGGCTCTATAAATCTATATAAGCCAGAGCACAGTGCTGTTTGTTACCATTGCTGGATCGGCAGTGGAACCCACAAGTGGGGGGCAGAATCTGAACAGGCTCTACCAGATTGTAGGAGACTTAAAGCATTCTGGTGGAATAACCCAAGTAAGATCATAGGAACAATATACACTGATGCAATAAAAGCCAATTTTTGGCAGGGGGGCCAAAGTTGTTCCTAAATACAAAATAATTAATATCTCAAGAACTAATTGACATAGAGCTATGCAGTTTTTTTGTCTGCACTGAACCCAACTGATATTTTTATTAAGCATAGAATTTTTATTTGAATCCCAAGAAATTTTATATAATAAACCAACAACAAAAATACCAAAACCAAAAATATTAACACACATACACACACATATACACACACAAATCACACTGCTGAACCCAATTGATATTTTTTATTAAGTATAAAGTTTTGATTTGGACCCCAGGAAATCTTATATAATAAACAACAACAAAAATGCCAAATCAAAAATATTGTAATCAATGCAATAAAAATATATCCAGCCCCAATTGGGCCAGGCACCAAAGGAATTGTGATCCAGACAAATGCAGAACTCCCACTAAAATATGCCCTAAAAGCCATAGAAAATATAGCATAGAATATTTCTTATATAAACATAAAGGTACTTGCTCTGCACAGTCATCAACATTGCCCCCACAACCGTCTACGTCTGGTCTGAAAAGGAATCATGAAGCACCTGTTAATGCTAGAGCAGCAAAGCAGCCACGCTATGCACCACCTATCCATATCAGTTTTAATGGCCAACTTAGGGATTACCGGTTTGTATCAGAGCAAAAATGTGGTATTAAGAATTTTTTGAACAGTATAAATCCTGATGTGCAGGCAATTCTAAATGCACAAAATGGCTCTATATAAGCTGTCCCTCAAATTGTTTACACAATATAAGAAGCCAAATGGCACAAAATTTACACAGCCCCACATAACAGAAACTGTAATGGTATATTCAAATACAAATTTAGACAAAATAATAAGCAGTTTGATAGATCAATTGAATATTAAACATTCTGAATTTGCTGGAAAAGAGTCAGGATGGAGCCTATGCGGATCTCCACACAAGCTCTATGTTAATATTTCTGAACTCAGTCCATTACAAGGATCTACATATCTGCCATTACCTGCCAATATTAAAAACAAAAGAGCCGTGGTTAACATAGAAAATACCGACCAGAAATGCTTTTTGTGGTGTATTTTAGCTGCTTTGTATCCAGTTTTAAGGCATCCTGAGAGAATAACTTATTATAAACAACATGAGCACGATTTTGATGAAGCAATGGAGGGCTTAAAATATCCAATGTCTGTTCAGAATATTGATAAATTTGAAAAAAAGGCCAGGGATATCAACGGTAAACAATTATCTATTAATGTATTTATTTGTTCTACTGGCCGTGGAAATTGCTTGATAGCACCTCTCAGAATCAGTACATTTGATGATGATTCTGCTGTTCCGATTGATCTGCTCTTAATTGAAGGGGATGATACATACCATTATACTCTGAGACATAATCTTGAAGCTTTAGTCAGAAAACAACTAGACAAATCCAATACAATATTCAAGTTGTGTAGAAGATGTTTAATTGTATTTGATGGTAGAAAAATGGTGAATGGTGTTTGTGAACAGAATGCAGAAATTGCTAAAAACAAATTAATTGAGCATCTGAAATACTGTGGCAACCATAAACCTGTTCATATGGTGATGCCTAATCCAAGTGAAAAATCCAATTTTAAAAAATTTGAAGCCTTGTTGGAACACCCAGCATATATAGTCTGTGATTTTGAATCAAATCTCAAACCCCTTGCATTCTGCAGTCCAGATCCTGATGAATCTTCAATTACATCATATCAATTACATGAACCTTCTAGTTTTTATTATGTGGTTGTACAGGATGGGGTTGTTAGTAAAGAATATTTATACATGGGAGCAGATGCCATCAAAGAATTTGCACATAGAATAGAAAATGAGTGCCATGACATAGCATGTAATGTCTTATTAAAATCAAAACCCATGTTGCCTTTAACAGAGGATCAGACTGAAGATTTCAACAATGCAGAAAAATGCCCGGTATGTGATTCTGAATTTTCAGATATAAATATCAAGGTGAAACACCATTCCCATACAGATGGTAAATTCTTAATGGCCCTGTGTAATAGAAGTAATATTAAGATCCAGAGACCAAAATTTGTCCCTATATTTTGCCATGGTGCATCCAATTATGATTTTCATCATCTGATCAGGTACGAGGGGCTTGACAAGCAGAATTTAAATATTTTAGCTGAAAATAATGAGATATTTATTGCTATTAGCAAAATAATTAAAGTTAATGGTGTTCCTATTCACTTAAGATTTCTTGATTCCTACAGAATTTTATCGGCTAGCCTGGCTACACTGGCCACTCAATTATCTGATGATCAATTCAAAATCACATGTGCTTTGTTTCCAAATCAGGACCTGAAATTAATTAGGCGGAAGGGTGTATATCCATATGACTATGTTACAGATTTTTCTAAATTTGATGAGTGTGCTCTGCCACCACAACAAGAGTTTTACAGCAAAATCAGAGGATCTGGAATCACTGATGATGATTATCACCATGCCCAGTTGATGTGGAACAATTTAAAATGCAAGTCATTTGGTGATTATCACAAGGCATATTTAAAACTTGATGTGACCCTCTTAGCTGATATACTGCAGGCATTCAGAAAATCTTCCATGGAAAATTATATGCTGGATCCAATGTATTTTTACAGTGCGCCAGGCCTAGCATGGTCTGCAATGTTTTTGAACACTAAAATGCAATTGGATCTGATCCAAGATCAAGATATGTATCTGTTTATGGAGCAATGTATAAGAGGGGGCATGGTGCAATGCTCTTAGAGATATGCCAGAGCAAATAACAAATATATTCCTGATTATGATCCAGCACTGCCATCAAATTATATACTGTATGTGGATGCCAATAGCCTCTATGGTTATGCCATGATGGATAAACTGCCATATGCAGGGCTTGAGTGGGTTGAAGATTTCAATATTGAGGATCTTCAGGATTTTGATGACAGTAACTATGGCATGTTCTTAGAGGTTGATCTGACAATTCCTGATAATTTACACAACACATTTTCTGATCTGCCCCCAATTCCTGAGGTTCAGTGCTCACCTGGCTCTAAACAGAAGAAACTGATGATGACTCTAGAGCCAAAACAGGGTTATGTCATATATTACAAAAACCTCCAGTTTCTGATGAAACATGGTGTTCAAGTGAGCAAAGTTGGCAAAGTTTTGAGGTTCAGGCACTCAAGATGGTTGAAGCCATATATTGATACAAACACAGAGCTTCGAACATCTGCAATGAGCCAATTTGATAAGACCTTGTTTAAATTGATGGTCAATTCAGTGTATGGCAAAACAATAGAAAATGTCAGAAAACATATTGATGTTAAAATAATTACTGACTCCAGCCGGAGCAAAAAATTGATTGCAAAGCCTAATTTCAACTACAGAAGAATTTGTGATGAAAATATGGCACTTTTTAATATGAAAAAAACAAAGATTAAGTTTGATAAACCTATTTATGTAGGGGCTGTAATATTGGAATTGGTCAAATTACATATGCTGGAGCTCTATTATAATGTGCTGAAACCTTTTTATGGTGATTGTGTAAAATTGATGTACATGGACATAGATAGTTTTGTTCTTGATATTCAAACAGAAGATGTTTATCAAGATATAGCACAGCCTGAATTGTTTAAATATTTTGATACCAGTGAACATTCAAAAATTCAACACCACAACAAAAAGGTACCTGGCAAGTTAAAAGATGAGACACTTGGTGATGTTATTGTGGCATTTGCTGGGTTAAGGGCCAAGATGTACAGCTTTGAAACATGTAGTGGTGCTGTTGCAAAAAAAGCAAAGGGCATTGGCAGAGTAACTGTTGACAAAGAGCTTGAATTTGAAGATTAGAAAAATTGCCTCAAATCATGTAGCACAATCAGAACATCAGAAAATAGAATTCAGAGTGTGGATCACTTGTTGACTACAAATATTGTAAGAAAAGTGGCTCTGGACCCACATGATGATAAGACATGTATTTTGTCATGTGGCATACATACTCTACCATGGGGTCATTGTGATTTGAAAAATGGTAATCAATGCCCAATTACAGAGCATGATTTGAAATAAATAAACATGCCTATGAACTTATTTGGGTTCAAAAAACAGGCTATTATGGACCTGCCAACACCACAACCCTCTTCTGATATAATATCTAAACTAAGTGCCTTGTTAATTATCCATCAGAACAGCTTACTTACAGATGTTGATGATGAAACAGGTAAAACATTGTACATATTATAACTCCATTAAGCCTTGTTTCCATGATTATGAAACAATAAATATGCTGACCAAGGCAGTAATTTATTTTATTAAAAACATAAACTAACGTAACGTTTCAACCTTCTAGCAAGGTCTTCTTCAGACTCTGTATCAAGTACAAAAGTAACCAGATACAACAAGAAGGGTAATATATATACACAAACATTACTCCCTCCAGACTATTTAGAAAGTTGTTTGGAACTTTCTAGCAGATGACTTTCACTTTCCAACTTTACTTTCACCTAAAAGGCTAAACACAATTACTTCCATATAGAATGTGGTTGGACTTTTTAGTCTCACGCTCTTTTCCCTTCATTTTTCTTCCTTCTCCTCTCCTCTTTTTCTCTTGTCCTTTCCACTCTTTCCAACATCTTCTTCCATTCGTTGTTTAACTTCAGTCCCCCATTCCAGTTCATTGTGTCTTCTTCGCCTTTCTTCTCTATTTCCTTGGCTTCCTTCCATTTTCTCACTAGCATTCTCTTCTCCCTTCCTATCTGCTTAGCCTCATCCCATGTCCTGTTTCTCTCGTGTGTTTAAATATTGCATTTCTCTCTCTCTTAAGTCGTACATCATCCCTATGTTGTTTCAACCTGTCTTTCAGACTTTTTTTCGTTTCTCCTATGTACACACTCTGACATTCTTTACATTTTACTTCGTAGATAATCCCTTCTTCTTCCTCTTCTCTGTTTTCCTTTTTCTTGTTAGCATTCCTCGCTATTCCTAAGATGCTTCTCCCTCCCTTCCTGTAAGATTTAATTCCTGCTTTCCTAAGCACTTTGCATTTCTTTTCTGTGGTCTTCCCCATACTCCTTATTCCAAACCTTCTCTCATCTTTTTCTTTCTCTTCCAATTCTCCCTTCCCCGTTTTCTTACTTCCTCTGTTTATGTCCAGTCTATCCTGCTTCTCATAGACATTCTTTTCCAGCTGTTTCCATAGGCTATTTATTTTGCCTTCTTTTTCACATTCTTTCATGCGTTAGTTTATGTTTTTAATAAAATAAATGACTGCCTTGGTCAGCATATTTATTGTTTCATTGTACATATTTAACAATAATTTAAATCATTACCAATTACCTGTAGGTGGACAATTACAATTTATTACAACCCCTGAGGGTAATGTCAAGATTTCAATAGGGAGAAATATTTATAGAATTAAGCACACAAACATGATTTCTGGCACAGTTTATATTGTTTCTGCTGGTGACTGCTTATATATTGAGGTCCCGGGATCCTATGACAAGCTTATACCCTTTTTTATAGAATTAAGAATTAGATATTCAATAATAAATAAGCACTAAAACAAAAATGCCTAATGATATATTTGGCCATACAAGACATGAAGATCACAGTGATGAGATTCTGATGCTTGATGTCAGAGTCAAGAAATTAAGAAGTGATTTACAAGCTTTACAAACCACACTGAATGCCAGTCTTCAACTAGAAATTACAAATTTGCAATCACAATGCATGGACCCTCTTCTTAAAATTGACTCAGAACTCAAATTGCTGCTTCAGAAATATACTGACTTGGCCACATTAGATAATTTTCAAATTTTAGAAGAGGCTGTAGCAACTCTTCAAGCCAAATTTAAGACCCAGGCCACCAACTCTGAGCAATTGAAACAACAATTGGAAGAGCAAATAAATAATGTTCAGGCACAGCTCCAAACAATTGTCAAAAGCATAAAATCACAAGAAGATTTTGATCTAGTGACTTCCACTCTAAAAGAACAGATTCAATCATTACTGATACCTAATCTGGACCCCTTGAACAATGCCATAGCTGAGGTTAAAGAAAAAATTGAGACACTTGAAAATTTTATGAACAACTTGCCATCTTCTGATGCTTTGAGTGCAATAACTCGGAGTGTTGACAATATTAAGCTGCAACTTGAAACATATGAAGATTTTGGAAAAATTCAAAGTACCATAACCCATCTTGAGGGTACAATAGCAGCAGTGCAAAATGATTTGACAAATGTACAAGAAACTCTAGAATCCCGATTGCCTGGGATTGTAGATACCCTTGCCAGTGTCCAGCAACAGATCACAAAACTTGAAAACCTCAACACTGAATCTGAGCTATCTCATTTTCATCACTTGATCGATGATATCCAAACAAAGCTTGAAATTTTACTACAATCAACACCCACTCAGGCAGATATAGCCCTGCTCCAAGATGCTATGCGTGGTGTGGTTGATGCTTCTGAATTAAATGATGTGAAATTGGCACTTGAATCTTTGCAAAATACTGTATCAAATCTGCCTACATCACAGGAACTTAAAAATATAAAGAGAGCAGTGAATCGCATATTGAAATCAGAAGATATCAAGAATATCCAGACAGAGATCAAACACCTTACTCAGACAGTGGCCACTCTACCAACCAATCAACATATTAAAGAAATGCATGCCCTGTTTGAGGATATCAGAAGACAGGTCCATGATCTTACTGCTCAAAATTCAAAATTGGCAGTTGTTGAAAATTTACAGCAAATTGTAGCTAATATCAAGCAACAGCTAGGAACCATGGAATCCAATCAAGCAAATGCTTTTTCTGTTTTTGCCACCCAGCTACAAGAAATTGTGCAACAATACAAGAAACTTGTTGTGGACATAAAAATCAAGCCAGGCCATGATGATGTTGTTAGGACTATCAATGAGCACCTTGAATCTGTAACAAGTAGATTGCTTACAGCAGAAAAAGAGATAACAGGCATAATCGAGAATCCTAAACATACAGTAATTCTTGAATTGTACAGCATCCCCAACAAAGAATATGATTCACCATTTACACCAGGTGGCAAAATATATATGCTGTCCCCTGCACAATTTTATTACCAGTTTTTTGTTGGGGGCACACATAGACCAATCAAGATCAAATATTGGCTTCAACCACAGGCACACCACTACCCTATCTTATCAATAACAAATGCTGATAACAAAGCAAAAATCACCAGTGTAGAGTTAGAGGATTTTACAGACCCCAATACATTAGAAACATCTTATGCTGAAGATGATGGCTCTCTGGAATTTCATATACAAATAGGAGACAAATTATATTTAGAAAATCCTGTAGTATCAGCTGCTGAACACCCTATAGTTGCAATATTCTTGTTTACATATTATGTCTAGACAAATTATTGTTGATGAATTACACAGACAAGCAAGACATAATTATAAGAGATTGCCAGTAGTTACAAAAGGCATAGATGATTTATGGCAGTGCGACTTGGTTGAGATGGCAAGTGGACAGCTGAAAAACTTAGACAAAATCAACAAGGGCTACAAGTATCTACTCACTGTCATAGATACATTTTCAAAATTTGCCTGGGCTGTGCCACTCAAATCCAAGACTGGAAAATATGTTACAGAAGCCTTCAGAACAATCATCAATCAGAGTGGAAGATCACCGCGCTATTTGCAAACAGATAATGGCAAAGAATTTTATAATTCTGTGTTTCAACAATTTATTAAAAGCCAGTCAATACAACATTACTCGAGTTACAGTGATCTCAAGGCCTCAATTGTAGAGAGATTCAACAAAACCCTAAAAAATCATATGTATAAACAAGTTACACTTCAAGGTAATTATAAATGGAATAATATTCTTCCAGAACTTCTACATAAATATAACAACTCGGTCCATTCCACAATCAACATGAAACCCTCTGAAGTAACTTCATCTGATGAGCAAAAATTGATCAGGACAGTTTATTATCCTAAATATCAGCCAACAACAAGAACAGCCAAATACAAAGTGGGTGATCAAGTAAGAATCAGCAAATATAAGCACTTATTCAAAAGAGGCTTTACAAGAAACTGGAGCACTGAATTATTTACAGTGGATCAAGTTAAACCTGGGACCCTTAACACATATATAATAAAAGATCACCGAGGAGAAATTCTCAAAGGCAGGTTCTATGAAGAAGAACTCAACGAAACTAAACAGCCTGACACATATCTCATGGAAAAAATCATCCGCAGAAAAGGCAACAAGTTACTTGTCAAATGGCTAGGACTTCCAGAACACAGCTGGATCGATGCAAACAAAGTGATAATATGAACACCTGGGATGTTATAAAGAGGCTGCCAGAACCTGAACAGCAGAATAAGAGAAATGGCAAGTTGCTGTCTGATAATATTAGATGTCTTATTGTTGGGCCATCGGCTTGTGGTAAAACTACACTAATGATTGATAATTTTTTATTGGCACCCAACTGGTTAGACTGAAAAAACAGGCACTTGTATGTCTTCTCTAAGAGCTTGGAACAATTAAAATATCAGCAGCTGATGAAGCTATATGATGGACTGGATATTGGCACTTTTGAATCAGATGTTAAGCCACTCCATGAATGTCTCGATAATTCTGTTGTTGTGTTTGATGACATTATACTGGATAATCGAAACAAGGTTAGAAATTTCTTTACACAGGGCCGACACAAAAACATTGATTGCTTCTACCTGGCACAGACTTTTTCAAAAATACCCAAGCAGCTGATCCGAGACAACAGCAATTTTATATGTGTGTTTCATCAAGATCATACCAACCTCAAACACATACATGATGAATATGTAGGTGGGGACTTGAGCTACAATGATTTTTCCAAGTTTTGCAGTAGGTGCTGGAACCAGGACAGTTATGGGTTTGTCACAATTGATATGACAAGAACACCTAATACTGGTAAATATAGAAATAAAATTAACAATTTTCTAGACATTGAAACATATATAAATAACCATGAAAAGGCCAATCATTGATGATCTTAAATTAAGAAATTATCTTGTAAAAAGATTTAAGAGATGGAAATCAGAGAACCGAGGAATCTATGAAAAACACAAACAAACAGAACAGCCTATTATTGATGCTATTAGTGAATTAGGTAAAAATATCAAAACTGTTACAGAGCAAAATCAAAATTTGATCACAGAGCTTGTACCTGTAGCTGCTAGGAACATATTAGATTATCCAATCACCCCACTTTCTAGTATTCATACACCTAGTCCTGTTGCTCCTCGAAGAATTGAAGCTACTCAGGATCCTATTGAATTGGGTCTTCTTGCTCAAAAATATTTAAGCACACCTAAAGACAACAAAGATGAGGTTTTTGGCTTATATGCTGACACAGAGCGTGATGGTAGCATCATACATAGAATTGGCAATTTCAGAGTAACATTTATGGGAGATGATATAATTGTATATTCAGAATCTCATCTTGGAGAAAAAGGTGGTTTTGTTAAATTTCCCGGAACACCTGGATTGTGGGAACTGATGACTAGGAAAAGGCCTGGCAGCTATACAGATCAAGATTATGAGCATTACAAAGAAATATTAATAAAATCAGATGCTCTATACCAGAACAATGATCCCACACAAAAAAGAGTCAAGTCTAGCAGTGGAGCAAAATATAACAACTTAATCAAGCCCATATGGTCACAGATCAAGACTGGCAGTGGAATCAAACAATACAACACCCTGCCCAAAGAATTTGTGTGGGTTGATGATGTCAGGAAACTTGTAGATAGGTTATTGGTGATAGCTGGGGAGGAAAATGCTGGCTACCACAATTTTTACAATGAAAAGGTTGGAATTATGGACATGATAAGCACAAAATTGTCTAATTTTATAGTGAATGACACTAAGGGGATTGGATATCTTATAAAAATTATTAATACTCTACCACCTAAATTTTGGAATATTTCTGAGGGTCGGGGGCTGGTTAATGACATTATAAACAAGCTGCCATTTGAACTACACATTCCAGGCTATCAGTATTGTGGTCCAGGCACAAAACTAGATCATAGATTAAACAGAGGTGATCCTGGTGTAAATCCCCTAGATGCTGCTTGTAGAGACCATGACATAGCATACAACACACATTCTGATCTTGACAAGAGACATGTTGCAGACGAGAAATTAGAAGAGGCTGCATTTGGTAGATTTGTAAGCAAAGATGCTTCTTTAAGTGAAAGAATAGCAGCATTGGGAACCACCATAGCTATGAACACCAAACAAAAACTGGGGTGGGGGTTGTGAATATATATATAATAAACCTAGGATGAAGGCCAAGGGTGTTATGTATCAGATACCTTATGCAGGTCTTAAATCTCTTAAAACTATTGATAGCCTTTTAACCAAAAAGCAGCGCAAGAAAAAAAATTCTTGTATTGCCAAGGGCCATGGTATGAAATTATTACTTAGTACCCCCCCCTATTAAAAAAATTACAGCAATCTAGAAAAAAATCACATGTGGGTGGATTTATATTTACTATCCCGGCCATCTTAGCAGCACTTGGGGCTGTGGGGAGCTTGGCTGGGGGATCAGCTGCCATAGCAAAAACAGTAATAGATGCCAAGAAGAATAAGGCAGAATTAGATGAAAAGAAGCGCCATAACCTGGCAATGGAGAAACAAGGCAAAGGTGTTAAGAGAGCCAGGAATAAGTTAAAAAAAAAACAAGAGCCGCTTACAAACCAAGATATTGAAGCTTTAATCAAGCCACTGGGCATTAAAAATTTTAGAGGTGTGTACATGTCTGATTCATTACCAGAACAACCACTCAACAAAGAGTGTGGCATAGTTAATTTGGATAAGTACAAAAATCAGGGCACTCACTGGATCTGTTATCTTAAATGCTTAAAAGATGAGGCATTTGTGTTTGATTCATTTGGAGGTGTTCCACCTGAAAATTTAGTAAAATATCTAAAATCAGCTAATCTTTATTACAATAATGCCCGTGTTCAAAATTTCAAAGATGTTAATTGCGGACATTTGTGTTTATCTGTTCTTAGATATCTGTCTCATATAAATAAACCATCAATTGAAAATTTTCAAAAAGCCCTGTGGTATTTGAAACATCATGGGGGTATTCCATCTCACCAGCCAAAATTCAATATTGAAACTTAGATTACATGATGATATAGTGTATCCCAAAACAATAGCTCTCAGAGTATTTTATGGCATGTACTTGATCCCTAATATTACACACCACAACAACACAATTGCAGTTGGTGATCAAAACATTGTCATCACTCCAGGGCAGTATAATCTATCCACTCTAAATGCTCAGTTACCCAGAGGTACAGTATTAACTCAAAATTCTGTCACTCACAGAGTAGAGATTGTATCTGCTACAGAGACAGTGGATCTAGGTACTATAGGAGAGCTGTTAGGCTTTGAGAACAACACAAAACTTGAACCAGCCATCAAACACACTGCTATTAATATACCTAAATTCTTAGCAATAGAAACTCTGAATATTCACTGTAATGTGGCTGAGGGTATGATCACCAAATCAAATGGCATAGGCACTCACAAACAAACTGGCATCATTGCAACATTCAAACCTAATTCTGAATTTATGGAGCCGATCATCTACACTCCATCCCCAACATTATATTTTCCTGTGTGCCATAATAGAATAGATTACATTGAGTTGATGGTCACTAATGAAAAAGAAGAATTAGTTGATTTTGCTGGAGCCACAACAACTGCAATCATAGAGATTAATATTTAAATAAAAATACATACAAAAAAAACGGAAAATATTGAGAGTTATGAGCTACAATCATTCCCCCCAAACAGGAGGACCTTTGCAAATTTAAATTAACCCAACACAGAGATTGATTTTGATCTTGACGTAGGGGATGGCTTTATACACCCCCACAGAGCAGATCTATACATCAAATTTGATGTTGTAAAGCTCGATGGTACAGATTATCCTGCAAATTCAAATATAAGATTGGTGGACAATTTTGTGCCACATCTGTTCTCTGAAATTGAGATCAGAAAGCATGGTAATAATAATAATGATAATAATAATATCGTCTTTATTGAGAGGGCTTGTTATAAACAGAGTAGATTATCCCGGCATTACCTCTACAGCTTTGGCCACACTAAAATTATCCAAAACCGAGGCATCATACTACAAAATAGGTGGATTTGAGGCTGGTGATAAAATTATATGTAAGAGCCACACAGTGCTATTCCCTATGCGCCTGTTGCCAGGATTCTTCTCAGATTACAAAGATATTATGTGGAAGGGTGGGTTAAGAATCACATTTAGAAGAGCTGCCAATGATAATAATGCTTTGATAAGGTACAGTACATTAAACTCCACTGGGGAAGCTCTGCCTAATACCCTACCTGATGAGGACAAATGCCTTATTCAGACTATGGAGCTAAGAATTCCAGTTGTTGAATATGAAGCCAGTTATGCTCTTAAATACAAAGCAGATATCCTAAAAAATCCACAGGTACCTTTACAATTTTATACATATCAATGTGTACAGAAGCCCGCCACTGGTACCGATTATGAGTTTGATGCTACAAATTCATTCTCCAGTATATAATATGACATGCCAGATTTTGTGGTGGTACTGTTTCAGACTGGAAGACACAATAATCAGGAAAAAAATTCAAGTAAATTTGATAACTGCAACATCAAGAACATATATCTTAAAAATGGCAGAAATGAGGTGTTCCCTAGAGAAAATTATAATTTAGACATGTCCAAGGATGATTTTCTTAAATTATATGAAGCATTTACAGCATACAAAAGGGTCACTACTGGCAATACTGACATGTATTACACACCAGATGAATTCAAAGCACAGAGACCCATGTTTGTCATCAACACTTCAAAAAGGAAACAAGTTGTGGTTAATGACAGGACAAACATTAAAATTATCTGTGAATTCCATGATACATTCCCTGATGACACCATATGTAGTGTTATTCTTATAGGTGAAAAATCATATGTTTATGATGTAAGAAATGAGAGAGTCACAGAGCAATTCTAGAAAATCTCTGCATATTACATTGTCTTAGTACTAGATATGCAAGTTGAGCCTGGTGTATAATTAATCTTAAACCGGAAGTAAATATTGGTGGGTGTGTGTGGGTGTGGGTGTGTGTGGGTGTGGGTGTGTGTGTGGCTTTTTAGCTTAATTTTAAGTGTAGCAAAAACAATATCAAAAGGGGCATATTTTTGACAGGATTATGGACAAAAATCTCATAGATGTGGCTTTTGTAAGTGTAGCCAAATCAATCTGAGGGGGCTCATCATTTCACGGGAAAATTCCGAGGGCATTTTTACAAAAATCTTGGAATTAGACAGAGTACCACACTTGAGCAAAAAGCTCATATGGGCATGTTGAGCTAGTTTTAAGTGTAGGCAAATCTGCCTGAGGGGGGCTCATCATTTCTCGGGTTTATAATATCTCGAAACATACTACTCCCTTAACAACCCTTGCATAAAATCAGTTAAATCCTGTGCTTTAGACTCGATTGAACAAGGAAATGGAACGACGGTGGTTGAGGCGGTAGGGTATGGCGTCTGACTACCAAGCGAGAAACCCTGGTTCAATTCCCGGAGTGGGTGATGTAAGGTCGTAATTTTTCCGGCCTTTTCCCTGCATAAAAGCGGCTGAGAGGTTTACTCTGCACCTTGGAGGTAACTCTTCGAGGAAAGGGGACGTGGTGACCCGATAATGTGTGGAACCTCCACACACACACAGAAAACTGAATGCATCATATCGATTGATGCACCAGAATGCATCGATTGATGAACAAAAGTGTGTTTTGTGGCTTCTTCAAAGAATCAGATTCACATTTGATGCATTTGGGTACATTTTGATGCATTTTGAAACACCAAAGTGGATAATTTGATTCAAGTGAGGATTTATTTCAGTCGGGATGCTCTTCAATGCAACCTTTGATTCGTTTTGATGAACCTTGATGCATTTTGATGCACCTACGCACCGAAACGTTTCGTCTGAGCTACATAAACTCTGCAGCTCAGACCAAAAGTTTAAGTGCATCATCCAAAGAGATGCAGGAAGGTGCATCAAGGAACATCAACTGATGCATTGAGGTGCCTCCCGACTGATATAAATCCTCACTTGAATCAAATGACGCACTTTCGTGTTTCTTTCACGACATACAAAAATGCACCCAAATGCATCAAATGTGAATGTCATTCTTTGAAGAAGCCACATCAATCGATATGATGCATTTAGTTCTCTGAGTGCACACCGCTATGTGACACCATAGTTTAGGCGCGGTGTGCATGGGGAAGTTCAACTAACGTTTATCTTTCATCGAGTAATATCTGGGTGTGCAGTATGTAAAGTGACCTGCGTGAAGCTAGGTTACTATTTGGTAGTTAGGGTTATATGCTCATTAGGTAATAATGCAAACTGAACCTTGTGGTGTTTCTTTGTAAACTATTTAATTGATAGGTTAAGTGAATGTGCTTAAAGATTTTTGTCTTTATCTTAAGGTTCCATTGTAATATGTTTTGCTGGATATAAGGAACCTTAATGACTTGCTATCCTAATTGAGATTGTATGTAAGGTTGATCCTTGGTGTACATGATATGGTAATCTGACCCTTGTTGACTAATATCATATGGTTGAGCGGAGAGCTGGTAGTTGGTCGCGGCGCCGCAACGGCGCTGATCCGAGTGTATATAAGCAGCAAGCTCGGGCAAGGTAGTTAGTTGGTGAATTCACATCAACGAGATGAGAGCCTGAGAGACTCTCCTCTCCCCAAAAACTTCATGGCCGAGGCGCTTTGTCGGATCTATCACCTGGGGTCCGATCCCGGCTCCCCAGCCGTGTCGCTTTGTTGGGTCTCTCTTTTTCCGGGTTCGATGCCTGTCCCCGTCTCTTTTCGGGACAGAGTTGTCTTGTCGAATTAAAGTTACCCAACTCAGAGCCCTCTGTAGCCTGTTTGAGGCATCGTAGAACTCTGAAATTTGGTGAATCCACTATGCAGTCCATGGGGAAGAGGATGGCGATAAAAATAGTTCATTTTTCCGCCACCAGGTTAAAATGTGGCGCTGTACTTCCATGATGGGTTGAACGTAAACTGCTCCAATTGGTTATGGATTTGCCTTTACCTTGCAATCTTCCAATAAACGAGAGATTAGTTTCTCGCAACTTCCAGCCACTATAACAAATGTCTTTCTAATTAATAACTCAGCTAAATCACTTAACGTGATTTCTGAACAAAAGTTTGGAAGTTATCACCTCACCATGCCATTAAATGAGATAGAACGTGCATTGCTGGTGAAGTTGTTTTATCAGAAACGTAGTAATAGTGCAGCTGCACTAAGAGGTTATAGTCATCCGAGAGGACTTCGAAAGGGGCCCATGACGACACATGGGTTAAGAAAGATGACGAAGAAATTTGAAGAGACTGGAGATCTGGGTTTTGCAGCAGGAAGGGGCCGCCTGCCGATTGCAGAAGAAGTTGTCACCGAACTGGCTGTTGCAGTGGCGGATAGAGCCTCGTGTTCCTGATTTGAAGATTTGTACACCTGACTTATGTTTCTAAATGTTCATTATTACAGCGCCACATTTAAACCTGGTGGCGGAAAATTGAACTCCTTTTTATCGCCATCCTCTTCCCCATGGTCTGCATAGTGGATTCACCAAATTTCAGAGTTCTACGATGCCTCAAACAGCCTACAGAGGGCTCTGAGTTGGGTAACTATAATTCTGGCCACCCATTACATCCAAATCCACCGGTATTCATATTCACAGTATAAATAAAGTATAGAATATATTTTAACGCTTACATCATTCATTTATCAAAATATGAACACGATTGATTTCACAGAAAGCTTGAATGAACTATTGAGACTTGTAGATTATCATGTTAATGTACAGGAGAACTTCACGTGCAAATTAAGAACCATTAATCTGATTATTTTACCGACATGCTCTATTTTCTCAAAGTGTGAAACGAATACAAATAGTTCCCCTTCTGTGTCCAGCAGAAACCCTTCAAGCACTTGCAACGTTTCCAACTTCGGCATCTCTCTCATCCCAAGAATTCGCTGCAAGAAGTCCTCGCTCCTTTCAATAATGTCAGAGACGGCTAAATTTTCCAAATTCGGGGCACGTTCCAAAATTAAAAGGACAGATTTTCCTCTTACAATGGCAAGAAGTTCAATGGAGCTCAAATTTTCCATTGTGTCACATGGAGGGAGACCGCTATTTGGAAGACGACTCCACAAAATGGTATCAAATGTCAATTTAATACGACAGAGCGCTGAACACAGCTGCATGCAAGAAATATCAAAGGCGTTTCCCCAGTGATCATTGTCAATGTTTACTTTTCTTAGTATTTTTCTTATTTCAGCTGACAGATCCCCAAAATTCTTACTCGGAATACCATAGCCGAGGCTAATGTTCTAAGACTCAAGGCTTCTAAAGTGATTGAGCGAAGTCAGCGAAAATGAGGTCGATTTATAGCGAATAAAATTTTGATAGCTTACTCTTCGGCACGTCGTATGATCATGTGAAATACAGGCTCTTGCATTGCTCGAACTTTAACTTTTGTGAGATTTAAGGGACGAGGTGCAAAGTCTCTATTTGCTTTCTTAAGCTTGTACCACATATTCCAGAGCTTCCAAAAGAACCAGTCAGCAAACTCCCCAATAGACTCTAAGTTTGGGATGAGTTCCAGTATCGCAAGTATTGGTTCGAATTTGGGTTCGTGATCAATTTTGATGTTCAGCGATTTTAGCGTGGAACACAGCGGACTCATTGTCCTCTCGTAGAACTTCACAGGTTCCCCTTCAGGCAGCAGCTCCTCCAGTGGAGGGAAGACACCAGGAAGGTCCCAGACGACACTCTTCCATACCCTCTTCTCTTCGTCAGTTTCAGCCGAACTTTGAACGAAATTTTGAGTTAAGAAATGGACTCCTTTAGCAGTTACCCCCGTCGAAGATACTGAAGACGGGTGCAGCTCTCGCCAATCAACTTCATAATGACGTCATTGCAGATGTAAGTTATCTGGAGATCCACTAGGTACTCAGCAGAAGCTAAGGTTATCCCAATCTGCTCATAGATTTTTGGTGTGAGATGAAATCGGGCGATCTCAATGGCTCGGAAGATGTAACAATTAAATTGCAGCGTGGGTAAGTGAGTAGTATGGTTGGTGCTATTATAAACTCAACAAATGTTGAGCCCCCCTCAGGCAGATTTGGCTACACTTAAAACAAGCTCAACATGCCCATATGAGTTTTTTGCTCAAGTGTAGCACCCTGCCTAACCCAAGATTTTTGTAAAAATGCCCTCGGGAATTTCCCGAAACTACAGTGTACAAATGATGAGGCTCCTCAGATTGATTTGCCCAGACTTACAAAAGTTGCATCAGCCAGATTTTTGTCCATAATCCTTTCAAAAATATGCCCCTCTTGATATTGTTTTGGATACACTTGAAATTAAGCCAAGAGGCTCATAAAACCCACCTACACCCACACATATTTACTTCCGGTTTAAGTTCAATTGGATACCAGGTTCAATTTGTTTATCTAATATTCAAACAATGTAATATGCAGAGCCCCTCTAGAATTGCTCTGTGACTCTCTCATTTCTTACATCATAAACATATGATTTTTCACCTATAAGAATAACACTACATATTGTGTCATCAGGAAGTGCATCGTGGAATTCACAGATAATTTTAATGTTTGTCCTGTCATTAACCACAACTTGTTTCCTTTTTGAAGTGTTGATGACAAACATGGGTCTCTGTGCTTTGAATTCATCTGGTGTGTAATACATGTCAGTATTGCCAGTAGTGACCCTTTTGTATGCTGTAAATGCTTCATATAATTTGAGGAAATCATCCTTGGACATGTCTAAATTATAATTTTCTCTAGGGGATACCTCATTTCTGCGATTTTTAAGATATATGTTCTTGATGTTGCAGTTATCAAATTTACTTGAATTTTTTTCCTGATTATTGTGTCTTCCAGTCTGAAACAGTACCACCACAAAATCAGGCATGTCATATTGTATACTGGAGAATGAATTTGTAGCATCAAACTCATAATAGGTACCAGTGGCGGGCTTCTGTACACATTGATATGTATAAAATTGTAAAGGAATCTGTGGATTTTTTATTATATCAGCTTTGTATTTAAGAGCATAACTGGCTTCATATTCAACAACTGGAATTCTTAGCTCCATAGTCTGAATAATGCACTTGCCCTCATCAGGTAGGGTATTAGGCATAGCTTCCCCTGTAGAGTTTAATGTACTGTACCTCATCAAAGCATTATTATCATTGGCAGCTCTTCTAAATGTGATTCTTAACCCACCCTTCCACATAATATCTTTGTACTCTGAGAAGAATCCTGGCAACAGGCGCATGGGGAACAGCACTGTGTGGTTCTTAGATAATATCTTATCACCAGCCTCAAATCCACCTATTTTGTAGTAAGAAGCCTCGGTTTTGGATAATTTTAGTGTGGCCAAAGCTGTAGAGGTAATGCCGGGATAATCTACTCTGTTTATAACAACACCATGCTTTCTGATCTCAATTTCAGAGAACAGATGTGGCACAAAATTGTCCACCAATCTTATATTTGAATTTGCCGGATAATCTGTACCATCGAGCTTTATAACATCAAATTTGATGTATAGATCTGCTCTGTGGGGGTGTATAAAGCCATCCCCTACATCAAGATCAACCTCAATCTCTGTGTTGGGTTAATTTAAATTTGCAAATGTCCTCCTGTTTGGGGGGAATGATTGTAGCTCATAACTAGGGAACGGAACTTTATGTGCTAAAAAACTCAGAAATATTTATTTTTTATGTGTCATAAATGTTGAAAATATGTGATAAAAACAGGAAAATATGTGACAAAAATAAAAACATTTGGTAACAAAAACAAACTATAACATGCATTTTAAACACCTGAAATTAGTTTCTAAATGATTACCTCTTAGCGACCTATTTTTTGAAAGAGTTGCAGCGGATCACCATAGTTTTTTCCAAATGCTCCATTGTAAATCTGTGACGATTATCTCTAAAAAGCATTTATATTGTGAGAAAGATCGCTCCACGTCACAAGAAACAATTCTTGCATATTTGAAGCACGAAATGTCACTAACGCTGAAGTTTTCCAAAGCTTCCTCTTCCTCTACTTCACCTCCTTCCAAAACACATGCAATTTGGCACAATGTTTGAAAACCTTGGTTTTTCCCCAAAAGTTCTGTACATTTAGACATTTAGATCCAGTGAGTTCTTTCAGTTTCGTTTCTACTATACGGACTTTACCAATGGAAGCTGCCAAATTGTTCGCGGACGATTCAAGCTTTCATATGGAATTAGAGAGAATGGACAGGTTTGTTGAGATGTATGCCAATTCGACTTTTAAGAAGGGCTCCATCAACAGTTCTTGCAGAATTCTTCTTTGTCGAGATCATTTACAACAGATACAATTATTTTCAAAGTTCTGGGCATAACATCTGCATCGCATAACTACAGGTGTAGGGGGAAGGGGAACCTCAGGACATTTTTGTTTAAAAATGTCTATTCTTCTAGGCGACTTGATAAAAACTTTCTTCCCATTTGAAACCAGTTTATCGACATTGGGGAAAAGAGCTCTTATTTTTTCACATATTCTATGCAACGTATGCGCGACACATGTAACGTGCACCATTTTGGGGTAGCTAACGGCAAGACCACTGCATGTAAGCTGCAGCATCTGTCAAGAGAAGAACATTGTCAAATTTTATGCCTTCTGGCCACAATAGCTGCATTGCTTCATTAAAAAGCCTTGCTATCGTTAAGTGTAGCCAGCCCCGGCTACTCACAGCTATTTTTTCCCAATAAGATCGTAGGCGAGGTGCCAGAAGTCTGGAAGCGATGGTGCTCAAAGACAAAACAAACCTAGCACTCTCGATATGAAAGAGGTGGGGAGAATAAACATTTTTCCTTCGAGGATTTCGAGGTAGATAAAGTCAATGAGCGATTTTATGTATTTAAAATGAAAATTCGCAAAATATGTATTTACATACGGAAAACTGGAAAATATGTGTTTTTATGTAAAATAAAATTTGCTGTGTTGACATATAAGGCTATGATCAGAATTTTTGCAAAAATGAGGGTCTCTATCTTATCGCAGAAAAAAACATTTATTTACCTGAAGTTCCTTTCCCTACTCATAACTCTCAATATTTTCCATTTTTTTTGTATGTATTTTTATTTAAATATTAATTTCTATGATTGCAGTTGTTGTGGCTCCAGCAAAATCAACTAATTCTTCTTTTTCATTAGTGACCATCAACTCAATATTATCTATTCTATTATGGCATACAGGAAAATATAATGTTGGGGATGGAGTGTAGATGATGGGCTCCATAAATTCAGAGTTAGGTTTGAATGTTGCAATGATGCCAGTTTGTTTGTGAGTGCCTATGCCATTTGATTTGGTGATCATACCCTCAGCCACATTACAGTGAATATTCAGAGTCTCTATGGCTAAGAATTTAGGTATATTAATAGCAGTGTGTTTGATGGCTGGTTCAAGTTTTGTGTTGTTCTCAAAGCCTAACAGCTCTCCTATAGTACCTAGATCCACTGTCTCTGTAGCAGATACAATCTCTACTCTGTGAGTGACAGAATTTTGAGTTTATACTATACCTCTGGGTAACTGAGCATTTAGTGTAGATAGATTATATTGCCCTGGAGTGATGACAATTTTTTGATCACCAACTGCAATTGTGTTGTTGTGGTGTGTAATATTAGGGATCAAGTACATGCCATAAAATGCTCTGAGAGCTATTGTTTTGGGATACACTATATCATCATGTAATCTAAGTTTCAATATTGAATTTTGGCTGGTGAGATGGAATACCCCCATGATGTTTCAAATACCACTGGGCTTTTTGAAAATTTTCAATTGATGGTTTATTTATTTGAGACAGATATCTAAGAACAGATAAACACAAATGTTCGCAATTAACATCTTTGAAATTTTGAACACGGGCATTATTGTAATAAAGATTAGCTGATTTTAGATATTTTACTAAATTTTCAGGTGGAACACCTCCAAATGAATCAAACACAAATGCCTCATCTTTTAAATATTTAAGATAACAGATCCAGTGAGTGCCCTGATTTTTGTACATATCCAAATTAACAATGCCACACTCTTTGTTGAGTGGTTGCTCTGGCAAAGAATCAGACATGTACACACCTCTAAAATGTTTGATGCCCAGTGGCTTGATTAAAGCTTCAATATCTTGGTTTGTAAGCGGCTCTTGTTTTTTTAAACTTATTCATGGCTCTCTTAACACCTTTGCCTTGTTTCTCCATTGCCAGGTTATGGCGCTTTTTTTCATCTAATTCTGCCTTATTTTTCTTGGCATCTATTACTGTTTTTGCTATGGCAGCTGATCCCCCAGCCAAGCTCCCCACAGCCCCAAGTGCTGCTAAGATGGCCGGGATAGTAAATATAAATCCACCCACATGTGATTTTTTTCTAGATTGCTGTAATTTTTTTAATTGGGGGGTACTAAGTAATAATTTCATACCATGGCCCTTGGCAATACAAGAATTTTATTTCTTGCGCTGCTTTTTGGTTAAAAGGCTATCAATAGTTTTAAGAGATTTAAGACCTGCATAAGGTACCTGATACATAACACCCTTGGCCTTCATCCTAGGTTTATTATATATATATTCACAACCCCCACCCCAGTTTTTGTTTGGTGTTCATAGCTATGGTGGTTCCCAATGCTGCTATTCTTTCACTTAAAGAAGCATCTTTGCTTACAAATCTACCAAATGCAGCCTCTTCTAATTTCTCGTCTGCAACATGTCTCTTGTCAAGATCAGAATGTGTGTTGTATGCTATGTTATGGTCTCTGCAAGCAGCATCTAGGGGATTAACACCAGGATCACCTCTGTTTAATCTATGGTCCAATTTTGTGCCTGGACCACAATACTGATAGCCTGGAATGTGTAGTTCAAATGGCAGCTTGTTTATAATGTCACTAACCAGCCCCCGACCCTCAGAAATATTCCAAAATTTAGGTGGTAGAGTATTAATAATTTTTATAAGATATCCAATCCCCTTAGTGTCATTCACTATAAAATTAGACAATTTTGTGCTTATCATGTCCATAATTCCAACCTTTTCATTGTAAAAATTGTGGTAGCCAGCATTTTCCTCCCCAGCTATCACCAATAACCTATCTACAAGTTTCCTGACATCATCAACCCACACAAATTCTTTGGGCAGGGTGTTGTATTGTTTGATTCCACTACCTGTCTTGATCTGTGACCATATGGGCTTGATTAAGTTGTTGTATTTTGCTCCACTGCTAGACTTGACTCTTTTTTGTGTGGGATCATTGTTCTGGTATAGAGCATCTGATTTTATTAATATTTCTTTGTAATGCTCATAATCTTGATCTGTATAGCTGCCAGGCCTTTTCCTAGTCATCAGTTCCCACAATCCAGGTGTTCCGGGAAATTTAACAAAACCACCTTTTTCTCCAAGATGAGATTCTGAATATACAATTATATCATCTCCCATAAATGTTACTCTGAAATTGCCAATTCTATGTATGATGCTACCATCACGCTCTGTGTCAGCATATAAGCCAAAAACCTCATCTTTGTTGTCTTCAGGTGTGCTTAAATATTTTTGAGCAAGAAGGCCCAATTCAATAGGATCCTGAGTAGCTTCAATTCTTCGAGGAGCAACAGGACTAGGTGTATGAATACTAGAAAGTGGGGTGATTGGATAATCTAATATGTTCCTAGCAGCTACAGGTACAAGCTCTGTGATCAAATTTTGATTTTGCTCTGTAACAGTTTTGATATTTTTACCTAATTCACTAATAGCATCAATAATAGGCTGTTCTGTTTGTTTGTGTTGTTCATAAATTCCTCGGTTCTCTGATTTCCATCCCTTAAATCTTTTTACAAGATAATTTCTTAATTTAAGATCATCAAAGATTGGCCTTTTCATGGTTATTTATATATGTTTCAATGTCTAGAAAATTGTTAATTTTATTTCTATATTTACCAGTATTAGGTGTTCTTGTCATATCAATTGTGACAAACCCATAACTGTCCTGGTTCCAGCACCTACTGCAAAACTTGGAAAAATCATTGTAGCTCAAGTCCCCACCTACATATTCATCATGTATGTGTTTGAGGTTGGTATGATCTTGATGAAACACACATATAAAATTGCTGTTGTCTCGGATCAGCTGCTTGGGTATTTTTGAAAAAGTCTGTGCCAGGTAGAAGCAATCAATGTTTTTGTGTCGGCCCTGTGTAAAGAAATTTCTAACCTTGTTTCGATTATCCAGTATAATGTCATCAAACACAACAACAGAATTATCGAGACATTCATGGAGTGGCTTAACATCTGATTCAAAAGTGCCAATATCCAGTCCATCATATAGCTTCATCAGCTGCTGATATTTTAATTGTTCCAAGCTCTTAGAGAAGACATACAAGTGCCTGTTTTTTCAGTCTAACCAGTTGGGTGCCAATAAAAAATTATCAATCATTAGTGTAGTTTTACCACAAGCTGATGGCCCAACAATAAGACACCTAATATTATCAGGCAGCAACTTGCCATTTCTCTTATTCTGCTGTTCAGGTTCTGGCAGCCTCTTTATAACATCCCAGGTGTTCATATTATCACTTTGTTTGCATCGATCCAGCTGTGTTCTGGAAGTCCTAGCCATTTGACAAGTAACTTGTTGCCTTTTTTGCGGATGATTTTTTCTATGAGATATGTGTCAGGCTGTTTAGTTTTGTTGAATTCTTCTTCATAGAACCTGCCTTTGAGAATTTCTCCTCGGTGGTCTTTTATTATATATGTGTTAAGGGTCCCAGGTTTAACTTGAACCACTGTAAATAATTCAGTGCTCCAGTTTCTTGTAAAGCCTCTTTTGAATAAGTGCTTATATTTGCTGATTCTTACTTGATCACCCACCTTGTATTTGGCTTTTCTTGTTGTTGGCTGATATTTAGGATAATAAACTGTCCTGATCAATTTTTGCTCATCAGATGAAGTTACTTCAGAGGGTTTCATGTTGATTGTGGAATGGACCGAGTTGTTATATTTATGTAGAAGTTCTGGAAGAATACTGAACCATTTATAATTACCTTGAAGTGTAAATTGTTTATACATAAGATGATTTTTTAGGGTTTTGTTGATTCTCTCTACAATTAGGGCCTTGAGATCACTGTAACTCGAATAATGTTGTATTGACTGGCTTTTAATAAATTGTTGAAACACTGAATTATAAAATTCTTTGCCATTATCTGTTTGCAAATAGCGCGGTGATCTTCCACTCTGATTGATGATTGTCCTGAAGGCTTCTGTAACACATTTTCCAGTCTTGGATTTGAGTGGCACAGCCCAGGCAAATTTTGAAAATGTATCTATTACAGTGAGTAGATACTTGTAGCCCTTGTTGATTTTGTCTAAGTTTTTCAGCTGTCCACTTGCCATCTCAATCAAGTCGCTCTGCCATAAATCATCTATGCCTTTTGTGACTACTGGCAGTCTCTTATAATTATGTCTGGCTTGTCTGTGTAATTCATCAACAATAATTTGTCTAGACATAATATGAAAACAAGAATATTGCAACTATAGGGTGTTCAGCAGCTGATACTGCAGGATTTTCTAAATATAATTTGTCTCCTATTTGTATATGAAATTCCAGAGAGCCATCATTTTCAGCATAAGATGTTTCTAATGTATTGGGATCTGTAAAATCCTCCAATTCTACACTGGTGATTTTTGCTTTGTTATCAGCATTTGTTATTGATAAGATAGGGTAGTGGTGTGCCTGTGGCTGTAGCCAATATTTGATCTTGATTGGTCTAAGTGTGCCCCAACAAAAAACTGGTAATAAAATTGTGCAGGGGACAGCATATATATTTTGCCACCTGGTGTAAATGGTGAATCATATTCTTTGTTGGGGATGCTGTACAATTCAAGAATTACTGTATGTTTTGGATTCTCGATTATGCCTGTTATTTCTTTTACTGCTGTAAGCAATCTACTTGTTACAGATTCAAGGTGTTCATTGATGGTCCTAACAACATCATCATGGCCTGGCTTGATTTTTATGTCCACAACAAGTTTCTTGTATTGTTGCACAATTTCTTGTAGCTGGGTGGCAAAAACAGACAAAGCATTTGCTTGATTGGATTCCATGGTCCCTAGCTGTTGCTTGATATTAGCTACAATTTGCTGTAAATTTTCAACAACTGCCAATTTTGAATTTTGAGCAGTAAGATCATGGACCTGTCTTCTGATATCCTCAAACAGGGCATGCAGTTCATTAATATGTTGATTGGTTGGTAGAGTGGCCACTGTCTGAGTAAGGTGTTTGATCTCTGTCTGGATATTCTTGATATCTTCTGATTTCAATATGCGATTCACTGCTCTCTTTATATTTTTAAGTTCCTGTGATGTAGGCAGATTTGATACAGTATTTTGCAAAGATTCAAGTGCCAATTTCACATCATTTAATTCAGAAGCATCAACCACACCACGCATAGCATCTTGGAGCAGGGCTATATCTGCCTGAGTGGGTGTTGATTGTTGTAAAATTTCAAGCTTTGTTTGGATATCATCGATCAAGTGATGAAAATGAGATAGCTCAGATTCAGTGTTGAGGTTTTCAAGCTTTGTGATCTGTTGCTGGACACTAACAAGGGTATCTACAATACCGGGCAGGCGGGATTCTAGAGTTTCTTGTACATTTGTCAAATCATTTTGCACTGCTGCTATTGTACCCTCAAGATGGGTTATGCTACTTTGAATTTTTCCAAAATCTTCATATGTTTCAAGTTGCAGCTTCATATTGTCAACACTCCGAGTTATTGCACTCAAAGCATCAGAAGATGGCAAGTTGTTCATAAAATTTTCAAGTGTCTCAATTTTTTCTTTAACCTCAGCTATGGCATTGTTCAAGGGGTGTAGATTAGGTATCTGTAATGATTGAATCTGTTCTTTTAGGGTGGAAATCACTAGATCAAAATCTTCTTGTGATTTTATGCTTTTGACAATTGTTTGGAGCTGTGTCTGGACATTATTTATCTGCTCTTCCAATAGCTGTTTCAATTGCTCAGAGTTGGTAGCCTGGTTCTTAAATTTGGCGTGAAGAGCTGCTACAGCTTCTTCTAAACTTTGAAAATTATCCAATGTGGCCAAATCAGTATATTTATGAAGCAATAATTTGAGTTCAGAATCAAATTTAAGAAGAGGGTCCATGCATTGTGATTGCAAATTTGTAATTTCTAGTTGAAGACTGGCATTGAGTGTGGTTTGTAAAGCTTGTAAATCACTTCTTAATTTCTTGACTCTGACATCAAGCATCAGAATCTCATCACTGTGATCTTCATGTCTTGTATGGCCAAATATATCATTAGGCATTTTGTTTTTAGTGGTTATTTATTATTGAATATTTAATTCTTAATTCTATAAAAAAGGGTATAAGCTTGTCATAGGATCCCGGGACTTCAATATATAAGCAGTCACCAGCAGAAACAGTATAAACAGTGCCAGAAACCATGTTTGAGTGCTTAATTCTATAAATATTTCTCCCTATTGAAATCTTGACATTACCCTCAGGGGTTGTAAAAAATTGCAATTGACCACCTACAGGTAATTGGTAATAATTTATATTATTGTTAAATATGTACAATGTTTTACCTGTTTCATCATCAACATCTGTAAGTATGCTGTTCAGATGAATAATTAACAAAGCACTTAGTTTAGATATTATATCAGAAGAGGGTTGTGGTGTTGGCAGATCCATAATAGCCTGTTTTTTGAACCCAAATAAGTTCATAGGCATGTTTATTTATTTCAAATCATGCTCTGTAATTGGGCATTGATTGCCATTTTTCAAATCACAATGACCTCATGGTAGAGTATGTATGCCACATGACAAAATGCATCTCTTATCATCATGTGGGTCCACTTTTCTTTCAACATTTGTAGTCAACAAGTGATCCACACTCTGAATTCTGCATTCTGATGTTCTGATTGTGCTACATGATTTGAGGCAATTTTTGTAATCTTCAAATTCAAGCTCTTTGTCTACAGTCACTCTGCCAATGCCCTTGGCCTGTTTGGCAACAACACCACTACATGTTTCAAAACTGTACATCTTGGCCCTTAACCCAGCAAATGCCACAATAACATCACCAAGTGTCTCATCTTTTAACTTGCCAGGCACGTTTTTGTTGTGGGGTTTAATTTTTGAATGTTCAGTGGTATCAAAATATTTAAACAATTCAGGCTGTGCTATATCTTGATAAACATCTTCTGTTTGAATATCAAGAACAAAACTATCTGTGTCCATGTACATCAATTTTACACTATCACCATAAAAAGGTTTCAGCACATCATAATACAATTTTAACATGTGTAATTTGGCCAATTCCAATATCACAGCCCCTACATAAATAGGTTTATCAAACTTAATCTTTGTTTTTTCATGTTGAAAAGTGCCATATTTTCATCATAAGTTCTTCTGTAGTTGAAATTAGGCTTTGCAATCAATTTTTTGCTCCGGCTGGGGTCAGTAATTATTTTAACATCAATATGTTTTCTGACATTTTCTATTGTTTTGCCATACACTGAATTGACCATCAATTTAAACAAGCCCTTATCAAATTGGCTCTTTGCAGATGTTCGAAGCTCTGTGTTTGTATCAATATATGGCTTCAACCATCTTGAGTGCCTGAACCTCAAAACTTTGCCAACTTTGCTCACTTGAACACCATGTTTCATCAGAAACTGGAGGTTTTTGTAATATATGACATAACCCTGTTTTGGCTCCAGAGTCATCATCAATTTTTCTGTTTAGAGCCAGGTGAGCACTGAACCTCAGGAATTGGGGGCAGATCAGAAAATGTGTTGTGTAAATTATCAGGAATTGTCAGATCAACCTCTAAGAATAGGCCATAGTTACTGTCATCAAAATCCTTAAGATCTTCAATATTGAAATCTTCAACCCACTCAAGCCCTGCATATGGCAGTTTTTTCATCATAGCATAACCATAGAGGCTGTTTGCATCTACATACAGTATATAATTTGATGGCAGTGCTGGATCATAATCAGGAATATATTTGTTATTTGCTCAGGCATATCTCTGAGAGCATTGCACCATGCCCCCTCTTATACATTGTTCCATAAACAGATACATATCTTGATCTTGGATCAGATCCAATTGCATTTTAGTGTTTAAAAACATTGCAGACCATGCTAGGCCTGGCGCACTGTAAAAATACATTGGATCCAGCTTATAATTTTGCATTGAAGATTTTCTGAATGCCTGAAGTATATCAGCTAAGAGAGTAACATCACGTTTTAAATATGCCTTGTGATAATCACCAAATTTCTGACATTTTAAATTGTTCCACATCAACTGGGCATGGTGATAATCTTCATCAGTGATTCCAGATGCTCTGATTTTGCTGTAAAACTCTTGTTGTGGTGGCAGAGCACACTCATCAAATTTAGAAAAATCTGTAACATAGTCATATGGATATACACCCTTCCACCTAATTAATTTCAGGTCCTGATTTGGAAACAAAGCACATGTGATTTTGAATTGATCATCAGATAATTGAGAAGCCAGTGTAGCCAGGCTAGCAGACAGAATTCTGTAGGAATCAAGAGATCTTAAGTGAATAGGAACACCATTAACTTTAATTATTTTGCTAATAGCAATACATTTCTCATTATTTTCAGCTAAAATATTTAAATTCTGCTTGTCAAACCCCTCGTACCTGATCAGATGATGAAAATCATAATTGGATGCTCCATGGCAAAATATGGGTCAAATTTTGGTCTCTGGATCTTAATATTACAGCTATTACACAGAGCCATTAAGAATTTACCATCTGTATGAGAATGGTGATGTACCTTGATATTTATATCTGAAAATTCAGATTCACATACCGGGCATTTTTCTGCATTGTTGAAATCTTCAATCTGTTTCTCTGTTAAAGGCAACATGGGTTTTGATTTTAATAAGACATTAGATGCTATGTCATGGCACTCATTTTCTATTCTATGTGCAAATTCTTTGATGGCATCTGGTCCCATGTATAAATCTTCTTTACTAACAACACCATCCTGTACAACAACATAACAAAAACTAGAAGGTTCATGTAACTGGTATGGTGTAATTGAAGTTTCATCAGGATCTGGGCTACAGAATGCAAGAGGTTTGAGGTTTGATTCAAAATCACAGACTATATATGCTGGGTGTTCCAACAAGGCCTCAAACTTTTTAAATTTGGCATTTTCACTTGGCATTGGCATCACCATATGAACAGGTTTATGGTTGCCACAGTATTTCAGATGCTCAATTAACTTCTTTTTAGCAATTTTTGCATTCACTTCCCGAACCCCATTCACCATTTTTCTACCATCAAATACAGTTAAACATCTTCTGCACAACTTAAATATTCTATTAGATTTGTCTAGTTGTGTTCTGACTAAAGCTTCAAGATTATGTATCAGAGTGTAATGGTGTGTGCCATCCCCTTCAATTAAGAGCAAATCAATCGGAACAGCAGAATCATCATCAAATGTACTGATTCTGAGAGGTGCTATCAAGCAATTGCCACGGCCAGTAGAACAAATAAATACATTAATAGATAATTGTTTATCATTGATATCCCGGGCCTTTTTTTCAAATTTATCAATATTCTGAACAGACATTGGATATTCTAAGCCCTTCATTGCTTCATCAAATTCATTTTCATGCTGTTTATAATAACTTATTCTCTCAGGATTTCTTAAAACTGGATACAAAGCAGCTAAAATACACTACAAAAAGCATTTCTGGTCGGTATTTTCTATATTAACCACGGCTCTTTTGTTTTTAATATTTGCAGGTAATAGCAGATATGTAGATCCTTGTAATGGGCTGAATTCAGAAATATTAACATAGAGCTTGTGTGAAGAACCGCATAGGCTCCATCCTGACTCTTTTGTTGCAAATTCAGAGTGTTTAATATTCAATTGATCTATCAAACTGCTTATTATTTTGTCTGAATTTGTATTTGAATATACAGGTACAGTTTCTGTTATGTGGGGCTGTGTAAATTTTGTGCCATTTGGCTTCTTATATTGTGTAAACAATTTGAGAGACAGCTTATAAGAGCCATTTTGTGCATTTAGAATTGCCTGCACATCAGGATTTATACTGTTCAAAAAATTCTTAATACCGCATCTTGGCTCTGATACAAACCGGTGATCCCTTAATTGGTCATTAAAACTGCTATGGATAGGTAGTGCATAGCGTGGCTGCTTTGCCGGTCTAGCATTAACAGGTGTTTCATGCTTCCTTTTCAGACCAGATGTAGATGGTTGTGGGGGCAATGTTGATGACTGTACAGAACAAGAGCCCACATGTCTATTGAAATATGCCTTGCTAAATATTTTATGGCATTTAGGACATATTTTAGTGGGAGTTCTGCATTTGTCTGGGTTACAATTCTTTTGGTGTCTGGCCCAATTGGGGCTGGATATATTCTTATTACACTGATTGCAATATTTTTGATTTGGCATTTTTGTTGTTGGTTTATTATATAAGATTTCCTGGGGTTCAATTCAAAATTTTGTACTTAATATATATATATATATATATATATATAAATAAGTTTTATTCAGCTGTGTGCTTTGTTTATTTCTTGTGTATATTTAATATGTTAATATTATTAATTTTTATCCTCGGTTTATTATATAAAATTTTTTGGGTTTTAAATCAAAACTCTATGCTTATCTTATGACAGGTTGTAAAGCTAATAGCCTACAAGTGGAAAAAGAGAATAAATATTGATCTACACTGACCTAGCACAAATACCTGCACAGACATGCATGTCCTAGAAAGGCAATGACCTTCTTATGTATTGATTTTTGTATAACAGGCTAGGACAGATATAAGCCTGACTCTAAATATGAGTGGATTACAACAAACAAGCTGGATGTAACAAATATCAGATTTTTTATACAAAATATAGGCCCTTTTGTTCAATATACCAGAAATATATTTAATATGAATAATAAGAAATGTTGTATATTAAACCAAACGGGCCTGTAGTATGAAAAGCACTGTAACAACACATCTATACTCCTCAGCCACTCTCACAATGCTGGCTAATATGTAATGCAAAATCTCTTCATATACCCTAAGCCGGTCCGAGAAGAAAAAAACGGGAATTTTCCCGTGAATTTTGTTTTTACGGGAAATTCCCGAGGGCTTTTTTACGGGAAATTCCCGAGGGGTCATATTTTTCACGGGAATTTCCCGAGAGCTTTTATTAAAATTATCTGTGAATTCCACGATACACTTCCTGATGACACAATATGTAGTGTTATTCTTATAGGTGAAAAATCATATGTTTATGATGTAAGAAATGAGAGAGTTACAGAGCAATTCTAGAGGGGCTCTGCATATTACATTGTTTTAATATTAGATAAACAAATTGAACCTGGTATCCAATTGAACCTAAACCGGAAGTAAATATGTGTGGGTGTAGGTGGGTTTTATGAGCATCTTGGCTTAATTTCAAGTGTATCCAAAACAATATCAAGAGGGGCATATTTTTGAAAGGATTATGGACAAAAATCTGGCTGATGCAACTTTTGTAAGTATGGGCAAATCAATCTGAAGGGCCTCATCATTTGTACACTGTAGTTTCGGGAAATTCCCGAGGGCATTTTTACAAAAATCTTGGGTTAGGCAGGGTGCTACACTTGAGCAAAAAACTCATATGGGCATGTTGAGCTTGTTTTAAGTGTAGCCAAATCTGCTTGAGGGGGGCTCATCATTTGTTGAGTTTATAATAGCACCAACCATACTACTTAAGTGTTTTCCCTCAGCGGATGCCAAATCAAAGAAGTTTTCAATGTGCTGCTGCTCGCATTGGTCGCCCGTTCTCCACACCAACTTCCTCGATCCTGTCGAGAAGAGAACCTCAGCCAGCAAGAGATCGAAGGGGTAACTGCCCCACGAATCTTCATCCGATAGTTTTTCCATAATTTCTTCTCGTACGGTGACTGGAAGTTGGGTAAGGAAAGTCTTAATAGCGCTTTTATTTTTACCAAAATCGAAGATGTCGTTGAGTATTTTGTTGCACGATCTCCCGATTATCTCGCACGCTTTCGAGTAGCAAATTTTGCTGTAGTGGTTCAAGCCCTGGAGGAATCAAGCGATAATCTGAGCTATCATGGTCAGAACACCTTTCTAATTTGATCATCTCGTCCATTCTGGGCTCCCTGTAAATTAAATTGTTCCAAAATGAGTTCAATTATCCAACAAAACATTATGTTTCTTCCGAAACCTTAATCGTCATACTTCATTAGTGCTCGACACTTGAATGAAGTGCAGAAAAGTGAGTACTTTCGTATGCAGGGTCTCTTTATAAGTTGTAATTCTCCCCACTAGTAACCACACTCAGGTGATATTTATACCCAAATAGGCAGACTGAGAATATTATGACTATAATTTTTTTTGTAACATTCATATAAATTTAATTGTTTTAATGATAAAAATATTTGATAAGAAGAGAGACATTTCATCATCACTGTTACTTTTTTAAGAATGTATTATGGGATATATATAATACACGAACTCATAAATTGATCTGTGTATTTAATTTCTTAAAAGAATTTATATATTGTGTGCTTGTTGCTAATTTAGAACCTAAAAGGAACATGTATGGCAAGAACATAGACGTAACATTTTCTACCTGAAATGTCCACTCTGTGAATCGAACCAGGGTCTCACTCATGAGTCAAATGAGTTGGCGCGGGCGGGAACTTTACTTCCGGTTTCCAATAGAATAGCATGGAGTTCAAAGGTGTAAAGGCAGTGTCTTAAGAAAAGGCGACAATCATTGTGTGGCTTATGGTTACAACACGAGGTTGGGAACAAAATATTTTTTCTTGGGTATCTATACATAGTTTTCAGACAGATCCGATACGGAAAAATCAGTGAATTCAGGGAGTAAAGCGAAAAGACTGGACACAAACACGAGGGAATAAGCTCTATAGTCGACACTACATCACTGGAGTAATTCAAATGAAAATATTTTACGTGCTTCGAAAATCATAATCATCTAACGCAAATGTGTTGATTATATTTTAAAAGCGAATCTATTTATAATCATCCAGGATTCCAAAAATTATAATTTTATAATTTAATGTAATTAATGTAAACTTTATTAGTAAAATAAAGTCTTTTCTTGAACGACACTTGCAAAAGTTAATAATAAAATACAATAACTGGGCATTTCAGTATTGTAACTGTTGTGCTGGATATGCCCTCGAAAAGCATTAATAAATAAATAATAATAATAAATTTAGAATAAAATTGGTTTATTTCATTAGTTTAATAATTATTTATTGTATAACATTTATAACAGTTGTAATTATTATTATTATTATTTGTACTATTCTACTTTTATTACTGGCCTTTACCCATACAAAAATTTCTGACGACGCTCTCTCTAAGCAATATGATAAAATTAATCTAAAATTAAAGGGGCTGTGTTTGATTACACAGTGTCGAAAATTATAGCTACATTTTACTGTTGTAAAATTGAAGTATTTCAATGTTTATAATTTATGTAAGCTCTATTTCAACCTGCAGAAGTCTTAACACGAAACTGTTGGTAGAAAATCAACTTTGTCTTGGAAAATACTACAATTTTTCCGTAAATCTTCATCCAAAGGATCCGGGAAATTGCCAATCTTTTCTAGGTACCTTTCTTTCTCTATATCACTGAAAAATTTCAAGTGATCCATTTTGTATCCGATCTTTTCTAAGAAAATGTGCTCGGTGACGATCTGTATTCCACTTGTTTACATTGGAAAATTGCACAAACCGGAAGTTGTTTTCGCGCCATCTATAATCGAATTGCCTGATCGATTATTTTTTGTTTACTCAGGAATAACCCCCATACTTGCTTGTAAATGTGCGCATGCGCATTCTTGGTGTTAATAATGTAGAGGAAAATCGCTAATAGTTACCGTTGAGAATGTAGCAATATGACTGAATTTATGATTAAATTTGACAAAAAGAATTATTTTTAATGGGTATCCGCTGGACATTTTCGTTATGGTCGATCTATACACTTTTTGTGATAAATTATAAATCTAGGTCATATTAACTAACCTTATTATTTTACGACATGCTAATCATGAAGGAACCTAAAATATAATGTATCTCGTGCTGTAAGTCAAACTGCCCCTGCTGGTTGGAAAATACTTAGTACTTACCGCTGTTTTCGAAGGTTCCTCGCAGCGAATAAGGTGGTAATATATGCTAAGGCTGTTGCTACGCAACACTGATTTGTATGTCTTTCAAAATCAACAATGCGTTCTCGTTCCTAATGAGATAAAACTGAAAAGATATTTCGACAAAATTTTCAGTAGTTACAGTCCACTAAAGTGTATTGCAGGCGCCTATGTACGTAATTAACATTATTTGAAAAACTAGAATTACGAACAACAAAAGATTTGAAAGTGGCTGGCAAGGTGAAAACGTTCAACATAAAACGATATTGGAATACCCCAAGTATAACAAGGACAGTAATATCTTATGCAAAACTGTACTTAAATTAAGGGTGTATTACTTACTGCAAGGAACTGGTCCTACGTCAGTAGGGACAGACGGATTTAATCAAATTTACAGGAGAAATTACTTACCGAATGCAGTTTCTTTATACTTCTGCAAGTTCGGGGAAGTGTTTTCTCGCATTGTTCATTGAATTTTGCCCGTAAATCATCTATTTTTCGATATAAACGTGTGACCGATGCACGAAAGGTAGTAGTGGTATTTACGGTGGGACCAGCACCACTTACAAGTGTAGAAAGTATGAACCCCCCTCAAGCAGATTTGGCTACACTTAAAACAAGCTCAACATGCCCATATGAGCTTTTTGCTCAAGTGTGGAACCCCGCCTAATCCAAGATTTTTGTAAAAATGCCCTCGGGAATCTCTCGGAAAGTATGACCCCCCTCAGATTGATTTGTCTACACTTACAGAAGGCACTTCTGTGAGTTTGTTGTCCATAAACTTGTCAAAAATATGCCCCTCCTCATATTTTTTTTGACCACACTTAAAACTAAGCCAAACGTATTAACACACACCTACACCCACCCACACATATTCACTTCCGGTTTACTTCCGGTCCACTTCCGGTCCACTTCCGGTCCACTTCCGGTTTACTTCCGGTCCACTTCCGGTCCACTTCCGGTCCACTTCCGGTTCACTTCCGGTTCACTTGTGGCCAAGTTGTGGCCTATTTCTGCTTTTTTTATCCAGCATAGAGTTTTGATTTGAATCCCAAGAAATTGTATATAAATACCAAAGCCAAAAATATTAAGTGTATATACACATACACACGTACACACACACACAAAGTACAGTGCTGAACCCAACTGATATTTTTATCCAGCATAGAATTTTGATTTGAACCCCAAGAAATTTTATATAATATAGATACCTGAACATGCAAACATATTTTGAAAGAAGAAACATTGCAAGATATATAAAATCAGATCACCTGTTGGATTGTTTTAGGAAAAAATTTGAAAATTTATCAGAGTATGATTTTTTTAAAGTGCAAAATGAAACAGAAGCAAGATGGGTACTTGACAGTGATGTTGGGTTTGGGTATGTGAGCATAGAATTGGGTTCTGAATATGATGATTTTGAATCCAATACATACTGGCATAGAATTGATGCATACGTGTTGCATTGTTATTGGGGAAAATATGTTGCTTTTTTTACAAAAAGTACTTTAAGTTTAGAAAAATTTAGGTTTTACAAATTTTTCCATGATCATAGAATTTATACAAACAGCAGGTGGCCTGTTGATGACATAACATGGGACACAACAATTTCCATACTTGATGAGGCAGGAAAATTGGATGTAAATTCTGGTTTATATTTTAATGAGTTGATTATGTACCTGCTTAAAAACAATATCAATTCTGGCTTATTCAATACAAGATGGACTTAAATAATTAGAGTTTTTACACAAAATATTGAGAGAATATGTTGTTTCTAAGATCAGCATTGATTCTGTAGTACAGTATTGCTGTGGAACATGTCAAGTCCATGGATTCTGTCACACCTATTCTAATACAATTAATATCACAAGTACTATTACAAGGCATGCACCGCATAAAATCATAATTCCAAGCGATGGCATGGATTCCACGATTCCATATCAAACATACTGCAATTGGAGCTTCAGCAGTTCGGGACTGTGCAATATATTGTCTACAAATGTAGGAAAAATAATATTGTACGGGTTGCAAACAAAACTCCCAAAGCTTATGTATTTCAGGTTTCTTAAATTTGAAACAGAATCCAAACTGTCTGGAAGTTCATAAAAGTGAAGCCATTCTACAAGCGGGTCTATCTCAGCTTCTGCATGATATATTTGAGCAAGAGGTGATGTGTTTATAATATTTGTTGGTATAGAGGTTTGTTCTGAATCTTATTAATTATGAACAGCTCTACTGCATGTTGTGATGATGAATATCTAGTCCCTAAACCTAACAGAGCTGTGCAGTGATGTTGTTATTGGGAACAGGATTCAAATCCTACACAGATTTATGGAAGAATTAATTTTTGCTATGAAATTATATCTAGATCCCTGTGCAATAATGCTGTTATTGGGAACAGGATTCAAATCCTACACAGATACAGATTCTTGCTGAGCTTAATAGGTGATTGTCATGGAAGATTTCTGCTGTTATTAGGTACAAAATTCAATTACACAGACACAGATATAAATAATAATGCATACAGAACTGTGGTTTCTATAAATCTATACTCAATATCCCTATACCTGACAGCTGTGCGGTGATGCTGTTATTGGGAACAAGATTCAAATCCCACACAGAAACAGATTTTTGCTGGGCTTAGAACTATTATGGATAGGTGATTGCCATGAAATAATATCCCTATACCTGACAGAGCTGTGCAGTGATGCTGTTATTGGGAAACAATTTTAACAGAGCTATTGTTTCCATAAATCTATACTCAATATCCCTATACCTGACAGAGCTGTGCAGTGATGCTGTTATTGGAACAGGATTCAAATTTGCTAAACTTAGAACTATGCCATGAACAAAACTGTGCGGTGATATAATTATTGGGAACAAGCTTCAAAACCTCGCACAATGCTGAGCTTAGAGTGAAGATACCAGTGATATAATTATTGAGAACAGGATTCAAATTTTGGATAGGTGATTACCATGAAGATACTCAATATTTTTGTTATTAGGTATAAATATTATTTTATTCAATTCTTCACCTCCATATCTATAACATCTCTGTGTAATTCCATAACAGTTCCATGATCAGCTCACAAACAAATCTCATCTAACAGTTCCATAACAGTTCCATGCTCAGCTCTGTGTCTGTGTGAGGCAAGCACAGCTCTGTTAGAGATAGGGATTAAAAATTATTTCATTCTTCACAAATCTAACAGTTCCATGCTCAGCTCTGTCTGTGTGGGGATTTGTGTCTAATAACATCAAAAACAACACAGCTCTGTTAGTTCAATTCTTCACATCCATGTCCATAACATCTCTGTGTAATTCCATAACAGTTCCATGCTCAGCTCTGTGTCTATGTAGAGCAGATAGGGATATTAAGTATAAATTTAAAAATTATTTTATTCTTCACAAACAAATCTCTTCTAACAATTCCATAGCAGTTCCATGCTCAGCTTGTATCTGTGTGGGATTTGTACAGCAACATTAGAGACAGAGTAGATGGGTATAAATATTATTTTATTCAATTCTTCACCCCCATATCCATAACAGCTCTGTGTTTATAATAGATCTTCACATCTAACAATTCCCATAACAGTTTCATGCTCAGCAAGGCTCTGTGTCTGTGTAGTTTCATAACAGTTCCTGTGTGGGATTTGTACAGAGCACAGCTCTGAGATAGGGACTAACAGTTAGGGTATAATTAATTCTTCACATCTAACAACTATAACAATTCCTCCTATCTATTGAGTGTCTAGATGTTATTTCATCCCTATGCCATGACAGTTTCAACTCTGTATTTGTATGGGATTTAAAGCTTGTCCAATTCTTCACATCTCCCAATGTGTGGCATGAAATTGTGTTTTTTGCCAAAAAAAATCTCAGCATGGCCCTGTGTCTGTGTGAGATTTGAGGCCTGTTCCCGCTATAGGTAGATTTGAAATAGGATCTGTGCCTCCCGGCTTGAGAAGAAAGGGACTATGCACATTGTTTTGAGGTGGGATCTGAATCTCAGCAAAAGCCCTAATCACAGCGGAGCTGTGTCAGGGATCATAATTGATAGGATATAATTGTATTCAGAACAAACCCCCCTATAAGATATGATAACTTTCAAGCTCTGCTGTTACAAACACTTCTCTGTATACAAACTGGGCTATCACTATAATAATATTTGCCACATGTTCTGTGATCTTGTAATAATTATTCCTGTCGGTGATAAAAACATTGTTCAATTCTAACTAGTTCAATTCTTCACAATTCCATAACAGTTCCATGCTCAGCTAGCAGATAGGGATATTAAGCATAAATTTAAAAAATTCACAAACAAATCTTATTTAACAATTCCATAACAGTTCCATACTCAGCTCTGTGTCTGTGTGAGGCAAGCACAGCTCTGTTAATAAATTTTATTCTTTCCAATTGTATAATTGAGCATAGCAAAAAATCTCAGCATGGCCCTGTGTCTGTGTTTGAGGCCTGTTCCCGGTATGGGTAGGTACAAATCTGGCAATCACATAGGATCTGTACCCCCCGGCTTGAGATATGCATATTGTTTTGAAACCCCACTGGGTGGGATCTGAATCTCAGCAAAAGCCCTAATAAAATATAATTTGGATGTGTTTCTGTATTTTTCAAGCTCTGCTGTTACAAACACTTCCCTGTATACATACTCTGCAACATATGGGCCATCACTATAATAATATTTGCCACATGTTCTGTGATCTGTAATCTTGTAATAATTATTCCTGTCGGTGATACAAACATTGTCACAAATTTCCTGTCTTGAGGAAATATCAACAAGGCTTATTCTTCACAAACAAATCTCATCTAACAATTCCATGCTCAGCTCTGGGTCTGTGCGAGGAGGATTTGTACCTAATAACATCAGTACAGCACAGCAGCTCTGTTAGAGATAGGGATGATTTAATTATATTATTATTGAAACATCTAGAAATTATTCTTCACAAACAAATCTCATCTAACAATTCCATGCTCAGCTCTGTGTCTGTGCAAGGATTTGTACCTAATAACATCAGTACAGCACAGCTGCTCTGTTAGAGACAGAGCAAATAGGTATAAATATTATTTTATTTATTTCTTCATAACAGCTCTGTGTCTGTGTGAGGCAAGCACAGCTCTGTTAGAGATAGGGATATTGAGTATTGAAACATCTAGAAATTATTTTATTCTTCACAAACAAATCTCATCTAACAATTCCATGCTCAGCTCTGTGTCTGTGTGGGGATTTGTACCTAATAACATCAAAACAACACAGCTCTTGTCAGAGACAGAATATTCAATTCTTTACAATTCCATAACAGTTCCATGCTCAGCTCTGTGTTTATGTAGAGCAAAACTGTTAGAGATAGGGATATTAAGTATAAATTTTAAAATTATTTCATTCTTCACAAACAAATCTCATTTAACAATTCCATAACAGTTCCATGCTCAGCTCTGTGTCTGTGTGAGGCAAGTACAGCTCTGTTAAATATAGGAATATTAAGTATAGATTTAAATTTCATTCTTCACAAACAAATCTCATCTAACAATTCCATAACAGTTCCATGCTCAGCTCTGTGTCTGTGTGGGATTTGTACAGCAACATAGCTTTGTTAGAGACAGAGTAGATGGGTATAAATATTATTTCATTCAATTCTTCACCTCCATATCCATAACAGCTCTGTGAAATTTATTCTTCACATCTAACAATTCCCATAACAGTTTCATGCTCAGCAAGGCTCTGTGTCTGTGTAGATAGGGATATTAATATTTTTTTCCTTCATAACAGTTTTTGTGTCTGTGTGGGATTTGTACAGAGCACAGCTCTGAGATAGGGACTAACAGTTAGGCTATAATTAATTCTTCACATCTATTGAGTGTATAGATGTTATTTCATCCCTATGCCATGACAGTTTCAATTCTGTATTTGTATGGAATTTAAAACTTGTCTGAAAAGTGGCAATCAATGCCTTTTGTTTCTATATAAACGTTTCAACATATGTTCAACATAATTTAAAACTTGTCTGAAAAGTGGCAATCAATGCTTATTGTTTCTATATAAACGTTTCAACATATGTTGAATTGTTGGAGGAATTGGAGGAATTGTTATAGTTGTTAGATGTGAAGAATTAATTATACCCTAACTGTTAGTCCCTATCTCAGAGCTGTGCTCTGTACAAATCCCACACAGGAACTGTTATGAAACTACACAGACACAGAGCCTTGCTGAGCATGAAACTGTTATGGGAATTGTTAGATGTGAAGATCTATTATAAACACAGAGCTGTTATGGATATGGGGGTGAAGAATTGAATAAAATAATATTTATACCCATCTACTCTGTCTCTAATGTTGCTGTACAAATCCCACACAGATACAAGCTGAGCATGGAACTGCTATGGAATTGTTAGAAGAGATTTGTTTGTGAAGAATAAAATAATTTTTAAATTTATACTTAATATCCCTATCTGCTCTACATAGACACAGAGCTGAGCATGGAACTGTTATGGAATTACACAGAGATGTTATGGACATGGATGTGAAGAATTGAACTAACAGAGCTGTGTTGTTTTTGATGTTATTAGACACAAATCCCCACACAGACAGAGCTGAGCATGGAACTGTTAGATTTGTGAAGAATGAAATAATTTTTAATCCCTATCTCTAACAGAGCTGTGCTTGCCTCACACAGACACAGAGCTGAGCATGGAACTGTTATGGAACTGTTAGATGAGATTTGTTTGTGAGCTGATCATGGAACTGTTATGGAATTACACAGAGATGTTATAGATATGGAGGTGAAGAATTGAATAAAATAATATTTATACCTAATAACAAAAATATTGAGTATCTTCATGGTAATCACCTATCCAAAATTTGAATCCTGTTCTCAATAATTATATCACTGGTATCTTCACTCTAAGCTCAGCATTGTGCGAGGTTTTGAAGCTTGTTCCCAATAATTATATCACCGCACAGTTTTGTTCATGGCATAGTTCTAAGTTTAGCAAATTTGAATCCTGTTCCAATAACAGCATCACTGCACAGCTCTGTCAGGTATAGGGATATTGAGTATAGATTTATGGAAACAATAGCTCTGTTAAAATTGTTTCCCAATAACAGCATCACTGCACAGCTCTGTCAGGTATAGGGATATTATTTCATGGCAATCACCTATCCATAATAGTTCTAAGCCCAGCAAAAATCTGTTTCTGTGTGGGATTTGAATCTTGTTCCCAATAACAGCATCACCGCACAGCTGTCAGGTATAGGGATATTGAGTATAGATTTATAGAAACCACAGTTCTGTATGCATTATTATTTATATCTGTGTCTGTGTAATTGAATTTTGTACCTAATAACAGCAGAAATCTTCCATGACAATCACCTATTAAGCTCAGCAAGAATCTGTATCTGTGTAGGATTTGAATCCTGTTCCCAATAACAGCATTATTGCACAGGGATCTAGATATAATTTCATAGCAAAAATTAATTCTTCCATAAATCTGTGTAGGATTTGAATCCTGTTCCCAATAACAACATCACTGCACAGCTCTGTTAGGTTTAGGGACTAGATATTCATCATCACAACATGCAGTAGAGCTGTTCATAATTAATAAGATTCAGAACAAACCTCTATACCAACAAATATTATAAACACATCACCTCTTGCTCAAATATATCATGCAGAAGCTGAGATAGACCCGCTTGTAGAATGGCTTCACTTTTATGAACTTCCAGACAGTTTGGATTCTGTTTCAAATTTAAGAAACCTGAAATACATAAGCTTTGGGAGTTTTGTTTGCAACCCGTACAATATTATTTTTCCTACATTTGTAGACAATATATTGCACAGTCCCGAACTGCTGAAGCTCCAATTGCAGTATGTTTGATATGGAATCGTGGAATCCATGCCATCGCTTGGAATTATGATTTTATGCGGTGCATGCCTTGTAATAGTACTTGTGATATTAATTGTATTAGAATAGGTGTGACAGAATCCATGGACTTGACATGTTCCACAGCAATACTGTACTACAGAATCAATGCTGATCTTAGAAACAACATATTCTCTCAATATTTTGTGTAAAAACTCTAATTATTTAAGTCCATCTTGTATTGAATAAGCCAGAATTGATATTGTTTTTAAGCAGGTACATAATCAACTCATTAAAATATAAACCAGAATTTACATCCAATTTTCCTGCCTCATCAAGTATGGAAATTGTTGTGTCCCATGTTATGTCATCAACAGGCCACCTGCTGTTTGTATAAATTCTATGATCATGGAAAAATTTGTAAAACCTAAATTTTTCTAAACTTAAAGTACTTTTTGTAAAAAAAGCAACATATTTTCCCCAATAACAATGCAACACGTATGCATCAATTCTATGCCAGTATGTATTGGATTCAAAATCATCATATTCAGAACCCAATTCTATGCTCACATACCCAAACCCAACATCACTGTCAAGTACCCATCTTGCTTCTGTTTCATTTTGCACTTTAAAAAAATCATACTCTGATAAATTTTCAAATTTTTTCCTAAAACAATCCAACAGGTGATCTGATTTTATATATCTTGCAATGTTTCTTCTTTCAAAATATGTTTGCATGTTCAGGTATCTATATTATATAAAATTTCTTGGGGTTCAAATCAAAATTCTATGCTGGATAAAAATATCAGTTGGGTTCAGCACTGTACTTTGTGTGTGTGTGTACGTGTGTATGTGTATATACACTTAATATTTTTGGCTTTGGTATTTATATACAATTTCTTGGGATTCAAATCAAAACTCTATGCTGGATAAAAAAAGCAGAAATAGGCCACAACTTGGCCACAAGTGAACCGGAAGTGAACCGGAAGTGGACCGGAAGTGGACCGGAAGTGGACCGGAAGTGGACCGGAAGTAAACCGGAAGTGGACCGGAAGTGGACCGGAAGTAAACCGGAAGTGAATATGTGTGGGTGGGTGTGGGTGGGTGTAGGTGTGTGTTAATACGTTTGGCTTAGTTTTAAGTGTGGTCAAAAAAAATATGAGGAGGGGCATATTTTTGACAAGTTTATGGACAACAAACTCACAGAAGTGCCTTCTGTAAGTGTAGACAAATCAATCTGAGGGGGGTCATACTTTCCGAGAGATTCCCGAGGGCATTTTTACAAAAATCTTGGATTAGGCGGGGTTCCACACTTGAGCAAAAAACTCATATGGGCATGTTGAGCTTGTTTTAAGTGTAGCCAAATCTGCTTGAGGGGGGTTCATACTTTCTACACTTGTAAGTGGTGCTGGTCCTACCGTAAATACCACTACTAAAGGTCTTGCATCCATTTACTTCCAGGTGGAGGTAACCTGTGTGTGATGACATAATCTCGGTCAGCGTTTCCAAACATGTGTTTTTGTAAGTAAAGAAGGTACGTTTCCGCAAATGGTTTGTGGGGCTATGTGTCAATGGTTCGTGGGGCTATGCGAGAATGGTGTGTGGGGCTAGGCATATTTTTTTCGAAACCAATTTTTAACTATTGTAACCTATAAGTGACCCTACCAGAAATGGTTCGTGGGGCTATGCGTCAATGGTTTGTGGGGCTACGTAGGTATTTTTTGGTGCAGTGGGGTGGAAACACTGCATTACTAGTACTGTAGTGAAACTGTGACCGCCATTTTGTGTGTTACCGAAGGCAAATAGAAACGAAGAAAACTTACTCGATATGTCGCAAATAGAGCTTATTTCCGTGAAATAAGCGAAATGCCACCTTCAGCAATGTTTCTCAATGCAGAATACGTAAGTACGAATATTCAAATTCAATGAACTAGCAAATTTGAGCTGTCTGTCCCTTACGAGAAATTTACCGAAGAAGGTTATGTAGCATAATCGAAGCAAGCGTATATGAGCTCACGCACTTGAACGTAACGACCCGCGCGCGTCGTATAGCCTGACCCACGAGTCTTTGCCGCGATCGGCGCAGCAGAACGGGAGAACCAGTGTTGCTAATCTGTTCGATAGTAAAATCGCTACAACTGTTCGTAGAACAAGGAAATTAGAGAACTCAGCTCTAACGTTGCTACTGCTCTGGCCACAAGCTACAGCCGTCTCACCAATCTGACGCTTCCTCGCGCACATGCTCGCTCACAAGTCTACTTCGCTACACCACTCTTTTAACACTACGTGCAGTGCAGCGTCAGGCTGGTGCACAGTGGGACAGAATTCTAAAAATGGGAACAAAAAAACTGGTTAGGTGAAAGAAGATATTTCACGGTATCAGTGTAACACAAAATAATGCATAAAAAAAACATAAAATGTTTGAAATTCTGTGAGAATTCACATGATGACAGTGCAAAATAATAAAGTAACGTCATTTGTAAATAGAATGTCTGTGCTCATGTACTGACAGAAACAGTAGTTTTCAATATCACATAGAATCAGTGTTGTTAAAGGTCCAGGGATTTTTTTTAAATAAACTCAATTCGGTCCAGGAGAGAAAAATCAGTAAGCGTAAATGGGTCCTGGACAGTAAAGAACCATTTTATCTGTAAAGCATTTCAATTCGGTCCAGGAACCTTTTTCTGGATCAATTTAAATACGGTCCAGAAATATTTTTTCCAGATGAATTTAAATACGGTCCAGGGACCTTTTCTAAATAAAAGAATACACAACGTGGACCGAATTTAAATTGTGCGAGGAGAAAGTTTCCGGTCCTGGTACGGAACCCAATAGAACCCATTAGATTTTATGTGTTCCTGAACCCTTAACAACCCTTGCATAAAATCAGTTAAATCCTGTACTTTAGACACTATTAAACAACGAAATGGGACGACGGTGGTTGAGTTGGTAGGGTATGGCGTCTGACTACCAAGCGAGAGACCCTGGTTCAATTCCCGGGGTGGGTGATGTAAGGTCGTAATTTTTCCGGCCTTTTCCCTGCATAAAAGCGGCTGAGAGGTTTACTGGGCACCTCGGAGGCAACTCCTCGAGGAGGGGGGACGTGGTGAGCCGAGATCGTGAATGTGTGGAACCTCCACACACACAGAAAACTGTGTATTTTGTGACTTCTTCAAAGAATCAGATTCACATTTGGTGCATTTGGGTGCATTTTTGTATGTCGTGAAAGAAACACCAAATTGCATAATTTGATTCAAGTGAGGATTTATTTCAGTCGAGACGCACTTCAATGCGTCAGTTGATGCGTTTTGATGCACTTTGATGCACCTTCGCACTTAAACGTTTCGTCTGAGCTACATAAACTCTGCAGCTCAGACCAAACGTTTAAGTGCATCATCCAAAGAGATGCAGGAAAGTGCATCAAGGAACATAAACTGATGCATTGAGGTGCCTCCCGACTGAAATAAATCCTCACTTGAATCAAATGACGCACTTTCGTGTTTCTTTCACGACATACACAAATGCACCCAAATGCATCAAATGTGAATCTGATTCTTTGAAGAAGCCACATCAATCGATATGATGCATTTAGTTCTCTGAGTGCACAACGCTATGTGCCACCATAGTTTAGGCGCGGTGTGCATGGGGAACTTCAGCTAACTTTTATCTTTCATCGAGTAATATCTGGGTGTGCAGGATGTAACGTGCCCTGCGTGAAGCTAGGTTACTATTTGGTAGTTGGGGTTATATGCACATTTGGTAATAATGCAAACTGAACCTTGTGGTGTTTCTTTGTAAACTATTTAATTGATAGGTTAAGTGAATGTGCTTAAAGATTTTTGTCTTGATCTTAAGGTTCCATTGTAATATGTTTTGCTGGATATAATGAACCTTAATGATTTGGTATCCTTATTGAGATTGTATGTAAGGTTGATCCTTGGTGTACATGATATGGTAATCTGACCCTTGTTGACTAATATCATATGGTTGAGCGGAGAGCTGGTAGTTCTTCGCGGCGCCGCAACGGCGCTGATCCGAGTGTATATAAGCAGCAAGCTCGGGCCGAGGTAGTTAGTTGGTGAATTCACATCAACGAGATGAGAGCCTGAGAGACTCTCCTCTCCCCAAAACCTTCCTGCGCCTGATGCCGGCCTTTGGCCGAGGCGCTTTGTCGGACCCTTCCCTGAGGTCTGATTCCGGCTCCCCAGCCGAGAACTGTCGGACCTTTCTCCTGAGATCTGATGCCGGCCCTAGCCGAGTCGCTTTGTCGGATCTATCACCTGGGGTCCGATCCCGGCTCCCCAGCCGTGTCGCTTTGTTGGGTCTCTCTTTTTCCGGGTTCGATGCCTGTCCCCGTCTCTTTTCGGGACAGAGTTGTCTTGTCGAATTAAAGTTACCCAACTCAGAGCCCTCTGTAGCCCGTTTGAGGCATCGTAGAACTCTGAAATTTGGTGAATCCACTATGCAGACCATGGGGAAGAGGATGTCGATAAAAATATTTCATTTTTCCGCAACCAGGTTAAAATGTGACGCTGTACTTCCATGATGGGTTGAACGTAAACTGCTCCAACACTTATTGACGCACGCTATATTTAAGTCTTTATTATTTTTATGTGCTGGTGTAGTTGGTTATGGATTTGCCTTTACCTTGCAATCTTCCAATAAACGAGAGATTATTTTCTCGCAACTTCCAGCCACTAACAAATGTCTTTCTAATTAATAACTCAGCTAAATCACTTAACGTGAGTGCTGAACAAAAGTTTGGAAGTTATCACCTCACCATGCCATTAAATAAGATAGAACGTGCATTGCTGGTGAAGTTGTTTTATCAGAACCGTAGTAATAGTGCAGCTTCACTGCGAGGTTATCGTCTTGCGAAAGGATTTCGAAAGGGGCCCATGACGACGCATGGGTTAAGAAAGATGATGAAGAAATTTGAAGAGACTGGAGATCTGGGTGTTGCAGCAGGAAGGGGCCGCCTGCCGATTGCAGAAGAAGTTGTCACCGAACTGGCTGTTGCATTGTATTATTACAGCGCCAAATTTAAACCTGGTGGCGGAATATTGAACTCCTTTTTATCGCCATCCTCTTCCCCATGGTCTGCATAGTGGATTCACCAAATTTCAGAGTTCTACGATGCCTCAAACAGCCTACAGAGGGATCTGAGTTGGGTAACTATAATTCTGGCCACCCGGTACATCCACACGGGCCGCATATGTGCGGCACAATAGCTAAATAAAGGGCAATTTAATTGCCAATTCAAAGTTGTATTGTACATGACTTAGCCTTTGTACACACTGAATTTAAATAAATGCAGGAACAATCACCGTGCATCTGTTACACATAAATAATATTCATATTCACAGTATAAATAAAGTATAAATATGAACACTATTGATTTAACTGAAAGCTTGGATAAACTATTGAGACGTGTAGATTATCATGTTAATGTACAGGAGAACTTCACGTGCAAATTAAGAACCATTAATCTGATAGAAAGCGTATTTTACCGACATGCTCTATTTTCTCAAAGTGAGAAACGAATGCAAGTAGTTCCTCTTCTGTGTCCAGCAGAAACCCTTCAAGCACTTGGAATGTTTCCAACTTCGGCATCTCTCTCATCCGAAGAATTCGCTGCAAAAAGTCCTCGCTCCTTTCAACAATGTCATAGACGGCTAAATATTCCAAATTCGGGGCACATTCCAGAATAGAAAGGACAGCTTTTCCTGTTACTTTCCCACGAAGTTCAACGGAGCTCAAATGTTGCATTGTGTCACATGGAGAGAGACCGCCATTTGGAAGATGACTCCACAAAATGGTGTCAAATATCAATTCAAGACGACGAATGACTGAACACAGCTGCATGCCAGAAATATCAAAGGCGTTTCCGCAGTGTAGTATTTTTCTTATTTCAGCTGACAGATCCCCAAAATTCTTACTCGGAATACCATAGCCGAGGGTAATGTTCATAGACTCAAGGCTTCTAAAGTGATTGAGCGAAGTCAGCGAAAATGAGGTCGGCTTATAGCGAATAAAATTTTGATAGCTTACTCTTCGAAGTTTTGGGCTCATCGTAATGATCATGTGAAATACAGGCTCTCGCATTGTTCGAACTTTAATTTTTGTGAGGTTTAAGGGACGAGGTGCAAAGTCTTTATCTGTTTTCTTAAGCTTGTACCACTTATTCCAGAGCTTCCATAAGAACCAGTCAGCACACTCCCCAATAGACTCTAAGTTTGGGATGAGTTCCAGTATCGCAAGCATTGGTTCGAATTTGGGTTATGATCAATTTTGATGTTCAGCGATTTTAGCGTGGAACACAGCGGACTCTTTGTCCTCTCGTAGAACTTCACAGGTTCCCCTTCAGGCAGCAGCTCCTCCAGTGGAGGGAAGACACCAGGAAGGTCCCAGACGACACTCTTCCATACCCTCTTCTCTTTGTCAGTTTCAGCCGGACTTCGAACGAAATTTTGAGTTAAGAAATGGACTCCTTTAGCAGTTACCCACGTGGAAGATACGTGAAGGCTCTGAAGACGGGTGCAGCTCTCGCCAATCAACTTCATAATGACGTCATCGCAAATGTAACTGATCTGCAGATCCACTAGGTACTCAGCAGAAGCTAAGGTCATCCCAATCTGCTCATAGATTCTTGGTGTGAGATGAAATCGAGCGATCTCAATGGCTCGGAAGATGTAACAATCAAATTGCAGCGTGCGTAAGTGTTTCCCCTCAGCGGATGCCAAATCAAAGAAGTTTTCAATGTGCTGCTGCTCGCATTGGTCGCCCGTTCTCCACACCAAGTTCCTCGATCCTGTCGAGAAGAGAACCTCAGCCAGCAAGAGATCGAAGGGGTAACTGCCCCACGAATCTTCATCCGATAGTTCTTCCAGAATTTCTTCTCGTACGTGTCACGTACACAAACTGCATTGCTATTCTTTGAAATAAAGGACCATAGATGGCAGCATGCAAGAGGAACAACTGTTATAAAAGATGCTGCATAAATCAGTTTGAAAAGTGGTAAGAGATGGCATCACCCAGGAGAACTTATACGATTGTAAATAGAGACAACGGAAAGAGCATATGTGATGAAATAACAATTGTATGTATTAATACTGATTATAAGGAAATAAATAAGTAAGTTTAAAATAATAACAGGATATAAATAAGGAGAAAAGGGGAATTATCATTCAGTAATGACATAAGCGATTAATATACAAAAGTAATGAAGTCGAATTGCAATTTCGATTTTGTATATTAGGCAGATACACTGAGCTATCGTGGCCAGAACACCTTTCTAATTTGATCATCTCGTCCATTCTGGGCTCCTTGTAAATTAAATTGTTCCAAAGTGAGTTAAATTATCTAACAAAACATTGTTTCTTCCGAAACCTTAATCGTCATACTTCATTAGTGCTCGACACTTGAATCAAGTCCAGAGTACTTTTGTATGCAGGGTCTCTTTATGGCATGTATAAGCTATAATTCCCCCCACTAGTAACCACACTCAGGTGATATTTATACCCAAATAGGCAGACTGAGAATATTATGTCTATCATATTTTTGTAACATTCATATAAATTTAATTGTTTTAATGATAAAAATATTTGATAAGAAGAGAGACATTAAATCATCACTGTTACCCTGTGCTAAGCTGGCAGATGCTCACGGGAGGAACGTGGCATTGATTAATGGCGACCAACGTGTGGGGCTCGATACAGACTAGAGGTTGAAGTAACGCAAAGAATAAGATTTTGGAAAGATAAGGAAAGCGAAAATGGAAGAAGGAAAATATATATGTTGTGGCGAAGAAGGAAATAAGGAAGAAATAATACAGTGTAAGATATGTGAAGAAATGAAACACTGGTTATGTGAAGGAATCCGGAAAGAAAAATATGAGAAGATATGTGAAAGAGGAGAAGGATACGAATGCAAGGAATGCAGGAAAGTAAAGTTAAAGGAAAAGGAAGGAAAGAAAGAAGAACAAAACACGATGGAGATGTTGATGAAAATGATGATGGAAATAAAAGAAAGTCAAGATCACAACAGCAGAAGGTTGGAAGAGAAAATAGAAGAAAACAGCAAAGAAGTTAAAGAAAGATTGGAAGAGAAAATAGAAGAAAACAGCAAAGAAGTTAAAGAAAGGTTGGAAGAGAAAATGGAAGAAAACAGCAAAGAAGTTAAAGAAAGGTTAGAAGAAAATAATCGAAAAATAGAAGAGATGGCAGAAGTATGTGAAGAAAACAGGAAAGCATTGGAGAGAAAGATAGAAGATATGATAAGGATGTCAGATGAACGACATGAAGAAACCAATAGAAAGATAGAAAAGGAAGTTTCAAGAGTGAATGAAGAATGCCAGCAGAGGAGTACAGGTTTAGAAAACAAAATTTTGGCAAATAAGAAGCAGATAGATATTAACATCTCCAAAATAGATGAAGTGGAAAACAGAGTAGAAGAAATGAAAATTGTGACAGAAGAAACAATAGTAAAAGAAACCTTGAAATTCAGAGAAATGATAATTAGAGAACGACAAGAAGTTAGGGAAGAATTAGAGGAGACAAATAAGAAGATGCAAACCCTCGAAGGTAAGATCGACAAAGGAAAGCAAGAGAATAAAATGCAATGGAGAGAAATAATACATAAAATAGAGGATATGAGAATACAAGATAAGCCAATAGGTTTCAATCGAGAAGGAAATGATGGAAAGGAAGAGTATAAAAAGATCAGAATAAAAAAGGAAAGTAGTAGCGACGAATCGAATACAGAGGAGGAAATAAAGCATAAAAGGAATCATCAGAGGAAGAAAAGGAAAGGGAAAAGTAGTGAAGAAGGGAGCGATAATGGAAGATGGTTGGACAAAATAAATGGAAGTAATTTGGAAGAGGGAAAATATAAAACAAGAATTCCTAAGCCTAATGAATTACAACACTTGCCAAAGTTTAATGGAAATATATCTGACAAGTGTCCACGGAAATTCCTGAAGGAACTAACAACTAACGTGAAGCTAATGAGGATACCAGGAAATATGATACTGGACCTTATTGAAGGATGTTTTGAAAAGTCTGCGGCAGGCTGGTATCAGCTAAATCAGCACAAGTTTGGAACATTCGAAGAGTTTAGTAAAAGATTTTTGGAATATTATTGCAGTGAGGAAATTAAGGAAAGGCAACTGGAGACATTGAAAAGAAAATATATAGATTGGTCCAAGGTTGAGAGTTTGGAAGCACACACATGGGAAACATTAAGGAGCTTCAGAAATTTGAATGAAAAGTGGAATGAGGAAGAGTTGGTTAGACAAGTGATACAAACGCTACCAATATGGACACAAAGAGCGGTGGCTGTAGTAAAGATAAGGAAGGTGGACGATTTGATAGACTACCTCAGAACAGATGACATGCTGAAAAAGACTCAAAGGTCATGGGATAAGGAAAAGGAAGGTAGATATTATCCTAAGAGGCATTATCCTGAAGATGAACAACGTCCAGAGCAGAAATTCCGGAAACAAGAATTCGGGATTAGGAACATAGAAGTCAGAAATGCATATAGAGGCAGAGGAAGAGGATTCTTAGAAGATAACGGAAACGGTAGAAGGCGAAATAATGTTCAGGAAGAGCAAAGAAATTATGATAGAAGGAATACAGGACCGTGGAGAGGAAACCGCGGATATAGAGGAAGAAATGATTATTGGCAAAATGTGAATCAAAGAAACTCAGAACGAAGGATGGAGATAGAAGAAAGGCAACCTAGAGGAAACAATTACAACGAAAGGAACGATAGGGGAAATCCTGAGATAAATGAAGAGCGAAGAGAAGCAGTGGAATTAGTTAGAAGCCAGATGCAGAACGAAGTAGGAAATGCTGGATGGCAGCAGATAAATGAGGAATCTAGGAATGAGGAATCGGTCGAGAGGCTAAACTTGTAGAGCTCTCGCAGCAACTCCCAGGTGTGAGAGCAAAGGAAAACGATGAATATATGAAGGGAGAACATAAGATAAATGAAGATGGAATTCTGAAGTTATTTTTAATTGGAGAGCCGAGTTTTGAAAACTTAAAACCTGGAAGATCATTGTATGTGGAAGCAGAAATAATATAAATTAAGGTTAAATGCTTGGTCGATTGTGGGAGCGTTGTCGAAGCAATGAGCTATAAATGTTGGCAAAGAATTAAAGAGAAATACCCACAAGCAAAATTAGACGCTTCTGAAAAGGACAAAGTCAGATTAGTTATGGCTGCGGGAAATGAAGAATACAAAATTCAGGGCACGGTACGCATCATGATGAGCATCAGAGGAGCGAATTTCGAAGTAAAATTTCTGGTAATAAAGGGTTTGAGGTGTGATATAATCCTAGGAGTACCTTTCTTAGAAAACTACAATGGGCACATACACATAAAAGAAAAACGGCTAAATCTAGAATCAATGGAGAACATGAAAGTAAATATCCCTATGGAAGATGAAATAAAAGGTTCTGAGAGCGAAATAGGCATTAGGAAGCAAAGCCTTGTATATCATAAACATGATACAGTATATAAGAAGAAAGACTACGATGATATAATTGAAAATGAAAATCTAAAAGGTGAATATGAAAAAGAGGTCGAAATAGAGGACCATAAATATAATGCATCGAAAGAAGAAATACAAGCCAAAGTGGATGAGTGTCATTGGATTTCGGAAAATGAAAAAGAAGATTTAAGATATATTTTGTTGAGACATAGGGGAATATTTAGCCAACGCCCAGGATTGACGGATGTATACACCTATAGAATTGAGGTAGACACAGCGAGTCCAATAGTGTCAAAGCAATATCCTATACCCTTTGCAAAGAGGGAAGCTGTAGAAAAGGAATTGAAGAAATGGTTAAGTTGGGGGATAATAGAGAACTCCAATAGCGTACATGTAAGCCCAATGCACGTGGTAGACAAACCGGACGGAGGTGTGAGGCCCGTACTGGATTTAAGGGAGCTAAATAAACACGTGCTACTTCCCAGAAATCAAGTAGAAAGAATAAATGAATTACTACACACTTTTTCAGGCAGCATATACTTCACATCATTTGATATGACTTTGGGATACTTTCAGGTAGAAATAGAAGAAGAGTCTAGAAAATATACAGCGTTTCGATATGGATCAAGGTTATTTCAATTTAGAAGGCTTCCATATGGTTTAAATTCGTCAGTATCAGCTTTTATGACGGCTCTCAACAGAATATTTAGTATAGGAACAAGAGAATGGCTTGCTATATATGTGGATGATATGTGTATACATACAAAAGATTGGGAGACACACATAGAAAAAATAGATTGGGTATTAAGTAAATTGGCAGAAGCAGGATTAACTGTCAAATTGGAAAAATGCTCTTTTGCAAGGAAGGAAATACGTTTCCTAGGTCATGTGGTATCTGGAGGTGAAATAAAGATGTGCCCAGACAAAAATGACGCTATAAGCAAGTTCCCAAGACCAAACACAAGGAAACAACTTCAAAGATTCCTGGGAGTATGTAATTGGCGATCAAAATTTATACACAATTTTGCAAGCAAAGCCAAGCCATTATATGAACTTCTCAGAAAACATATAAAATGGAAATGGGAAGGAGACGAAGAAGAGGCTTTCCAAAGACTTAAGCAAGACCTTATACAAGCGCCCGCCATAAGCCAACCTGATTTTGGGAAAATGTTCTTTTTAGGTACCGATGCATCAAACATTGGATTGGGAGCATACCTATTTCAGAAAAACGAATCCAATGAAGATAATGTAATACAATATGCTAGCAGAAGCTTGAAGAACTTTGAAAGAGCATATACTATAAGTGAGCTAGAGTGTTTGGCAATAATATTTGGAATAGAAAAGTTCTCTGCATATCTGAAAGGCAGGAGATTCAAGGTGGTATGTGATCACAAGAGTCTAGTTTGGTTAAATTCTGCAAGACAGTGGAATGCAAGGCTTACGAGATGGGCAATATTACTGCAACAGTACAGTTTTGATGTTATAGATATAAAAGGAAAGGAAAACCATGTTGCAGATACTCTAAGTAGAGCACCTTTGAAGAGAAATCAGGAACCAGAGGAAGTGATTAGGCTGGAAATCAACGCTATCGCTGAGGAAGAAGTAAATGGTATTAAAGAAGAGGAATGGCGAGTTGGAATAGAGGAAGATGAGGAATTAAGGGATATTATCAAGGTGTTGGAAGAAGAGGAAGGAAACAAGAAAACAAGGATGTCTAAGATAAAGAACAGATATAAAGTTATAAATGGCATCGTTTTCCAAGTCAGTTATGAGAATCCGAACCAAGTAAGGATAAGGGTACCACGAACCTTGATAAGAAGAGTACTCGAGGTCGTGCATGAAGGATCTGGCCATTTCGGAGTTGACAAAACGTTGAGATTAGCTAGAAGGTTTTACGTATGGAAGACTATGAAGAGTGACGTTGTTAACCATGTGAGAAATTGTACAGTTTGCGTACAAACTAAACCTTCAAAGATAAAATTTAGGAAAGAAGAATTACATATTATCGCTAAATGGCCATTAGACATGGTTTCTATAGATCTAATTGGACCATTACCTAGGTCTAAGGGATTTTTGTATATATTGACATGTGTGGACATATGTAGCAAGTTTATCATGTGCTATCCTTTAAAGAAAGCCACAACCAAAGAGATAGTCAAGAAGTTGGATGAGGGATTCATCAAACATTATGGTAGTCCAAAGAAAATGTTGACAGACAACGGGACTCAATTTACTTCAGAGTATTTCAAGGAGTATCTATATTTTAAAGGGATAAAATTGATTAATGTAACAAGATACCATCCAAGTTCAAATCCAATTGAGCGTTACAATGGAGAGATTGTGAGGTTACTCAGAATGTACTGTCATGATCATCATACAAGATGGTATGCAGTAATTAACAGGATAGTTCTATTATTAAATAACTCTATATCAGCTGAGGCAAATATGAGTCCGACAGAGATTTTCTTGGGATATGAAGCAGAGCCGATGATTTTCGATGACTTAGAATGGCCAAAGAAGGTTATGGAAAGAGGAACAAGGAAAGAATTTTTCAATGACCTGTATAACAAAAGAAAGAAGAGGACGTCAAAAGAGGAAGCGAAAGGAAAGAAGATAGAAGTAAAGAGGGGTGATATAGTTTATTGTAAAACACACCCAATAAGTAAGGCCATTGACCGCACAATTAAAAAAACTGTTTTTCAAGTACGAAGGTCCGTATATGGTATTAGAAACGTTTAGGAACACTATAGTTATACAAGATATGGTGACAAAGGAAGTAAGAAGAGAAAACTTAGATAATGTAAAAAGATATAATTGTACGGAAGATGTTAAACAAATGTTGAAAAGTACAAATGAGAAGTGAATAGTAAGAATGGATGTTGAAGAAAATTTTTCCTTGCATACGAAACTTCTCAAAAGGAAAAATTTTGCCCAGAGGAGGGGAATTTTGTGTCACGTACACAAACTGCATTGTTATTCTTTGAAATAAAGGATCATAGATGGCAGCATGCAAAAGGAACAACGGTTATATGAGGTGATGCATAAAGCAGTCTAGAAAGTGGGTAAGAGATGGCACCACCCAGGAGAACTTATACGATTGTAAATAGAGACAACCGAAAGAGCAGATATGATGAAATAGTGATTGTATATATTAATACTAATTATGAGGAAATAAATAAATAAATTTAACATAATAACAGGATATAAATAAGGAGAAAAGGGGAATTATCATTCAGTAACGGCATAAGTGATTAATATACAAAAGTAATGAAGTCGAATTGTAATTTCGATTTTGTGTCTTTTTCGGTTCCCACGAACTTAGAGTTTCGTGTGGCTTTTGGGTTGTTATTTCCCAGGTGTAGCGCCATCTCACGGCAGCACCCAAGAACATTAATTAATCAATGCCACGTCCCTCACGTGAGCATCTGCCAGCTTAGCACAGGGTAGAGACAATGAGATACCTCTGGGCACACACCAAGGTTACTAACGCTAAGAATATATGAAAAGAAACAACAGATTTAACCCACTACGGAGGGTACAATTCGTACTATATTCTTGAATAATTATATACAAATATTAATATCTTTGTAAATCCTTTTATACAATATTATTCTTCTAATCTTCTTTATGCTTCTTCTTCTTGTGATCAATATGGCCTCTTCTTTTTATGGCATCTTCTTCTTATGGCCTCTTCTTCTTATGGCATCTTCTTCTCATGGCCTCTTAATTAATCTGGCATCTTCTTATAATTAATCTGGCATCTTCTTCTTATGGCCTCTTAATTAATATGGCATCTTCCTCTTATAATCAATATAGCATCTTCTTCTTATAATCGATATAGTATGTTTTTCTTATAATGATTAAGGTGCCTTCTTCATGCAATTAATAAGGCTTCTTCTCCTGATAATCGCTAAGGCTTCTCCTTCTTGTAATCAATAATATTTTTTCTTCCTTTTCTTTGTCGATCCAATTTTACGGAAATATTAATAAAATCAATCCCCCAGACAAACAAAGAGAAAGGGGTTAGTTAAAGATCGCCGCCTAGCCGGCGCTAACCTTAACTTGGAGCTACAGTGTATGCGCTTCCAAATGTGCTTGGGTGCTGCCGTGAGATGGCGCTACACCTGGGAAATAACAACCCAAAAGCCACACGAAACTCTAAGTTCGTGGGAACCGAAAAAGACACAAAATCGAAATTACAATTCGACTTCATTACTTTTGTATATTAATCACTTATGCCGTTACTGAATGATAATTCCCCTTTTCTCCTTATTTATATCCTGTTATTATGTTAAATTTATTTATTTATTTCCTCATAATTAGTATTAATATATACAATCACTATTTCATCATATCTGCTCTTTCGGTTGTCTCTATTTACAATCGTATAAGTTCTCCTGGGTGGTGCCATCTCTTACCCACTTTCTAGACTGCTTTATGCATCACCTCATATAACCGTTGTTCCTTTTGCATGCTGCCATCTATGATCCTTTATTTCAAAGAATAACAATGCAGTTTGTGTACGTGACACTGTTACTGTTTTAAGAATGTACTATGGGATATATATAATACACGAACTCATAAGTTGATCTCTGTATTTAATTTCTTAAAAGAATTTACATATTGTGTGCTTGTTGCTAACAACAACAACAGCAACAACATGTATGGGAAGAACATAGACGTAACATTTTCAACCTGAAATTTCCACTCTGTGAATCGAACCAGGGTCTCATGATCCTAACAATTGGACCACTGTATAATATGTTAAACAATATATTAGGTTAACTATGATAATCGTGTGTGTTCGTGGACGTGGACGTCACACGTCGGCATGACAGTTGCCTTTCAGACTAGCGTGTCAGTGATAATTCTATACTTGCTTGTAAATGTGCGCATGCGCATTCTTGGTGTTAATAATTTAGAGCAGGAGTTTCCAACTGGCGGCCCGGAAAGCCAGTTTGCAAGATACATTACTTTTATGTATTTTTATTAAAATACGTTCTATTTTTACTGAAGGAACGGAAGCTCTGTGAAGAAAACAATATCACAGGTAGAATTGATTTTGCAGTCAGTTAATGATCAACAGAAGAATCTAAAGTGACGTAACTTTCTCTTCACACCATGGATTCCACCTCTTCGCTATGCGGAATGAACTCGCCCGCTTCAGCGAAGGCTTCACTCTTTGTATTTAGAAACAAACTGCAGAGCGGCGCTATGCAGATCTGTTTTACTACGCACGAAGTACGAAGAGATTTTCAGTCTTTCAACTCGGATTTTACTGTGACTGATTGTTAAATTTTGAGCAAATATCGAAATGAGCCATATGAAATGAGCAGCATCCAGCTATTTAGCAATCCTCTTGGCGTTAACATCGAAGAACAAGAAGCTTCTCTCCCAATTGAATTGTGTGATTTGCAAGGCGATGTGTTCCTTCAAACTAGGCAAGAAAAGGGGCCAGAGTTTTCCAAATACCTTTCAAAGGAACGCTTTCCAAACCTTCGTAGTTTTGGGAAAATAATGACATCGATGTTCGGCAGTACATACACGTGTGAAAGTGTTTTTTCTTCAATGAAGTTAATCAAGAACCGCTACAGAATCCGACTGGCAGATTCTTCAAAGATTCTTCTCAGACTTTCAAATACAGAAATTGAAATGGACATTCCAACTTTGATAAAAATAGCAGATCGGCCTCAATTTTCACATTGAACACTTCCAATGAAGGATTCATATTTTTATGGTGTGTTTATCATTTCTTTCAATTCATCCATAAGTATTGAGTTTTTGTGAATTAAATTGTAATTATACAATTTTGATTTGTGATTCCTTGTTTTTATTGCCTCATTTAAGAAATTTAGGTCATGCAAAAGTACTACATTTTCAGTTCAGTACTTACAATTTTTGTAATTTTAACCCCCCCCCCCCAAAAAAAAATGCGTCCCGCCAAACAAATGCTGGATATAATTTTGGTCCTCGGACCTTTTGAAGTTGGAAACCACTGATTTAGAGGAATATCGCTGATAGTTACCGTTGAGAATGTAGCAATATGACTAAATTTATGATTAATATTGACAAAAAAATATTTTTAATGAGTATCGTTATTTTCGTTATGGTCGATCTATACACTTTTGTGATAAATTATAGATCTAAGTGTTGTTTGTCATATTAAGTAACCAACGATTATTTTACGACTTGTTAATCATGAAGGAACCTAAAATATAATGTATCTCGTGCTGTAAGTCAAACTGCACCTGGTGGTTGGAAAATTCTTAGTACTTACCGCCGTTTTCGAAGGTTCCTCGCAGGGAATAAGGTGGTATTACATGCTAAAGCTGTTGCTACGCAGCGCTGATTTGTATGTCTTTCAAACTCAACAATACGTTCTCGTTCATAATGAGATAAAACGGAAAAGATATTTCGAGAAAATTTCCAATAGTTACAGTCCCCCAAAGTGTATTGCAGGCTCTTATGTACATTATTTGAAAAACTAGAATTACGAACAACAAAAGATTTGAAAGTGGCTGGGAAGGTGAAAACGTGCAACATAAAACGATATTGCCAAAAACCCCAAATATAACAGGGACAGTAATATCTTATGCAAAACTGTACTTAAATTAAGGGTGTACTACGTGTAAACTCTGTAGCTCAGACCAAACGTTTAAGTGCATCATACAAAGAGATGCAGGAAGGTGCATCAAAATGCATCAAAATGCATCAAGGTGCATCAAAACGCATCAACTGATGCATTGAAGTGCATCCCGACTGAAATAAATCCTCACTTGAATCAAATGATGCACTTTGGTGTTTCTTTCACGACATACAAAAATGCACCCAAATGCATCAAATTTGAATCTGATTCTTTGAAGAATCTACAATACACACTTTAGTGTATCAATCGATATGATGCATTTAGTTCTCTGAGTGCACACCGCTAAGTGCCACCATTTTTTCGGCGCAGTGTGCACGGGGAACTTCACCTAACGTTTATCTTTCATCGAGTAATATCTGGGTGTGCAGGAGGATGGAGACTATAACACGGAGGGGCTATAGAATATCGTTGTGGACGCACCTTGTTCCCAACAGCACGAATGAATACAAATAATTCTAAGTCAAACTTCCCTGAAGGAGAGGTTAGCACAGCACAGTTCACTCAACCTGATCTTAACTATTAATCAAAAGTGGCACAAAAGTGAAGTAAAATAAACCAAATCAATCATACAATACTTCAAAGGGAAGACGGTAAATTTGTGAATATAGTCGTATATCAATGCTGCTGTGTTAAAATTCTGGTTTTTTGTCTCAATATCACAACGTTAAAGCTACAATTGGCCAAACGAGAGGGTCCGGGAGTCTTCCCTTGGACAAAGCTAAAATCATATCGCCTTCATTTTAATAAAATATTGCGTAAGTTTCTTCCTTAGATTTTAAATTAGGCTATATATATTCTTTTTTATTTGGCCTCCCCCATGACGTAGTTGTAATATCGTCGACATTTAATCAAGGTGCCCCGGTTTCAGTACTCCGTAGACGCACATAGTGGTTCGAATCGAACTTTAAACTGTACGTCCAGTCGCGATTAGCCAATCTGTGCAATAAGTGGATCTAAAACAAAATTCAATTTTCTTCCTTACTCACTGATATTTTATTAGTTTCATGTTCGTTGTAATTTTTCTTCTCTCTTCTTTTCTTTTGTTTTCAGTTATCTTCGCATCGTAGTGCTTTTAGATATACTTCATATTATTATTCCTTGTTTTGCTCATATTTCGTTCACTGTAATACGTGTAATGCGTGATGACGCCGTAAAGTCAACTCATAGTTCACCGTAAATTCATTCATCTTTGTTTCAACGTATACGAAATAAACTCATACACACTAACTCAAACTTCTAATTCCTAAATACCTTAGATGTTAACAAATAATTAAAAATGTACAGTGGGATCCACTAGTATTGCTCGGCAATTTGTCCATGACTATTTTCATTAATTTTTCTCTTGCATCTTACATGTTTTTAAGCGATGGATTTTTAAGTATGCTGGTGCAGAAGTTGTCAACAGCTTGTTTTGAGTTTTCCTAAAATTCTTGAAGCTCTTATTGGGTCAAATAAAGTGCATGAGCTTGGGGATGGACAACTAGCACGATATTACTCATGGATCCCACTGTACCGTTGAACTGTTGTGAAACGTATATTTTTACCCCGAGGGGTGCAGATTGATAGTAAAATGTAAAATAATTTACGTAAATGTTGATATTCAAGCAACAACTAGTTTATACTAATGCCGCTAGAGAGCACTCTGTGCAAACAAATGAAACGCGTGGTGTCATTTCTTGTTTGTTTCTGTTCTGTAATTAATAATTTTCTTTTATAGTGGAACAATTGTAATGTAATAGCACATGCGTCCTTACTCCCGGTGATTTCACTGTAAAATTACGGTACCTTTCTTTACTGTGTATTTATCAAGTTCTTTATGTTTTTCTTTATATGTTAAAAATCAGCACTTCTTACCATTGATTCAGAATGTGACCATATTAACTTACATGTGGATTAACTTTATGACTACATTTCTAACGCTATATCTCGTTTTATTTATGTACAGATTCTTTTTAGCAACATAAACAATTACTGAAAATACCAAATACATTTTATTCAAGATAAATGAGTGTTGTGATGACAATATACAGAAGTGAGTTTAAAATACGACTATAGTACACATTGTACAGCATCTAGAATAGCTTCTATATATAAGGGCTTACAGCAGAGATCCTCTTCAAGCAATATTGAGCTAGAAGTGACCAACATGAGATAAATTCTGGAAGTTCCTTGTAGAAAATTACTATCTCCATAGTTTTTGAAAAATTAATAATAAACAAAATTATAACATATTAGGTTTTACTATATCTTACTTAGTTTCAAAATGCAATAGAACTTTAAAAAATCATGATCTATTATTGTACAGGAAACTAGAAAAATCTAGATTACAAAACATAACCAAAGTGTATTAAAATACACGATCGATTCTAACTACATACACATTATCTGTACGAACAATATGTTCGTTATTAATATTTCCACTAAATCTTATACACACAATTTTCCATTAGATTCAAAAGTAACTTTAACACCACATTGGTATTTAATATATTTTCCAAAGATGTGAACAAATAAGGCAGATAATAACAACAGATTATTATAACCGGTAACGAATAATTATTGCGAATAATAATAAAAAAGGCAAGTGCTAACATTATAACTTAAGTGCCACTTGTTGGTATATTATTAACTCGTTTCTCAAATAGCATTACAATGTGATGAATGAAAATCTTCACGGTAAGTGTGTAAACACATACTTTTTTTGTAAAAGTATAATGGAAACAGGTAACTTTTGCCACAGATAGAGACTTATGTGACGTATATTTAACTTAATGCGGGATGAGAGTTATTGATATAATGGTTTAACACAAATAGGCACATTCTGCAATAAACTTTAAAGCATGCAATGATATTATATGCGTGCGTGTGTACACGCACACACAGATAAACAGACACAGAGAGAGAGAGAGAGAGAGAGAGAGAGAAAGAGAGAGAGAGAGAGAGGGAGATATTGTAAGGAAAAGCAGAGAAATGGTTTGTTTTTTTTGTTTTAATTTTAAGTGCACTTTATGTACAGACAGATCCACGTTTCCACTAAACAATCGGGAAGAATACCAGTGAGAGGGGGCATGAGAAGCAGAAAGAATTACAGAGAAGAAAGAAGGTGAACAAGAAAAGTCTTGAAACAGAAAAGTAAGAGATAAACAGAGAACAGTGAGAGGAAGGAGATTGAGTAGCTCTTACATTATGCTGCTTAGAAAATCAAATTGATTCGTTAAAAAACAACAAATCACATACTCTTTATGCTTTGGTGTGATTACTTAAAAATAAATTATGACTGTGAACAAGGGCAATAATCGCATTGCTTAAACATTATAAGGTTCTGGTCTGCTATTAAAGAGTAAAGTAATTTAAAATACTTAGAAAAATGAATAAGTAAAGTGAAGGAGAAAAATGAATTTTGATTACATTACGAAGGTAGTTTTGCGCAGTAATTACAAGACGGCCAGGAAACAGTAGATAATTTCAGACGCAAGAAATTAAGAGAAGACAAAGTCATTAATGCGTAAGTTTATGCTAGGAAATAATTATATGGAAGAGAAAAAGAACTCGGATAGAAAATAAGATACAAAGACAGATTTAGGAACACGGACATCACAAAAGAAAAACAATCCTGTCGGTGAGATTTAAGAAGGAAATAGTTTATGACAATATTGCAAGAATGAATTGGAATAAAACGTGGCATGCAAACATTCAGAGATTGAGGAAATATTTATTCAGTTAAGTTCAGTATAACTAAAAATTTATTTGAGACTATCGAACTTAATAGGATTAAAAGAAAGTGAACAGGCGTAAATAATTTTATGAGACAAGAAGCAGTAAAATAAAATAAAAAAATATATATATATAGATTACGATGTAGTTTGTCGGACCTTTGAACTGAAACAGAAAATGCATAATCAGTATACAGAAATATGTAACTATGTAAAAGAATGTTACTATATTATATAAAGAACGAACAGGATAATGTATGGACACGCAGGAAAAAAGTAACAGAGAGATAGAGAGACAGAAAATGTAAAGTAAAAGATACACACACACACAGAGAGAGAGAGAGAGAGAAAAAAAAGAGGGAGAGAGAGAGAGAGAGAGGGATACATATAGAAAACTAGTAAGATAGATAGGGGGAAGGAATGAAAACGAGATAATAAAAGAGAAAAATGCTCCGTAATGTAGAAAAAACAAACGAGTGGATGAAAGATTTCAAGTAGATGATAAAAAGAGAGAGAGAGAGAGAACATATAACAGCGTTGAGTTGAACAGAGGAAAGTTTGATGAAATCATGGGTAAAAGTAGATATAAATAGCAACTATAACTACAGAAATAAATAAAAAATATATGAAGTATGAGATTTTTTGAAAATAGAAAGGAAATTTCTTTGTTGTAGAGAAAAATAAAATCTTAAGTAATTTCTATGATAAAGTCTAAGGAAACAGGTAAAAGATCATGCACCTCAAAAGAAAAGACGAAAGCTAGAATTCTTTAAGACAAAATTTTAAAAAAATCACAAATAGGTAATGTGAGGAGATGAATTCGAGAAGGAAAGAAGACTTTATATGTCAAATTAGTTTTATTGATAGATATAAGGTAATAATGAATTGAGAAATGAAATAGTAAACAAATTTTTGGAGTTATTAGTCAATGTGAAGAAAGAAAACACAAATTATATTTGTAAGATGAAAAACGGATGAGGATAATGTAACAGATCTTAAAATAGTCAGAAAATATGTATGGCTTCGAAGTGGGAGAATAAATTTAGCAAGAATAAATAGATTAGGAGTAAAATAAATTCATAAAGAAAAATACGATTGCCTTATGTAAGATAAATATAAAAGACAAAACGAAAATATCAAGATGGAAAAATAACAATTCATAGATTAAATAAAGAATACGAGTTTGGTTCATTTTAAGCGCAGGATAGATGAGAATAGAATTATTTGAGAAAGAAGCAAATGATCAACAGAAAAATACAAAAGAAAATATTGTTCACATGAAACAAAAAATATTTTTGAAGGGAAACAGATAGTAATATAAGAGAAGCAACTTTTTATATAACTGAGAAAAGTATAGTAAAAGAGACCATCAGGCACATAGAAATATTAAAGTACTAAGCAGCAGATTTCTAGAGAAAAGGAGAAACGAGAAAATATAAAAAATAAGAGAGACATATTGAACATAAATACTAGAAGGATACAACAGAAAGTAGGGTATTGATGAGAAAATACGTTTTAGCAGAAAGGAGAGATTATATTGAAAGTTTACTGGGAAAACATAATAAAATCAATTGTATATTCATAGTAGAAGAAGGAGAAGAATGATAGCGTATAGGTTATAGGGAAAGGAAGCAAATATATATATATATATATAGAATCATATAGAACGAAGTAAAACTTCTAATAGGAAAAGGCAGAAGAAAGAGGAAGTTCACAGGATTTTCTAAGAAACATAAAGTGCTTTCAATTAAAGAAAGGTTTGTAACAAATCTGAGTTGCTAGAAAGACGTAAGGAAAAAAAATAGGACAGACATGAAATCTGATATCTCATCTAAATTTTATCTTCTGGAATAAAGAGATCATAGTTCGACAGCAGAAGAAGGTATAGACAAAGTAAATACAGGGTTAAATGAAAAGAGACATCAGACGAAAGCTTATATATCAGAGAATCTACTTGAAATGACAATTACAAGTTTTGGAAGTGTTCTTCTCGTGTAACATTACACGATCTTTATACATGCCTTACACACATGCGATATGCATGCTTGTAGGTTCTTATGAGGCAGAACAGGGCAAGGGGCTTGGATAAACACGTACTCCTTCATAAAACAACATCATGGAAGGAGCCTATTGACTCAACAACGTTTCCACTATGTTGCAGTTGGTTTTGAATAACACTGTATTTTGATATTAAAGCAAAGAAAACCAAATGGAAAGTCTAACATGATATTTAGGCAAAATGTACAGAAAGTGACAAACAGTACAGGAAAAATTAATTGAAAAAACTGGCAGAATGTAATTAGTCATGTGAAAGAAAAGCTACAATGAGCCAGTTATAGAGAATAGATTAATACAGTATAGCCTTAAACGTTATAATAGTAAACATGATCAAAGTATATAAATGTTTAAGAGGAAAGTAGTTAGAAATTGAAGAGAAAGTATTTACAGAGGTAATGATAGTTCAATGCTATACGAGAAAGAGGCGCCAGAGGAAGATCTCAGAGAGGGCAGAGGCAATTATGGTTTTAAACATCGAAATAAACCTGCAAGTATACGATTGATTCAATAGAAAACTGCTTGCAACATTTTGTAATTACCCCTAGAACTAGATATTGCAAAGAAGGAGAGAGAGAGAGAGCAACGGAACAGAAACTGTATTCTGTTTCGTGATAGCTGCAATGGATATTGCAAGAATGAGAGGAAACTGTAGAAATGGGAAATATAGATTGATAGACAAATAGATGGATTGTTGAAAGAGTGTACGTGAGGGAGAGAGAAAGGGGAGTAAGAAAATCTTAAGAAAGAATAAGAACATAAAAACGACTTGAAGAGAAACTCCAGAGAAAGAGAGACAGATATAAAAAAATGAGGAAAGGTAATTGGAAGAGGCAAGAATATTTTCATAGGGAAAGAAAGAGAGAGAGAAAAATTCGCAAGAAAGGAATAACAAGATGGGTATTTACATCAAGAGCGAGAAAGATATATATATATATATATATATATATATATATATATATATATATATATATGGGGGTGAAATGAATAACAACAAAATGAAACTTTAAGAGAAACTCCAGAAAAAGAGGGAGAGAAAGAGGAAGATTAATAAGAATTTGTAAATTAGAAATGGCGAGGAAAGATATTTGGAAGATTCATGGGTATCTATATCGAGAGAGAGACAGAGGAAGAAGGAAATAAATTCGTAAGAAAGCAATACGAACATGTAAAACGTAATGAAACTTCAAAGAGATAGAGAGGGAGAAGGAAATAAGAAATTTGTATATCAGAAGTAAGTAATGAGGAAAAATAATTTGATCAGGAGAGAGAAAGAGGGAGGGGTCCTTAAGAAAAAAATAAGAATATGAAAATGATATTAAGGGGAACTCCGGAGAAAGAGAGAGAGAGAGAAAGAGAGAAATAAAAAATGTGCAAATTAGAAATGATGAGAAAAAAGAATTTGAAGATCCAAGAGTATTTGCATCAAGAAAGAGGGAGGGAGTGAGAGAGAGAAGAAATTCGCAAGAAAGGAATAACTACATAAAGAGACTTTAGGAAAAACTCCAGAGACTGAAAGAGAGAGAGAGATGAGGAATGTTAAAAAATAATTTAAAGAAGCAAGTGTTTGCATCAATAGAAAAAAGGAGAGAGAGAGAGAGAGAGAGAAAGAAAGAAATTAGATTATAAAAAGACTTTAAGAGAAACTCCAGATAGAGAGAGAGAAATAAGAAATTTACGAATTGAAAATGATTAAAAATATTCTGAGGAGGAAAGCATATCAAGAGAGAGAGAGAGAGAGAGAGAGAGAGAAAGAGCACAATAAAAATAATGAGAGACTGTTCTTTCCAAGAGAACTGTGGAAGCAACAGGAAAAATGAAAAGCTGAGACTAATGAGCTTCACATTAAAAGTAAAGAGTTCCCTTTCACAGATCATCCAATAAGTTAACATGGAGCTTAAGGTGTTTATCAGTCATAAACAAAGCTGCTGTGATTAGTACCAGATTCTATCTGGCCATGTCACACAAGATAGCGGAATATACTACTAGCAGAAGACAGTCTTTTACGGGAAAGAAGCATTAAATTCAATAATTATAAATGTCCTCATTTGGAGAAAATGTTCTTTTTACAGGTGTCGTTACTGATAAAATAGAATAATATAGAATATAGATAATTTAAGAAAATTAGAATCAAATATACTCACATAAGAACAGGAAAACGTTAATTCACACTAATCAGAAGAAAAACTCGTAAACCAAGAAATCAATAAAAGAATACTGCAAACGTTGGTGATTCAGGTTTAGAATTTTTCAAGACAGGGGAAAATAGAATATTCCTATGGATAGCGTGAAAAAACGGCAGTAGTAACAAGTATAAAATCAAACAAAGATTAAATGAAATGCAAAATTTTTTTGGCTGTAGAAAGGATGGGATTAAATTATACTGCAAAGAGATTTGTAGCTAACAATCTAGAGGGAAAATAAGCATATGTTGAAAGGAGACGAAATTATGACTATTGCAATTATGTGATTATCATATGTAGAGAAAATGGAGGGAAAGTATCGAGGGAAATGAAGCTTTTTATGATAGAATGATAAAAGGAGATATGGAGAATAGGAGAAAGACATGCAGACAGAGGGAGAAAAGGAAGGAATAGAATGATAAAAGAGTGAGAGAGAATGCCAATTGAGTTGTTAAGTCTAACTTATGCAGAGATCGACTAATCGGGACTGGACCTACAGTTTAAAGTGGGATATAAACCACTATGTGCTTCGACCCCCTTCATTACAAGGTGATGACGTTAGTACTGCGCCATCTGGGAAACCCAAGAGAGAGACAGAGAGACAGAGAGAGAGAGAGAGAGAGAGAGAGAAAATGGATATGCAAAGTGAGATGCAGATAGGAGAGAGAGAGGGAGGGAGGGATACATGTAAAGAGCAAGTGAGAAATGATAACACACAGACACACAGAAGCACACACACACCAACACACACACACACAAACATATATATATGTATATATGTGTATATATATATATATATATATATATATATATATATATATATATATATATATACACACACACACACACACACACACAGTGATTTATTCTGGCTGTACGCCGTACCGGAACCCTTCTATAGGTGATCATTTCTGAACATACCATAATATTTTGAGTTCTTATGAAGAACAATAACAAACAAACTTGAAGAGTACCGGAACATTTCTTGCCAGAAGGGTGTGTGCCAGTGTGTGGGGAGTGAGAGAGAGAGAGAGATAATAGAATGAGGTGAATATAGTATATTTAGACAGATAGAGGGGGAGTGAGATTCAGATTGAGAGGGGAAGGATACATAGTACATACATGCACAGAAAACGAGAGAGAGAGAGTATAGGTACAGATGTAGAGGAAACGAGAAAGAACATCTTGACAGATACATAAGGAAAAAGAGATAGAGAAATGATGATACAGAAATAGATAAAGAGAGAGAGAGAGACAGAGAAAAATATATAGAAAAGGAGAAAAAATAAGAAAGAAAGAGAGAGAGAAAGAAAGATGGATTACAGAGTGATAAGAAGAAAGAGCAAGAGGGATGCAGAAAAACAGAGAAAAACAAAATAAGAAAGAGAGTTATAAAGAGGAGATTAAAATATTGGTACATGAAGCAGACGCCAACTGCCATATATATATATACACACACACACGGCAAATATAGAGAAATCTGCAGAAAATTAGAATAAAATAGATTAACAACAAAGTAAATTAATAAACATTAAAATATGAAAATATAAAACAATAGAAAAGATTGATTCATGTTATCAGTAGAAAAAGTAAGCTCATATTCTTTGTTGAAAGCATTGGACGCCATAGTGTCCTTGTCATAATGCAGATGCTATGACTAAGTGCACTTTATGCACGATGGCCTAATTGGGATTGGATCTTCCATTTAAAGTGGATCACCGTGCAATATGTCTCCACAGAGAATCGAGCAAGAGAGTTTACAAGGCTTGAAAAGTAACGAAATTAATGAAATAGCATATAATAATAGAAAATAGTAGAAATTACGAAAGAAGTTTAAAGAGAGAAATAGAGACAGATTATAGACTAGATATATGTGAAAAGAAAACAATGATTATAGAGGAAAGGTGATGAATAACAATTTGAAGGCACACGAAATGGAAAAAAGGGAAAAACTGAAAGTTGCCAACGTGAAGCATGTTGTGAGACAAGATACTAAATTTTTAATCACTAAGTCTAAATAAACTACGATATAAATAGGAGGTAGTAATGTTGAAAAGAAAACCTGTGAGTGTAAAAACTATTTCAAGCCACAAACATAAATTCGGCCATAACTTCCAGGAAATACTTTTCCTTAAAGTAAACATTCGAGAAACTTCTAAACGACAGCATTCAAAAATTCGAATATTGTCCCTACACAGTTGCAGTAATCTAGTTCATCGCTCTTGTATATAAGCATTTTATTTAAATACTGATTGAACTAAAGTAAAATTGATAATGGTAGAATTAAAATAAATGCAATTACTGTACATCTATAATACGAATGTTTTAACTCCATAGTATTTTACACAGTTTTTCATCGTAAAATTGATGAACATCAGTGTTAATCAAAATAATATTAATAAAGTTAGAGAACAGATACGTTTTTGATAGGTATAAGCTAATATAATCAGGAGGAAATATAGTAGAATTTAAAGGTCATTAACAAAAATAATTAGTTTTGAGAACGGTTTCATCTTACAAAATATATCACGCTTGGAAATATAGGTAATCAAAGTGAATTGAAGGGTAAATTTAGTACTTTCTATATGTTTTCATATTAGAAGAACTTATCGTACATTAATAAAAAATAGGCATTTTAATGTACTCTTGTAAATGAGAAAAATAATATTGTCGTTAATTGTTTGCACATTGTTTCATATTGGATAATAATTCGACACTGTAACTGTGGCAGAAGTTACTTTAATTTTCATACTCGTATCAGGTCTTAAACAGGCTCAACAGGCAATATTTCTATGTGCCTCTACCGGGAATCTAACTCGGGAACTCTTGATTACAAGGCGACGTCGTTCAGAGGAAAGAAAGTATCAACTATAACAAGAGTTATAACATTATCAAGGCATACAATCTTGGTAGGTTTCTGTTCTGTCAATGAAAAATAAACAAAAACAAAGATAGAATGGAAAGGGTAATTCAGTTTTGTTTAGGATGAACAAAACTATCAACATAAACATAAACATTAGTCAACGTATTTAATGTTTTTTGATATTCTCCCAACTTAATAAAAGTATGCAATGTGATAACGAGAAACGTTTAAGTATGAAAGAAGAAAAACAATCACAGTATATAGAGATAGAAGAAATTTATCAAATCAGAGCTTAAATGAAGGATGGAATCAAATTCCGTAATCTGTATGATAAACAATTAACAGTTATTATTTTTTTATAATAAAAACATGTGCAAGGAACAATACCATTAAGATACATGCAATATAGAATCGAGGTGTGGTAATGCATAATGAAGTTAAGGACAGAAACATTTCATGCAAGAGGGAAAAAGAATAACATGCAGTATTACAAATGTGTGTAACTATAGACCACATGAAATTTCAAGAATATTTAAAGGAAATAAAATATTGAAAAGTGGAGATAATACATGAACGAAATATGACCACTAACAACATATTTCATGAATTATTCTTACTTCCATTTGTTAATACAATTATAACTAAAAATTGCTCAAATTAGGCATGCAACATTATAACTGGATATTGAAAAATGTCTTTCAATAGATTGATGTGAAGCAGGATATTTTCCAGTGGGTGGCACACAAGGATTTCCCCTCCAAAACACTGCTTCAGTTGGAGGTTATGTTCGCACAACGATTTTTACCAGTATTCTTGTAAATATCAATCCAATATATTAATTAACACAAATTACTGTGACTGAAATGCAGGTATGTGTGTGAAATACATATTTGCTGACATTCACCTACCAGAAGCCGTAGGATTTAATGCACAAAATGTGAATGACTAGCTACATTGTAAAGTTAGGAAATAAAAATTGATAAATTTGCATAGATTATTTACCTTTATGCAAATATATTTAAGTCAAGTAAGTTTCTACAAAGGGGACTTTTCAATAACGAGAAAACTTTGTGTAGAAAACACAGTAATAAATGAGTTTTCTCTCAAGGAGTGTTCAACACATGGACGAATGAATTCATAAGAGAGAGAGATGAATCAGTAGGAATGAAATGTTAACAAATGTACTTAGAACATTCCATGAGAAGGGAGAGAGAAAGGGTGAAGGGAAGGAAGACAGATATTGAAATAGTAAGAGATAAAGCAGAGTTATGAGAAGGCGGATATATAGAGAGGAAAAGGCAGAGGGAGGAAGAATATCATTAAATGTGGGAAGAGGAGACGTACAATATTAATAATTTTTAAAAAAATTTAAGATTGTACGACGAACAAGAAGCATAAGAGAAACTGAGAGATCATAAAGTGAATTACAAAATAGAAGGTGAAAAGCCACTGCAATGCATATGTCATGCAATAAAATGAAATCATAAATAATACTTCATGGAAAATTAGTAAAGGGAGAAAGGCTGACATTTCTGAATTAAATTACTATAGAAGAAACACGTATAGAGTATTCAAAGGCATGTAAAGTAATAAGCAGATGAAGGTAGGAACTTTTAAAATAATTTGCTCATATATATAGGATACAGGCAGTAGGTTGTATAGTATAGCACATAGCATAATATAAGTTAATGCTACATTGCAGAAGAATTTAAAATAATATAAACATAATAAAAATGAAAAGAAAATGAAGTAATTACGAGAATTTAAGAATGGAAGAAGATAAAACTATAGGATTTTAATTTATAGTAGAATTTAAAAGGATAATGAGAAAGATGTTAGAAACATAGCAAGGGAGAAATTATAGAATTATAGTTGTGTAGATGAAAGGGAAATCATTGGGGAATACTACAAGTTTGTATGTAAACATGAAAATTATATAAAAGGTAGAAAAAATAGTTAAGAAACGGAAAGGTGTTTTTGTCATCAATAAACACATTAGAAAGTAGGGAGCGGTAGAAGTGGGAAATAAAGCGTTGTCAAGATGAAGGTGAAAAAAAACTTCATATAAAAGCTGCAGGAAATTATCTTTAAGGGAAAATAAAATTGAACAAATACAGAAAAAGATAAGGAACACCTACTAAAGAAAGTATGTGCTGACATAGAGAGAATATAAAGTAAAATATGAAAAACTATAAAGCACACAACAATTAACAAATATAAACATTATAAAAATAAATACGATATTTGAAGAACAAGAGAAAGAACATGAGCTAGTAAGAACACTCTGGTAAGAAGTAGAATATGAAGCGTGATGAAGAGAGAAGAGTTGTAAGCGTAAGATAGAGGAAATATCATGCAAATGGTTCAAGTAAAATAGGACAGAAAATATACCTTGAGTGATAAAATAATAAAATTGTATCAAAGTATAGCCCTAGATAAGAAAAAGCACGCACTATTATATGATATAATATGACAGCGAAGGTAAGAAACGAGCAAGATAGTGTAGTACAGTAGTCATAACGAGTTAAAGTTCTTCAAAATAAAAATATCATCCTCCATTTACACCATTATGGACAGTAAACGCTAATGGTACTGCAATATTTTATATTTTGTACCAACTAAAGGATGTAATTCGCATAGAACAAGCAATGTAATTAGAACAATTATATTGTACATTTTCCCGACTTTAATGGAATATCAAACTAATAGTTTGTAATAATAGATTAAGTTTAATAATAGATCACATAACTGCGAAAGAAAGAAACGTGACAATTCACAGCTCAGAATATATTAAGATAGTTAGATACACGAAAAAAATCATTAAGAAGTACTTATGTTGTAAATACAGAATAAGCAATTATGGGCAAGGGTAAATTTAGATATCGAAATACTATATGAAAAATGATCGTAACATGAAGAGAAAGTATCTATTTATATAAAGAAAGATAGAAAGCCATGCATATAAGGAATACATTTGTGATAAAAACAGCAAACTAGAGAAATACATGAAGGTAATATTCAGGTGAAAAATAGAAAGAAGATAAGAAATGGAATAATTACGAAAATAAATTGAAAAGAGAAAGAAAACATGGGGCCAGGTAGAAAGAGTAGCAACATAAACTAGATTAAGAAATTTGAAAATAAAGAGCAAAATAAATACTTCAATAAGCTCTTGCAGAATCAGATATTATGTATAAATCGTAAAGAAAGACTATTTATAAAAGATGTATTAAGCATCAGAAATTTAAGGCGAAAACCTTTGATACATAGGGAAAGAACGACTGCATTTATAGAGTTAATAGAAGAATTGAAATCACACCATCTCAGTCAATAGAAACAAATCTTCAAGGTAGGAATTAAAGGAGAATATGCTGATACTTTTACTAGTAAAAAATGGGGAAAATATACTTCGAAGACAGATTTTAGAGGCAGAGAGAGAGAGAGAGAGAGAGAGAGAGAGAAGAAGAAGAAGAAGAAGAAAAAGAGAGATTAAGGTTGGATTACATACACGTTTCACAAACATTAGAAAAGTGATGATGATTATAAATTTGGGACAGTATTTTCAAGAGAACTAAACAGTTTTACTTATTGCAAAAAAATTGCAACAGCAGAAAGTGGTATGGAGAAGGCACATATAAACGACAGTCTGAGGAGAAATATAATTTATAACAAATGAATTCATACAGTGGAAAAAGAGAGTGAGACCTAGTGATAAATTAAATCTATAAAGAAATAAAGTGCTTCCAGAAGGAAAATAAGAGTAAAGCAAGAAAGCAAATATATCACAAGGAAATAAATAGACCTGTACTGAAACGTAAGGAGAACGTAGAGAAATAAAGTAAGGAAGTAAAGAAGTAATTTGTTCAGATTAAAAATGGATGAACAATAACATGCTACGTATCGAAACAAAGATCAAGGCATGAAAAAATATGGTGTGAATGAAGAGGAAAAATAAATAAACACGCCTACACTCACACTAACAAGTAAGACACTCCCATAATTGTAAGATTCAGTTTCAATATCAACACATATCTTGGATTTCTCATAAAATAAACTTTATTTTAACTGTTATTTCTGGGATATGTCACTTTAAGCTTATTACACCTTGTGGTTCTAACCTTACTAGGAGTAATAAAGAAAGAGTTAAGAAAGAAAACAAGAAAAGTAGCAAGGTGAATCTAGAAATGCACATACTAGAAAATAATTCACAAATCAAATGTAAATTTAAGAAACATGGGAAGTAGTAACATACAGTAAAGAGAGAGAGAGAGAGGGAAGAGGAATATAGATAAAGTAACGTAATTAAGTTCCATGAGGAAAGAAAGCTCACAGACTAGAATAGTCGTTGAAAGTAAAATAAAGAAGTACTGAAGAAAAAAGTTGTAAAAAGAAATTAACTTCGCAAAATAATTCACATTGAACAGGTAAAGCATATTACGGTTTTTGAAAGACAAGTAAAATTGAATTGCATGCAAATATATATGATGTAGAGTATCATGTAAATGAATCAAAAGGAAGAGGATAGAGAATTAAATTCAAGGAGGATTTTAATAGAATGGCAAGTAAAGGAATTCTCGACGAGACAGGCAATAAAAGGTATGCAGTACATTAGAAAACATACGAAAGTGAAGGTAAAAAGTATTGGAAGAAAATAATTTGAGAAAATCTATTGAAAGATTGGAATGGCAAAGAAAAAAGTTGAAAAGAAATAGGCAACAGATTAAAATGATGAGGAAAAATGAAGTAAATAATGCAAGAAAATTTAAAAGTAGAATAGGATGAGAGATAAATAAAGAGGAGAGAGAGAGAGAGAGAGAGGGATCAATCACATTTGTTATGCAAGTCGTGCAGAAAGTTGAATCATTTATATTATGAAAATAAAGAAAGAAGAAGTACTGAAAAAGTAAATTCATATTTTAAAAATTCGTGCGAAGGATTAAGCATTTTAGAAAAAAAACCAAGAGAATTGAATATCTCTTAGAAATAAATGTTTTCAATATGTTGAAGTGTTGAAATGAAGGAAAGTAGAAGAAATGTAATGTAAGTTATGAAAAATTGAAAACAAATAATAGAACTAGGAGAAAGTTTTAGAATATTGAGGTTCTGGAAGATATAGCAGACAGTCCAGAAACGATGAACAATAGAATAAGTATATTATACTGCACAAATGTCAGTAGGGAACAACGTACAATATAGATTTCTAAGTTAAGAAATAGAATGATATAGAGTATATCAACTGAAAAACATAAGTGTACGATTGCATGCAAAAGTAGATTTACATTTGATATATTTAATCATAGGAAATTAAATAAAAAGATTGAGCAATAATTTGTTCGTCAATAGACAAATGAGAAATAGAGCTAAATATTCAATTAGGAAAGTATAAGCTAGTAAGACATAATGAAAGAGGCCGTAGATAAGAAATTGTATTAAAATGATGAAAGTAATTGAAAGTACAAATGAAACCTAAATGAAAATACAGAAGTAGGTAGAAGAATAGCAAATGATTTCTAGAATCATATTGATTTTCAAGAAAAGAAAAGGAGCATAAAAGACAATAGAAACAAAGAAAGAACAGAATTAGAGAAATGTAATAACACGAAAAAGTTATTTTTTACTATAAGAAAAACAAATACAAGAAGGCAACCCTGTTTCATGAACAAATTAAAAAGATAAGGATAGTATAATGAGTTAAAGTGCAGAAAATACTTTATGCGAATAACTAGTAAATCCTAATTTTAGATAATGCACAAGTTTAAGATAGAAATGTAAGATTTTCCCAGAAATAAATGCTAGGTTGACTTACAGGGAAAGCAAGAAAGAAATTCAGTTTTCAAAATGAGAATAATAGAAATAGGGACAAGAAACTTACACAAAATATGAAAGTAGATGAAATTAGAAAGATGGAAGATAGTATCATAGAATTCTCATGCAAATATAGCAATTTTGAATTTCGAAAAAAAATCAGAGGTAGTTTAGAGAAGATAGGAGAAGAGATTAGAGGACGTGAAAGAGTTACTATGCAAGAAATGCACTAAATATGTAAGTTGAAAAGTATTTTTAAAAATAGTAGAAAAGATTAGGGAGGAAAATCAATAGCGGACAATGCTAAGAAAGAATATAAAACTACTCTTTCGGGAGAAAACTCACGTGTGGAAGGGAGAAAAGGAGAATGCTAAGAATTATTTCAGGGAAAGATAAAGTTATGGACAAAACAGTAAACGAATCAGTAACAATTCGAATGAAATCACTATCATGTGCTGGAAAGAGGTTCAAGAATACAAATAGAATTGTAAACATGCAAGAATATTCCACAGAAAATGAAAATTCTAATATATTTTAAAATTCATTACGGACTTGTCAAAAGCGAAAAAGATGGATTCACGATTCAATCTACGTACTTTTATTAGAGTCACAACGAACATACAAAATGTGCAAAAATCAACATTATCAAGAGAGCTTAATGTAATACGCAATAAAAAGTAGAGAGGGACAGAAAGAGATGAATAAAGGAGAGAAAGAGAGAGACGAAGTGAAAGTTAGAGAAAAGGAGGGAAAGAGGCAAAGAGAGAAGAAGAGATAGAGAAAAACGAGAGAGGCAAAAATAGATAAATAGAGAGAGTCGGAATCAGAGTCGGAAAAAAGAAAGATAGACAAAGAGAGATGAATAAAAGAGAAAAAGGGAGAGTCGAAATCAAGTATAGAGAAAAGCGAGAGAGAGACAACTAGAGAGCAAAATAAAGAAAGAGACAAATAGAGAGAGAGAGAGAGAACTAGAGGGGAATAAAAAGAAGGAAAGGGAGAACGACAAAGTGAAAGAGAGATGAAATAGGAACAGAGAGCGGGAGAGAGAAGGGAGAGAATTGTATTGGGCATGCAAAAAGTGAAGACTATGAGTTGGATTGAGAGAGAGAGACGGAATATGACGTCATGAAGAGAATTCGAAAATAGAGAAATATTGAAATTCTAAACATACATGTAGAGACATGTAAAGAAGAGAAAAGAGGGTGGATTTTCATTGAATTAGCTTTTAGAAGAGTTTCCTGTAGTGCAAGATATATTCAAGTTTGAAATGGAGATTAGCTACAAGAATGGCTAGTTTCTGCAAGAGACAAGTGGAGATTCAACTTTTGTTTGATACCAAGACACAGAGCAAGATCTGTAGACAATAAACACAGACACAGAGGAAGTGAAGAAGATAGAGAAGATGTGAAGATTAAATTAGAAAGAAAAGGAAAATGGATTATAATAGAATCAGAGATAGAGAGGAGGAAGATAATTTATTTCATAGATAAAGAAGAGATAAGAATAGGAGCGAATAGAAATGAGGTACAGGGAGGAGAGAAAAAGAGGTATAAGAGATAGAAATATAGATATTCTAGAGAGGTGTGAAACAAGGCAATTCCATGGATTCATCACTCATTTGCCTATTGTTAGCATTATAATATTCATAACAAATGCACAAAAATTCAAAATATGGACAGAACTTCATGTAATGGTGGACAAATATTCCTGATGAAAGTGACTGCTCCAAAAGGCGAATGAAAATTATTTTTCCTTGATGCACGGAGAGATGCAGATACAAATCTAAAGATATGTAGAGAGAGAGAAAGAGAAGAGAGATAAAGAGACAGAGTGAGTAAAGAGAGTAAGAGAGAGACAGACAGAGTGAGTAGGGAGAGTGAGAGAGAGAGACAGACAGAGTGAGTAGAGAGAGTGAGAGAGAGACAGACAGAGTGAGTAGAGAGAGTGAGAGAGAGACGAACAGAGAGAGAGAGACAGAACGTGAGAGTGAAAGAAAGCGAGAAAGCCAAAGTTAGAGATAGACAGGGGAGGAGAGAGAAAAATACAGATGCAGAGAGGAAAAACAATGGAAGAGAAGTGTAAAGCCGCAAAAAGGCGAAGAAAGATAATTTCATCGAATCGCCTACTTTGTTGTTCTAATTAACATAATAAATGTGTAAAAATTAACAATGTAAACAGAGGAAGAAATATCCTTCAATTGAGAAGAATGAAAATTTAAGTCTTACTTGATACAAATCCAGTCACTGATACATTTATAGTGACAGATAAAGTTATAGAGAGATATAGATCAGAGAGAGAGAGGGGGGGGGAATACACATAGAAGATGATAAAGATGGTGGACAAGAAGAGGATCAGCGAAAAAGAGAGAGAGACAGTCAAATCAGAGACAGAGAAAGGTGGAGAGAGAAAGACAAAATCAAAGAGAGACGAGATAGAAACAGGGGGGAGAGATTGTAATGGGCATACAAAATGTGAAGGTAAATGGGTTTGACTGAATTACCTATTTTAATGTTGAAATAAACATAATAAGCCTGTAAAAATTAACAATATGAGCAGAAGAAGAAATACCCGATAGGAATATCTTCAAGAAAGTAATTGCTCCAAGAGTTGAATGAATATTCAAGTCTTACTTCATACAAAATCAGTCACGGATACAATTATAATGACAGATAAACCCACAGAGAGATGGAGATCGGAGAGAGAGAAAGAGAGGAATAGAGATAGAAGGTGACAAGGGAGTAGGCGAAAAAATGGAAGAAGAGATAGAGAGAAGAAGGAAGTGGAGAGAGAAAGACAAAGTCAAAGACAGAGAGATGATGAGAAAGAATGAAAAAGAGAGGCCATAGAGGCATGCAAAAGTTGAAGAAGATGAGTTTGTTGAATTATCTACTTTGACGTTGAAATAAACATTATAAATGTGTAAAAATTATCAACATGAGCAGAAATATTTTAGTGTGAAATAGGGAGAAGCTAGAAAATATATTCTTAAAGAAAGGTCTTGCACCAAGACGGTGAATAATCAAGGCAGAGCCGAAGTCAGAGATATAGATAAACGAAGAGGAAACAGAGAGAAACGATATCAGAGATAGAGAGAAAGTGAGAGAGTGAGAAAGAGAGAAGGAAAAAAAGAGATACAGTCGAAATCAGATATAAAGAGAAAGCACGCAAGAGAGAAACAAAGAGAGAGAAATAGAAGATAGAAGATAGAGAGAGATCGCGCAAGTCAGAGATAGTGTGAAAACGAATGAGTGAGAGAGAAAGAGATTAATAAAATAGAGAAAGAGAGAGACGAAGTCACAGGTAGAGAATAGAAGGGAGAGAGACAAAAGAAATTGAATAAAAAAGATAGAAGAAGAGCCCAAGTCAGAGATAGAGAAAACTGAGAGAGAGGCAAAAATAGGTAAATAGAAAATAGGGAGAGAGTCGAAATCAGAGATAGAGAAAAAGAAAGAGAGCCAAAGAGAGATGACTAAAAGAGAGAAAGAGAGAATCGAAGTCGAGGATAGAGGAAAGCGAAAGAGAAAGAGAAACAAAGAGGAATAAAAGAGAGACAATTAGAAAGAAATAATAGAGAGAGAGAGAGAGAAAAATAGAGAGGAATAAAAGAGAGACAATTAGAAAGAAATAAGAGAGAGAGAGAGATAGATATAGAGAGAGAGAGAGAGAGAGAGAGATACAACTAGAGGGGAATAAAAAGAAGGAAAGAGATATGAATAAAAGAGAGAAAGGGAGAGTCTAAGTCAAGGATTGAGAAAATCGAGGGAGAGAGAGAGAAATGGAGAAGAATAAAAGAGAGACAAATAAAGAGGAATAAAAGAGAGAGAATTGGAGTGGAATAAAAGAGAGAGGGAAAGAGAGATGAATAAAAGAGGGAAAGTGGGAATTAAAGTCAGAGGTAGAGAATAAATGTGGGAGACAAAGAGAGACGAATAAATGAATGAGAGGGAGAACCAAAGTCAGATATAGACAGAAGCGAGAAAAGGATAGAGAAAAAATATATGGGAGAGAAGTAGAATCAAACTCAGATACAGAGAGGGAGAGCAAGAGAGAGAGAGAGAGAGAAATATAGAAAAATGAATAAATGAGAGAGAGGGGGAAAAGAAGTGAGTGATCCGACGTCAGAGTCATAGATAAAGCGAGATAAAGGCAAAGGGAGTGGAACAAATGACAGAGAGGTTAGAGGGAGAATAAAAGATGAAAAAGGCAAAAATCAGGACCAGAGAAGTGAGAGAAAAACAGAAAATGAGAGAGAAAGAAATGCTAAAGACGAAGAAAATGTATTTGGTATTGTAACGCTATAATATGAAAAATAAATTTGTACAAAATTAGCTACGCGAGCAAGAAATTTTGGAATGTGAAATAGGGAGAGCTAGGAAAGTATATTCTTCAAGAAAGTAGATACAGCAAAGACGAATTAACATTTAAGTGTCACTTGATACAAAGAGATATACAGATATAAAAATAATGGCAGACAGAACGAGGAAAGAGTGAGCGAGAGTGAGAAAGAAATACAGAGATAAGAAGAAAGAGAAAAACAAAGATAAAGTGAAAGAGATAGAGGAGGAGTTGAGATAGAGATGGGGACGGAGAAGGATAGGGAGATTGAGAGTAACAGTGTAAATAGACATGCAAAATAGACGAAGAAGATGGATTTGATTGATTCGGTTATTGTAAAATCTAACAATGTGATCAATTAAGTTAAGGTGATAACGAAATAGTCGAGTATAAAATATGAAGAAAATGGAAAACTATATTCTTCCAGACAAATGCAAATTCAAGATTTACTTGATACAAGGACAAATGCAGACACATACAGATATAGAGAAAGAGGAGATACATATATTGAGTTGAGTTTTGGGTTTTTGTTTTAAGTTCACTTTTATGCACAGATAAATTGTGACAGTCTAAAGTAGAATCAGAACTGCCGAGAGAGAGAACTAGAGAAGGAGGAAAGGAAAAAGATAAAGTTAGAGACAGGGAGGTTTGTGAGAGAAAACAGAAAGACGAGAGAGAAAGAAGTTCACTATAGACTTGCAAGTATTTGAAGAAGATGGATTTGTTTTAATCTAACATTATTATAAACATAAACGCATATAAATTAATAATGTAAAGAGTTTAATTTAATATGAGCAACACATGAATATGCAATTTCAAAATTAGGTCAAGGGAAAATATAAATATTTGTTTTAAAGTAGTTGCTGCTAAACACGAATAAACAATCAGATCTTGCTTTAAACAAACACAGTTACAGTTATAGAGACAGAGAGAGAAATATATAAATACTCAGAGAAAGACAATAACAGGAAGAGATAAAAATAAAATATAAACAAAACTAGATGAACAAAGTCAGAAAGAGAGGATTAGAAAAATCAGAAACATCTAGAAGAGAGACGAAAGCAGAGGATGAGTTTGAAAGTAGGGTTGAAATGAATTTCGAAGGCAAAAAAGCTGTAAAACAATTAAACATGAATAGAAAAGAGCAAAAGACAAAGAGAGATAGTTGTAAAATAAATAAATGATAAGCACAGGAACTGATAGTCAAACAAAAGGACAATGTACAGAGATAATGTATTGCTTGTACACAATGTACAAAATAAGTATACAGATCGATTTGAGTAAATATATAAGAAACTAGATATGAGAAAGGGCTGTCTCTGAACGAGTCTTGCAAGTATCAAAATTCATGCAATTGAAGGACAATAGAGAAGACTGAAACATGAAGAATTTATGGAAAAAGAAAAATAGTGAAACCGTTTTAAATATGCAAATTGTCATTCTCTCTTTCTTCTAGATATAATATCGTTGAAGAAAAAGAAGCAATGAATGCTCGAGTCACATGCTATAAGTAGAAAATTCCGCTTACATTGATACTGAAGGAGTAAAGAAAGAAGGAAAATAAAAGAAAAATGTATATTTGAAGACAATTGTGAAAAGTGTCAAGACTGAGAAGATATAAAGAAACAAAGGATATAAGTTATGCACAGCAAAAATATATGGATTTACTTTCTCGTTGAGTAGAACTTTACCGTGTGCTACGTATGCATATGTGTCACAAATATGCTACTACAATGTGAACAACATGAATCATGCATTTTGGAGTACATAGATTTCAGTGAATGAAGATAGTAAACAATATCGGGGTTGTTATTGCTTCTTGTCTTCTTGGTAATTTTCATGCTATCTTACAAGTTGTATTTATAGCAATTGTTATTGTAGTGCATGCAAAAGAAACGAATATATTGAAATATTGGAAGAAATACCGTTGACGTTTCTAATGTTTAAATATCTCTATATCACAAAACAGAAAACACTGAGAAGAATGTTAAACAATAGAAAAGTTGAAGATATTTTTTTTGGGTAAATAGTGAGAGAAAGAGAAATGCGATTGTATATAATAATAATAGGCGATCTGTTCATATTAAGAGTTAAGATGTAACAGCATATTTATGAACATGAGAACATATGAACTCGCATAAGATATAGCTAGAATGTGCTATCTTGTTTCGTGAAATATAGGTAAAAACCACACCTCCTGGAAAAAACTTTCTGCTATTTAATATCAGTGTCCCTAAAAAGGTTGGTATGAACGAACATTAAAAAACTTATAAAAATAATATAAAAACATTTTCATTGTACCACACGACTATTTTGAAGGAAAACCCTATGTCTTCATATCACTTATCATTAACTTATTGTTCTAGTTTGATTTTGAACGATCTCGCACTAGAAAACTAGGCACAGTGTATGGGTTCTTACAGTAAGATCATGTCATTACTTAACACTAATACTAATTACAAGTTATAATTTAATTTTGAGTGTTATGTTTATACTATTGACAAACATGTACTCATATATATTTTTAAATATGAATGAAGGTTGATCTTATTCATACAAAGACATTGTGATTAATATCTGAAGTTAATATAAGTACTTATATTTACTTTCGGTATTGTTGTTGGTAACTAACAAATACTCAAAATGAAGAATTCATGAAGAAATGAGTAGAGAGATTAACAATTAACGAAAATAATTCGTGGTTTATTGCATCATGCTTTAAAAAGCTAAAACCCTCACCAATGTCAGGCAGTAGGTACAGAAAACTCCAAGGAAAAATGGCTAGCAAATTGTAAAAAATATGCCTCAAGTAAGAATGAAGAATTTTGCAGAATTATTATCATACTGGTGGAAACACAAACAGCTAGCTACAAAGTGCCTTAGAATAGAAGGTAGAAGGAAGTGCATAAAATTGCAATAAACAGCATTTCTACAAGTTAGTTGAAAAAGTAAAACTTTTATTGTGTACCAAGATGGAAAAAATGTGTATATCTACAAAACTATCTACAGATAACTTTGTACAATAAATGGCAGTACAAGAAGAAAAGACAAGAGTCATATACATGCTTCTAGATAGTGAGAAATTAAGGAAGTAATCCAAGTAACGCTTGTTACTTATTACTTACAATATTACCCTTCCTTGTTAGAATCTCAAGCATCTTGCAGTTTTTTTTAAAAGGAATTGATCAGTATCAGCAGAAACAGTAGAGATAGGCACTGTGCCAATATTCATATTCATAAGAACTTGTTAGTGTCAAAGTGTGTTTGAAGCAAATTCTAGAAAGTAGGAAGATAGACACATGCAGGATTCCAACAAGAAAGGTTTACAATCAAAAGTTAAAAATGTACTTTACAAAGTATACAACAGAAATTAGGAGAAATAGGGTAAACTACAGAAATAGAGAGCATTACCTTATGAAAAAAAAAACTTACAGTGTTCATGTCTTATGTGCAATTAGTGACTAGCAATAAAATTGTAATTTATCATGGAATGATTACGTTATTACATATATTTTCTATGGCTTTATACTTAAAAATAAATCTTCTAACCTAACTTCAATACTCGTGTAGCCATTTCACAAGTAAAACTTCCAGATGTTAAACATATGTAAAGGACAGATGTGTTGCACAATTATAAAAGATAGCAACATGCACAAACGAAAGTTCTATCTTGATTTATGGTAATCGACTTTCAAACTTGTGGATATAATTCACATTGTTGAAATTTCAGTGCAAAAATATACTCCAAGTTGAATTGGTTCTTCCAACTGAAACGTAATGCAACCTTAGATGAAAGTTCGAACCAATCGTTAAGACGTAAATTTTATGCTTAGAAATGTTGGTCACTACTAACTCTCACAAAATATTTGAACTACAGAAAATTGTTAAGGTTAGATAGTCATGCCATATTCATATGGCACAGTATTGTTGTACAGGACTAGATAGATGTATAGGAATATGTTCACGTGCAGTTTTTGCAAGAAGGGTATTTCCATATCACAGCTCGAAAAGAGATACTAGTTGTTTGGCAAGAAAAATATCATTCAAATGTTCAAGAAGGGGAATTATAGAATCTTCAGATCTCAGGGCCATGTACAGGTGTCGCTACGAAGTGAAAGTTTCGTCACCTAGAAATAGAACGATGATGAAATTGCTACTTCTTTGCGATTCTAAAGCCACTAAAGCTTGTCACTGGAGACTCGCTCTGTTCCTGTTGCAGCTGTCCTGCCGACCAGATGGCAGCCTTGTCGCCGACCTCCATGTCGAGTAGTGCTACGTTCGCTTGAGCTGATGAGCTTGTTGCGACAACAGTTGTCCAAGCGTCACTGTGGGATGCTTTCTTCTTCAGAGCAAGGCTGAAAGAGACAATAAAAAATGATCATAAGTTGGGTTAGGAATTTTATAACCTAAAAATCATCATCATACAAAACAATGCATATACGTATGACCTAAAACTATATCCTAAAAAATATAAAATTGTGTATACTCATACTTATATCTTACATCATGGAGTGAACAATTTATGTAAGAATATACAGAAACAAGAAATATATGTAAGACATTTAAAACTGTATTTGCCTATTTAATTTTATTCATTCATTCTTTTGTTTTGAACCTAACTGCTTTGTAGAGTTACGTAGTCATAGTAACTAGAACACACAGAAATTTTTCTCTTCGATGCAAATCGAATAAGATAATAAAAATATGATAGAGTTAATGAATAAATTCTGTTCCTAACTTCACAATATGATGGAGTTACAATATTAAATATACAATATAAATAACATACAGGCTACTCCTGTAATTTCATAACAGATAGACTATAAATTGCACAAATTGTTAATATCACTCACTTCACAAGAAAGCACGTGACGAGTCGAGAGGAGGTATTTTGAATGCATGTGTTGCTACACTTGAGGGAGGCGGATGGAAGAAAATATCCATGGTAAGAGGAAGTTGAGTGACACCTGGTTTGATTTGTCTCTTAATTTGAAGCAACTTTTGTAGTTTTACTCTTTGGCTTTATTATATGATATTCGAATCACGTACACTAGAAATTGTTTTAGGCCTACAGTTTCAATGAGTTTCTAACATTGGGACGTGAAGTTTTCGTCTTAACGACAACACCGAAAAATTGAGGAAAGCAAAATAAGGTGTTGAAATTGTAATTAGGTAGATAAAGGAGATAAGTTTTCGGTGTTCCGGTTGCCATTTTCCAAAATAACACCGACTTTTGTACTTTAACGCAATAAACGCCGCGAAATATGCAATATCAACTGGGGATAGCACTTCTTCTGTTCAAAAAGAACTATCTGAAGAGCTATTCCGTAATTTGTAGTCTAGCTGGTGATAGATCGACTCGAAAGACATTGTCATTTTATTTATTGCAGTTTGGCACAGACATGACTGACAGTGTTTAACATCGTCCTGAAAATAGAATTCGGTCGGGGGGATCTTTCCAGAAGGGAAATTTCGTAGGAACGGGAACATTTTCAGGAACACCTGTTGTGTTTAGGAGAAGGGGGCGTGTATGTGTGCACACAAAATGGTAGGTATTTTGAGATCGAAGAGGGATTTTTTGGCATTGCTAGAGAAATGTGATGTGTATGATTGTGTTCAAAGATTTGGGTGTTATCATTCAATAAAAATTTTATATCTAGGGGCTGATGAGATGAAATAGTTTTCCAAATGGAACCAATTTCGTAATTTCTGAAAATTTGTCTCAATTTTCCAGAACTAAAACAATGTAAAAATCTTAAGCATAAAAGGAACAGTAAAAATGCTTGTAAAAATAACACCGTTTTATAATTAATGACACCGAATTTTGCCCTAAACCTCGAAAAATACGTAACACAGAATTTCAGTAAAGAATAACATCGAAATTTAGGGAAAACTAAAACGGAAACTTCACGTCCCTAGTAGCAGGTTAATATTTTCAAGACAGGGAATGGGGTTCCCGATGGCGTTGTGGTAACGTCGTCACCTTGTAACTAAATAATCCCGAGTTTGATACCCAGTTGAGGCACACCGTGGTTCGGAATCCACTTTAAACTGCGGATTCAGACTATATGTGGATAAACTGGACTTAAACTTCAAAACAGGAAGAGTAAAATAAAAATCAACATCATGACATGAGGTTAGGTGGTAGAACAGACGCAGGCTGAACCCCACTCTTCAATATAATAACATATAATAATTCCATTTATTACATTATTACATTCATTACATATTGAATTTGCATTATCATATAATTATAGACAACCATAAGCAACCAATATACACGTATTACAACTATTCAATACACGTAATAAGGGGGGGAACCCCCCGAAGTAAGCCCGCATACATACGCTTATTGTCCTGGTTCCTAAAAATATACCAGGACGTCAGTTGCTCCGAATTTCACGGTTCCTCCGACTTTATTTCCTCTATTTATTACTATTTGATTGCATTTTAAAGTAGGTGTAATAATAAATTGTAATGCTATACAAAGGAATATATACATGACATAATTGATGTATACAATACTTTATGTGATATTATTTCTGTCTTGGGATCCAGAACAGAGGACATGAACCTCGTGAGTGACATTACATTACATGGTAACAATTGTGAATGAACCCCCCCCCCAGAAATGTTTTCCTGCCTACGGCCATGATGTTGATACATACTGTCAGTTGTGGAAGATAAATTCATTCCTGGCAGAGAGATGATCTTCGATATCATGTAGAGTTGAGAAATTGATTGATTTATTTGGTTCATTTTACTTCGCTTCTGCCACCTTCCAGCTAATCGCTAAGTGAGTGATGACATAATTAAATGAAGGGACATTCACAAAGAACAGCTACACCATGATTCGAACCCGGGCGTCGTAGAGAGTTGTCCTAACCACTTAGCCACCGAGGTCGGGGATGGTGGGGTTAATTTCCACCAAGCTTGATGTTACTGTAATTGAATCTACCAACCCTACATTTATCCGTATTGAAGTCACCACGTAAACCAAAACTGCCATGACTCACCTAGACGCGGAACGATGCTTTAAAGGGAAAAGAGGAAAGAAACCATAGGTATCTTTTCTTAACCTTGGAAACGACAAAAGAAACATTATTTGATACTCTCTTCCACGTAGACACACTGACCTTGTTTCGATCGTGTGGGCAGACTGACATAACGGTGCAGGAGTTACAAAGTTTTTTTTTCTTTCACTAACGGGGCGTTTGGTAAAGGTTAGCCGGCACCGCCCTGCCCTCTGGTGTCGAGTGAAAGTACCACGGACCGTTATCCAGCAACTGCAACGAATGGCTGCCACCGCAAGGATGACGTAACTTGGACCTTCGGAGCAGAACCTGTCTACGGGAGCCGATTATTGCTCTGATTGGGAATACGTGTCTTGCAGTGCATTATTCACATAACTGGAGCATGAGGCTGTTATGCCCGCTTTCATTTTCTCTATTTTATTGAGGAGAGGTTAAGGCATTGCAGTTCCCGCTTAAATGAGGTTCCCGGTAGCAACATTAGCTATATCGTGATTATTGATTAGAGCTTTAAAATGACGATTGAGAACATTGCATCATGTGGTTACATAACTGCATTATGACTTTATATTTAAATTAATTACATTATTTTCCAGTGGCGCGAACATATAAGGGCTCGTGGGGTTTAAACCCACCCAATAATTTATCGTGTTATTATTATTTTTATTATTACTATATATTATTACACACACACACACACACACACACACACACACATATATATATATATATATATATATATATATATATATATATATATATATAAAGCTAGGATGCATTGTTGGCATGTATGAATACTATGATGCACGGGAGGGAGGGTTTGTAAGGTTGCGTTTTTAGCCAACACAATGTTCTTCAAAAGTTGTTATTTCCAAGATCGTTCAAATCAGCTGTAACCAGAAAAGATGTAACGTTACTTTTATATATATATATATATATATATATATATATATATATATATATATATATATATATATATATATATATACGTATAAAAAAAGCAACTCAATTACAGTTACTCTTTTTGAAATGTTGCTTAGATATGTATATATATAAGAAGTAATTCTTGTAACATTATAAGGGACCTCCCCGATGGCGCAGTGGTAGCGTCTTCGCCTTGTAATCAGGGTACTGCGTTCGATACCCGGTGGAGACACAGAGTGGTTCGGATCCCACTTTAAACTGGACCGTCTTACTTCTTATATATATATATATATATATATATTGACAGTCCTGATTAGCCTTACTGTGCATAAAGTTGACTTAAAACACCAACTCAATCAATCAATCAATTGTAACATTATAACAAGTTTCATTCATAACCCGCGAGTTCCCTATTTGTATATGTACCATTTTTTTATTTTTTCTGCCACTTTAACTGATCGCAACAATGAGGATGATGATGCTTACTGGAGATCTAGACTTGTGTATCGAAGGGGCATCCACCCCTATCCCCCGCAGCGGTATATTTTCCTGCCATTCTCGTGTAGCAAACCCTAAGAACCACCGCAATAAAATTGTGGACTGTCATGTCTTGGGCTTGAATAAATTATTTGAAGAGTATTGGGATGGCACGAATTTGAGCTGAAAAAATTATGATCACCCTATACAATACTCACTTGCTTCCAGCGAAAGCGAACTGGTATAACCCTGGGCAGTAGCATGTGAACTCCCCATCCTCCCTGCTCCAGCCGATGCCCTTATCGGTGAGGTCCCTGGCGAAAAGCACTTTAGTGGCGGAGCCGGACTTCTCGCCCGCCGAAGCGCCGACCGACGAGAAAGCGACGACAGCGCCGCAGTCGAGGGTGGTGGCGAACTTCTTGGCGCCGACGCCTCCCCTGGATGGTTCGGTGACTGGGAGGGAGCGGGGTTCGGGAAGGGCGGCGAAAGTTGTCGCCAGGAGAGGGACAAGGGACGCTAAGAAAAAGGGAAGATGCATCCTGAAAAGAAAAAGAATCATATTTTAGAAATTTGCAGACAAAGTAAAATGAAAATGATTTAACTGTCAAATTTATTCTTCTGCATGACAATGCCCGTCCTCATGCGGCAAAGAATACTGAAGATTTGCCGAAATCATTTCGCTAGGAAGCAATTTGAACACCCTCCCTAAAATCCAGACCTTGCGTCTTTCACATATTCGACCATCTGTAAAAACAGCTCAAGATAAGCCATTTTGCATCGAACGAAGGGCTCGTATAAGCAAATGTTACGTGCTGGATCATATGATGATTATGTGTAAATATCTTAGCAAATGCCCTTGTTTCACAAGTTTTAATGACACTGTTTCAAGGATATTGCCGACTTGACCCGATGTCAAGGGCGAAGGTGAGCTCTGGCCCCCGTGAAATAGTCTTGCCCACTTTTCTACCCACCCAAATGGCCTACGTAAGGAATTTGCAGGGTCGTGTAGAGTAGAGCAAGATTCACTCTCCGATGGAAAATAGACAAAACCAAAGAGAGAAAGTGATAGAAAAGTAGAGGAAGAAAGAACAAAAGAAAAAGTGGAGAGGAAGGAGAAAGAAAAAGGTAAAGAAATAGAGGAAGGAGAAAGAAAGAGGTAAAGAAATAGAAGAAGGAGAGAAAAACAGATGGAAACAGAGGAAGAAACGGAATCAGTAAAATAAAGACTGTAAAAGGAACGAGGAGAAAAAGACTAACAAAGATGGAAACGTGGAGAGAAAGAGAGAGACTAAGAGCTAGAAAGGTAGTGCAAAGAGAGAGAGAGAGTAAGGGACATTCGAAATGTGCAAAGAAAGTGAATAAGGTAGATTGAAACAACGAATGCAAGGGTAAGATAGAAACGTGGAAGAGAGATAGAAACGTACGGAAATAATGTAGAAAGAAAGAAAGAGTAAGAAAGAAACGTGGGAAAAGGAGAGTAAGAGAGATAGAAACGTACGAAAATAAACGTAGAAAGAAAGAGAGAGTAAGAAAGAAGCGTGGAAAAAGAGATAGAGAGAGAATGGAGAAAACGTCAAAAGAAAGAGAAAGTACTGAACATAGAAACGTGGAAAGTAAGGGAGAGAAACATAGATTGAACCGTCGTAAGAAGGAGAGAGGGAGAGAGAAGAGAAACGTAGGGTACCAGTTTCATATATCGCAAACACATTAAAATCGTATATTTTGTGTTTCGGATGGTTCGTACTTACCAATTGTGTATTGCGGGACATAGTTCAAGGTGCCATTCTGCTTTTTACACGAAAACAAACATTTTCTCTACTAAAATAACGCATTTTTCTAAGTGCTACCGAACGCACGTAACGATGCGATATCGTTTACTTTGCGAATGATATCGCTTCTTTTGTTTTCGAATATCAGTGTTTCCAACCAACTTCACCGAAAAATACCTACTATCGTGTTCGTCACGTGTGCAAATTGTACATTATGCACGGGTAGCTGACGGATAGCCCCACGAACCATTCCGATAAGGTTAGGTTAGGTTTGGTTAGGTTAGGCAAGCATGATTTCCCGGTCAAATAGATACCACGGTGAAAGAAAATACCTCGACTAACGTTGGAAACCTTAGAGAAACTCATTTCCGTAAGTATTTTCCTCTGTAAAAATGAAGAAATGTGTCTCCGATGTATGAAACTGTTACCGAAACGTAGAATGGAAGAGTAAGGAAGATTGAAAATGAAAGGAAAGGGAAAGAAGGGATTATGGAATGAAGAACGGGACTTGTGTTACGGTTCCAAGTTGGGACAACAACTGCCATACTGGAACTTTAACCATCGTGAACTGGACTTAATGATTACATGATCCTGGAAAATCGCTCATCGTGTCCGAAACCGCCACATAATCTCAGGCAGTATGCGAAAACGTAATAACAGGTTCGCACGCAGCTTGGTGGAAAACGTCTGTTACCTTCAATTAGCATAAACGAGATAATGGTTGGAAATTGCACAGATCGTAGACTAGTCATCCGTAATCGATGTCAAAGGGCAACCAAGATGCGTGGACTTATCTGAGCGTCCAGAACGCGCTCTGATCGAGAGTAAAGTCGAAGCAAAAGAGGAAGAAGACCGTACGAAAGGGGAAAAGGTTATACAGAAAGTGGATCGGACTCCTTTTAAGGAAACGTCACGAGAGCAGCGAGAGAACGTGATGGAGTTGTTCTCCCGGAGAAAGTTTACATGCGGGTGGCTCTGACAGACTATTTCACAGTGTTGCCAGAATCTAACGACATAATCTCCTCAATTTTTCTCTTCATTTTAAGAAATGTAATCATGAGTTACGCCAGAAATGTTTGTAGGTGGGTCGGGTCATGGATAAAATTTGAAGCGTAGAAATAATAACAATATTCACAATGATCATTATGGTTATGATTGTTTAATAACTATATAAAGCGATATAAATAAACAAATTTTATTCCAACTTATTATTATTATTATTATTTTATAAGATCCTTTGAGAGACTATTCCACTCGATCCAGCAGATGTGTGAATATCCATAACAACTGATTTTCATTTTTTTCAAACATTTCATAATGCATAGTTATTTTATTTTATTACTTATTTTTCCAGACAAAAGATAGGGAAAACTTTTAGTGACAAGTTTTATGTTGTGTGTCCTCTCACATAAAACTTATTTTTGAAACTTTGAAAACTGTTGAACAATTTATTCTTTTCATTAAACGGTGGAATGTGAAAACATAACATGGTTCCTGCATTTTACACTATTTTTCTTCAATCTAATGTAGATTGAACTTTGGTTGTTATGTTCTTGAGTAACAACCAACCAGTTTTAGTTATCTGTAGGCAAGTCCAAATTGACAAATGTCAGTTGCAGATATACACAATTTCCTACTTGAACAACAATGTAAAGAAGAAATGAACGAACAAGTTTTTTTACTATTTTACTAGCTGTAACAATTAAAAATATCACTAAGGAGAAATTAAAAATTACATTCTCCTCACGTAGTAAAAAAGCTGTATGTGTGTAATGCTTCAAATGAACTAAATTGTAGATGTATAGGAACTAAAGTGCATGGATGAAAATTTACACTTAAGAATTTAAAAATATTACACAAAAATATAGCATTAGAATTGTAAACTACATCATCTTAGTGCACGTCACTTTTCTATCTATTTAGGTTAATCACGGCACTGAGATTAAAATATATCCTTTTTTTGATTCTACTTACTCTAATTGATACAATTCAATATATTGACAAGTATAGTTTTTTAAATAAAAATAAATCGATTATTAACAAACATATTAGTAATGAAAGTGTCGTAAAAGCTGGGAAGATATTGGCAAGACAGTAAACTTGTAAAGGTCAACCAAGGAAGAGATACCGCAAGAAAATTGAAAAAAATCTCTCCTAGTTTTACCCATAACTAGCGTAACATCACGAATGAGATGCAAATTATTGTATGGTGTTCATTAGTAAAGTCAGCACCATCTTTTAAGGTAATCCAAGGTGTGCAGCCAATGGGTTGATATAACACTAAATGAACTAATGTAGGGTTGCCAGATGTTCTAGAGGATTTTACAGGATTGTCCTGTGTTCCACAATCTGTTTTTATGTCTTGTAAAAGTATATATTGCTTCAATGTAATGCACAGGCCTATTATAATATACCTACTTGTGTTAGTGTATAAATGGTGTTTCTTTCATCCCAATTCAGTACACGTCCAGTAATCGTAAAATGGTAAAATATGGCTTCCATGCAGGGAATGTGGAATCAAGTTTTCTTCCTTCCCTCCAATTATATCAAGTTAATTTGAATGAGTTTTCAGGCACGCCCTATTGAACCTTGACTACAGAAGTGATTGTATCTGGTATTCAGTCTACAACGTGAGCAAGTTGCCAATAGCTTGCAATGCAGACTTCCCAACCGAAGCGAATGAAAAAAATACATAAAAAGTTTGGATTTCTATAAATGCTTAAACCTTAAATTTCTTTCAATCCTTAGTCTGAAATTGTTTGTCAACCTTGGTATTAGTGGTTTTAGAGCAAGCAATAACCGGTGCTCACCGGTGATTCGTCAATTCTCTGTTTGAGTTACAGACAGGCTAATCGTGACTGGACTTACAGTTTAAAGTGGGATCCGAACCACTGTGCAATGTGCCTCCACCGGGTATCGAAACTGGGACGCCTTGATTATAAGACGACGACGTTACCACTATGCCATCGGGGAAGTGAAAAGGGAATAACATTTAGTTTAGTTTCCATGTAAAAGAGAACAATGAACAGAATAAAAATTTTCTGCGCCTGTTTTCCAGACGGGGCAAGTGCTCCCTTGCCCCCTCTGGATGTGCCCATGCCTATCTATTTCCTTCTGTTTCACTCTGCCATCGTGTCTATATATTATTCTCCTTTATCCCTATCTTTGCTTGTTCCTTCTCTTCTTCTTTGTCGGCGTCTCTTTCTTTACTATATCTTTCACCTTTTCTCTCGTTATATCTCTCCCCCTATCTCTCTCTGTCTGTGATTATGCAATTTATCCTTTATTTATATTCTTTGGTGTTTATAAATATGTGATACAGGGTAATTCAAAATGAATGGTGCAACTTTGCACAGTTATTATGATGTTACTATTTATGATAGAAAATCAGACAAGGCATCAATACAAACAAAAACTCCGGAAGTTCCATTCCCACTTAGCAGGCTTATTCTGCTTAGCCGATGCTCCACCAGGATTGCCAGTGTCGCAAAATGGCTAATGATCAGTAGAAGCCATATTGTTTGTTGGAGCTATCGAGAACTGATTCAATCACAATGGTGCAAAGACATTTCCTCATGCTTTTCGGTAGTAATGCATATGTTTCACCCTTCCGAAAGATTTGCCAAAGTTACAACTGAGAATTGTTAATGCCTTCGAAACCGTTGACAACGACTTCCTGTCTCGTGTACTTGATTATCGTTTGGACCTTTTCCAAGTTACACGTGGTTTCCGTGTTGAATGTTTATAATGTGAGTAAGGGGAGTAAAACTTCCAGATGCCTTGTCTGATTTTCTATCATAACTCTGTAGTAATATCATAATAATTGTGTAAAGTTGCACCATTCATTTTGAATTACCCTGTACGTATATCTGTGTCACAGTTCCCTTACTTGCCTTAGTCTCACTACATACTTCTCTTTTCCTCTTGTCTACTGCTTTATTTCCCCATTTCTTCCTCCTTCTTCTTCTCCGTCTCCCTTTCCCTTTCTCACACCTACACAACACACATGGTTACATATACACCTTGTCGACATGAAAGATACTTTCTTGTTCACCCATGCCCCGATTAACAATTACGTGGCCACTTAATTCAGCATTGTTGGTGTTCACGATTCCCATTATTGCTGAGCGAACACGAGGCGTCCCTCTCGAAGTCGTGCTGAGTCAGCAGGTTTGTCTTTCATCGCCCCAGAAACGTGTCTTTCCAGAGAGACAAGCTTCTCCCCCTCCGCTTCCTTCATCCTTTTTCTTTCCTCTCCTTCCTGCCCGCACAAAAGTCCTCCAACGGGCAATTCCACCGCTTGTTGACCTCATTTCTGCTATTCGTGGTCTGTCGCGGGTGAAAGTTCTGCGGTGTTGGAGGAGGAGGGGGCGTCCGGACGCCTTACTCGAGATTTGCACACCTCGTTCATTGCCAGATTAATTTCGCAAATGAAATAATACGGTCTCTAAACCACCTTTGCGTTGGTCATGGACACTGGCGTGATTTCTATTGAGAGAACGTTCATATGGTTGCACAGATAAGCTAATCGGGACTGAATGTACGACTTAAAGTGGGATTCGAATCGAACTCTGGACCACTACGCCATCGGGGAGGTTTGAGAACGACCATATAGAAATGTATCTGGACTGACAGCTAAAACCCACTGGTAAACCGAGTAACCTTACAATCAGATTGATTTGGTGTTTTAAGTCCACTTTATGCACAGTTTAAAGTGGGATCCAAACCACTTGTGCCTCCACCGGGTATCGAACCCCTTGATTACAAGGCGACGACGCTACCACAGCGCTATCTGGGAGGCCGCCTTACAATCCGATTCTTACAATTCAGTAATAAAGGCTAAGATCCTTCCTTCGGATTGCACCGTGTCAAGAATCCAAGTCGAGTGGGTGTAGGTCTCCACACATTCTCGATCTATGCCATATAGGAGGAGATGCTATCAGCACCACGCTCGAGATTCTGATTCTGAGATACATCCCAGGATTCTGGATTCTATAGTCAAGATTTTTATTCAATTACATATTTTATATCGGCTTGTTTTGTTGCATAAAAATATAAGTTGCGCATGAATTACACAAAATAAGCTCCTCATGTTCATTAATTTGCTTTATCTTGCTTCGCTTTTCTGTCACTTTTGACCCATCGCGAAGGAATGATGATACGATGAAATTGATGAAGGGACACTCACAAAGAACACCTATGCCGAGGCGTCATCCGGGACCCCTGACGTCACAGTGCGCTGTGCTAACCACTCCGCCACGGAGGTTGACATACTTCAAGCGAATGTACATATTTGTGGTGATGTTCACTTGTGGCAGATATGCTCATGAGTGAGCTCAGAAAATTTTCTATGGGATAGAGGGCTCCAGTTGCGTTTTTGAGGGGGATATGTAGCTATCTATATATCTATCTATATCTACACCGTGTGCCGTCATGATTGCGGGGCCGTAGTAAGATAGACATGTTTAAGGGAAATTGAAAAGAAGTGGAAGAGATAGAGTGAGTAGAAGGCAGGGGAAAAGAATAAAAAGTGCTCGATACAGAAATGGGGCAAGATAAAAAGAAGTTCTATAGAGCGAAAGGTACAAAAGAAGCTCAAAAGAATGGGAGGGAAGAGAATGAGGAAACGAAATAGAGGGAAAGAAAGGGAGGGAACGAAATAGAGGAAAAGAAAAAGAGGGAACGAAATAGAGGGAAAGAAACAGAGGGAAGGAAATAGAGGCAAAGAAAGAGAGGAAACGAAATAGAGGGAACAAAATAGAGGAAAAGAAAGAGCGGTAATTAAATAGAGGAAAAGAAAGAGAGAGAACGAAATAGAAAGAAAGAAAGAGAGGGAATGAAATAGAAGAAAAGAAAGAGAGGGAACGATATTGAGAAAAATAAAGAGAGGGAATGAAATAGAGGAAAAGAAAGAGAGGGAACGAAATAGAGGAAAAGAGAAAGAACGAAATAGAGGAAGAGAAACTTGATTGAAAGAGAAAATAGAAAGTGTAACAAAAATTGAAGGAAAATGGCGGTTAAATAAGCCATCACCAAGAGAGGGAGCAAGATAGTAATGCTTTAGAATGGAAGATTTAGAAAGAAAGGCAAAAAAAATAGAAATGGGTGGTAAAAGAGCAGAAATGAACTAAAGATTTGAAACGCAAATGTTACAAAAACTCTAGGAGTCAAGTGACCTCTGGCTGTGGGCACACGTGGATATGCTTAAGACTTGAGAGTATAATTCAATATGTCACGAAGAAATACTGTAGTGCCAAAAAAATATGGAAGAAAAATTTAAAATGTGTGAGCGAGGGATTTGCCCATGATTCGAAGCCAAGACGCCTACCAGTTAGGCAACCACCTTATCACCAAAGCTGCACAAAAATGAGCTATTAAAAATTTTAAAGTGCTTAGATGGTAAAATATAAAATACTAACTACTTAGGCTTTGCGATTGCCGATAGAGTACAGATAATAACTGTGCACTTACGTAGTTTCATTGTAGTTAAAAGTTTACGTGAATTAACATTTGTTAAACATATAACTCCATATTGATTGATTCATTGACTTGCTTTATTTTACTTCGCTTTTTGTGCCACTTTTAACTAATTTGCGAAGATGGGGATGAGTGATGACATGAAATATCCATGCCCAGGCCGGGATTCGAACGCGGGACCTCTGGCGTCGTAGCGCGATGCGCTAACCACTCCGCCACGGGGCCGGCATATAACTCCAGAGTAATACTAAATCTTATTCAAGATGTGTGACTAGTGTATTACTTGTCAAGATTGATCGTGTCTCGCTATCGAAGGTTCTGAATTGGAGTCCGGTATTTTAGTATTATACGAACTACCTGGTTAGGTTAGGTTAGGAGTATTAGCCCCAGTTTCAGGATCGACAAAATCATCGTAACCTAACCTAACCTAACCAGGTAGTCCGCATAATACTAAAGTACGTGGAGTCCTATTGTGCTTCTTCTGTCATCAATTTTATCTATCCACTATTATGCCTCTCTGATAGCGCAGTAGGTTGCGCTGTCACCTTGTAATCAAGGTGTACGAGTTCGATTGATAGATTGGATTTATTTTACTTCGCTTCTCTGCCACTTTTGCCTAACCGCGACGATGAGGATGAGTGATTTGATGAAATTGACACTCACAAAGAACACCCATGCTCAGGCCAGGATTCGAACCCGGGACCTCAGCGTCGTAGCGCGTTTTGCTACCAACTCCGCCACGGGGTCGGCTGTACTGATTTTCGCCCCTCCCAATCCAAAAGCTTTGACCAGGTTTCTCCATACATAATATTTAATTTATATTTCATTTGTATATCAGAATTATACAGTAAGCTCTCCATTATTTAATTGGTGTAATCATTATAGATTGTTAGAATATTTTATAAAGATTGTAATACCGAATTATTAATATTATTATTAATTATCTGTTCTCAAGCCTGTATTAAGGATGTCTGCTAAGAATGGTAAAAGAAGGGATGTTCGCCATGCTGGGAATTTCGCCATGCTTGTGGTTTTTGTAATCGTAGATAGAAACTATAGGTTGAAAACACTCACTGATGCCTGTACAAAATCAACTAACATGTGCCTTGTTTCCACTGACAGCTGCAGTGTGGTGAGCGAACTAGCAAGCAAGCAGTACAGTTTGGAATGCGCAGTTGCGTCTACACAGAAGACAAAGAAAGGTGCCGAATTTCAATACTACGTTGGAAATTGTCATTTCGTGGCAGATAAGAATTATTTTTCTTCCTTTTAATTATTAATATCGTAACCTGAAACCTTAAGAACGTCGTGAAAAGATTTGCTTTGGAAAGCGTGCATATACAAGTAAACATTTTTTTTTCCTTTCGACTATGCATTGCTGGTAAATTCGCCAGAGTAACAGAAAATGTGTCGAATTTCCCTTCTTACAGGCGACCTTTCACACACAACTTGTTCACAATGCATATGAACACTTATGCCTATGTTTCTTAAACATGTTTGTATTGTATCTTTTTGTATTGTCATTTGTAGGTCTTTTACACTTTGTTGTCTCACTTATTGGTAACAACTTGGTATTTCATACACTTATACTAACTATAAAATGATAAATAAGTTATATGGCGAATTTCCCAGCATGTGGCTGGAATTTTTTCCACTTTTTCTCATTTTAGTATTTTTAATATTACGTCAAAAGTATAAGTAACACAGTATTTATGTTATATTCCTCATAATCCACAATGACTACTTCTTGTATCGTATAAATTTTGTCCTTCTCCCCCAATTCGTTTAGAAAAAAAAATTAAAAGCATTTTGGTGGCGAACTTCCCCTCCTTTACCCTACATTCTAAATCAAAATTACATAAATAAGTTAATAACGACCCTAATGCTTTATGCATATTTTTACATTTTCCTGGATCAACAGGAGCGATATGATGGAATTAATTAATGAACATCCTTTAGTTATCCAAGATTCGGACCCAGTACACTTGTTTTCAGCTGTGCGCGTAAATCCCTGTAGACCACGGAATAGTTCCTATATATTGTTTATGTAAAAACTATGTAAATATTGTATCCCAAGTGCAATTCCTGGATCCGCCACTGGATTGATCACAAGTGGAGGCACTTTAAACTGTACTTTACGATTAAATCTATCTGAAACAGTCACAAAAGCGACGTAAAAATATGGAAAGCACAGGCACAATGTGATAAATACGAGCAGTTATTCAAGCATAACCTGTAACTTTGTTCAGTAGATAGTATTTTTCAGTCAGTCAGTCAGGCGTGTGATCGATTTCCTGCTCAAGACACGTAATTGTTTGCATTCGTATTTCGAAACCATGTTCTGCATCGGTGTGGGTGGGGGAAAGCTGCAGCTCCGACTCGACTCGCCTTACAAGGCGCTGCGACCTTACTATGCAATTCGTGGTGCAACACTGCAGGACTGTTGACTGCTTTTTTGTAGCAGGCGAAGCTTATGTGCGTTCTCCTGCAAATATACACAGCGAAACTGCTAATGAATATTGTGTCAGTAAATACACCCTGCGCATGTAGTAGCACTTCGGACGGAACTGCTAACTTGAAGAATGTGTCAGCTTCCAGAGTTCTGCTGGGCGCACCATTGGCGTTGCCAAGCATTGTCTCATACGGCCTCCCCGATGGCGCAGTGGTAACGTCGTCGCCTTGTAATCAAGGGGTCCCGGGTTTGATACCTGGTGGAGGCACAAGTGGTTCGGATCTCACTTTAAACTGTAGATCCAGTCCCGATAGCATTTCTTTGCTTAAAGTGGACAAACCCAATCACAAGCATGGTCTTATGGGGCATATATCCTTCTCGAAATTTTGTCAACTGACACTGCTCTGCAATGAAATGTTTACAGAAATGACGTCAGCCATTTTCAATACATTTTTATAAAATTAATATACATTTGCATAACTTGCAGGATAATCAGACTCGGCGAAAGTGTCGTGCGCCATTTTTGCAAACTCCGTGAACCATCCAAATGTCGGGAATGTACATTGACGTCCGCACGATTTTTTCCAGGGAGGGGCAAGGAAGGTATTTTTTTTCAGGGGGCAAACAAGACACATTTCCCCATTAATAGTGTTGTTCCCTCAAAAAACATTGCTTAAATTTTAATTTATCATATTCATGCAATAAGTAACACATATTATTGTGGCTGAAATGAAATTATATGTGTGAAATATATAATCTTTGGTTGACTTATTTTGCAGGGGGGCCACGGCCCCTTGCATCCCTTCCGGACGCCCATGGGAAAGTATCCGTAAAATCCAACCGATATTGCTGGTATCGGCCGATTAATATTTAATAGAGCAATGCTAAAGAAGAATTCTAAGTCTGTCTTCCTAAGACACTTCTGCTGTATATATACACTCTCTTATTGGAGCACGTGAATCGAACACTCAAGGCGTTAGTTGCCGGAGACATATATGAATACATACTCATGCATCAACGTTTGCTTTGTTTCAACGAAAGTTAAAAACGTGATCATTCACACCGAAAAAGCCTGGAAGAATTTCAACCTAAGAAAAACATCCAGTACATCACAGTTGCAGAAATATGTTTAGGTAAACCGCTTATTCCTATTTCTATTTCTTTCTTTTGTCATGTCTGTTCGTGCCTTAATCGACTTTCACTTTGCGTTTTGCTTCGTTTTTCGTGCAACGAAAGTGAAAGCTCCGAAGTCAAAATGGCGTGCGTGAAGTGATTGTATCTGGTTTCGTCTTGAACTTGGTCGCTTTCCGTGCCATTTGGAAACACTCTCTTCCGCGTTATAATGTCGTCTCTCTCGGACAGCAGGGGCCGGTTCGAGCAAAAAGGTTACACACTGTTACCCACGTGATTTCCCATAATGCCCTGACAGCATGCAGTCACATTCTGCTCGATCACGTGCTTTCGCCATTTTGGAAATGCCAGTCATTACAGGCACTCTTTTCGTAATAAAAGAAATTCGCTTTCTTGACATTTCCTTTCCCAGATTGAGCTAAAAAAGAGTTAGGAAAGTTGATGTCCTCCGTTAAGATTTAAAGCAAGAAAAGTAAAAGTTTTACATTTCGTAAATCTCGTATATTTAGGATGGGTAAGCTTAGATGACTCTCTGTAAATAATAAAGTTATTTGTGAACTCAAGTAGTATTTTTGCAAGAAATACCACAGGTGAAAGCTACGAGTATAAATTCTATTGAAAGGGGACAAGCAGTGTTGTGATTCAATTCAATGTTGTTGTTCAAATATCACATCCCATACAATTCGACTACAACTTTTTTCTCTTGTTAGTTACGCTGCATAGTCCTTAAATTTTAAGGTATTATTCAGGTGTATTGATATAATTTGAATGTTGTAACTATTCTTCCTACTGGCCGTTGCATATCAGTTAAGAAGTATCTTTTACTATTGCCTTTTGGTTGCTATTGCGATGTTCATCTCTTCATTACACTTAAGAAATGTGAAATTAACCTGACCAAGATTAAAAAATTGTTTCGTGTGCATAAATCTGACAAGTCAATGGCACGAGTTAGGTTATCCAATGTGCAACCGTTGGAGTTACAATGCTCGAATCTATGAATTGCCAGTGTTGCCAAATGTATGCAGTGTTTCATTGCTTATGGTTTCTAATTAAGTGGACTTAGTGCACGAATTGGAGGGGCAAGCTGAGAGATGGTATCCTCCAGCTAGGGGGGGAAAATACGTAAAGCATCTCCCAGCTGCCCCAATGTCCCTGTGTTAAAACATAGGAGCATCTCTATGGCTGAAGCAATCAGCCCTACCCAACAGTTTCCACTTCGAGCACTGACTGAAGTTATTTTCGTAGAGAGAGAGAGAGAGAGAGAGAGAGAGAGAGAGAGAGAGAGATTGTTCCCTGCAAAGAAACTGCATTGTATACAGGGCTATACAGGGTTATTCAAAATTTTGATGTACGTAAGATACAACAGCAGTTTTTGTGACAAAACGTGTTAGGGGGTGAACTTTGGATCTCGCCACCGAAGTTCAGGGTTCGAGTCCCGGTGTGGGCATGTGTGTTCTTGTGAGCGTCCTTTCATCGATTTTCTCTAACCATGGCTCATCTCCAAAAGTGGCAAAAGTAAGAGGCAACCACAGTTCAGATAGTCTGTCAGGAATTGAATACTCTTTAAAACATTATGTTAGCTCTTAAAACAATCTAAAAAATTACAACACTCGTTGCAAGAACAATGTTTCCCATGAAGAAGCCAGAGACCACTGTTACAGAACATTTATCTAACTTCTACATGTTTGGGCAGAAATTTTAGAGATTGGTAGGTTGGTTGATTTGGTGCTTTAAGTCCACTTTATGCACAATAAGGCTAATCGGGACTGGACCTACAGTTTTAAAGTGGGATCCGACCCACTATGTGCCTCCACCGGGTATCGAACCCGGGATTGCAAGGTGACGATGCTACCACTGCGCAATCAGGGAGGTCCTTTTTAGATGAACTGGAGGAATTGTGAAAGAGAATATCCTCGACAAAGAACCATCCTGTGAAAACGGGTTCACTCTTTTCTTCACTGAGGATTGTGTCTCGTAACAGGAACTCTAGCAGAACGGTTACTCAATACGGCATTAATTCGAAGTGCAGTAACCTCCTGCACTACACGGGTCGACAGCCCTTATTAAAAATTCGCCTCAAGGGTCATGTTTTGGGTGCCCACACTGAGGGCTCGAATGCCTTGTCCTTCCAAATACGGCCACGAGAGGGCAGATCCGCGAAACGCTGACTCAATTGGGCGAACCTGGTGCCGGAAGATGAGATAAATGCCGAGCAGCGCTCGAGTGGGCGAACTTCCAGGTTTTTCACCTCTGGATTTGCAACTGGAACTCGTGAGGTCTGCGAGTTGCTACACTTGGAATAGGAAGCCCCCCTCTCCTAAAAAAAACCCTCTCAGGTTAATTAGCTATTTACGGGTAAGTGCTGGGCGGTGAAATACCTTGCTATCTTGCACCTGACAGTCACATGTAAACTGTCAGAATATTTTAGGCTAACAGCCAGCAGGCGAAGCTTCTCACAATCTTGGCGTTTGGTTTTCGTTGACTCACTGCCAAGTCTTGTATGATCCACCTGTGCAGATGATATGCTGTCGCTCGTGTCGTGCTAACTTGAGAACAAAGCATGCCCGATATAGGCAGATATACGCAGGTAAAGTCTTCGGTTAGCGTAAATCTGAGGATGTGTGTTCAAGTAAAACATGGATATGTGTGTGCTAGTTGTATGAATTTAGACGTGGATTCATGTGCAGTGAAAATTTGACAAATAGGCAGATCCTAAAATTTAGAATCTTTTTGTTGCTGATTTACACCATTCTAAAAATAGCCTTTCACCCAAATTATACATTTTGGTTAAATCCAGAAAATGATTAGGGATAGACACTAAGAAATGATGATATAGATTCAAAAAATAGACATTCAAATTCCCAAACAAAACCAGCAGGCTATACAATAGTTATTTATTTTCCTTGCAATGAATAATAATACCTCGATAATCCGGACTAATGGGGGGATAAGTTGACCGGTTTAACGAAAGTCCGAATTAACTGAAATAACCTAAAAGAACATTAGAAAGTGCATTAAAACTCAGTTTATAGCAACAAAACACGTTTATTATGGTGTATTTAAAGGGCATTCCTGTGTAAATGCTGCTTCTTCCCGAAAGTCTGCGGGAAACAGAATTTCATCAGTGGTTGACTGCCTTTTCTTTCGGAAGTTCTCCCATGGACGTTGGATGTACGTATTCTTAGCCGTTACGGAGCAATATGACGAATGCGATTGTTGACTTCTAGCCACATATAAAACCTTGCATTCTGCTTTTTTTCTTTTTTTGCCTGTCCGGATTAACGAAGTCCGGCTTATCGAGGTCCAAATTATCGAGGTTTAACTGTAATTCACTTGCCATTTTGTCTACGAACAAGAAGGGACATAATGTGGAAAGCACAAGTTAAATCGGCATAGGCAGGGAAGCTGATGGGGCTACAGCCCCCTCCCCCGAAATTTTGAGAAAATCAAAAGTTTTCAAATGAAAGCAGTAAAGGACTCTGAAAAAAAGATAGTGGTAAATTCAAATTCCATTAAACTGACCTAATTACCATTTTTTTTCCTTGAGCAACACGAGATATTTTATATTGTCCCCCTTTCCCTTAGAACGCAGCTGTGCAATATCCATCTTTACAGTACAATTCCATCCCAGTTCGAAAAAATTCTGCGTACGCCAGTGAATAAGGATGATGCGCCAGCCTCTGTGACAGATTGGGTAACGACGTTACGACGTCAAAAAAATTTTGGTTCGAATCCTGCGTAAACTATGGTGGTGTCTCTGTTCCGTAGAGAAGCAATACGAGTAAGCTATACAGTATGTTCTACATTGTTTTAGCACCACACCTTCTCATATGACTGGAGTGCGAACTGCAAACTGGGAATGCATTCTCTTGTTGGCTGACTGTATCAACAAAATGAAAGATCGAATGGATTTAGCTTTAATGCAAATAAGTATGTACATGAAATTCACTAGACCTTAACTACTTTAGGCTATGTAATTCTTCGTCATGACAAGATTAATGAGTTGGGAAGAAAATTGAGTGCTGCAGACTACCACTTCAGGCAATTCCATCTTTTATTACCCTTGTGGAAACAAGCGTGTTGCTGCGGTAATCCACTATTTTCTGTACGTAATTGGACACCCATTATATAGACCATTACACAACGTCTGCCAGTAGCGATAAAAAAAAATGAGACTGCAGACGATTAAGAGTTGCTTCAAGGCTTTGGATTTCTATTCGTGAGTTTAGTTTCAGGACCTGCTACTATGGCGCACGTAGTAACCCTTAACAACAGGTTTTTGTTTCGTGTTTTTATAAAGGTGCTTAATTAACGGATTAGTTATGTCATGTTACTCAAGGAACTTTAAGAGGAGAGTGGTGTGTGTCGTAAATGGGCGTGGTGCAGGAAGGGAGAAAGTGGGGGCAGCAGTTCCGCTTGCCCTGAGCCATGGCGGCCATCTTATCTTCATCACAAATCAATCAGGAGCTGCTTGTAAAAGTTGCTTTGCTCTGTATAGGCATCCGCCCTTCTTCTTATCCGATTCATCTGCAAGTTTGTGATCGTGAAGTACTGTTAGTGGGATATGTCTTTTACTGCCTGATGTACAGTGGGATCCTAGAGTATTACCGTGCAAATTGTCCATCACCATGTTCGTGAACTTTATTTGACCCAATAAGAGCTTCAAGAATTAAAAGAAAACTCAAAAGAAGCTGTTGACAACTTCTGCACCAGCATACATAAAAATCCGTCGCTTAAAAACACACAGGATGCAAGAGAAAAATTAATGAAAATAGTCATGGACAATTTGCACGGTAATTCTCATGGATCCCACTGTACACAATTATTCTTGGTCATACTTCATTGAGAGCAGTGTTGCCAGATTACATATTGGAAATTCCACTATCAACAGTACAAATTTATATCAGAGCGTTGTTTTTTTTGTAGTAATAATAATAGAAGAGATCTTCAATGAATGGTTTGATTGCTGTCGACATGAACTTCTATCATTTAATGAATCTGTGCTCATTTCAAACCACTGTGTTAATGATAAAAGAAATATGGGTTCATTAGCAGTGAATTGTTGGTGGAAAAGTGCCGACGTGCAATGTATAACATTGGAATGGCTAAAGTATAACAGGGACATAAATATTTTATACAATATTCTACATGTATTAATGGTACGATTTGCAATAAATTTGGTAAGTTTGGTGATCAATTCAGATGTTTGGCGAGGATATAGCTGGTTAGCATTTTTAGAAAAGTGTAAAATATGATTGTAATGGGATCAGGTTCGCATGTTTCCTATTGCATGCACTAGGGCACTATGGCCTTTGTCTACCAAGAAAAAGCAGACTGTCCTTAACCCCAGTTTTGGCACCCAATCGCCGCTACTGTGCACATACATGATTATTTCCTATTGTTTGGAAATAAAGTGTATTTTTAGACCAAAATGTCTGTAATTTTCCACTGGATAGGCAACACTGAGAGCTGTTACAATGTAACATCGTTAAAAAAGCTAAGAAGGAAAGGACAGCCGTCAACTGCAACACGGTGAATGTTGCTCGGCGATCTCAATTTCTCTTGTGTCTGTTATGTAACTCTTTCATTTTGTGGTGCACGACTGTAATGCGTTTTTCCAAACGTACCCTGGTTCTATGGACAGTCGACAATCAATCATTAGGTGAAAGGTAAATATGATAATTGTCCGCGAGTAACGTTTATCCTTATTCTTCCCTGACATTAACGAAAGGAATGGTTGCATTGTTGAATTACGTTAGGTACGAGATGTATTTACGATGCATAAACCCACTGCTCTAAACCCTCTGCAGTAGTTCAAAGATTGTAGTGGGCTAGTACTTTATTTAACAGAAAGTTTAACTGTACCAGTTACGTCATACTGCTCAACACTGGAGTTATATCAAGGGATTAGTTTCATAGAATCTAAAATGTAAGTCCAACCGCCATCTTCAGTTTGAATTATAACGACCGAGCACATAGATAAATTAAGTAGGAAGATGGAAAAGGTGTGTTTTGTACCAGCAAAAAATGCGCCATATTTAACGATCATTGTCCATCATGGCGACAATTGAGTGAACATCAGATTCATTCAATGCTTGAAGTTTAACTAGGGAAGCAGAAGACTGAAAGTGGTTGAGACAGTGCTCAGCAGATACAAAAGAAAATGGCATGCAGTACAGTCATGGAAAAAAGTTCTTCCCCATAAGGCTTTAATAGGAGCAAGTAATGCAGGAGGGTAGGCAACACATATTGCACCCTTCGATGATCGGGTGATTTTGCCTGTCTTAACACCGAGAAATGTGTTCCACGCGAAGGTCAACATGACAGGAAAGCAAAGAGGGTCACGTGACTATTGGTTACGTGGAGTGTTGTGCTTCTCCACGTCCCCAGTTCTTGATCCACATTGCAGAAAAAGTAGAGCTGCATGCAATATATGAAAATAGGTTGTTTTCAACTACACGCTTAATTATGATTTTCCCAATTGTAAATCTATCAGACGTGTCTCCCGATTTAGTCGGGACAGTCTTTTACTTTGAATTCCTGTTTTTTCATAGGCGTAACTTGACGGGAGCAGAAAGGGCATTTGTAACCCCCCCAAAAAATCAGGTTTCTTAAAGCTGATAAAACAGGAATTAAATACTATGATTTGACGCGTCCAAAAAAAGTATTATATTGAAAGATTGTTCCCAAATACGTAGATAGCAATTTAATACTTTGAAAGTGTCTCAGATTTGTTTATTATGTCACATCTTAGTGTGGCACAGGTCTACTACAAAAGTGGAATTTCGTAACAGAAATATGAACCCACTCCTTTTATTTCGTAGCCGATTTCATCTTGAAACTGAAATTAAGAATATTAGTTAACAAGGTAAAAAGGTAAAGTGTTCCCCTGTGCATAGCACCACGCCATGAAGGCGTATAGGGGGTGTGGGGGTAACGCCCCACACTTTCTTGATCCGGTCGTGAGTGGGGGTGATGTGATCAGCATCACGCCCCTGACCGCCTTTACCCCCCAGGGTTTCCCCCAGGTACCCATGTTATTCGACGCTGGGTAGACGCCGGGACCGCTTCCACCGTTAACAAGGTCATTGGTAAACAATAAAAAAATGTGTTAGACCCAATTCTTTAATACCTTATCATAATCTTTATCGCAATTTTAAATTTTGTTGTAAGTCCACTTTATGCAAAAAAAAGGTAAAGTTCTCACCTGTGCTTAGCGCTACGCCATGAAGGCGTATAGGGGGTGTGGGGGTAACGCCCCACACTTTCTTGATTCGTTCGTGAGTGGGGGGTGATGTGATCAGCATCACGCCCCTGACCGCCTTTACCCCCAGGGTTTCCCCCAGGTATCAACGTCATTCGACGCTGGGTGGGCGCCGGGGCCGCTTCCAACGTTAGAAAAGTTCCCGGGCTTGAACCGGCCGGGGATCGAACCCGGGGCCTATAGCATGGTAGTCAGACGCGTTACCGACTGAGTCACCGGCACAGATAGACTAATCTGAACTGCATACAGTTTAAAGTGGGATCCGAACCACTATGTGCGATCACCTGGTATCGTACCCGAGACCCCTTGATTACAAGGCCTTACCACTACGCGATCAGTGAGGCGCACACAATCTTTGTATTTCGACCTTTTTAAACCTATGTGTATCATATAAGAGGTTGTTTAACGTTGCTATGCCTCTATGGATTATATATAGCCAGTATTCGAGCACATAGCGTCAGGTTTCATAGAATATAAGCTTCTCTTGCATGTTTATGGTTTCCTGTCTGCAGTAGAAAAACTGGCAGGTTCCCGTAGCTTTTCTTTCAATAGTCTTCCAATGGTTGCATATCATATCACTCAAATTTGATTCATTCGTTGCGAACACAATCCCCGATGGCGGAGTGGGATCGTGGGCGCCTTGTAATTAAGGGTCCCGGGTTCGATACTCGGTGGAGGAACATAGTGGTTCGGATCCCCCTTTAAACTGTAGGTCCATTCACGATTAGCCTAACAGGATATAAAGTGAACTTAAGACACCAAATCAAGCAACCAACACAATCCCGTTATTGTCCAGATTATCGAATCCAGAGCCTTCGTCGCGAATAACATAAGCAGGAAGACAACATGAAATAACCGAACAGAAACAGAACCTAAAACCTACATCGGATAGATTGGATTAAGTCGACGATACAGCACGGGTTCTGAAATGAAACAGAATACGAAAGTTGAGGGACCTCTATACGCACCCACTTTTCCTCCACTCAATGGGGAAGATATCCTTCTAGCTGAGAAGCCTTTACGTAGGAGTGCCCTGAGGGAACTTCAAGGCCACGACGATAAAGTGTTCTACGTGCAGCGGCGTATACTCTGGGTCATCTAGGTAATCGCAGATGACCCGGCTGTATTTCTTTTTTTTAATATATATATATATATATATATACATTTCCTCGCAATATTCTTCCAAACCAATTTCGATGCATACATTTCCTTGCTTCCAGCGCGCGAATACTTCCAATCGTTTGCCACCGAATGTCCGGGAACCTTTCTCCAGCCGGTGGAATGACTTCAGGGAATCTCACCCTGACGTCATTCCTCCCGCTTTCCTTACAACCCTTGGCGAGGAGGGAGGAGAAAGGAAAGAGGGGGAGGAAACACTGCTTTTCAGGCGCGGTGATTCCGTGCCCAGGGTAAGCTCCTTCTTGTGAGAGTCCACCGGTCGCACTCTCAACCTTGAGAGCCTTTTTACCGTTCCCTCCGCTCAACTAGGGAAAACATACCCGGTAGAGTGCGAAGAACAGGAAAACTGAATAACATGGGCAAACCAATTCTACGCTAATTTTCACTTTACATTTGCTTCTGTCTTGCTGATTTCTGTTACTTGAACATAAATTTATCAAAAGGGAAAAGCTTAAATATTGAAGATGAAGCAAACTGAATTAAAATTCAAGGCTTAAGCAATTAAAGCACCTATTTGCTGACTCCCCCCATCCTTGTATTTACAAAAATAGTGATTGTTTCTCCTCTCTAATCTTCAAAAGCAGCGAGAATACTTATCTCACGGAACTGAATATTTTTTTAAAGGGAAACCCCCCTCCCCGAAATCCTACAAATATCTAATTTAAAAAGTGTATAGTGGTAATTCATTTTACTTCATTAGCAGGATTAAACATTTTGCTTAATACGTTGTAATAATCTGAGATTCATCTTCAGGACTTCTAACCCCACTGTTTCAAATTTATGTGGCGGCTGATAATAAGGGATGATCCCCATCCCGAAATAAAATTCTGACTCTGACCTGCAATGATTCGAACTTTTAAAAACCTGTCAATTCGAGCTCGGAAAACGATTTTTTTTATTATTCATAGGGAATTTCATTCTGAGCCAGGAACACAACAACAGAAGTTTGGCGCGTGAAACTGAATGCGTGTAGTCGTTGGCTTCGTGCTGTGCTTCGTGTTTATTATTTATTTAGGTGTTTGTTTGTCGTGATAGTGCTGTGTTAAAGGGTAATGGATGTGATACAAGATTTGCTGGTGAAACCTTTTGGAACAAGATCTTTTCAGGAGAAGTTGCAAATTGTTAATACAGGTAGGCCAGTGTCATCGCTTGAACTTATTTCTACACACAAAGACAAAATCGGGAATATGTGAGGCATTTTCGCAAGCAAATTATGACAAAACACCATGGTTGACAGGAAGTATAAGTGTTAATAAGCTTTGCATTTTTGTTCGCCGTGCTTACTTTTCGGGGCTGAAAAGAATGTATGGACGCGTGACTGTAATCTTTGCAACACTTGTGCCAAACATGAAAAATCCAAAAGTCACACAACTTCCTTTGTTAAGCTGCAATCTTTCGCCCAGACACGTATTGACGTGCAACTGGACAAACAGCGTGCTTTGGATGTAGTACAGCACAAGTAATCGGGTCCTGGAGTAAGTTGAATTTTGCACTTAAATTAATATTGCGGGTTTTTATTTCACTAGTGCACGTCTTTCATTTTTATATTTCACAGGCTGTTTTTTTATAGCTTTATAATACTGTCTTGTTTTATTATTTGAAATTCTACGCGTATAGTAAACTGCAATAACGAGAATTAATTGATTGTGATCGTAGCAATAAGACAAACATTCCGACACAATATTCCTAAATCCAATATGGAGCGTGACATAAATTGCACGGAAACTTTTGGAGTTTGAGGATCAAAAGGTCGGAGATTACCCACTCGTTAGAACCAGCATACGCCACTGTCTACGTGCAATGACGGGACCAAAACATACGTCAGATAGCTGTGTTCCTCCTTATTTCGTACGCCATTGATAACTGGAACACGTGACCTCGTCTTTGGTAGAGCACAAGCCTGCTTGCTTGCCACCACCCTTTAGTTCAGTGACCTTCGCCCGTAGTCAGCAAGAGTGAATGACTCACCAGATACTTGTTGTCTGTGAGGCTACACAAGAATAGATATTTCGTTAGTGGCTGTAAGTATTGTTTCATCTGCAGTTATATCAGTTAACATTTCAATAGTTTCCTAATGTTTACGTTAGTGATAAACATGTAAATTAGTTCTCGAAAGTGAACGTTTTATCTATTTGAACGGGGGATTTTTATAGAGCCTGCATGTATTATTTTTTCCTGAAACAAGAAGAAATTCGAAGACGCAAAAAGAGTTGTATAAGAGTAGTTAACAAAAGGTAAAAAGAAGAAGAAAACGAAAATGTAAATGCTGAAATAAATTATGGTAGAGATCGAGTGAATAACATTTTGTCATGGGGCCTCCTCGATGGAGTAGTGATAACGTCGTCGCCTTGTAATCAGTGGATCCCGGGTTTGATACACGATGGATGCACATAGTGGTTAGTATCCCACTTTAAACTGAAGGTCGAGTCCAGATTAGCATATCTGTGCACCAAACCAAAACTAAGAAAGAAATTGTCACAGTGTAAGAAAATTTCATGTTCAACCAGATACGAAACAAAAGGGAATAATATATTGCAGGTTGGAGTTCACATCTGTAGCATCTAACCAGCACAATTATGAATCGCAACATATCGTATGAGATCCATTTTTATTATACATGTATGATAATATAAGAGAAGTAGAGGAAAGAGAAAACCAAGCGAAACACGGACGCCTTCTCCAGAATTTCAAATCTCGTTACATAAGGTTCTGGGTTGGAGTCCCGAACAGGCATGACTTTCTTGTTCTTGCCCTTTTATCTGCTTCATTTCATCATAATTCATCGTTATGGTTTACCTGCAGGGGAAGAATAATGACAATAATTGCCAATACAAAGCCAATGACAAACAGAACAACTCGATTACGGAGGTGCCAAGAAGAAACGAGACTTGACAGTTTCTCCGCCTCTCGGTTTGTCGAATTGAAAATTGCTCTCCCGTTCTCGGTCTCGACTAGTTAAATATAGAAATCGAAAATGTATGTGAATGAATATACATGTATTTTATATATTCCGGTTTTGTAGGAGATTTCGTGAGAGATGAAATAAGTACTCTTCCATCGTATTTATTTTTATAATTTTTATTCCCTGTTCGATGATCGCGACGATAAGGACGAGTGACCATTACACGAAATTGATGACGAAATAGTCAAACACCCCCGACAAGGACGGTACTCAAAACCGGGAACTTTGGCGACGATATCGAATGTCAATCACTTAATGAGCTTGACCACCGAGCCTGCTTAATGTTGTTTCTGTCAGGTAATTCGTAATAATATCCCACATTCACTATCATTTGCTTCATAATTTATCTTATTGTTGTGATTAACCTGAATTCAAAGAATTAGTTGAAAGGCAAAAATGGAAGATTGAATGTCTCTGATATTACTTCGTGCCGAATAATATGACGTGGTATTATGATATGAATTTTATTAATCATATAATATGCCTATTCATTCCATTGATTGATCCCAATTGAGCACACAAAATATGGTATAATGTCCACTCCATGGAGGAGCGGTTAGCACAGCGCGCTACGATGCCATGGGTCCCTGGTTAGAATCTCGACTTGGGCGTGGGTGTCCTTGGTAAGTGTCCCTTCATCAATTTCATCATAGCATCACTCATCTTCATCGTCGCTATTTGCCAAAAGTGAAAGAATAGCAAATCTAAATAACAAACATCTAATCAAATCGAACATCTCTACCGATTTAATTCTATACGGTACCGAATTCCCACTTTATTACTGCATCTTAAGTCATTTTACAGCATCTCAATTGTTTTCCGATTCGAAAACATTTGGAATGTTGTTTTGTGCAGTTGATTGTGCATTGTTTCGTTGTTTGGATTGTTTAATTAACGTCGCATTAATTAGTTTTAGACCAATCGTGACGGGGGAAGCAAGAGCACAAAGAAAGCGAAAAAGACAAGGAAGAGACCACGGCTTTCTTTAAAGATAGCATCCCGTGAATACAACTCAAGTGACTGCAGAATATTATGAATAAAATTTATTTCGCTTTTTCCTTTTATTTCTGTTTCAGTTATTTTACTTCGCTTTTCTTCTACCACTCGCGTTACTCGTGTCGGTGAGAAAGAATTATAAACTCGTGAAATGGACGATGGTACAAAAAAATATATGCCTCTCCCACGGTTCGAAACTGTCAGTACAAAATATTGTCTTATATTTAAAATTTACGGGCAAATATGGTTTGTCAGGTAGCAATTTTCGCTTATCTCTTTCTCAAGGGGTTCCATTGCCTCTCTGATGTCGTAGTGGTAACGTCTTCGCCATGTAATGAAAGGCTTCCGAATTCAATACCAAGTAGAGAGGCTTTGGTTCGAATCCCATTTTAATCTGTAGGTCCAGTGCATGAACTAGACTTAAACAATTAACGTGTGGCATGTGGTCTGTGATGAGAACCATCATTTCAGCGAACCTTCTTGACAATGACTCTAATATCACTTGATAGAATAGTATTTCCTTACGAGTAGCTCTTGTCAAGAAACAAGTTCCTGAAATTTTCTTCTGGAGGCATCGTAGCACCCAGCTGTTTGTTGTGGCTGGGGCACGAGTCATGTGACTCATGCTATCAAAGCTCAATCCTTCCCGAGAAGTCAGAATCACCAGGCAAACTTAAGCGAATATTTTGTTATTTGGGTTGCATAAACAACAGGCTTTAAGACGTTACGAAATTCTACGTCCCGTGGCCCAGGTATTTTTTTCTCAGACTGTACATCTAAAAGCTCCAAGACACGAAGCAAGAATTACAGAGAGAGAAAGAAATGTATTATCATTTCAAAGACACAAAAATAATAGAGAAATGAAAGAAACTAGAGAATTGTAAAGAATGTAAAAAAGGAAATTATGCAAGACAGACAGAGCAGGGAAATCGAAACAATCAATAAGGGCCAAGAAGAAATAAGTAGAAAACACAATGAGAGTGAGAAAGGAGGAAGTGTCACAGAAAAGAAGGATAACACAAGAAATACGAAATAAAGAAGAATAAGACATAATGAAAATGTAAATGATAATTCGTTTACAGCTATAAAAAAATAACAAGTTCTCCGTCTATTAATATATGAGGAGATGCAATATAGCTAAAGAAATCTGATTGTCTACTTTCCTCTAGGCTATCCAAATACCAAGCCTACCGGGATGTCCCAATCATTTTACTTCATGATTTATGAATATTTATCAATCAATTTCCCCATAAGATTTCTCGAGTACAAAAATAAATATTTCTGTAACCACTTTCAAGCATCATTGTTAAGCTTTAGTTTATAACCATAATTGATAGCCTCCGCTACGTTATAACATAATACCAACAGGTGGCAGGCATAAAAATGCACATTTGATGGGCAATCAATTCACGACTCGGTGAGCCAGTATTGTTCGAGGCCAGAGACCTTTTGTTGCAACAATTATATTGTCAACATTAAGAGAGGATGGGCGTGTTTCAGAAACAAAGGGGCTACCAATTAATGCAACAATCAGCGTTCACACCACGATTGTTGAGCGCCAAGCCTTCATCAACAATCACGGAGCATAATTGAGCAAATTGCGGATTGGTGCAATCATCCCCCATTCGCACCTAACTCGCTCTTAGACTCTATCCGGAATCTTGTTTATCAGCGAGGAACTGTTGAGGAGTTGAACTGTGGGCGCACATGTGGGATGGACACGAGTCCCGCCGTAGGTGGGGCGGAGGGCCTTTGCGGAGGGGTCCTCGACCTTGGGAGTGGGAGGGCACGGTCCCCTGTGAGCAATGACCTGGGAGATTTGCAAATAAACAACGAATAAAAAAAGGATCTTGGGTACGGTTTTTGCATCCTTGTTGTGTCGAGAGTCAAGAAACTCTTAATGATCTTTTACGCAAAAGCAAGACTGATATTTTGGCCATACTTGGGCGGGAGAGAACGACTGCTGTTTATGGTTGGGATATAGTCTTATAAGAACCTTCGTGTTTGTATATTTCTCGTTTGACGCTGTTTCCTGCATTTCCAGAAGACCAGAGGTGTCGCCATCTGGTAGGCTGCCTTGCACTCAAAGTTCCTACGTTAGAAATTTTCCGGATAATTTGTGGTAGAGAGAGAATATCACACACAGAGGATAGAAGAGATACGAAGAAAGAACGTACAAAGAGAGAGAGAAAGACAAATGGACAAATGGCTAGATAGAAAAACGGAAGAAGAATGAGAGAGAAGGGGAGGAAAGAAAGACAGAAAGAAAATAGATAAGCAGAAGAATAAAGAGGTGGAAGATAGAAAGAGAGTTAGAGAGAGAGATAAACATGAAAAAAATAGGAAGAGGGAGATAGAAAAAAGAAGAGATAGGAAGAAATTAACAGATAAAGATAGGAAAGCGAGATAAAGATGTAAAAGAGTGAAAGAAAGAAACAGAGATAAACGTGGACAAATAAGGAGACTGATAGAAAGGGTGAGTACACTGAGAAGGAAGAGTGTGAAATATAGAAACGGAAGGAAATAGATAGAGAAAGAAGGAATAGCATGAAATAAAGAAAGAGAAAAGTAAAGATATGAAGAAGGGAAGGATAAACAGAGATTCTTAACAGCACGGAAGAGGTGTCGATATGAAAATATCTAGGCCACCTTTTAAACCCACCAGAATGCTCTTCTGACGAATCAGACTGATAGAAGGGACATCCACATACTGGTTTCGGGACTGCAGTCCACTCCTGGACTCGAACCCGGAACGATCTTTATCAGAACTTTTAAAAAAACTACACATATGTGTTCGTAGTAATATTTATTCACAAAGGAAACTATTCCACTCTACTGTAGTTTCCTCGCGTCGCTTTTATACCTCTTTTGGATAATCGCTACGGTGGATAAAAGGGTAAAGTATGACTGTTCCAGTGATTAGTTCTCATCCATTTCATGCATTCATTGTTCATTCTTAATGCCTCGGGTGGCCGAACACATTGAGTGTTTGGTTCACATTATTGTATTTATCGAGACGAGACCCAGAACGAGACATGCATTTGCTTACCGAGACGAGAATCAGAACGAGACATGCATTTTCTTATCGAGACGAGACCCAGAACAAGACATGCATTTGCTTACCGAGACGAGAATCAGAACGAGACATGCATTTGCTTACCGAGACGAGAATCAGAACGAGACATGCATTTTCTTATCGAGACGAGACCCAGAACAAGACATGCATTTGCTTACCGAGACGAGAATCAGAACGAGACATGCATTTGCTTACCGAGACGAGAATCAGAACGAGACATGCATTTTCTTATCGAGACGAGACCCAGAACAAGACATGCATTTGCTTACCGAGACGAGAATCAGAACGAGACATGCATTTTCTTATCGAGACGAGACTCAGAACAAGACATGCATTTTCTTACCGAGACGAGAATCAGAACGAGACATGCATTTTCTTACCGAGACGAGAATCAGAACGAGACATGCATTTTCTTATCGAGACGAGACTCAGAACAAGACATGCATTTTGTTATCGAGAGGAGACCCAGAACGAGACGTTCATTTGGTAACCGAGACGAGAACGAGACGAAACCCAAAACGAGACATGCATTTGCTTATCGAGACGAGACCCAGAACGAGACGTTCATTTGTTTACCTTGACGAGAACTAGACGTTCATTTGTTTACCGAGACGAGAACAAGACGATACCGAGAACGAGACATACATTTGTTTATCGAGACGAGGGCGAGAACGAGACAGGCATTTCTTTATCGAGACGAGAACGAGACGAGACCGAGAAAGAGACGATCGATATCGAGAACGAGACATGCATTTATAACGAGACCCAGAACGAGACGTTCATTCGTTTATCGAAACTGAATAAAACTGTAGCAAGTGTCTCTCTCGAAGCATCAAAACAACGAGTTTGCACGAAAAGCAGTTCCAGCCGTTTCCGTCCGTTAAGAAGGAAACCCAACGCTCGTAGCCGGACAGGAGAAAGTAAATCAGGAACACTTTCACCGCCTCCAAATGTCTGTGTGAGCACGGACCGTACCGGAAAGGCATGAAGTTAACTTTCACTGCTCCGCAAACGAAGGTGTTACCACTTATCCTTATAGCAAGAGGCAAGGGGTAATGTATGGAAGGCAATCTTCGGTGCATGATACTGCAATCTCCAGGAAGCTTGTTCAGAAGGCTTAACAACTTCCCACGCATATTTTGTTAACATTAATTTGCTATCTGTTTAAATAGCCGATGTTTTCTCAAGTCGGCGAAGCGTGCCGGAGTATGCAACCAAGTATAGATGTTGCGAATGATTAATATGCAAATTGCTGAACTGTTTCCTCTGTTCTTACGCAATGTCCGCCTTTCATAATTACCGCAGTACCTGCAGTGAAGCTTCATTTGGTTAACACATTATTCCAACTGGTAAAGGGGGACGAGGTCTTCTGGTACCCCACCAGGGTTGATGAAGGTCCAGGAATTTTAAATACATTCAATTCCGGTCCTGGAGAAAAATCAGCAAGAGTAGGTTCTGAACCGTAAAGAACCTTTTATATTTAAAATATTCCATTTGGGTCCAGAAACCTTTTGTCCAGGGTTGCTAAAAGTCTAGGAATCCATGAATTCTAATGGGCTCCGCTGCAGAACCGAAACGTTTTTCCTCACACAATTTAAATTCGGTCCAAGTTCCGTATTGTTTCATTGAAAAAAGGTTCCTGGACCGAATTGAAATACTTTATAGATAAAAAAGGTTCTTTACGCTCCAGAACCCTTACAGTCCGAGTTCCGTACATGGACAGTTAACAACCCTGGTACCTATACCTCATTCACCGCCAATTCTCATTTTAAGAGTAATATTAATAAGCAGAAGCGTGAAAGCAAGTATTGATTGATTGATAGAATTGATTAGTTACGTCACGATGGGGATGAGTGATGATATGATGAAATTGATGAAGGGAGACTCACAAAGAACATCCACGCTGGGACTCTAACCCATGACCCTTGGTGTCGCGGAAAGGTGATCGAAAACATTTAATTGAAAATAATGTTACTTATTTGTAGAGGTTGAAAGGTGTGGGTTGAAGACGAGAATTTAAGACCAATTTAAAATTCCCCTGTAAATTAAAGCCACACATTCCTGATTCTGGGCTAGTTATTGATTGATGTTTATCATCAACCAAATCAACAAACTTGTTGTTGCACTATTATCACCAAAACAACAAGAAGTCGCGTACAAAGAGCTCACGAAAACGCACTTCTGGCATACTCAACGGAAAAAGCAAAGTGGCTTCGTTTGACCGACACGCTTATTTACTTGGCGTTGTCTGATCATTTTGTGCCGAATACTTCGGTCCAAAATGGATTCAACGAAGGGTGCGAAATCCTGGGGGGAAAGAGGGGATTTCACCACAACAATTTTGGCCTCAAAAAGTCCCCCCCCACCAAAAATGTCCGGGGGTGAGAGTTTTTATTATAAGCACATAAGATAAACAATTAATTTTTACTTCAAATATACTTTACTCAGGAAAATATCGACAACACACACAAAGATGTGTATTTGTGAGTGTTCAGTGATTTCTCTCTCTCTTTCACCCAGTGCTCGAAGTGAGAAGGGATGCAGGTTATGGTATCCCCCAGGTAGCAATATTTTTGCAAAGCATCCCCCCAGTTGTCTCACTGTCACAATGCTAAAACATAGAAGCATCTCCCACCTAGTCCCAAAGTTCGACCAAACATCCCCCGCTAGAAATTTCCACTTTAAACGCTGCTCACAACAGATCTCCACTATCAGCGTATGCACAATAAAAGCAAAACGTGAAAGCAAAGGCAAATAATTATGAAATCTAACTAATTTATATTAATATAAAGCATAAAAGTAAAAATGTAATGCCTTTATATTTAATTATATATATATATGTATGTATGTATGTATGTATATGTTTGTTGTGTGTGTGGCTTAAGATATTTCTCCTCCCCACCACCACCACCAGTCTTCAATGATTTCGCACCCTGATTCAACGTGACCATATCCTAAGGTGCATATGATCAAGGCCGTCATTTATGCAGGCGTCATCCGGGGAGGAGGGATAGGAGCATAATAATTACAGCTAGTCAAGTGCTGCATGTGTTTAGTTCTCGGACATGCATTTATATTTGTCTTAATATGCATCGCTTTTCTGCTACTTTTGTCTGCTCTCGGCGATGAGGATGGTTCGCAATTAGATGAAATGATGAAGGGACATTTAGAACTTATACTCAGGGCCAGAACTCGAACCCGGTACGTTAATCGTGAGTTGGTCAGTCAGCGCCTAGAAGGTACAGCCACAGGATGCCATTCTCAAAAACAAATTTTCGTTTCCTTGTCTTCATTCTGTTTATTCATTTTTGACAATGATGAAAGAACTCTTTTTTCTGGATTTCCAGTTCGATACGTTAATCTCTAGACCATGGAGGCCAGCACTTCTTGTTTGGGGTATTTACGTTATCGCGAAACTGCACTAAGAAAATTAAAAATTGATGACGATAAATTAGAAGCAAATTTAAAGTCGCGAACAAGCCCTCTTTAAAGACGAAGTCTGTGAGAAAAAGGCATTTTCCTTTCTCATAGTGACTCGTGCCAGTGTACAGCCTCAACGGTGCATTGGTTCGATGCCCGGTGGAGGCACATAGTGGTTCGGATCCCACTTTAAACTGTAGGTCCTGTCCCAATTAGCCTTAATGTGCACAAAGTGGACTTAAAACGCCAACTTAATCAATCAAAAAAAAATCAACGGTGCATTGAACGTTGAAAAATCAAGCACATTAGATTGAAAAACACATATTTCCAAAAACTTCCCTCTCTTTCCATTTCTCGCTATCTGCAACAATGGCGGAGTTGTTCTATTGCGCCGGAGTTTAGAATCAACCTGTGTAAAACAAATGAACCGAAGTACGAGGTTCCCAAGTGTCATTTCTGTATCCGCCACTGCAGCTACGTGACTATTCTCAATAAACAAAAGTGAATTTTCAGTAACAGCTACACTATACCGCAATACTCACTCTCAAGTTGGGACTCTTCTAATCTCAAGGTGACCTGGACTGAACTGTCAACTTCGAAGGAATAGAAATTGCACGGACTTGAAAGTCTGGTTTCTCGCAGCCCGTCAGCATCAACACCTGACGTAGGACAAACAATATCGTTGCAAATATTTTTCGGTCTCTCTTAGGGGAAAAAAAACAGTCTCCAGGCACTCTCCAGTTGAAGGACAACTGCGCTTGAGAGATATCAGATGGAGCTGCGCCCAAGGCACATGATGGGTACTGATCGTTCCACACTCTGTAAAGATAAAAATAGCGACACTTGCTCGGATATGGTGTTCACAAGATTCATTAACCCCAGTTCCTTTCCGTTTTCATTTATTTTTTTATGTTTCAATGCAAGAGACTCCCTGTGGTGCTACTCTGTTGCACGGAGGCCGATGAGTGCTTCGTGCGATGCGAACTTCCCGCCTGCACAATGCAGCTCAAGAGCAACAGAGTAGCACCAGAGGAAGCCTCTTGCATTGAAACAAAAAAAAATGGAAATAGAAATTAACTGGGGATGTTGGATAAATGTCATCGTTCTCGCGAAACCGCATCACATGACGAGAGGTTTTCCATCGAAGGAATACGACCGACGATGCCTCCTGCCCCTCTCACACCCTCCTATCCGCTCCCTTGCAACGCTTGAGCACCCTTGCATTCGAGAACGCTCCTTCATAAATACGGCTGGTGGACAAATCCTGCCTTTCTTATTGTTTTAATTCACTTCATAATCTTGAGAAAACCATATCCGAGCAAGTGTCGCTATTTTTTCTTTACAGGGTATATTTCAAATGGATGCGAAGACATGCCAAGAAAAAGTGTTTGGGAGTGATTTTGGGGTATTTAGTTCCATCAGTCTATTGGAATCTTCCAGTGGCGGGTCCAGTCTATCTGTTGGGGGCGGGCCACTGGATGAGTGTCAAAGATTTGAATGGGATATCCAAACAGGGAAAGTTCCCATCATATTCATATTATCTGTAAATTTTTGTTGGATCATGGCTTACTCTGGCGCCGCCACTGGATTCTACATTACTTCCGGTTTCATAATGATAGAGAGTACGACCTGATACATTCATATCCTTCTCTCTCTGACATGTAGTCGCGCATTATTTGCAATAAATTCTGATTGTTTTGTGTGTTTTCCTTTGTTGTGTCCTGATCGCACCGCCGTACACACTGCCTTCCACATTTGACTTATTTTTGCTATTAATTCAAATTTGGCGACTAAGCTTTCAGCTTTAGCTCTTAAATGATGTCCATTAGTCACAAGGTAATACCTACAAGTCGAAATCCAGTTTCGAACCTTCCACCGAAGGTCATGGCTTCGAGTTCCGGGCAGGTTGCAATTAATCTAATGAAATCGGTGCAAAAACTTCTAATTCAAGATGGAATGTCGATATGAACAGAATCGATCTTATATGACGCTAAGGTATACGCTTTCGATTGTGACAATTCTCGAGAGTCGAGACAGTACATAACAACGGGTCACGTGCCTTGCCTATAGGCTACACATATCTTTGAGATCTACTAATTTGCATTTAGACAGACCGATGGGATAGAAAAGTCTATGATTCTCAACCGAGAGTTCATATACTCTGCAGTACATTGAGATGTATCAAGGGGATTATGTTATTTATTTTAACAATCGTAATAACTACAGTAGGAATTTTTAAATGTATCACAATTTAACTTGATTTTCCGTTTGTTGTGAGTGTATTTTGAAATACAAACATTAGCTCCATCTCGTAGCCACACTTGTCACTACGTCCTAAACTGCAAGGTTCCACGCCCAAACACACTCACACTCATAAATTATTGTAACTAATTCACAAATATCATAACCGCATTTTGTTTGTGACATAAATGTACAGAAAGGGAGACACACATGATTGGAGTTCTATTGTCATCTTTAAACTCATTATTTCATTATTGTCGAGGCCCTGGGAAACAGGGAGGAAAGACATGGCAATAAACAGAAAGAGAAAGTGAGATTTAAAGACAAAGAGAAGAAAGGAGAGAAGAAAGAAGATAGAGAGAAATGCATGGAGAAATATGTGTACACAAGGGGAACGGGAGAATAAACGTATAGATGGGAAAGTATCAAAATACAGGGTGGCTCAATAAGTCACTTAACACCCCCAGTACAAGGCCACTGCAGCGCGCAACATGGAAATGGTGATGACCAATCATTATCAGGCCAAGGGGGAACCACATTGACGCCACCCACACGGTCGGCGGCCATCTTGATGTAAGCCATCTTGAATTCAACTTCAGAATTTTAAATGGGAAGGGGGTCGTGCGACATATCAGAATGGGCTAGAATTTCACGAGAAATGCAATGGTGAAGGTTTTTTTCGACGTATCTTTAACCAGTAAAAAGTTATGACTGAATTATTTTACCAATTTGCTCCTTTTCGAGGTGTTAGAAAAATGCCTTAAAATTTGTTTAGCGCTTCGGTAATGCATCGAGATCAAAGTGACGTCTATGGAGAGACGTTCGCATGCCATTGCACATTATTTTAATCGCATACATCCATGAAGAGCTGTGCATTATGAATGGTTGTCGCGAACAATTTACAGTGTGACGCTTCCATTGAATAAAATGTCCTTCACAGTGACAAGGCTAATCCTTATGTTCATAAGGAAGTTCATAAACAGAATATTCGATGATTTTTATCTGATAACTAACTTTGGACAAAAACTGGTTCATAACGTTCCCATAAGTGTTCTGGTGTTCTTCCCTATTGAAAAAACTCTGTAAAAAGTACCTTCTTCCATAAGCAAGGATGAAAAAAACTGTTTATTTAACAAATCAAAGTAGCCCTAAGCATTTAAGGTTCCGTTGATGGAAAATTGACTAACCATTCATGTTCCACACAGCACGCCACACCATTAACTTACCAGCACTAACCATTCAGCTCTGATCTGTCGAAAATGGGTTATCAGATAAAAATCATCGAATATTCTGTTTATGAACTTCCTTATGAACATAAACATTAGCCTTTTCACTGTGAAGGACTTTTAATTCAATGGAAGCGTCACACTGTAAATTGTTCGCGACAACCATTCATAATGCACAGCTCTTCATGGATGTATGCGATTAAAATAATGTGCAATGGCATGCGAACGTCTCTCCATAGACGTCACTTTGATCTCGATGCATTACCGAAGCGCTAAACAAATTTTAAGGCATTTTTCTAACACCTCGAAAAGGAGCAAATTGGTAAAAGAATTCAGTCATAACTTTTTACTGGTTAAAGATACGTCGAAAAAACCTTCACCATTGCATTTCTCGTGAAATTCTAGCCCATTCTGATATGTCGCACGACCCCCTTCCCATTTAAAATTCTGAAGTTGAATTCAAGATGGCTTACATCAAGATGGCCGCCGACCGTGTGGGTGGCGTCAATGTGGTTCCCCCTTGGCCAGATAACGATTGGTCATCGCCAATTTCAAATTCCATGCCGCAGTGGCCTTGTACTGAGGGTGTTAAGTGACTTATTGAGCCACCCTGTACATTACTGTTTGAATATTTGATCCACCCAATTCTTTGAGACATTCAATGATAACGCCTAGCGTCACCATAGAGAAATGAAGACATACGAAGACAGACAGTGACGATGAAAAAGAAGAAGAGAGTGGAAAACAGAGTGACAAAGAGGGAATGGAATGAGAGAATTACAAGCAGGGAAAAGAGATACTTAGAGAAAGAGAGAGAGAGTAAATGACACTGCGAATGTGTAGGGGAGAGAAGAGAGATAAATACAGGGTGTACATGCAAGGCAACGTACGTATTTGTAGCTTAAATATAATAAAAGAGCAACTGTAAAAATTTTGGCTGCCGATATTGAAAAGCTGTTTCCTCATCCCGCCGCGTGACAGCGCCTGTGTTCAAGATGGCGACTCCTCAGCAGAAATGTATTTGTGTTTAGCAGTTTACGAATAACTACCATTGGATGTCTGCTGTGTAATGAAAAGTTGCACTGTGTGTGTGGAGTGCGTATAGTAGGTGTTGTATCAACATTGTAGACTTACTCTTCCAGCTCATGCATGGCTTATTATTGTATGCCGTAGATAAGAGAAATTACACAAATTTAAAACTCAGATATTCTTTGCTGTACACCCTGTACATGTAGGTATGGGAGAGAGAACAAAACAGCAACACCGAGTGGGAAATAAAAATAAGAAAATAATATGCAAGGAAAAAGAAGAAGAGATATGGACGCACAGAGAGAAACAAGAGAAAGAGAGAGAGATGGGGGAATGGGAGAGAGAGAGGGGGGGGGACGACACGGCGAAATTAATGAAGAGAGAGAAAAGATATAAATGTGAGGGAGAGAGAACCAAACGGCATCACAAAAAGAGGGAGAGATATAAGAAAATCTTATTCAAGTGGACATAAATAGAGATATGGACGCAAAGAAGCAAAGAGGTATAGCCAGAGATATATGTAAGGAGAAGAGGACAAAGAGAGAAAGAGAAAGGAAGATAGAGGGAGAGAAGAAGCACAGGGGGCGTTCTTGAAAATTCGATGCCGGAAAGGTGCAGAGCGCGTGAAGAGTCGATTTCTGATCTTGATTCCCGAATTCGAATTCCGGCCTGGGCATTGGTGTTCTTCCTGAGCGTCCATTCATCAATTGGTACCCTTGACACTCTACTGTAACCCCTAGACAAAGTGAAATATCTTGCATGCTCAGACGGTAACGCGTCTGACTACCATGCTCAAGGTCCCGGGTTCGATCCCCGGCCGGTTCAAATCCGGGGACTTTCCACAACAACAACTACAAGTTTAAGTAGTTAAGTTAGGATTGTTAGGTTTGGTACTGATAGATATTTTCGGCGTGTTCTTTCGCTATTTTAGTGCACATACAAACAGTTTTTACTAACAAAAAGCGGCGAAAGTGTTCCGAGATTACAGGTTTTAACTCACGTGGATGAAATGTCTCCGTTATTTGTGCTTTCCTAACGCTGGAAACACTTTTACATTACGTAAAACATTGAAATCTGTCGATTAAAAAAAATCGACGCAATTCTTGAGGGTGTACAGTGGGTAAACGGCCCCTAACAATTTCATCTAATCATCCTCAACGTTGCGATCAGTGAAAATGTGCTACAGAAGCGACGTAAAATAACAAAAAATAATTCGAATCCGAAATACTTTAGAATGTATTGATTACCCTTGTATTGTTTTCCTATCCTCTCTTGCTTAATCGCGACGATGAAGATGAAAGATGAAGTGACAAAATAGAAGGAAGGAGCACAATGAAACACTCATAACTTCCCCCCAGGATTCGAACACGGGGTGCCTGCTTTCTTAGCAATCACGAGACTGAGCAAAGTGGAGTTTGACAGCACACGAGATGAAATGGAGAAAACACTCACCTGTCAGTGTATCGAGTGCAGTGGGATGTTCCTGTGAGGAGGCTGAATAGGTGCCAGCCCTTGAGCCTCTCCTGGCTCTTGCGGCATCACCTGCTTGACTGTGGAATGGCTGGCCGCCTCGCCGGCGATGCTTTTATACACCTCTCTCCTCTCCCTTCCCCTTCCGACGCTCGGTCCAGCCGTGGTCTGGAGGTGGCCAGCTTCCAGCGCTTCGGCTGGGAAAAGACGCCAACACCTTTTGGGGAATATGGCAGCAGAGAGGGTGGAAGGAAAGAAAGAACTCGCCAACGCAGGTTCCGGGTTCAACTCCTTGGTGTTTCGTTAATTTCAAATCACCATTCATCCCACGAGCTTAGCCAGAATGCATTTTCAGGGGTGGCCAAACTTGATAAAAGTCTGTGTTGAAAAATTCTTGCTTTGCATAGCAATTGTAACGATTGATTCATAAAATAGTATAGGGTGGCCGTAAAGTCACGGAACCGAGAATTTGAACGTACGTAACTTTTGTACAAAAAGCTGTAGTGGCATGATGCGTTCACTGGATATTAACTTTGTCTATGCGGGTATTTTTAAACATTACCTAACTAACTAACTCTCTAGCCTTCTTAAACCCGAAGGTTCATGGCTGCAGCAACACAGGCCTTCCATCTGTCCCTATCTTGATCAAGATCTATACACTCTTTTCCATCCCTACCGATTTCCATTAGGTCCATCTCAACGTTATCTCTCCATTTTCGTCTTGGTTTTCCTACAGGTCTCTTACCATCAGGTTTCCCAACAAGAATCCTGTAAACTCCTCTTTCCTCTCCCATTCGTGCCACATGGCCTGCCAACCTAAGTCTTCTTGATTTAATTATTCTAATAATATCTGGACATGAATACAAATTATGTAGTTCTAAATTATGTAACCTTTTCCATCACCTGTCTCCTCATCCCTTTTAGGTCCAAATATTTTCCTAAGAATCTTATTTTCAAATATTTTTTTTTAAACATTAAAAAAGAAAATGATTCGGTACATGAACGTTCAGTATACGGTACAAAGGTGTAAAAAACTTTTTTGTACGCAGTAAAAAGAAACATGTATGAAAGACAGATATGAAGTCGCTTGAAATAATTTTCCATATATATATCGATGTCGAGGGCGTCCGCAGGTTTTTTTTCCAGGGAGGGGGCAAACAAGGCACACTTTCCCCTATAATAGTGTTGTCCCCTCAAAAAAAAAATTGCTTCAATTTGAATTTATCATGCTCAAGCAATAATTTACATATACTTTTATGGCTGAAATGTGAGAAATATGTAATATTTGATTGACTTTCATTTTCCAGGAGGGGGCTGACCCCCCCCCCTTTCCGGATGTCCATGATCGATGAGTATTTATTGAATTCCCAAGAGAACGATAAATTTGTAAGCATTTTCTGCATTGCAGATATGGGGTTAATTGAGGAGTAGAAGTGGTAAACGTTGTAAGTGCCAAAGTGCGAAAGTGTTGGGAAATCGCATCGTTCCGCACATCAGCCCGTAAGAACGTGCACACTAGTGACCTCTTCACACGCCCTTTTAACTACTTAGAGGGCTACCAACCACATTTCACATTTACCACATTATAGAGCATGGCAGATTTCACAGTTTAACGTGGAAAACGGTGTTTGAATTATTGTGACACTTACAGCGTTTACTAATTTTAGTCTTCAATTATCCATATTCATAAAAAAGTAAATATTTTTGAAATTACGAGGTGTCGTGGCAATATTGGTCGTATCAGAAAACAGTACCAGGGCCTCCCCGATGGCATCATCGCCTTGTAATCAAGGGGTCCCGGGTTCGATACCTGGTGGAGGCACATAGTGGTTCGGATTTCACTTTAAGCTGAAGGTCCAGTCCTGATTAGGCTTTCTGTGCATAAAGTGGATTTAAAAACAACAAATCAATCAGAAGGCAATACGATGTGTCAGAATATTAACGAAAATATTAAGGTCAAATAACAGAACATTTATTATTTTTGGAGAGTTCTTGAAATACGTGTTAAAATTAGCGAGGAACATGAAATACCAGGTACGTTAGTACATTTTGGAGTGGCGGTAGTCTAGCCGGCGTCATCCTCCGTGGTGCAGCGCTTGGCAGAGCGCTTTACGAAGTCAGGGGTCCCTGGTTTGAATCCGGGTTAAGCCATGGATGTCTGTGCTTGTTCTGAACGAGAAATTAGAGAATTGACTAAGAACTGATGTAAGAAGTAAAGGAATGACGGGAAAACTACAGCTTAGGGGGGAAAAAAGTGGGTATACAGTTTGACCGCCACGCGAGAGACTCGGGCTTGATTCATGTGGTAGGTGATGGATGCAAGGTTGGAATTTTTCGGCCTTGTTCCTGCATAAAGCGGATCTGGTTAGGTTAGGTTAAGTTAGCTTGGGCAAACCCTGGGAGATAAAGGCGACCGGATCGTGGTGCCGATCACATCACCTCCAAAAAATTGCCGAGATCAAGAATGTGTGAAGCCCTACAACCACACACCCCGACATGTGCCTTCAAGCCATGGTGCAATGTGCCCGGGGATAAGACTTACCTTACCTTACCACAGCTGAAACATTTTGAGATAAAATATGCGTGAAAATGTGTTCTACATGTCATTTTACCCCTTTATGAATGAATGAATGAAATCGATTCCTTGGGTACGTCAGCACTTGGGCTATTTGCATCAGTCACACTATACAGTGTCAAGCCACTCACCATATATCAACACGTGTATCCGAGGACTACAATCTTCTTACCTAGGTTGCAATCTCTGAATCTGTAAGGAGGTGCTTGCCACATACAAGTACAAAACACAGGACAGCACACAATCCTACAGAGGATATTACTGAAGAATCCAGAGCCTCGGTAGCCTGTACATTTAACCGTGATGTACTTACATGGAGTGAGGTTGTTGACACTTAAGTGTCTTACAAAGGTCACCCCCCTGCTTACCTTTACATCACATTTTTTATCCATATATTATCAAATTTGGACAAGGAGTAAAGTCTTTTTGCATGTAAAGGGTGTTTCATAAAGTGCGCAGGTTTTAAATCACTTGTCATTTTTTTGTTTGAAGGTTGGCAACACTGTTCTTATCATTTTCGTTATCTCTTATCATTCCGATTATTAATTCAGCAATTATTTTGATTTTTTCAGATGTTCAGTTGAAATGCAATGGAGTGGCCTGCTCTGGATGAACTGGATACCGTGAATATGTGATTCCCGTACTGTTCTATTGTTGTGGGGTGCCAGGAATAAAAAAAAACAATGCATAGCTACCGCATAGTCGACAGTTTACGAACTGTCTCTGTATAGCACTTCCCGTTTCTGTAATGTGTTTTCAAAATAACGACGCTTTGCTCGATAGTGAACCACTCCATGGCAACTCAACTGAACATCTGAAAAGAAAAAAAACAATTGCTCAATTAATAAAAGATAACGGAAATTATAAGAACAGTGTTGCCAACCTTCAAACAAAAAAAATGACAAGCGACTTAAAACCTGCTCACTTTATGGAACACCCCTTACACGGTACATTTGGTTTGATTTTTGTTATTCAGTGTGGGTTTTCTTCAAATTTTGGCTAATCGATAAAAAGAATGATGAAATTGATGAAGCGACACTCACATCAGTTTTGGATTCGAACCCGAGACCCCTGACGTCGTAGCGCGCCGTGCTGCCAACTCAGCCATGGAGGTCGGTGATGCATTTGAGAATTGTTTCTTATTGCTTGTATTTTTGCTTTTTAGAATCGCTCTTCTTCCTCCTTTGGCTAATCGCGACCGTGAGAATGAGTGACAATGAGATGAAATAGGTGAAGCAACAGTCACAAAGAATGCCAATGCGCAGGCTAGGATTCGATTCGATGAATTTCTGTGGAGAGATCGAAAATCGACCAATCAGAAAAGTACGAGTCAATAGTCTCTTTTAGTTCTGGTTTTAAGTTCACTTTATGTACAGATAGACTAATCGGGAGTGCTTCTGTTCTTGCTTCCCCGGACAAGAAGTTACATCGTTGGACGCAATCTGATGAAGCTCCTTGCAGACGTCAACACTTGGTGAACAAGGGTGGGCGTAGTTTACAGTGAAATAGTCTTTCCCAGGTTTCCTGAGCTCTAAATACAGAGAGGAACAGGAGGAAAGAAAGAAATGGAGGAACAGAAGACGAGAAGAGAAAGAGAGAGACTAATTGAAAGATAGGGAGGGAAGAAACTAGAATAAATTGATAGGAAAGAAACGGACAGACAAACAGAGCAATTATGAGGGAGAGACAGAGCAATAATAAAATAAATAAGGAAATAGATGCATAGAAAACAGATGATGAAAGAGAGACAAGAGGGCTAAAGAAATAAAGAAAGAGAGATTCATAAAACAAAAAGAAGGGAGATAGAGAGACAAAGGGTTAAAGAAATAAAGAAGAAATGATACGTAATACAGAAAAGGGAGACAGAGGGTTAAATAAATAAAGATGAAAGGATAAATACAGAAGAAAGGGAGATAGAGAGAGGAAGAAATAAATAAAGAAAAAGATACATAAAAGAAAGAAAGAGACGAAAGAAATAAGGAAAAAGTGATGCATGAAAACAGAAATAAAGGGAGATAGAGATATAGAGGAAGAAAAAATAAAGAAAAAGTGATGCGTGAAAAAGGAGAAAGGGAGATAAAGAAAAATGGACACTTAAAACAGAGAAAGAAAGGGAGAGAGACAGAAGACTACGAAATAAAGAAAAATATGTGAACAAGAAAAGAGAAAGGGAGATACAGAGAGGATGAAAGAAATAAAGAAACATGGATACATAAAACTGAAAGAAAGTTAGATAGAAAGACAGACGAAGAAAGAAATAAAGACAAGACATACATTAAAAGAGATAAAGGAAGAGAGAAAGGAAAAAAGAGGAAGAAAAATGAAAGGAGAGAGATATAGAGAAGCAAAGAACGGAAGAAGAAGGAGAATAATAAGCAGAGGAAGGACGCGAGAGAGAGAGAGAGAGGGGGGGCAGGAAGTAAAGGGAGAAAGGAAGAGGGAGGAAGACAAAGCAGTCACGATCAGCAATGCAGAGTCCACCTGATATTTCATCCACCCTTGCCTAATCAAACGTAATTCTCTGGCACTGGATGCAAGATATGAATCCGCACCAGACCTGCTTCACACACATATTCTTGACACAAGCATTCCAATCGCTTTGTCCATTTGACACTTGACGAAATCGGACAAAGACAATGACAATTTCTGCGGGGGACGACGGAAGAAGATAAAAGTGAAAGGGGACGACCTCTGAGTGTCCTTAAGTGTACCCTAAACTGAGCATTAAGTCTTCCTATCATCGAAGGTGGTGCCGATAGACCTTGATATATTGATGCCGTACAGAGACCAGGGCGTGTAGCTTTGTATTGATTGGAGGTCTCGATGACAATACATATTTCCAAGAGAGAAAACAAATGTGCACTGGGTTGCAAATCATGGCAAAAGCTACACCCTCAAAATAGACGGGACGTGACTTTCATTGAAGTTACATTCTAACATTTGCTTAGGGTGGCAAAGAAACTCATAGAAGGAATTTCACTCTATGATTGTAAGAAAAGGCAATAGATGGGAGTGTTTAATGTTGAAAAGTAAATGGATATTCTAAAAAGAGTTTGTTAATAATGTAAGGAGGATATTTGGAAATAAAATAGCAATAATAACCTAGATAAGAAATAGCTATTTCTTCAAAATTCATCGAAGACAAGAATCTAAATAAACTTTATTATTTAACAAACCTGGAATGAGTTACATTTTTAAGACTAGAAAGAAGACCTAGCGTGTTTTGTAAACATGTAAACTCTTGGCATATAGATCTCCTTTAGACTAGAATAAAATAGCATGAACACAGCCTACTTTTCATTCAATGGAAAGTGTTTCTGGAATGAAAATTGCTAAGGTATTTGAATGTTGAAACTTACATAAGAATCCGTAATTGGTCATGCTTTGTCGATCAGGATTTCCTTGAATTAATGAATTCAGGAGGTGAAATATTGCTTGTTATGAAACCGCCAGAAGAAGTGATAAAATATATATTATTCTCGGACATCCTGCCTTTTTTTCTTTTTTACAAACAGCGTAGAAAACTGGAAGAACTGTTTTAAGTGAAGACTCCAACATGAACATAAAACGTGAACCAGACACACTAACAACTCCTGCATAGCCCAAGGAAGCCATTGCATGATTTATATATTTAAAATACGCTTTCCGGAATTGTATCGAAACTAGGCCGAAAACTAGAGATATCTCTCTGTAAAATCCAGACGAGACCGAGACTTAGTGTCCGAGATTCTCTTGTTGTTCGAGACTTTGGCTTGATAATTGAAAAAAATTACTTATGCAACTTCTTAAGACAAAGATACGTCAATCCATTCGAGGCAATTGGGGTGTAAGGGGTGACCTTCCACGTAGTACACCCTGGACTGCATTTTGCAGACAAACGAGGCTCTGGCGACTGGCCCTATGCCCGTATAATTCTGTGTGCTGCCCTGTTTCTTGTCCTTGTGTGTGCTGAGTGTCTGTTTACAGCCTCAGCTTTTAACGGAAGTTAGAATATTTTAAGATTTTTGTTATGCAACGTTAGAGTTGTTATTTGTAACGAAAAGGGGCTGGACCCCGTATAATGTGACGGGTGCAAAATAGCCTAAGTGCTGACGCACCCAAAATTTTAAATTCAAATTTTTAAAAAATCATTCGCGGAAATTGTGAGCCTGTTTTGCGCGGTAGCATGTATCCTCGGGGGTGGGGGTATCAGTTTTTCGAGGGTTCGTAGCGTCGAAACAAGGCGTCAAACAGAAATAACTTTATTCATAAAAAATGCTTAATTTTATGAACTCTATGTGTTGCGAAAGTTTGTGCCGCGACATGTATACACGTGTGTTGTTTGTAGCACTGTGTTCGGCAACTTACTCTTTAGGGAGTATTCACACCGAAGGGACGTGTCGCCTGTCGCTTCGGTGTGATATCTCCCATACAAGTAAATGAGTTACACGTTTATTCTGTTCAAAAAGTAACTGAGTTAGATTTACCCATTTAAAATAGTAACAGTTACAGTTACTGGTAGTTGAAAAGTAACTGTAAAGTTACTTTTGCAGTTACTTCGTGCTGGGAATTTACTTGGAAATAAATTACACACAATCAATGATCATTAATTGTAATAAATAGGTGAAGACAAATAAATGATGGAAGAAAAGCCAACTTGAATGATTATAATTCGAATAATTGTTCGTATGCCGGCCACACTATTTTGAACGTTCTCGCGCCGATTCCACTTTCACCCATTTCTTTGTCTTCAATTCTAAACTCAACAAGATCAACTCCCTCGACAATGATCTTTTCATAGCTCGACTATCGCGTTTCAAATAAATGCAGCAATCCAACCAAAAATACTGAAGTTCTCGCACGCAATTAGAAATCAATTGCAATACCAATCCTAGCTTTCTTGCCATAGACGATTTCACGAAAATCCGTTCACCTTAGCATCCAGAGAAGACAGAGACACAGGGTGTGCTAACGTACAGACCCACAGCAGCACTTCCATATATACCCTGTCCCAGCTAAATGTAGAGCAGGGCCGCGCATATCGGCAGAGGAGAAGGAGGGAAATCGAGTGGTGAAAGCGCAGTGTTGCCAACCGTACGGTCTTGACATGTACGGACGTACGGTCCGGACCTTAGTCCGTACGCTAAATGCACAGCTTGTCAAAATTTGCTCTTGCAGTTTTATCCCTAATATTCCCCTAAGAAATTCTTGAACCAATCGTACGGACCTGGAGACAAAAACACGGTCCGTTTGCTATTTGCGTTCGGTATTATCCTTTTCAAAAGTTTGCAACGCTTACAGAGAGAACGGGTAACTCCCGTCGCCCATTACGCAATCCCGTTTCTCTCACTGTTCATTGGTGGAGCCGTCTCGCGTCACTACTTGCGCAGAGACTTGTTCTCGTTCGACTGGTCTACACTTAGCTGGTATGGACTATAGCTTAGATTTTCGTACAGAAAATTCTTTTGTAAATAGAACTAAGGTTTAAAAACTATGGACGGGATGCACATCACAAAAAATCACCAATGTTTTCAAATTCTTTGAGTTTCGAAATATGTGCTTGAAGTCGGTGTTTGTATTGCCATTCTTAAACTGCTTTTCGATCTAATGCATTTGTTGAAAGGGTATTTCATCAACACCATTAAATAAATTTAGGCTTCTGGAAATTATTGGTTATGAAGCTTCCTTTCATTTAATCAAGAATAAACGACTTCCGATGAGAAGTGGTTAGCATAGCATGCTACGACGTCAAGGGTCCCCGGTTCGAATCCGGAGCTGGGCAGGCAAGTTCTTTGTAACTGTCATTCGTCAATTTCATTAAATTATCACTCATCCGCATCTCGCGATTTGGCCAAAAGAGGCAGAAAAGCGACGCTAAATAATAAATCATATTAATAATGAGAATATTTTGAATTCTGCAAACACAAACTGCGAACACTTTTTTCAATGTATGACGTTAATACTGTTCTGTTATACAGTGTACAGTCCCTACATTTTTCTCACGTGTCTGTCTCTCTGTTTCCATTGTTATATCGTTCGTTTCTTATCTTTCTTCCTTCTTTGATTTTCTATCGCACTTTATCTCTCTCGATCTGTTTCTCCTTATCCCCCCTCTCTCTCTGCATATTTTTCACGTTCTTTGTCTCCTTGTATCTCTCTCTCTCTCTCTCTCTCTCTCTCTCTCTCTCTGTCTGTATCTGTTTTTGTTTTTTCCTTTTTTCTTTCTGTGCGTTTGTGTCTCTCTTTTTATCTCTGTCCATCTTTTTTTCTCTCTCTGTCTCCCGTTCTCTCTCTCTATCTCTTCGTCTCTAGCTCTCTGTCTCATGTGCTGGGGTTAGATGGTAGACCAGCAACAGCTGAACCTCGCCCAGCAATAAAGTCAATTCATTTCAATTCAATATATCTGCCCGTGTCTCTTTATGTTTGAAGGTAAATTCAGTTCAATTTAAAAAAAACAAACGGTTGGTTGGTTTTCGCCTATGCAACGTTATAGGGTTCCGAGAGAAAAACACTGTGACAATTCTGAAAACCTTCCTAGAGAAAGGTTAACCTCTACATCACGTATCCCGGCAGCAAGTGTACCTAACGGCATGAACGTAACATAATCCCAAGAGAAACTTCGCTGCAGTCTCCCGTCTGAGCAGGAAGGGACAACGAGCAACAATCGAACCAAATCAGTCGCTACGTGAACGATTCACAACTCTTTTTGCTTTTGTTCGGTTCGCTCGAAAAGACGCACGTTTTCTGCTCCAGTCTCCGTGATCAGGGGTGCAGAAAATTCTGGGTCGGTGGACGCCCTTCACAGCCCTTTCCCCTCCCAAATGGATGTCTTCGGTGGATGGCTCCCTCGCCTCCGGTGACCTGTTTACGTGATGCTCCTTCGCTTGTTTTGCTGCCCTTTCTGAATCGCTTGCGGTGTCGACAAGCACGGGTGAGGCGTGTATAAAATATTTGGATGGGCTGAAAGGATGCAGAAAAACGAAAAACGTGGTTGACGCCTTGTTTATTCAACCGCTACCATGATTTCTGATATGAATCAAGTTCAGGTGGACACTTCTTAATGGATGTCTTCTACTGGCTAAACCTGACAGTCGAGTACTAAAGATTAAACAAAGAACAGTGCCAAGAACTGAGGGGTATTGAGTCTAGCATATCAGTCAATCTTACAAATGAAAACATAAGCACTTTTACTTCTGAGGGAGGGGGGGGGGGGACAATGTAAAAATATTAAAATAATATGCACATACGTGAAGATAAATAAAATTCAGGTTTTGCCAGATAATGACTTCCAACGAAATCGCTAAAATCACACACTGGACAAACAACACAGGATTGATTGATTCATATCGGTTATTTTACTTCACTTTTGGCTAATCGCGAAGATGATGATGAGTAATGAAAAAGATTAACGGACAGGGGTGCCCACAGGGGGGATTCATAACGCGCTTGCGTGATGGTAAATTTTTGGAGGGGGCAAAATTTTATAGTTTAGCTACCAATTCTTGTATCTTCACACAAAAATAGGGGGGGGTCGTTTTGTTTGATGACTTGTTATTGATTTTTAGTTATGGTTATTATGTACTGTTCTCAATGTTAAAGTAACATTCTATACATGTAAATGTCTGCATTAAACATACTGCTAAAATATGCCTGTATTATATTGTTACGCAATTGATTGATTGATTGATTTAGTTTATTTTACTTCGCGTTTTGTGCCTCTTGGCTAATTTGCGAAGATGGGGATGAGTGATGAAATGATGAAATTGATGAATGGACATTCACAAACAACCAAGCCCGACCGGGATTCGAACCCGGGACCCTTGGCGTCGCAGCGCGACGTGCTAACCACTCGGCCACAGGGTTATATTGTTACGCAAATTTTGTTCCACCAAAATAATTTGAGCAAATAATTCTGCATAAAGAAGGGAGGGTTCTACCTTTTGGGGTGGTGCGTGATAAGCCTCCTTGTGGGGGGGGGGATGGCATCTCTGTGAAGGGACACTGACAAATAACACCCATGCTCAGGCCGGGATTCGAACCCGGGACCCCTGGTATCGTAGTGGCGTTCCAGGATTTTTTAAGGAGGGATTAGTAGTCAGCTCTTATTTTGCCATCTTTTCCTGCCTTTGACGTTTTTTTTAGGAATACTGGGCCAAAAGGGGGGGGGGGGTTATGATCCACACCAACCTCCCCTTGGAATATATATATTTGCGGGGACAGGGGGCGAGTGTGCAATGTTTAAGAGGAACATACATGTAATCATGTCTGTTTTTTACACCCCACATGGCGGAGTGGTTGGCACATCGCGCTACGACGCAAGTGGTTCCGGGTACGAATCCTGGCATGGGTATAGATGTTTGCGAGTGTCCATTCATCAATTTCATCATATAATAAAGCAAATCACTCAATCAATTCAATCAAAAGTGGTTATCACGTTGCGTCACGTGATAACCACTCCGTCACCGATGCCGACGTGAATGCTGCAGAAGGAATTCTAAGCGAATATATTTTTTCAGATTTTGGAATTGAATAGTTTTTTTTTCCTTTCTTTTCTCGAAAGTAGAGGAAATTTCGAAAGCGTCTTAGCTGGCGTCGACCAAACGTCCAGTCTCGCTTTCGTCTCGGTAAGCCCTGAAGGATCTGGTCTCTTTCTCGTTTTAGAACCACCCCTAGTACAGTCACGAACATTTATGCATTGCAATGGCAGTCAACTCAAAAGTGTCCGTGACTGTACATTCGCATCAGGGCAAAATAGAAGTTGAAGATTTGTTCGAAGACGGGACAAGAAACGAAACGTTGGACATGGCATGCTAATCTTGGGAAACGTTGAGGGAAAATGCATCGGTATCCGCTGCCAAATGCGTGTGGTGAATCGGATGCCTGGCGGTGTGAAACCATGGGAAGTAGAGCATCGGGCGCCGATGAAGCGTATCCCACGCCACTCGCGGTCTGCTCTTTCGGCTGGCACACTTCTCGCACGGAAAAAAAACCTTCTTTGGTCTTCTTGCCAAGGACCTTCGAGCATACGACACAGTGTTGCTCAACGAATCAACTTTGAAGTTGCCTTATGGAAGTCCCTCTCCCACAAAATTCCCTTCCCTAACTTAAAAATTCAATTTCCTGTCTAGAAATTCACATTTCGCCCTGAACATTAAGTTATCCAACAATAAAATTCGTTGTCGACGTCCCTATCGGCTTTTAAATTATATTGCTTCGACTTGGAAAATCCAATTTCGGTCCTGAACTAGTTATATATATATATATATATATATATATATATATATATATATATATATATATATATATATATATATATATATATATTTCGAAACAATCGTTACTGACTAAATATTTTCCTCCCCTTTTCACTGCAAATATCTCTAAAATCTAAGTAATTCCCATTTCGACCCAAATATTCACATTTTCTAGCTAAAAATGTTGAATTGTTTTTTAAAAAAATCATTTCCTGACTTACAATTTATGTTTTTGTGAATAAAATTTATATTTCTGGACTCGTATAAATATCCTTTCCACTGCAAAAATCCCTTCCAAATCTAAATTGTTATCATTTAGACCTAAAAATGTCCATACCGACATCTTTTCTCCAATTAAAAGCGTTGTCTCTCTCTTTGTTTTTTTTTTCTCAACTTAAATAATTCCCTGTTTCATTGAAAAAACAACAAAAAAACATTCCAATCTAAACAATCTTTTTTCGATCTAAAATTTGGAAATTTCGACCCATCTTTTTCAATCAAAGGTATTTTATCCTATAAAAAATCCCTTATCGAAGTACAGTTTCCTTGTGTGACCTAAAATTTCGATTTTTCGAATTCAGTAATTCCCATTTAAGTGCAAACAAATATTATTTTTAGACTTAAATAGTTTTATTTTTAACTTACAAATTCCGACTACAACAATTTAAAAATGGAAAATTTGGCCTAAAAATTCAATTTTCGACATAAAATTATCAATCACACATGGCCTTATCTAACATAAATGGTGGTAAAAACGGGAGGAACGTAATAAACTTAAAACAAGTCCCATTCATGCTTATGTATAGGTTAAATGGGGACAGAAAGGCAATCTGAAGTACTGAAATATATCTTCACTGGGTATCGAACTCCGTATCCTCTTCATTGGGGGGGGGGGGGTGTAAGGGATGACCTTCCACGTAGTACAATCAATTGTCAACCTCACTTCCACACCCGGGACTGCATTTTGCAGACAAACGAGGCTCTGGCGACTGGCCCTATGGTGAGTATAACTCTGTGTGTTGTTCTGCTTTTTGTTCTTATGTGTGCTGAGTGCCCCTTTACAGCCTCAGCTCTTAACGGAAGTCAGAATATTTTAATATTTTAGTTACATGACATTACAGTTATGTTATTTTAGTTACGCTAATGGGCTGGACTTCGTAGAATGTAACGGGTGCAAAGTAGCCTAATTACTGACGCACCCAAACTTTTACCAATTCCAAATCTTCATTGAGGATTTCAGCTTTAACCTTCACTCTATCGGGAAGCCGTAATGAAAATTGAAAATAATTTCATCACAACTCTGCTATTTTTTGGCATCCTTTTTCAAGAATATGTACTCTAAAATCATCATATGTAAGAATATACAAACCTTGACATCATCATGCATCTTAGTTTCATCAATGACCTTAGCATCGATTTTTCTCCGTTCACACATGCGAGAGAACTTCATGAATATGTGGAGAATTATGACACTTTCTCCTGCGATCTTCGAGTAAAGAGATCCAATTACATGCATTCAAGTCAGTTTAGCAACTTTGTCTGTCCGTTTAGACTTGAAACCTACGCGTCTCTAAAATAGGTCATTAGGCTAGATGAGTAACAGGCATTATGCCAGGAAATTAGCAGTGAACATTTTTATGTGAATATATTCATTACATTTATTTACATGCACTAATGTTCAAAAAAGTTGTTTTTTCTTGATTAGGTTAGGATTGAAAATACATGTAATATATAAATCTTTAAACATAACATTGTTAATGTAACATTGTAACAGCAATTGCTATGGACAACAAACATGGGAAGCAAGAGCGGCGATTGGGGTGCCAAAACTAGAGGGGGGCATAGGCGTGCGTAGCCCCTCTGATTATGAGGGGGGGAAGCCTTGATGAAAGTTCAGTCAGGAAAGAAAAACCTCATTTTATCTCACTGTCTTTAGTTTCATTGAATTGATTGGTATATATATAATGCAGCAACATATAGACACCATAACGAATAAATAAATTGTATCTTAAATGTGCCGCGCTTCTTTTCCTCCAAACAATTATGTCCAAGCATCTAAGAAAGAGCCTGAAGTACTTAGTAGTTATACCTTCTCTGACTGGCAATTTACAATGCATTACAGAAAAGAAGAAAATTGCGAGCGAAGTGAGCAAGAAAATTTTTAGATCCAAATTTTTGCAAACTGAAAACAATATTGATTTAATATGGTACAAAAAAGTTCATGGGGCGCCATGGCATTTTCATCATCTATATCGTTCGGCGTCCAGGGCAAAATCCCGTCGCCCCCTAGCTACAGCTCTGAACTTGACAAGACTGCATGCGAGCGAAGCGAGCAAGAAAATTTTACGAAATGTATTCTTATTTGTATAAAATTTGATATAGAGGGGGCAGGTGGTCTTGGCCGTCTGGAAGAAATAATGTAAGAAAAACGTAAAAACTAATTCCATCTTGAGTATCATTTTGTCCTGCTACTCTTAGATTCTACTAATCTTGCTTTCTGTTACCTCAAAGTTTGCCTCCCCCTTGCCCTCCTAGAATTGATTTCCATCCAAGGTTTGGGAAGGGACAATGCTCATTGACCCCCCTAGTGTTGCGCCATTGCAACCCCATCCCCTGGAAAAATACCTGAAAGAATCTGAGGATGTGCTCGATTAGGGGATCAACTGCCCCCTCCCCCATGCGCACGGCTATGGAGGAGGTCAAGGACAGTTTACTCTCTCTTGCAGTCACGTGCACTGAGGAGTAGCTAGTCTAGCAGAGATAGATCAATCAATCTCACATCTCAAATTATTTTCAAATCACAATATTTATTGTCTTGTTGAAGCCACAGTTCATATGCAATACTTTTTTCACGAGCTTCTCGCGATCAGGCTGGAAGAAGCTACTCTAGCTGGCTTTCCTCCGCCTCACCAGTTCCAGGTAGAAACAGCCGCCCGAAGGGATAGGTCCAACTGAGTCCACGTGGTAGCTACTCTGTTTCTTTCTCTTCTTTTAATACATTTTATCGTGAATTCAACTAAATGTTAACATTAACAACAATGTGTACATTTTACAGTGTGTTAAGTGAGGAACAAAACGGTTTCATCCATGTAGAATTCAATTTTAACAATATTTTAAAAACCTGTAAAAAAACATAGCCAGGTGTTTTAAACGTGACCCAAGGGTATTCATTGCGATATGTTTGTCTGTTAATTCAATATACATTTTCAGCCACTAAACATATTTCTATGCACAATAAACAGAATGACACGCATTGAATGAAAAGGCATAGTTACAAAACACCCAAACCACCACAAACTATCAAACATCAAGTATCAAAATGTGTTTTAAACAAGTCTGACACTTTGATTTAAACGTTTTAACCATTTGTGAAAAAACAAATCCATGTGTTTTAAACGTTTAAAACACTTTTGTTTTAAACATGACAACCCTGGTTTGAATGAAATTATAACTATGTTCTCCACCCGTATTGATAGCAGTACATGTTGGGCAAGGTTCTTGAGGCATTAGGCATTACCCAGAAGCCAAGTTGTTGTTTGGTAATCGTTCTTTAATTTGTAAAGTACCTTGAATTATGGAAAAACTAACACAGTAATAGTGTGACAATGCACAGCCCTCAAACGTACCTTACTTTCCGGACAACCCTCGTATATGCGTCGTCGAAATCTGCCCTTTCATAAAAATGTTAAGCAAGAGGAATGGACTCCGCTGATGGGAGGTTTGAAGTAGGTCAGAGTCGCTTCGCTTAACAGTTCATTAGCAGTCATTGTTGCGGGAAACAAGTGTGAATTTGGCGTCTTCTTTTGTTGCGTTTCTTCGCACTGTCATTCTACGGTCTTGCGACTTCAGTTGGGACGCTTCGTTCGTGCGTAGGAATCCAGACCGCCTCCTCAACCACATCGGGTGGAAAAAGTTGAAAGTTATTCCAAACAGGTTGTGAACATCATTTCACAATATTGAAGAGCAACGTTAACTGGTAACGCGGGAAATCCTTTGGCAAAACACACTAGATGGCACCACAAATGCCAAGTTGGCATACTGTCTACAATTTAATAAAAACAAAATTCCCCGACTTTTCCAGATCAAGAACAAAAATTTTCCGGGAAATTCATGTGTAAGAGGGTCACTATATTTCAGCTAAAACTACATTAGATTGATTGATTTGGTGTTTTAAGTCCACTTTATGCACAGTATGACTAATCGGGACTGGACCTACAATTTTAAAGTGGAATCCGAACCACTATGTGCCTCCACCGGGCATCGAGCCCGGGACCCCTTGATTACAAGGCGACGACGCTACCACTGCGCCATCGGGGAGACATTACACATTATAGAATCGCACTTAACCTAGCTTTTAGAATATTCACTTCCCATGTAAAAGTGATACTCAATAGAAATTCACTGTTGGAATTCACTATAATGAGAGATAAATTTCTGAAATTAAAAGAAATAGCTCCTATAACTAATTAACAAAGTGTACCAAATGGATATATTGTTACAAAACCGTTACAAACAGTCTACCTTGGGAACATTTGTTGGTCCCCCTGCTTATAAATGTAGCTTGTGCTCAAGAGAGCATATTTATTCACATTTCTACAATGTATTAGAGGACATTGTTGGTCTCAAACTTTTGATTGTCGACATGCATTATGTACAGTAACGACGAATAGTCGAGAAGTGATCACACGGCCCCTACAATGCCAGGGGGCAACGGGTTCGAACCCCAGCCTGGGTATTGGTGTTCTTCATGAGTGTCCCTTCATCAATTTCATCATATAATCAAATCTTCAGCGTCGTGTTTAGCCAAAAGTGCCAAAAAGCGGTTAAATAAACCAAATCAGCTTGGTCTACCTTAGAAACTCGCTTCTGGACCAAGTTTTTAAACAAAATTAGGTATCGTTGCTTTGAGACAAATAACATTTTTACAATGTAACTAAATTTACATGATCTAAAAGATAATTAAATGAGATTTCAAAATATGAATAACATATGAACATTTGTTAAACTGAAGGATGAACAAAAACACATTTCTTACCTGAAAATAACAACGAAGACTAGTCTGCTCGCTCCCCAACACAATAACTTACATAAAATGGATGCTGGCAGCCCGAGACAATTGCTTTTTTGCAAAGGGCATCTGGGCGGGACTGGGTACATCAATGTAGTGCAATTTCTTAGCGATTCTCGCAAAGTGGGCAACCTTGGGAACACGGGCTATCTTTGGTTCATCTACCATGAAACATAATTTAAGTCAAATTTAGTATTTATATCTGTATTAATTCTAATATCTACCAAACACAATCCAAATATTGCAAAAAGAAAGTGGGAAATTCTAAGAGCTACTTTCTGTAGATTTCTACCAGTCTTCGGGAAATGCGGCGATGACAAAGCAAAATAATAAAAATATTGCATGTCAAATACTTTAGAGAAGTAAAAAATGTCAGAATATTCGCATATTTGTGTGAAATTAGTCGAGTGACAGTATGAAACAGCAATACGCAAAAGATTAGCTAAGTTTGGCTAAAGGAAATGAGAGCCCAATTCTGCTTCCCGTGCCCTACGTTTCTTTTGAGTGCAATGGTGTCAGGCGGGCCAGCTATTCGTAGAATTCTACAAATTCAATTCAACCGAGCTGGAATTTTCTATTGGTTACAATTGAAATTCCAATTGGATTGAATTGGTTTCTTTCAATACTTTTAGGGTGACATGTGATTTCTAAGGGGGTGGTGTGACCATCCTTGCCCCTCCCCCTTTCAGACGTCATGTCCCTACATTATTATACTTTCACCTAGAAATTTAGTGTAAAGGAATCTTATCGCCGTTATTAAACGATATTATATTATACCCTTAAGGGGGGCGAAGACTTATTGGGATTTTCTGTTCTCAGATGGATCAAAAACCCTGATGGAATTGATATTCAACCTATATCTAAACCTTTGCGTTTGGTGCGGTGAATTTCGGTGAAGTCCGGAGGGCCCAATGAAGTTAAATCCACTCTCCTCACCTCCTTGCTTGGTCCCCCTGGGATCTTGGATCTTTCTAAGATGCGAAAGAGAAAGTGGAGTAATGGGAAACTACCGCATCTATTTTTCCCTAGAAAACTTGCAACTGAACATCGAACAGCATGGAGGTTGCAAGGAAAGACCTGCCCAAGGGCAGAAAAAATTGAATGAATGAATACCCTTGAATAAAATCAAGTATTATCAAGCGATTAAAGTTCAAAGCAACTACGAGAGAAGGGGGTGCAGTGGCGCAACCACAGGGGGGGGGCAATGTGCATTGCCCCTCCCTAACGTTGGACGGAAATCAATTATAGAGGGGAAAACAATGAGGTAAAAGAATGCAAGACTAGTAGAAACTTGTTGAAATGAAGAGAGAGTATAAAAATATTATCATTACACTTTACTGTAAAAAGAAAGTACTATCCACCCTAATGACATTGAAATTTTGTCTGTAGATTGGAACAGAGCACATAAATTGTGCTGTATATATCTACTGTGTTATGAATTGAGGACATATCATTTTCATTGGATGAATTTCCTCTTCTGGCTATATGTAGCTGCAGGGCCGTCGTTAAGGAACGCGAGGCCCTGTGCGAACTATATCCGCGAGGCTCCTGCATTATGGAAATTGAAAAAATCGACATCATCCATTTCTCGTAAAATTCTACGATAAGTTATTAGAATTATGTAATTATTATCTATTGTTATACCCACGCGCGTGTTCGTCGTATCCCCTTTTAGGACCAATGAAATCTAAAATTTGACACCCTGTAGAGGAAGATGTCATCAAAGTAAACAAATTTTCTTAATGACTTTTGCTGATTGAGACCTCGTTTCTGCGCTATAAGCCCTAGAATAAATATCCTTTTTTTTTCAGCCATATACTGGAAATTTATTATTTAAAACCGACGGTCACTCACCTGAGCCTAGAAGCAGAAGCAGAACTAATCTATCACCTGATGCAGAAGATGAAATACACTCTTCCTCGCAATTTGTTCCTACATTGCCACCAGGCTCACAGAAGAGTTAAGCCTGAATCACACGGAACTGGATATCCAGTAGGAATGCTCTAGTTGACGCTGGACTGGCTACCTATTTGCTAGTTTTCGCCTCACACGGTACTTGTTACACCGTACTTGTCGATAGTCTTTCGTTCCCATAATGGCGGCCGCGCGAGATGTAAACAACGTATCACTTCACACTTTTAAAATACGATAACTATTCAACCGAGAGGAATATCGCGTCGTATTAAATAGTTTTAGGTAGAGAAGAATGGCGATGATAAAATACATACTTTACAACGTTTACTATACACGTATGGAAGAATATTTTAGCTTTTTCAATTGTAAACACCGTGCACCCACCATAGACGGTACTCGACATGCCTTTCGTGCTGTATACACTCCGAAACCACAGACAAAAAACGCTACTTTGCAAACTCACAGATTATCTTCACATGGCGAAACTTTGCTCTGATTGGCTGTTCCACAGAATCTAGTCGAAGAAAGTTAGTAGCAATTAGAACATGTCCTATTCCTCAAAACCAGTCAAGCAGTCAGCCAGGCGGCCATGATTGCTACCTAGAAAGTTAGTTCAGCGCCAACTAGGGCATTCCTACTAGATATCCAGTTCCGTGTGATAGGGGCTTTATATTTAAGATGACCACTGCCACTGGCACTCACGGCTGCGACTAATCACCACCAACAACGCTAACACTAAACCCCAGGATTTTGCCATTATTTCCGTTTATCCATCGTGGCGGAATTGGAAGCAAACGGTATTTAGAGGTAGTAACATTTTTTCGAAGTCAACCTTCTGACTTTTTAAAAACACGTCCCCCTTCTTTCTTTTTTTTTAGCCTTTTGGAATCCTAATTAAAATTTACGAAATTTGTTTCGTTCCCAAGACATTTCATTTCCCACATTCGCGATTCTAAACACTCGCACGCACTACTGTCTCAAACAAGAATGACAAGGAAGGTAGAAAATGATTTGGAACTTAGGCACAGTTGTAGAATCTGGCAAAATCTGCAAACGCCCCTTATCTGGAAGGGTTTGTCAGGAAATAAAAATAAAATATCTCCAGAACTTTATTTCTATTCATCTGCGGGGGAACATGCCGACCCAAGGCCCGTTGACCTGCTCACCGTCTGCCTTGAGAGGTCTGTTTATAAAGCCCCTTTTTGGAAATTGATAAGAGCTGTGAAGTTTGACGTCAGAGGGATGAAAGGTCGCCGCAGAAAACATAGGAGGTGCCTGCTTAGAAAGTGAAACAGGGCCGTAAATAGGCGGGGCCAGGGGGGCTCAGCCCCTTCTGAAATATTGTAAAACTACTTTATAAAATTTGTTTGCAGTGAATGTAGACAGCAGATATTAATTTGCTCAAGACTTCATCAAGGTTAAATTCACATAATAAAAAGAACAAATATCACATTCTTTCATCTGATTTACGACCCGAAGTCAAAGTAGCGGAAAGTAATTAGAATATTCTCTCGGCTTCAGCTACGAGTGGGAACAAGGGGTGTGTGCAAGATATTGGAAAAGATAAAGGTATTCATTTAAATGATATTTCCACATTCTCTGTGTCCTCTATTAACTTAATACCCCCCCCCCCCCACAGACACACACATAGTGTACTGTTAAATGTTTGAAAATGGACTTGCTTTACAAAGCTACCGCTGATTACCCGTGAGCCCCCCCCTCCACCCTGGAGGTAAATTCTGGCTACGGGCCTGAAGTGAAATATGCTTGTGTATTATTTTTATTATTATATTCGTTTGTTCCTTCTGAGAAATAAATCTGTCCGCAAGTATATGTTGAAACTACTATAGTGGAACCACGAACAAAAAAACCTGCGCAGACCCGCGACTCCTGTGCACCGTACTCCCCCGAGGAGGGGAGGGGCAGAGTGGAGCATGCTTCCTTATGGCCCAAGTTGATCCCATGGAGGGGAAGGTGCGCGAAGGATTTTAGCCGAAGGTTATTTTGTTTGTGGTCGCTCTATAAAATATAATTTAGAAAACCTGATATTTATTTTCCATGTTTCCTTCGGACAAGAAGTAGCGAAATCTTATTGACAAGACAAATTTGAAGTAGGAAATTGTAAATTTGCCTTTTATTTTTTCACGAGAGTGCTACGAGCGCTGTTTAAAATCTGAAGTGCTATGAATACCATCCCATAAGGGACTAAATAAGGATGAACGCCAATCCTATGTTGCTCACCTCGAAAATTCCAAATGAAAACACCATGAAAAAAATTCTTGCAAACTGAGTGCTGTGCAGTCACAAGTAAGAGGCAAATTATTGATTGTGCCAGCAATAGGACTGTTCTTAAACGCATGTTTATTCCAGCTCTTCTTATTTTGCGTCACTTTTCTGCCTCTTTAGGCACATTGTAACGATGAGCACGAATGATGGTTAGATGAAATTAAAGGAGGAACACTCAAAGAGAAACGCCCATGCCCACGTCTATATGAAATTTATGGTTACTCACAATGAAATGAAATTAAACACTGAAGTCCAGGCCAGGATTTGAACCCAGAATTTTCGGTGGGGTTGACCACTCAACCTCCTTGACCACTAAGATGGGTTCATGTCTTAAAATCACAATGACTGACTTTCTTGCCAGAGAACTCAATAAGAATGCCCTAGATAAACTTTTCTTGCAAACTTTGTGGGATGGAGAATTTTCATTTAAAAGAAAAGGAAACTGGATGTTAAGCACACAAATACACTTGCGCCACAAGTAATGTAAACAGGTAGACAAAGTCATGTATGATTTACAACCAATGCATTTACAAATTTATCGTGTAGATGATGGCCTTGTCTCTTCCTCTACTCAACTATTACAAATTATGACAAGTTGTTAAACTCAATTCACAAAGTTTCGCAGGGAAACACTAATAGAACAAACGTAATTTGTGGTTTGCTTGGATTCTGAAGAATAAATATTATGAAGATGGCAGATTGTTAAAAAAAAAAAAGGGATAGCATTTTTTGAGAACTCTATATTCATTCGTACTTGGATGATATTAATGATGCAATAGCACTGAACGTATCCATAATTTCAAAGTTCTTCACGTTAATGCTGCCACTGACAACTCCAGCCCACTGACGGCCAGGGCGTGCCAACAAATTTTCTTTGAGTAACCCGTGGTCTGCGCATCGAGTCCAATCGCCGCTGTTTTCTGGCTTTGGAGACCGGAGACTACCACATCATCTTTTCAAGTAGTCCTCACGATGCTGTGTCAACCCGAAATTTTGGGGGTTCCAACCGGGCCTGCTCGGTCTAAAACTAGAGCGCTAACCACTATTCTACGCGGGAGCTATCTTCACAATAATAGGTATGCTTAAATTAAATTATTATCTTTTATCTAAAGTAGCTTTTTTTCTAATTTCATCTACCATCGTCGTCACAATCAGCCCAAAGAACAGAAAAGTGCATCTTCTTATCATTGTGGTGCCCATTTGCCTACTTGTTTTAGGAGTTATTAGTGCCTACAAATCAGCACCCATACTCATTACTTTCTAAAATGAGAGCGTTACGTGCTTTGTACTACTTGAAGTACCAAACACTCGAAGACAGTTTCATATTACCGACAGAGAAACCTTGCTGCGGTTGTAAACACGGTGGCTTGAAAAGAGCCCAAGCGGTCCTTCAGGACCTTGATGTCGCCTCTTCTTTTCATCATTTCTCAAATTGGCCAGATCGTAAATTCCAAGCGCGGGCCAGCACATCCTCAAATGTGTTGTGGTTGTCCCTCAGCTTGAAGAGTAGACAAATAACCATTTTATGGTGCCTGTCCTCTATCGAGCAATAACATATGACAGGAAATCGAGGAAAGTTCGATTCACAAATGCATCGTTGTTCCTTGTTGGCTAATTCTGACTGATGACTTGACAAGAATGGACACTTTTGTTGGTTACGAGAAATTCAACTTTGTTATGGTGAAATTTTTAGTTCCACAGCAATTATTTTGTCTTCCTTCTCTTACCTCTATTCGAATGTGATCTCGCTTGCACGCACAAGAAAATAATGAATTTCTGATTTAGAAGCGCGAGGCCCTGTGCTGTGGCACGCGTCGCACACCCCTAACGGAGGCGCCGTGTAGCTGACAAATTTACATTTTTTGTTTCTACCTGAACATGCGGCTCGCTGCTGCAAAAAATTAAATTTTTCCTGTGTCTGGTGAGTGTTTCCCCTTTCCTCTTTTACTTGTCATTTAGCCCTTGTGACCCTCATTCCTTTTATCCTACATATATATAAATTTAAAATAGTTATTCGGTTCATCATGCAAGGAAACCATATTTTGTGCATAATTTTCATCCGAGAGGACAAACACTATTATGTTGCACATAACTGAACATGCCACCAACGCTTAGCACAGAAGAGCGAGCAAGAATTGCTTCAAGGCACAAGATATGGAAATCTGTAGTTCAAGTCCAGCGTTGGTAGAGAGCTAAGAATGGTCGAAAGGAAATAATTAACCCCAAAATCATCAAAAAATGTCACAGTAAATTGACGAGAACAGGTTCTGTTTGATGCACGACATACTGGTCGACCGTCAACGTCATGATTGGAAGAGAATGCTGCACATGTGCTGAAAATGTTTCAAAGAAGCTCTATACAGTCCATCCGTCAGGCTAATGAAGAGACCGAGCTAACACGACCATTGAGACTGTTTTTAAGAAAAGAATTAAATTTCATTCCTGGAAGCCTCATTATGCCCAGCAAATCTTTCCCGAGGACTGTGACTATCGCATGGAATTTGAAGAAATCATGGTCGAATGGGAATAAGATAATTCTCTATTGATTTCCATACCTTGTACCTTGCAGCAATTCTTCCTCACTCTTCTGTGTTAAGCGTTGGTGGCATGCTCTGTTATGTGTAACAGAATTAGTTTTCATTCCCTGTGAGAGTTGCCATTATACAACGCCATCTATAATATATATTACCAACTTAAAATTAGGTATTGGCTTACCCGACATCCTGTAGTTCAGCATTATACCGCGTTTGTTACAACCTGTCCCGTTTCCCACGCTAGGGATCGCTCGACAGTTTCGGTGCCAATGAGAAACGAGGAAAAATCGTCTGCTGGGCAGCGAGGAGCGAATGGAAGCCAGAAGAGATGCGCTTACGTAGACGCTGTTGCCACGTTGCGTATTTTAATTGGCTGCCTGGCTTTGACTTTCCCCAGCACGGAGAAAAGCCAACGATCAGCAAGCGCGGGAACCGGGACAGGTTGTAACAAACGCGGTATAGTAGAGAACATTTTGTCACATTTCAGACACTTCAAGGGACACTCCTAATACAGCTTAATGTGTTTCCTGAGATAACCACTGCAACGGAAAGCTTTGCCACACTCCTTGCATTTACATGGATGCTCATCAATTTGGACCCTGGTGTGATTTTTAAGTTCATAATTTTGAGTGAATGACTTGTTGCATTCTGTACACTCAAAAGACCTGCTTTCCCTTAAGTGTTGAAATATGAGTTTTTAAACAGTTCTTATGAAATTCTTCTCCACTAGTTTCATATGTTGCACAAGGTTAAATTTTGGAGTGAATACTTTAGCACATTTTGGACACTAGTTGCTTTACTGGTGTGTATTTTAGTGTTGTTTCATGTCACAGGCATAAGAGTAACTGTTACCGCAATACCCACACATGCACTATTTTTATTGTCATCTGTGCTCTTCAGATCACCTTTCTTGGGAAATATATCTCACACTAAACACTGGAATGACTCGGTACCACTTTCCTTCTTAGTGTATGTTGGCTTTCATTAATCTGAAAGCAGATTACTTGGCGTGAATTTTGGTATGCACTTTCAATTGGGATTGTGTAATGAATTTTTCCGCACAATTTTCTTCTGTTCTCTACTATGCACCCTGAGATGGCTGGTCAGAGTTTTATCATCTTAAATGCTTTTCCACAGAAGTGGCAATGGAATGATCGTGTGACTTGATGCCCTTTAAGCAGACTTTTGGTAGAAAATTATTTATGGCATTCCTGGCATTGAAAAGCTTTAACACCTGCATGCTTGACAAAGTGCTCTTGGAGGCTACATTTAGAATACATTTGTCACGCTTTGTGAAATTATACTTATAACGTTCTGTGGAGTGAATCTTCATGTGTCAATTAAGTCTATTTCGTGCAATGAATGATGTATCACAACAGTTGCATTTGATAACAGAAACACCAGTATGGGACTGCATATGTACCATGAGATTATTCTTATGGAAGAATGAACTATTACGGAAACACTTAAATGGACGAACTCCTGAATGCACCTGGAGATGTCGTTGGAGAGACATTTTATGCAGATATTTCTTGCCGCATTCATTGCACTCGAAGCTTTGAACATTGTCATGACCATTACCACAAACAGAGCAGTTGTATTCCGAATTATCGTTGCTTCCATCTACTTTGGGTTCAGACTTTTGTGGTTTGGATTCACACTCACTCTCTTGCACTTTGCAATCCTTATCATCAGTGAACGGTTTCATGCAGTAGGTGCACACAGAAATGTATTCATTATCATGGATGTTAATGTTGTTGTATAAAGATTTGAGCATACAAAATGATTTTTTGCACAAATCACACTTGAAGTGACACTCCTTACTGTGAACTCTTCTGACATGGTTTTTTCGTACGCCTACGGAATGCCATATCACAATACTTACACTTGAACCAGTGTGAATTCTCTTGTGTCTCCTTGGGTCAGAATTATATTTTGAACATTTTGAACAATGCAGAGGTGCAACCACGAATTTTTGTCTGGGGGGGAGGGATAATTACATTTTCTGTACAATTACATTCTCTCTTTGTTGACAATTTATGTAATTATACATATTTACAAATTTAGAAATTCATTTACTATTGAATAAAAACAATGTCATAATAAGAATTTTGGTAATTCCCTCTTAAATTGGGTACTTAATTCCATTGTTTTCATGTGATCAGGTCATTTATTATACAGGTGGATGGATACCTACGAATTTAGGATTTTTTTCAAGAGTGGTATTATGAGTTTGTATAACCAGATTGTAATTTTTTCTTGTGTTGTATTGATGTACTTCCTTGATACGTTTGGAGAAACTAGACATCTTGTTTTACATAGCACAGCAAATGTAATATATTGTAATGATGCGATCATTACTGGATCCTTTTCATGTTATAAATTGTGTATGTCTATGTCTATGTCCTGTACGTTTGAGTTCTTGGCCGTTGGGGAGCGGTAAGTTTCCAGTAACGGTTTAGGTCATTAGCGGGGCCTATAAAAGGAAGGGAAGGCAGCAGTCGGTCTCAGATGTTTCGGTGCAATTCGGCGAGGTAAAGAGGTGTTGTTTCTCTATGGGGCGAAACGAAGAATCTTTCTTGATAATATGAATAGGCGGATACTTTAACTTTCTTTCTTTCTTTTAATACACACACTTGCTCTTTTCACATTATTACAATAGTTTATTTCATGTGGGAAACCGGGTACACAACACACATACCTTCAGCCACCTTTTTTGGTACTGAAGGTTATATTTTTTTTTTTACTCGTGGAGCCAGTGGCTACGCGAGTCTACACACTCTCTTCGGGAAGGGGGGACAGGGTACACCGGAATGTAATTTTGCGAATAACGGCCAAGAATTAATTTCTGTAAATATATTATGAATAAACCTATATATATCAAAAAGGAAATGGGCGTTATACTATAATTTGAAGAAATACGTGTCTATTGCTTAAACTAGCATCCACAGAACTTCAGGTACTGCAAGTTTTGAACCTCGGGACAAGGATTCAAAAATGTATGGTTGTGTATATTGTGTATGTTGCTGAGAATCAGCTTAAAAGCACAAAAATATACCGTTACATACTGGGGGCTCATAGTCGGGATATTTTTTGTAAGAAGTACTGAAGGCATATGTTATTGCGAAGTGGAAAGAAAGTAACAGAAGACAAAATGGCAATTCAAATAGACAGGGAGCTCATTGGCAAGTTGCTAGGCAATGCGAACTTGGAGGGAAGGCCTGAGGAAGATATTGTTGGGGAACTTGAGAGACTTTCTCTAAACCTTACGCAAGGAACTTCGGCAAGGACGGGCGAGGAGAAAATGAACAAAATCTTGGAAAAAAGCAACATAAACATTCCGATCTTTAAGGGAAACGTCGGCGATGTAAGTCCACACGATTATTTGTATGAATTACGCAATTATCAGGAAATCATGGAAATTGGGGATACTTTTCTCTTAGATAGAATCTTGCCGCTTTCGTTGAAGGAAATCGCTGCAGATTGGTTCAGATTTTCGAGACCATTCGGCACTTTTAGGGAATTTGAGAAGGCGTTCTTGGAAGAATTCTTTAGTGTCGATTACGACTCGGAAATAGCAAGGATCATTCAGAACAATTACCAGTCACCAGACCAGTCTCTTCTTGCATTTATTCGACACACCAGGAAGCTTTTCGCAATGAGGGAGAAACGGGGGACAGAAGACGAGGTCATCCAGCACGTTTTGAAATTTTCCCATCCTAAATTCAGAACACACTTGTACAACAGAACATTCGCAACAATCAAAGATTTGGAAACCCATTCTATGGACATTCAAAAGAGATTGTATTCAGAAGCCCTGTACTATTGCCCAGAACTGAGGGACAACAGTTCACCGCAGGTGTTCGTCCAGCCTTTTCCTGTGAGTGGAACCAAGCAATTAGCAGCCGCGGGGGCAACGAACCTCTTCGGCAACGTGAGGACAGAAGTATCGATGAGCGCCATAAATCCTGGACTGGTCAACCGGCCAAGCTTTTCCGGGAATGTTGGGACCCCGTCGAGAGCAGAGGAACCGACGAAGAGAAGGGGGATCCGTTGTTTTCGGTGTGACGGTCTTGACCACAAAGCCGCCATGTGTACTGCTCCAAAAAACTCGTTAGGCCCGAACAGAGCGACACCGCCATCGTAGCAGGCGCTGCGTGGAAGAAAAACAAAGGGGGGAGTAGGAAGATACGCAACTGCAGGAATTTCACTTCTGGCGACAAAGAGCCGTTAGTCCCCTGTAAAATCAATGGAAAGGACTTCTCCTTATTCGTAGACACAGGGGCCTCTGTGAGCACTGTAAATTTAGAGATCGCAAAACATCTGGAAAAACAAGGAAATAAGATTAACAATAAACGTATCAATATTTCTTTGGCAGTAGGCTCTGTACAATCATGTGGGGAAATGTATCTTACTGTACATTTGAATGGGGCGAAACTTAGGCATAAATTCGTCGTTTTGCGCGATTGTTTCAAGGGATTCATCGCAGGTCGTGGGTTCATAAGGCAAGCCGGATTATCTCTGCACTTGAAAGAGGGAGGCTACAGCTTTGCAGACAGTGACGTCATCTATTTGTTTTCTGCGGAGAAGAGGGAAGCGGGGATGAGTCTTCCGATTCTGCAGGGGATAACGTCGACTGTGGAGGCTGAAGCTGGGGCAACCGCGACGGTAACCGCGACGATGGGAAAAAGTGAAACATCTGATGCAACAACCGCGACGATGGGATATTGCCAAAGACGTCCCGAAATAGCAGAATTGATTGAGCGTGCAGAATGTTCACCAGAAGTAAAGAAGAAATTAGCAGATATTTTAAACATCTACAGTAACGTCTTTTCTGAAAAACCTGGCGTTACACACATCTTACAGCACAAAATAGAACTAACCGATAGGACACCATTCTATTCTAAGCTTCGTATTTTGACTCCAGAAAAGCAAGAAATAATGGATAACTGTATCGATGAGCTGTTAGCTGGGGGTTTCATTGAGCCCTGCAAATCTAATTACATTAATTCACCGTTGTTAATCAGGAAAGGGGATAAATACAAGGTGATCCTGGATCCTCGAAAGACAAACGCAGTAACAAAGAAATCTAGGAATGAAGTCCCGGATATGTTTGAATCTTTGAGTAAATTAGGCAAGGCTAGATATTTCTGTAAATTAGATTTGGTAAACGCTTTTGGCCAGCTTTTATTGGAAGAAAACTCACGCCAATACACGGCTTTCAACACTTCACGAGGAATCTTTCGCTATTTGAGATGTCCCTATGGATTGAGCATGATTCCTAACACACTGGCGAAACTGATGAATATTGTCCTTGGAGAGCTGCAGGGTGTCTCATGCATTGCTTTTTACGATGACATTTTGGTTTATGGAGAAACGGAGGGAGAATTGTTGCTCGCGCTGAAAGAAGTTTTGGAGAGAATGCACAAGGCGAACTTAACACTTTCACCATCGAAGTCCCAACTTTTTACTTCGGAAGTGGATTACCTGGGTTTCAGAATTTCTCACAAGCAAGTGATGTGCCACCCATCCAAGATTGAGTATTTGGACCAGATAAGGGCTCCGAAGAATGTGAAGCAACTCCAGAGCATTTTAGGATTCTTCGGATTTCTGAAAGGTCATATTAGCCACATGTCAGAGTTGACGAGTCCTCTCACTGACATGTTACGTAAGGGAGTTCGTTTTCGGTGGACGGTTGTTCACGAAGAGTGCCTGACCAAACTGAAAGAAGCAGTAAAGAATAACGTTTCTCTGTACATTCCTGTACTGAATGAGCCGTTCGTCATCTACAGCGACGCGAGCGATAACTGCGCCGGTTTCTTACTAGGACAGAGGGACCAAGGGGGGAAACTGCATGTTGTATCCTTTGGAAGTAAAAAGTTCTCACAAGCCCAGAAGAACTACAGCACAACGCACAAAGAATTCCTCGCTCTGCTCCTTGCAGTCGAGACTTTCGACAAGTACATCTGCCACGCTCCGGCAGTGGAAGTTTTCACTGACCACAGTGCTCTGACCACGATATTCAGTACTGAAAACAAGAGCGCAAAGATGTCAAGGTGGACCGCTCGTCTCTCGCGCTACCCTCTGCTCATCAAATACGTGAAAGGAGAGCTAAATCTGGTAGACTTTCTATCGAGAAATGAAGTATGCAACACCCATCCGTCTGAGTACGACGGGTTACCCGCAGCGCAGGAAACATTCCCCCTGGAAGATGAAAATGATGAAGGTTACGTAAAATTCGAGATGGAAGACGGAGTTGTGATCGATTCGTCAGATATTCCACAGAAACCAGTTGCTGACCTCAGTGCTTTGTGCACTATACAAAGCGCGAAGCAAATAAAGAAGAAACGACGAGAAAATTTGCTTCGAGGGATCAAACTACCCAAGGTTCGTCTCTCTAAAAGTGAAAAGATGCAGGGCTTTTCATTGTTGCCTTTTTCCGTGGCCGAGGGGAATGAAGAACACGAACCGCTGGATCCGAGCAGGCTTCTGGACACCACTTCAATCATTTCAGAGCAAATGAAAGATAATTTTCTTGCAGACTTAGGGAAGACTGTTAGGAACGAGGAGGTGAAAGGGACGAAGATGTACAAGGAAAAGTTGAAGACACTGGCCAAATCTTCGTATTTCGACGATGATGGAATCCTTAGGAGAAATTTGCCTGCAGAAAAGTACAAAGAGAAAGGAACTGGCAAAATATGGGCACCTCTTTCTCTACGTGCACAAATTCTTATGTCCTTGCATGATAGTGCATTCGCTTCTCACCCTGGAAGATTGAAAACTTTAGCAAAGGTCAGAGAACAATACACGTGGCTAGGCCTAACAAAAGACGTTATTCAATACTGTAAGTCGTGCCAACCATGCTGTGTATTTAAAGGGGACACGACTAAGAAGCAAGGCTTCATGGCAAGTAATAAGGAAACAGAAGTTGGCAAGAACTTATACTGTGACATTCTGGGACCAGTCGTTCGTTCGAAAAAGGGAAATTTCCAATACGTTCTAGTATGCGTCGATAGTTTTAGCAGATTTACTATCTTGCGCCCTCTTCGCGTGGTGACTGCGAAATCTGTGTTAGAACAATTACTGGATATATTCTCGATCCATGGATTCTACCCAAGAATCTCCACTGATAATCAAAGCATTTTCAATTCCAGAATGTGGAAACAGATGATGAAGATGTTTGATTCCAAGCAGATCAGAATTTCTCCATATCGCCCGCAGGGCAATCTCGCAGAATGCTACGTAAAGGCAACTAAACGTGCTCTTTCCACACTAATTTCGTCGCACAACGAGTGGGCGTCATCGCTACCGTACGTGCAGTTTGCATTGAATTCACAAGTTTGCAACACGACCACATTCAGTCCAGCATATTTGCATTTTGGACGTTCTGTGAGGGGTCCTTTCGAGAAGGCCAGGGACGCTTTGCCTCAAGGACCTGAAATCAGACAGGAGGACATCTTGGAATTCGTGGAGGAAACGAAATTCAGGATAGAAGAGGCCAAGAAGATAGCTTGCAACAATCAAGAGCGCATGCATAATGCACAGAAGAAAGTATATGATAAGAAACGCCGCAAGTGCACGTTTAAGGTGGGGGAAAAAGCTTGGCTTAAGGAACATCCTCTCTCTGATAAGGCCCGTGGAGTAACTAGTAAACTCTCGGGGAAGTTCTCTGGACCACACGCAATTGTGGAGCAAACTTCGGCAAATACTTTCAAACTAAAACACAGCGAGGACGGAAGAATATTGAGAGCCAACAGCGATCAGTTAAAACCTTATTCTTCGCCGCCTGAGTTCGCGAAGAAAGTAGCCGGGCAAAATTCAGCGAAGGGAGCGCACGTATCTTTTCCAGAAGACGAGAATGAAGATGTACCCCAGATGCGTTACAAGCTGAGAAACAGATTCTGATCTAATTTCAAAAGGGGATTTTTGTAAATATTGTATATAGGGATTTATCTATCTTTTCTTTATTTTTTATCTTTCATTTATTTTCTCTCTCTGATACCTCGCACCTACTCGTGCAAACGTTTCGTTCCGCAGTCAACAAAAGTAACGCAAAGTTAGTGCGTATTCTTTTACCGCGTATTTTCGTCGAGAAGCCGCAGTTCGGTGGTGAGAAAATCCAGTGAATAGCAGTGACATCTCTGGATGTAGAGCCATTTAGACCCATTCATGTGGAACCCGGTCGAAGCGGTGTCTTCCGATCTCGGCAGGAGCGCAGAGCAGTGGCGTTGCCGGGAGTCGAACCAGCAGCCTTGGTGACGTGGATGGATTTCCAGGAGACTGTCTCTAATTGGTCCAGGAGGAAGGATGGAATAGATGCTGAGTGGGTAAGAATCGACGTGGGTTAACCAGCTCCAGTGCTGAGGGAAGAACGCAGATCTCGAAGTACACTTGTGGACAAAATTAGAGTGAACATTGACTGTCAGTGTCGTGTGACCTAATGAAAGTGTGTTTGTAGTGAACAGAAACTGCGGACAAGTGTTTTGTGTATATTATTATTATTTTTCTAGGTTACAGAACTTTGATTTTTCTCTCTTCAGGAAGGGGGGACTATGTAATGATGCGATCATTACTGGATCCTTTTTATGTTATAAATTGTGTATGTCTATGTCTATGTCCTGTACGTTTGAGTTCTTGGCCGTTGGGGAGCGGTAAGTTTCCAGTAACGGTTTAGGTCATTAGCGGGGCCTATAAAAGGAAGGGAAGGCAGCAGTCGGTCTCAGATGTTTCGGTGCAATTCGGCGAGGTAAAGAGGTGTTGTTTCTCTATGGGGCGAAACGAAGAATCTTTCTTGATAATATGAATAGGCGGATACTTTAACTTTCTTTCTTTCTTTTAATACACACACTTGCTCTTTTCACATTATTACAATAGTTTATTTCATGTGGGAAACCGGGTACACAACACACATACCTTCAGCCACCTTTTTTGGTACTGAAGGTTATATTTTTTTTTTTACTCGTGGAGCCAGTGGCTACGCGAGTCTACACACTCTCTTCGGGAAGGGGGGACAGGGTACACCGGAATGTAATTTTGCGAATAACGGCCAAGAATTAATTTCTGTAAATATATTATGAATAAACCTATATATATCAAAAAGGAAATGGGCGTTATACTATAATTTGAAGAAATACGTGTCTATTGCTTAAACTAGCATCCACAGAACTTCAGGTACTGCAAGTTTTGAACCTCGGGACAAGGATTCAAAAATGTATGGTTGTGTATATTGTGTATGTTGCTGAGAATCAGCTTAAAAGCACAAAAATATACCGTTACATACATAGGCAAGGTAATGGTAGAATGCCAAAATCCCTAGGAAGATTTTCCTACATGGTTCATTTATTTTCTTTCCTGCCATAATTCGTACTACTCTCTTTTGCAAAATAAATTTTTTTGCACTGTTTCTAGCATTCCACTTATACAATTCCGTACGTTAGTTGTGACTGGAAAATACTGAAATAAGCTGTTCTTATTGTCTCCCTGTTTATTATGGTTCTTGAGGTTCGTATACCATATATGGTTTTGCTTAATTTCCCTGCTAGGTGCTCTATATGTATGTCCCAGTTGAGATTTTCTTGTATCCAAATACCCAGGAATTTTACGGAATTTGTATATTTGACGTGCTCATTTTCTATTTTTATTACTGGTTCTTCATTCTTCTTATTTCTTGAATGATGGAATTTTATTGCTAAAGTTTTGTTTTTATTTATCGCCAACTTATTTGTGGGGAACCATTTGCAGAGTTTGTTTGGGGTGTTTTTATATTTGAATTTGTTCATTTTTGCCAGTTAGCACAATGCTCGTGTCATCTGTATATAAGGTAATTTTAACTGAGGGTAAGTTAGAGGGCAGGTCATTTATGTACAGTAAATGTACATATGTATATGGTAAATAGTGCTGGTCCTAGAATAGAGCCTTGAGGAACCCCACATGTCACTTCTTCTAGCCTAGAGATATGAGAATATGCATTGGTATTTGTCCCTTCTACATGTAATATCTGTACAGCTTGACTGCGATTTTGCAGGTAATATCTGAAACACGTGCTTACTATACCCCTTATTCCATAGTGATTTAATTCAGGGGGTGCTCGTTGCTATGTGAAGTACGTATGCATTACGACATCTGGGAGGATCTGGTTTGACGGTGCTCGTTGCTATGTGCAGTAAGTTTGGTGCGGGGTACATTTAGCTACTAACACGTCGCAAAAATCGGAACAAGCAGGTTATTGATTTTGTACCGTTCGATTTCTTTTTATTGTATTTTTGTACTTGTAGACTGCAATCATGTCTAATTGTGCTGTAGCAAGCTATGAAAACTATAACCAGAAAACTAAAGGAACTGACATAAAATATCATAGATTTCCAGTCGATAATTGCGTAAGTAAACAGTGGGCTCAAGCTTGTAGACGAAATGTAAAACATGCAAGTGTACAGTGCCAATTATTGTGCGAGATCTAAAAGCAGAATTTCTGTACTTTCCACCAAAGAACGTGCTGAAGCCAACTGCAGTGCCATCGCTAAAATTACACCCAATTTAAGAAATTTACCTACTTAAGTACCAAAGAATCGAGGGAGACGTGCCCTAAACAAGCTAAAGAATATGCTGCCAGAAAAGAGAAAAATATATAGACTAAGGTATATACACAAACTGCAAGCAATGTTTCGTAGTTGGAAAACATATTCGATCGTTTACAAAGGAGAAACACACGTCTGCATTCAGAAGCAAATAAATTAAAGATTACAAACAACCTCTATCAACCTGCTTTAACTAAATAAGGAAGTTCAAAATCTAAAACGTAACCTAACCGACAGTACCACAAGAAAAGTCATCAATATCTTGAAAATGTGTTCAACTAGTGCGAAGTACGTAATGAGCCTAACTGATTTGTTATGTACATTTTATGTAAGTCGGATTTATAATTACTAACAAATTCATTTATTTAACACAAACCGATGTTGATTGTGATTTGTACGTTCACATTATTGTGAAAAACGTTGTCGAAAATGTGCATTTCGAAGATCGCCTACTAACTTCCACGCTATTGGAAATTAAATTCACTTAGTACATCTTCAATTCGAGTTACATAGAGTTGTATGCACGATGGTAAATATTGCATGAGTGAATATTACACCCATCATTGAAATTTTTGCAACTTTGTTCAATTTTGGTATTTCACAAATACATTGTAAATAATTTTGGACCCTTGTACTAAATATAAACCAATGGAACCTACATTATTTCTTTGTAGTACATTTATGTCAAAAAGAGCAAGATCTAAGATTAGTGTAATGCAAGTTACGTCGTTAATGTACAAATGTGTGTCGCATATCAGCCTTGGAGTATATTTTCCGGTTATACAACTCAGACACACATGGAAATGGAAATGAAAAATCTGCGGACAAAGTCCTTTAACGAATAATGATTCGTACACTTGCACAGTCAATCATTGTGACTTCATGTAACTTTTCTCCTTTATTGTTTAATTAAACTAAGAATTAAGATATTTTCATCGATATTCTCAAAGCGTTTCATTTACCGTGTGATCATAAATCTATTTCTATAGGCTTGAATTTAGTAGGTTAAGACATTTAAGTTTGATGTTCCTAGCACTCATCAAGTATTTAGAGTAGGTTAAGTTAGTTAAATTAGTACTTGTACACTTTGGCTCGTCTTCTGAACGCGTTTTTATGTAAAGTTCTTAATACGAAACAATACTTTTCAGAACTATGACAACGATAATTTGCAGCCAAATTTGAACCAGAGAAATTTAAAATATCTGCAAATTACAAACTGGAATTGCGTTTTCAAAGTCTAAAACTACTATCTTACAAACTATTTCGTCATTCTTCCTCCACATAAAACTTTCCAAAAAAATTTTGCATGTGGAACTTTGATCCGTAAATTATTGTACAGTAAATAAATATATGAAGAAGGTTGGGGATTCTTTCAAATTCAGAGTAAGTTTCAAATGCAGAGTAAAATTTTATCTAGATTGTATATTACTTCTTTCACTTGATAATTTGAGAAATAAAGTTACATTATGTAGAACGGTAAAGATTGGATTTTAAGTATATCAGTATTATTTTAATACTTTCTGATGTTATGTAAAATTTGAAATGTTCTTGGAAATTATTGCAAAGTTCTAAATGAATAAGAAGGAACGATTCAGTCAGAAAACTAAATATTAGGCTTTTGTACTGCGTTGTGTTAAATGTTGTAAATAGATTATACCGGACTACTATCGGATTAAAAATTACGGATATTTAAATTTGGACTCCAATTAAAAGTTAAACAGTAGAACCACATAGAAACGAGTTACATCAAAAATCAGCTTATTCAATTCTGTGTCAATATATAGTTACCATTTTGTTTCGATTATGCCTTCTATTTTTATCGTCGTGAGAACAAAATAGGATATTTTTTAGTTGGCAAACTATCGCTCTCTTTTAAATTCTACAAAAAAAGAACGGGTGTTTTATTTATTTATTATCCAAACTCTAATATCCATAATTTATAATCCGATAATACTCCTGTGACGTTCTGAGGCCCGTAGTACCTCGGAGGCCTCTGTCGAACTCCGTGGGGGAGTTGTTAGAACAGCGCACTACGACGCTAATGGGGAAAGATATTGATTTGTCCTTAATGAGAAAATTGAGAATTTAGTAAATGTGATAATATATGTGGAAAGATAGATTGATTTGCTTTATTTTACTTCGCTTCTTGTGCCACTTTTGGCTAATTTGCGAAGATCGGGATGAGTGATGAAATGATGAAATTGATGGACACTCACAAACATCCATTCCCAGGCCAGGATTCTAACCCGGACCCCTGGCTTTGAAGCGCGATGTGCTAACCACTACGTCACGGAGGCCGGCGTGTGGTAACAAGGAAAGAGATCGATGGGAGGGGGGTTAACTACCGCTTATGGGTTTTCCTTCCATATTTGAAAAGAAGACAGAATAGCAAAAATAAGCTAAATCTGTCAATCAATTATTTCTTTGTAACTCTTTCAATATACAATTCTTCTTTAGCATGCAATGTTCTTTATTAAAATCATAATACGATTTATGAAATGATGAAATCTGAAATGCTAATGAGAACACGGACAACCTTCTTTGTAATATATCGATCAGGTTTCAGAAACATGATTCTTTACAATATGTTTGCATGTGCAATTTTCCCCTCTTTTAAAAGTAGCATGTTTTAATTATGTTACTAATCATTAAAGGAATACCTCAATACTATCCCGAAGTATGATAATTAATATTTACTTTTCCTCTCTGAAACTCGCATAGAAAAGAAAGCGGCCGTTTGCTTCGGCCAAGCCCCGAACGAATATAACCGAAGGGACAGCGAGCATAACCGATCCTCCCACATGACGTCACGCGCTCGTGCATGATCGGCAATTTTCGGATGGCGCTACCTTATATATTAAGTTACCTTGGATTTAATTTATTCAGAAGTTGGTCATGTGATACTGTGTCAAAGGCTTTTGATAAATCAAGAAAGAAACTTACACACCGTTCCCTATTGTCCAGTAGTTGTCTGACATGTTCAATGTATTTGAATATTGCTGTAGTTGTTGATTTGTCTTTACGGAAACCATGTTGCGATTGAGATATTATGTTGTTTTTATTTAAGAAAGTTGTAATTTGTTTATTCATTGGAATTTCCATGATTTTTGAAAAGGCTGAAGGCAGAGCTATGCGCCTGTAATTATCTACAGTACGCTTATCCCCTTTTTTATACACTGGTTTGATTTTTGCTTGTTTTAGTTTATCTGGGAACACACCAGTAACAAAGGATAAGTTCACTAGATAACATAATGGGTGTGACATTTCTTTATAATTGAGGATGGAATTTCATCCAAGCCAGTTGATCATTTGTTGCCATTTTTCCCTTTCCCCTTTCTCTCTCTCTCTCTCTCTCTCTCTCTCTCCCTCCTATGTGTCTCCAAGAAAAAGGAAAGAAAGAGGAAGAAAGAAAGAAAAATAAGGAAACAAAGCGGGAAGAATGAAATAAATCATCTCTCTCTCTCTCTCTCTCTCTCTCTCTCTCTCTCGAGCCCTCTTTCTTCTATGACGAAGAAAGATACTAAAATATTATGTCTGTCAGTTCCTCAAAAGAGACTGGGCGTAGAAATATTGATGCACTATGTGTAGTACTGGAATAAAAGAAACGTTCCAATTAGATTCATGCAGACAACAGTTACCTGCTGTTAATGCCAAACAAGTAATCATCTTCTCTTCGGTAACAGTTCGTTATACCGGAGACAATTTTCTTCAAATTTACAGGAGAAACTACTTACTGAAATCTGTTTCTGCAGCATTGTCGAAGTTCTTTGAGGTATTTTCCTTCGCGGAAACTGAAAACTTCACCATAGAATGATGCAGAACAAGAAATAATCACTTTTTATGTAAGGAACTTGCATTTTCTGTAAAGCGACATTATGCCATTGTTTCCATTATGTACTTGAAGATGGCGCGAGCGTTGAAAGTCATGCGGTCTCGCCAGTGTTTTCAAACGTGCCTTTTTTTACGAGATTTTTTTTAAAACTATGCTTACCTAACCTAACCTTGCTGGAAATGGTCCGTGGGGCTATCGTGAATGGTTTTTGGGCTATCCGTCAATGGTTCGTGGGGCTATCGTGAATAATTTTTAGGGCTATCCGTCAATGGTTTGTGGGACTATCGTGAATGGTTTTTTGGGGCTATCCGTCAATGGTTTGTGATGACATAATGAACACGAAAGTAGGTATTTTTTGGTTAAGAAGGTTGAAACACGGCATACTCATTCCAAATCGACAAAACACAAGCACGACGATCCACAGCTGTGCGCGCCATATTGTATGTTCCGCAACGGAAGAAAGAAACCAAAAGAATTACTCGTAATGTGAAAAATCGATGTTATTTTCATGTAAAAAGCATAATGGCACCTTCAACTATGTTCCGCAATACACAATTCGTAAGTACGAACCATGAGAAACACGAAATATCCGATTGTAATGTGTCTCCGATATAACGAACTGTTACCTTCTCTTCAATACGTAATCAAACAGTTTCCTAGTTAAATTTATTTATTTTGGATCTTCACTTGAGTCAAGCACAACCTACATGTAATTCCAAATTGTCTGGTTTGCTTTCCGCTTATTTCCCCGGGTAAAATTTTCGTATCTGCAAAACGTATTTCTTCAATTTTACAGGAGAAATTACTTACCGAATGCAGTTTATTTATAATTGTGGAAGTTCGGGGAAGTGTTTTCTCGCATCGTTCATTGAATTTTGCCAGAAAATCATCTACTTTTCGATAAAAATGTGTCACCGATGCACGATAGCTCTTGCATCCATTTTCTTCCAGGTGGATGTAGCCTGTGTGTGATGACGTAATCCCGGTCAGTGTTTCCAAACACGTGTTTTTGTAACTGAAGAAGGTACGTTTCCGCAAATGGTTTGTGGGGCTGTGTGTCAATGGTTCGCGGTGTGTGTCAGGGGCGTGCCGTGACCTTTCGTGGTAGGCAAGCGATGGGTGAATTTTTCGTTTCGGTTAATTATAACAATTTCAAATATAATATAGGCCTACACACATCCCCATTTACAATAATGTGCATAATGGTGACGTATCGGGCTTGAGTGTGTGAAGTGCATACATACCATAAAATCAAATCTTCGCTGCACGGTTTTTAAAGAAGGAAAACAGCCTTTCGATATAACTTTAGAATTCCAACCATGAAGAAAATAATGATTTACCTGATATTTGAGGGCAACTGTAAATTAAATTACGTTCTTCTTTAACCCTGAAAATAAGAAACATCCTTTTAGCATAAAGTTTCGATATTAAATAAACGGACGGGTTTCGGTTTCTTACTTGGCTAGAATTATGAATCATGACTTGTCTTCAGTTGGATGCAAGCGCAGATGTGATTCTGCGAACGTTCATGTCTTTGCACTGCATTACAAAAATTGCCCAAGTCACTCACCGTAGCCTGTATAGTTCCATCAGTGGCGTGGATTTTCGAAAGGGGGGGTTATGTGTACTTTTTCTTGGTAGTCAGCCCTCATTTTGTCATATTTTCCTACCTTTGACGTTCTTTTTAAGGAATACTTGGCGAAAGGGGGGTTATAGCCTAACCCACATCAACCCCTCCCCCTTGGGCACGCCACTGAGTTCCATGGTCCTAAATTTGTATTGAATAAAACGCATGGCCAACAAAATAATTTATTAAGATCATTGCTGCAACATAACCACATAATATTGTTGTACTGAGATGTTTTAAACTGCCTAATGAAAACTTTCCCATCTTTCTTAGTTGGTTTGGTTATGAACAATTCAGGACACTAGGGGGGGCAAAGTCAATCCTAGAGGGAGCAAATTTTTAATATATTTTGTTGCATTGGCAGATATATAGCAGGGTACAGAGGGGCGCTTGCCCCCCTCCTCCAAAAGTAATAAGTAACAGTAGACTAGTTAGGTTAGGTTGTAACTATTCTTTGGTAACAGGAAAGGGATGATATCTTGAAAATCCAACGAACAAAAAAAGTTCGAGCAACATCAAATAACAATATTTCGATAATGACCTTTCGGACTAACAAAGAATACAAAGATGAAGTTTAACATATATAGGCTAATTGGGATTTTATCTACTTTATATTTACATGTCAATAATGTTAATAGACGATTAATATGTAACTTTGGGCTTCTCTGCAGAGCTGATTAAGGAAGTCCTTTATAAATTGTGCTTCATAATGTACTCTAATTTCCAGTATGCAATATTTTTACACACAAAGGAATCTAACGAGAATCCAACACCACCATTATGTTGTGTTATGCAAGAAAAATCGAATTAATTAAATAATAATGGTTACATGTTATCTACACTTTGATGAATTGTGTAAAAATTTGTATAATTTTTTGTAGGCCTACTTGCTAAAACATGGCTCCTATTTGCTTCAAAGGGGAGAGACTTGCATCACTACAGATAATGTTTGCCTACTGGTTACGTTAACCATTTTGCAAAATATTGTGTCATTGAAATACATGTGTTTGACACCCGACAAACAAATAAGAATCCTTTGATTGATCAATGACTTCTTGGATTACAGTGTCATGATTCATATTTCATATCAAGTTTTATAGAGGGAAATGTTGTATCCTCTTTACGTTATGAAAAAATACCTTCCTTAATGACTATGGTACGAAACCAAATGATCTAAGGGGCCTCCTTCGCCTTACCCCCATTTCCAAAAAAGAGAGGTCTCTGGGCCACTTATCGCCACCACTTTTTGAGCAGAAGCGTACAAACCCAAAATATCAGGGTTTTTTATGCTGATACTGATTTCTGCCAGTCACAGAATGGCTTAAGATATATGAACAAAATTAGGAGAATCCACTCCATAGCAGAAGAGTTGACATAATTACTTGTCAAAAAATTAGGTTGTGCATGAGGTACTTTAACAGCCAACGTCTGCTACAGACACAATGTAATATTATAAATATAAGAAAATAAATAGAAAATAATTTGAGAGATTTTCAATCGTATTTATTTCACTGCAGCTTTTTTCTACTTGTCATTTTCTTGAACCTATATTCATAGGGTGCCGCCTGATATCATCGAAAATTTTCACAGTGTGTACAGGACATCAAGGAAGGCAACTTTTATCAATGACTATTTACTCGTCTAATTCTTTTTTCGATGTTACAAGCAATCGAAATATGGCATCTTATGACCTTAATGTATGCAATCCCATTGTAAGCTTCGCAGTTGCAAATGTAATTTATTTTTACTGCCGTTTAAAATTCTTGAGAGCAATATATATAACATGCTATGGAAACGATATCATGCAAACAGTCAGGGTTAAAACTTAACTTTCCCTTTATAAAATGGATATCATGACACACACCTATGTTGCTTATCATATTTAATGCGTTTGCATAGAGAAATGATTCATAAGATTTGAAATTCACATTTATATTTCATAAGATGCTTAGTGTAACCAGTCTCACACTGCAAATTTTATCGCTTTCTAACCGAAATAATAATTGTGAAACACCATCACATTTTCATCGTGTTTGATAATAATTTGAGCCAGTAAGCTGTCCTACACCTTTCACTAGCCGACCTCTATGGTGGGATGGTTACATAACACACTACGAAGCCAGGGGTTCCAGGTTAGAGCCTGGGCATGAATGTTCTTTGTGAGCAGAGGCGAAACCACAAATCTTTATATGGAGAGGGGTCAAGTACCAGGACAAACATGCCAATTATAATAATAGTAATATAGTGGTGGTAGTGGTAGTAACAATAGTAACATTAAACGGACGTTATTATTGTCGTAAATCATGGAAAAGGGGGTACAAGTCGATGCTAAAGCATTTGTGTTTGAACAAATAATTTGAAATAATAACTAATAATGAAAAACAAGCACACAAGCTGTATTTTTGAAAGACAGAATATGCATGACGAACATTATTCTTTTTGCACATATGACACGTATAACTTTCATGTACAACATATTTTTTACACATATGCAACATGGAGCGACATAAAATAAGAAAATACATATGCAACATTTTAGAGTTATATATATATATATAATTTAAATACATTACATGATCAATTCATCCGCCAAATTGTCTCTCAAATGTGCGACAACAATCTGAAGTATATATCTGGCCTTACTTCTCTCTCAGGTAATTTAGAATGTATTACAGAAAATAATCATATTGGGATCGAAGCAAGCAGGAAAATCTTTGATCCAAATATTTGCAAACTGAAAACAATATTGATTTAATTGGGCGCAAATAACTTCACTGGGCGCCATGGGAATCTCTTTAACATTTATTTTTTCATTTAGATCGTTTTGGCCCAGGGTTGACTCCTGCTGACCCCTAGCTGCGGCTCTACACTACGGACTATAAGAATAGTAGATATTATGTTTGCGAGCGAAGCGAGCAAGAAAATTTTACGAAATGTACTTTTATTTGTATAAAATTTGAAATCGGGGGGGGCAATTGCCACTCTGTGCCCCCTGTAAGTCCCCTTAGCCATCTGGAAGAAAAATGCAAGAAACACTTGAAAACTTATTCCATCTTGAGTATCCATTTGTCCTGTTACTCTTAGATTCTGCTAGTCATGTTTCTTTACTTCAATGTTTGCCCCCCTAGATTGGACTTAGCTCCAAGATTGGGGGGATGACGACGACGACAATGCCCCTGCCCCTTTGTGGTTGCAGCACTGTTTGTGAGTGTCTCTTCATCAATTTCACGTCATCACTCATCTCCACGATTAGCTGGATGTGGCAGAAAAGCAATGCTAATTAACAAAAATCAAATATCCACTCCCTCTCTCTCGCTATTACCAAAAGATAGACTTGGGAAACAAAAAATTATGAAATTATGCAGTTCAAACTTCATAGCAACACATTCGAGAAAAAAACAACATCCAAATACATTAGACACTTTTAATACAAGACTACTCAAAGTGTCATAACTGTTCTAGATACTGAAAATTGCAAAATCATTTTCTGAAATCTGAATCTGGAAGGGAATCCCCCCAATCCTGATACGACATTATACGGAATCCGACACACCTTAGTGTTGCTAGAGTAATACAGGATATAATTGTAAAGATTAGTGAGAATTTCAGGCAGGAATGTGTTCTGTATTTTTCACAGGGGGTGGGGGGGCAAAGCATGCTCTTATGGGGGGCAGTTGCCCCCCCCCCTGCCCCCCTCTAGCTACGGGCCTGACACGGTCGCTCATGGTTCACAAGCTCCAACCTTTCACCTTATGTTCTCGAACTGAATGGTTTTGAAAGAAGGCCCCTAATAATCAAGTCCTTACCTGCAACACTGCAAATCGATGGCTCGTCTGGTATGAAAACCATGGTGGAAATTTTCAATGTAGAATCATACTTTAACATCAGGTACCAAAACACTACACAAAGAACAGAAAAACACAGCACAATATCACGGTAAAAAATAACACGCATCTGCAACACCCACTCTTCTTCCGTTTCACCCTACCTGCAGTGTTACATACCCTCCATATTTCCGAGTAACTGATTACATGACGGATATGTTCAAGTACCGGCTGTGATTTTATTTCTTATAAATAGCACACGACTGGTTATCACTGGCTAACTTCATAATGTAATTTGTTAATTACTATAGAGTTTCAAACGTGAAAATCGTACCGCGTGAGGTGGTGCTACGGACGCAAAGAAAATTCTGGAAGTTAGCAACCTTGTGGCCAGTGTGGACGAATTCTTTCCAACACCCTTGCCAAAGACAGATGCGGGTTTGTTGTCGCTTGCCCTCGGTCTTTTTTCTTCGTGAACGGGGATCGACAGTGACCATGCAAGAACTGCATAAGTCACTCCAAAAGCGGGGAGAAAGGTCCTCTTCTTAATCTATTCTAAATAGGAATTTATAGGCACTATAAAAAAGTGTTTTCAGAATAGATTCTTCATGAAACGAACTTTAAAGTTTAAACATGAAAGCCTATGTTTTACTACAAATGAATAAAAAAGGCACATAGGCAAATTTCCGCACCCCAGTCATTAGTATTAAGCGCTGAGACTGCTGGAACGCACGTAGTCTGTGAAATTCCTTTTCGGTTGATTGATTTGGTTTATTTTACTTCGCTTTTCTGCCACTTTTGGCTAATTGCGAAGATGGGTATGAGCGATGATATGAGATTTTGATGAAGGACACTCACAAAGAACACCCATGCCCAGGTCGGGATTCGAAACCGAGGCCTCTGGCGTTGTGGCGCGTTTTGCTAACTACTCCACCACGGACGTCGGCCAGTTCCTTTTCGAGTTATACATGCGTGTAGTGAGAATTATGATTATTAAGTAATATTTACTTTCATGAAAAAACGAAGCGAAAGTGTAAATTCAACAATGATCTTGCAAGAAAATATCCAGCTTTAATGGATGGAAGAAACTAATATGGGCTAAAGTGTAAGGTTGCTGCCACTTTCCCCTGCTGTTGAAACTACCCGAAATTTTAATTTGGCTTTTTGAAATAAGTTAAGCGAATCTTACTTGTTACATTTGCATTCACTTTTGGAGATATTTCAGTCTAATATCCAAGAATTAGAAAAGGAGTAAAATTCTGTGCTTCAAATTATAGATATTCTTTGTCATTTGTGAAATAACAGATTAGGAGATGGCTTTCTTCCTTAAAGGTAAGAAGAAGTTATTGAAATAAATCTTCTGAAAAGTATCTGTGAGCAAAATGTTGGTAATATTTTTTGTATATTGATTAAATTATGAGTAATGGCAAGTGTATAGCCATTTTTTGCGATGTCCTCTTTTTTATGACTTTGTCCTCCTTTTCGCCATGCTCTGTCCTCTTTTTTAAATGTATGTGTCTGGTCACCCTATTCATTGCGAATACATAGGTTGGTTCTGGCTGGCAAGAACTTAATGTTATAGGAATGCCTTCTCTGGAATTACAATTATTTTCGTCATAATATTTTATTCGCAAATTTTAAGATAATACGTTTAGAACACTCTGGTTTACGCACCAATTTCTGCAATATAAGAGGTGATACGATATAAAAAGGTACGGGGAGTTTTTAAATTTCCTTCAGTAAATGACAGTTTTCTTCAGATAATATATATATTGCAAATTTTTGTATTTAGCCTACTTTTACGTCGCTTTTCCGTCACTTTGTTTAACCGCAACGATGAGAACGCATGGTTAATTTAGTATGTATCTTCTCTAACATCACATTTCTTCCCACTTTTGGCTAATCGCTACAATGAAGATGAATGACTACAAGCTGTATTCGAAGTCGGGGTGCAGGAGGACCCCCCCCCCCACACACACACACTACCACCACCACCAACAAGCACAATCTAAGTATCACCCAACCTGCCACGATACGAGACGAACTTTTTCTTCCGTCCCATATCATTTCGAAAACATTCACTTGTCCTTTTATGAGACGAGACGGAACATGCCTCGTCTCGTGAGCAACACTAACATTAACAATAGAAGCATCCCCCTAGCTGTCCCCAAAGTCTCGAGCAAACATCCTCCCATGTAACAATTTCCAGTTCAATGAAATGTCACTCACAAGGAAACAGTCACACCCAGGTCGAGAGTCAAACCTGGAACATGCGACTTCCTCAGATAAATCATGAATTTTGTGTATAATAATTACAACGCCAGTTCATTCCTGGTAATTCTGAATCTGCAGTTTGGTTTGCATATACCGGGTGGTTCATTTATAATGATAGTATGGAATATCGCATGCAGAATGCATCCAATCGAAAAATTGCACAGAAAAAAAGTTTGATACTATTGAGGGGGTAAGTCAATGCCGCAAAATTTCGTCGCCACCACCCACCCCTTAGGGGGGGGGGTTAGGGGTAAATGTGAAATTTTAAATGGAACACCGCCATTCATTTTACATATTTGGATTCCGTGTTGAAAAAGAAGTATTTTTTGTTCGAAAAATTTTCTCTTCAATGCATTTCAAAACACGGTGTCTGAAGCTCCACACTGTTCGTCCCAAAATGTCAGGAGTGATAGATGCATAACAACAAGGTATTGTTTGAGTTGGTGTTTTAAGTCCACTTTATGCACAGTAAGGCTAATCGGGACTGGACCTACAGTTTAAAGTGGGATCCGAACCACTTGTGCCTACACCGGGTATCGAACCCGGGACCCCTTGATTACAAGGCAATGACGCTACCACTGCGCCATGGGGGAGGCAACAACAAGGTATTGACGCTCGTGCCTCTATCACTCGTGACATTTTGGAACGAACAGTGTGGAGCTTCAGACACCGTGTTTTGAAATGCATTGAAGAGAACGGTCATAATTTTGAACATTTTCTCCTTTAAACATTTATTTGTGTACCTCAAATGATAACTAATTTGTAGTAACATACTTAATTTTGTTGTTCATATGAAATTGTTCCTTGAAACCAAATAGTTGGAACAAATTAATATTATTTATTGTTACACAAAAACATAAATTGCAAACAATTTTATTTTGCCGAATTCTTTCACACATTTTTTGAATAAAATTCGTTTTTGCAATGTTCTCAACGGAAACCAAAACTGTTATTCCATAAAGGGAACAAAATGAAACAAACTACCAAATGTTTATAAATGTTCGAAGGTTGCAATTTTTTTACAAAATTTTTCGAACAAAAAATAATTCTTTTTCAACACGGAATCCAAATATGTAAAACGAATGGGGGTGTTCCATTTTAAATTTCACATTTAGCCCCAACCCCCCGTAAGGGGTGGGTGGCGGCGACGAAATTTTTGCGGCATTGACTTGCCCCCTCAATAGTATCAAAAATTTTTTTTGTGCAATTTTTCGATTGGATGCATTCTGCATGCGATATTCCATACTATAATTTTAAATGGACCACCCGGTATAAGCAGGATAGTATTCAGTTTTCGAGGGCTCGTACGGTTAAAACGAGGAGTCAAGAAAAAATATATATTAAGAAAGTTTTTTTTTTTTGTATTTATAATTATACGTAGGGCTCGGAAGTTGAGGAAAATATGCCCAACATAATATATGTTCATTTTGGATCATTGTAGGCCAGAGAAAGGTGGGTTTTATTTGTTCCTTTTTGCCTTTTTCGGCGTTTTTTTGGCTTTTTGGCCCTTTTTTAGTATTTTCTTTAGGTCTTAACGGCTTTTTTTTTGCAACTTCACCTTCTTTCGACTACGTTTTTACTGCACATTCTCAATTCGAATCATCATCAATTCATCACCTCTTAAACATCCTTTCTGCAGTAAAGAAATAAAACAAAAGAGAAATAAATAAATATATTTGAACCATCCCTGGAACGAGAGAAAAACATTTTTGGACTGAAATAGGATCCGAAGTCCTATTTCTGTAACCCTAGTGTGGTTAGGCCAAATATGATTCTTCAAATATGATTTTTCAAATTATGTTAATCTAAAAAATATGTAATGTCTGGAAGAAGATGCATTTCATTCATATAGTTTTCTCGCACTGTGTGTTCCATACCACGAGAATTTTGAATTTTTTTATTCATTAAATATGTAATTAAAACTGAAGTTATTAATTAATTTTAATCACATTTATACGTCCTATTGTTCCGTTTTTAGGTTCTTTTTTGGTGTTTTTAGGTCTTTTTATAGGTCCTTTTTTGACAATTTATAGGTCTTCAACTTCCAAGCCCTAATGATAAGCCATTGCATACGTAGTTAACCCTTAGTCCGCCGCCGTTGCAAATATGCAACAAAAAAAAGTATGTCCATTGTGGCTGCCGTTGCAAATGTGCAACAAACAGCTTTAGATACAATTATCGAGGGTTTGCCACACTTATATTTGTATATTGAGGTTGAAACACAAGATGCAAGTGCGATCGAAAAAAAAGCAAAATTTCGGGTTTTCTCCCCAAAGTTGCTGGAGAAGAGGGGGCAAACTCCACATTTTTATATTTTTTCATTAAAATTCGGGAATGCAGCCCACGCCTGTAAACCCCCTCCCACGGTTGGGGCATCCAAATTTTACACGGTTGCATGCGCTGATGTTCTACCTGCAAAACAAAAGTTATCCGAAGTAGATTGGTCCCATAGTGTCCGAGTTATAACAATTTTATGAATAATATGCAAATTGGCTAAAATCCGCTGTTTTGAGTAAAAAAACAGAGTTTTACGTTTTGCCTTATTATTCAAATTGTATTGCACCCACAGACATGAATCAAGTTTCATTCTGTTGCGGAAGGTCCATTCTTTGAAAAAAAAAAAAAAAAAAAGAGCAAAAGTTCCGGTTTTCTCTTCAAAGTAGATGGAGGAGAGGAGGCAAACTCCACATTTTTATGTTTTTCTTTTCATTGAAATTCGGGGGATGCAGCCCCCGCCCGTAAGCCCCCCGCAGTTGGGGCATCCAAATTTTACATGGTTGCATGCACTGATGTTCTACCTGCAAAACAAAAGTTATCCGAAGTAGATTGGTCCCATAGTGCCAGAGTTATTACGATTTTTCTCCATTATGTATACGAATTCAAATTTCGCGCTCAAAGCCTCGGCGACACTGGGCTTATGTAGTCAAGAAGTCACGCTAGTATTGATACTTTCCTGTTCATCTTGTGTCACTGCGTTTTTTAAAACCAAATATCTTTAAGATGACTCGAGGGGGAAAAATAACTGATTTGACAGTCTCAATGCAGTTTCAGGAAATTGCAGACATTTGGTCTGCAGTCCCATCTGGTGTGTGGAATTACGTAATTGCCTTCCCATCCGTATCCCGTCTTACGTCTCTAATTTAAGAGAATAAATAACAGGTAACTCTGGCAATTTTACTGAACCAAAGGGGGTGGACCCGTTGAACCCAACTTAAATACGCCCTTGGTTATACACATTATTTCCTTGTAATAATTATACATAAACTAAGTATTAATATGTACTGTGCAACTGATGTAAACTTCTCAGAGTATTTTCTCTTAATTGCCCAAAAATATTTGATCATAACTTGCGCAACAGAAATGAAACACAAACTGAAATTGCTTTATGGAAAATAAAGTAAAATAGGCTTTATAAATAAAGTGAAGAATGTGAAAATTCTTATTTTGCATTACATAGGTTACGGTAAATTTCGATAAATATAAGTTTAATATATATATATATATATATATATATATATATATATATATATATATATATATATATATATATATATATATATTTGAAAGTATGGTCAGCAACCAATTTTACAAGCAATATTTTTCGCATGACCTGAGAATACGCACGCAACAGAACCCTTTCATTTATGTTGCACGTGAGCAGCAGGGGATATTTCATGGAAGATTGATCATTACATAGCATAGCTTTCCTTTCCACTATCGCTCCTTCTTCCATTATTTAAATCTGTACAGATTTGTAAAACTGCTGCACATGTTCGCTCACCACGAGCTACGCGAGAACTTGCAGGGGTCATTTTTCCAGGGTGTAGTTTTTAAAATTGTTGTAAAAAAATTGAGTGGAAATGTCCATTCTTTCTAAGGAAAGCACAGATTAGTATGAATGTTTACACGAACGTTACACAGATTACTGCAAATTTTGTTGCAATTTGCGTCTTCAGTAATGAGCAACACTACCTCCTAAGCAGTCACTCAGGATAAGGGAAAGGGGGGGGGCATAATCAGTGGGATGCTCGGCTCGGTGATAAGATCCCCCTGCACTAAATTTCTAAGTGAAAGTATTAAAGGGACAACTCCCCCAGTGCGAACGCCTATGGTATGCGCACACCAAAAGGCATGTTCTCCAGCAGAGATAAAATATTTATGTTATCCTATTCACATTTGAGGTAGAAACCCGATTGATTGCAGCAGATAGAATTGCTCATTATTGAAGACCCAAATATATTGCTAAAAATCTGAATATGCAGTAATCTGTGGAACATTCGTATAAACATTTATGCTAATCTGTGCTTTTGTTAGAAAGATAAATATATTTATGACGTATATTCAGTAAATGTTACACTTTTCTTTTGATTAGGGAAAGTTATGATAATTATCAAAAATACATACAACAGAAACAAGACTTGTGAATATAAAATCAGTTAATTGTTAAGAGTAAGTTAACTGTAGAATATATGTCATTGCAATCTTGAAACCTAACCTATTCTATGTTGAAACTGTAATTACTACAGGTACTACTTTTGTATAGTGGAAACACCTATAGCTAAATCATTTCTTTCGCACTTGTGTACATTCCTAACGTACTATTCTGTATTGCGGGACATTTCTTTAGGTGTAATAATGAATTTCTAACGGAAATAATATCTTATTTCTTACATTTACGAGTACTTACTCTTCTTAATTTTTTGCATTCTATAAAACACAATATGGCGATAGCGTACTGGTTCATCGCACGTTGTGCCAGTGTTTTGTCGATTTGGAGTGTATTTGCAGTGTTGCAACCTTGTTCACCGAAAAATACCTACTTTCATGCCCGGATTTGAAATTATGCTAATACCTCTCAAACCATTTGGCGTTACCCCCACATACCATTGACGTTAGCCCCACAAACTATTGACGTTAGCCCCACACACCATTTCCCTTTAGGTTAGGTAAGCATAGTTTAAAAAAAAATAATCCTCCACACGTCATCTTATACCGAAAACATGGCATGGTTTGAAACACTGGTACTAGTTTACTATCCTTTGGACAGATTTCTTCATTTCTACAGAAGAAACTACTTACCGTAATAAGTTCCTGTAGTATTGTGTAACATCTGGAAGGTGTTTTGTGTGATGTGGGAATGTTTCATAGCGGAAATTCAACCATTGACACATAGCCCCACGAACCATTCATACATAGCCCCACGAACCATTTCCAGTAAGGTTAGGTTAGGTAGGGTCACAATAGGTTCCAATAGTTAAAAATTGGTTTAAAAAAAAATATGCGTAGCCCCACACACCATTCTCGCATAGCTCCACACACCATTCTCGCATAGCCCCACGAACCATTGACACATAGCCCCACAATCCATTTGCGGAAACGTACGTTCTTCAGTTACAAAAACACTTTTTTTTAAAAAAAATGATAAAAAAAACGTGAATACACGTTAAAAAATGATCCGCGAAGCAGATAGGTAAGTACAAATGTCAAAAATTGACGAAACTCGGAAGTTATAGGTGTCCGAAGGATAGTAAACATTTACCGAAACACTTATTCAGGGGTTACGCGATCTAACACATGGAACATTGTGCTCACGTGCAGAAACCAGTAACATTATAGTATAGGGGAGACGGATTTCTACAAATTTACAAGAGAAAGTACTTATGGAAATCATTTTCTGTAGCATTGTGGAAGTTCGTGAATGTAGTTTTGATCCATTTTAATGCGAATACATGTTGTTTTCTGCGAAAATCTCTGTCCGCCATGCTGTTTCTGCTGCCGCCATTTGCTTTCTGCATGAGAGCACAATGCTCCGTGTGTTAAGATGACGTAACCCCATAGTCAGTTTTTCAAACTCGCCGTGTTTTCACTAGAACATGACGTGTCGAGTATTTTTAATTTTTTTTTAACTATGCTTGCCTAACGTAACTTAACCTAACCTTACGGAAAATGTTTTTTGGGGCTAACGTGAATGGTTTTTGGGGCTAACGTCAATGGTTTGAGACGTATTAGCATAATTTTAAATCTGGGCACGAAAGTAGGTATTTTCCGGTGAACGAGGTTGCAACACTGCATAAATCGACAAAACACTCGAACAACGCACCCTGAACCAGTACGCTATCGCCCACCATAATGTGTTACAGAATCGAAATAACAAGTAACAGTAAGTACTCGTGAATGCAAGAAATAGAAATTAACTTAGTTAGAAATGCATTATTTCACCTTAGGAAATGTTCCGCATTCCAAAATAGTACGTTAGCATTGTAAAAAAAGTGCAAAATATATGATTTATAGGTCTCACCCATACTTTAATAGTACCCAGAAAGCAAATGGCGGCAGCAGCAATAGCATGTCGGAGAGATATTTTTGCAGATAAACAATTGATTTCACATTAAAATGGATCAAAACTACATTCCCGAACTTCAACAACACTAAAGAAAATTATTTCCGTAAGTACTTTTTTATGTAAAAAGTAAGAAATCCGTTTCCACTATAAGAAAGTGTTACCTTACTACATAATTTTCAGATTTGCATAATTTTTCTCATGCATTTCAGGTGTATCTCCCACCTCCTAGTAAACAAGATAGTGTAATTTAACAATAAGTTCTTACAGAAAGCAAAATATATGGCTTCTCCAAGAGATGTGAGTGAGGTCAAGAATGACTTCGATGGTGGTAGTAATAATGATGAGGTCTTAACTACAATGCTGAAGGTCGAAAGTCAATTCTTAACTGATGATGGCCACAACAACTATTCTATGGACGAGAACATTCTGAGTGAACGTTATGAATCAGCATTAAGTAGAAATAATAGTATGTGTCACATTCCAGAGGATGATGGCAGTGCCCCTTTGGGTGAAACAAAATTTATTTCGGATCATGGTTCACTGCTGCACAATGATGGTGTTTACCTTTCACATTATGTAAATGTAAAAAATGAATTGGATAGTGATCAGGATGCAACAGAATTCCAAGATCATGAATCACCAGAAAACTGTCAGTCAAGGTATGATTGCTTTTTGTTGTTTTCATGAGCTTCACAGTAACTTTCTTCCATGTTAGTTTAACCCTTAGCAAACGAAGCCTCGCATGCCTGTAAATCCTCACCAGATGGAACTTTTCAAGTGCATACTTTGGTATGATTTAAGATGACCGGACCCCTCTCCGATTTTCTTCATATTTGGCATACTTACTAATTGAGGCCTGCTAATGATGAATCTGAAGTTAAAATTTGTCACAAGGAAATATATAACTTTAGCTTCAGATTCGTGATTAGGAGGCCTCAATTAGTGAGTATGCCAAATATGAAGAAAATCAGAGAGGGGTCCGGTCATCTTAAGTTGTTCCCATACTTTTGAAACTTTGTGGGAAGTGAAAAAAGAAAATCATAGCTCGAAACTAATTGTTTCTAATTGTAATGAATTTCCCTCCCCCCACAGAATGACTGCTTTTAGGGGAGGGAAAATTTATACATTGTACCTCCATTGGTAAGAGTCTATATTAGATGCTCTTCCTAAGGAATATGTGTCATATATTGTTGGAAAGCTTGTTGTATAAGGAATAAAAAACGTCAGTCCTGATGCGAGGAAAAACAACGTGTAGGAGGAAATCGGGAAAAACCATTGTTGTCTGGATATGCGGAATTGAAAGTATGGAGGGAATTTTTCTATGAATAGAGTGCTAATGGAACCTAACCTAACAGACCTAACCTATTCTCATAGGCTTACCTCATCCCCGTGAATGGTTCGTGGGGCTATCGTGAATGGTTTGTGGGGCTAACGTGAACAGAAACCGGATAGAAGGAAAAAAGAAAGTACTTACCAAAAGAAATGCCACTGTCTGGAAACAAGTGAACAATAAGGGTTTTCAACGGTGCACTAAATTGTTACTGGGGATAAACGTATTTTACACTATCTGTGAGTTTTTTTTTGCCAAGCGCTTCCTGTTCCAGAAGCCATCCAACCAGACGAACGCCCTTCTAATAATACACACGCATAACGAACACAAAAAACCAATCACCTTCCCGAACGCAAAGGAGCGAAGTACACACATTCACAATGCAGACGCAAACATGAGCCTGCAGTGTTGTTAACACCCATCGCTTACCACCGAAAGGAAAAAAGGATGGCAAGTAGATTCTAGCCCCTCCATTGATAAAAGTTAATGGAAAAAGAAAGGAGAGGAAGAAAATAAAAATTTAACAAATGAAGTGGTATTTGGCAGTTATGCCAGGTCTTGTGTCAGTCCTATCAATTCTGCATGGACCAAATTTTGAAGGGAAGCATGACAAAAGAATCACTGTTTGAAGATATGTAATTCCTGTCCCCAATTCTTCAATTTTCCTTTATTTAAGGGCGAGGTTCAGCCTGCAACTGTTCTGCCACCTATATGTATTTTTTATTCTTAACGGCGGGCACCTTACAAGCTGGCAAGGGAAGTTGGGACCAGGTCAGGGGGTGCCCATCCCCCCAAGGCCTATGATGCACTCCCCCCAAAATGGGTAGAACATCTTCCCCCCTTTATGCCGAATCATTTGCTCAAATTATTTTCTTCAGACAAAATTTCTGGAACAGTGTAATATTTAAGCAGTACATGTTTACTTTAGGTATTGTTTACAATGTAGACAGTTACATGTATATTGTATATTACTTTGACATCAATTGAAATAACATTTTACACAAATGATAATTTCTGACGTTGTTGCGGCAAGCTTATTGTTAATTTCCTCAATTGGCTCCACTTTTAAAATATCGGACAGATGGAATTAAGGTAGACATTAACCACTCATGAGCCATACACGAACGTAGTCGGTTTTTAATGGCTCTAATTACACTCATTGTGCGTTCTGTAGAGCAATTTGTCAACTTATTTTATATAATACCTGCAAATTTGAAAAGGTCGAAAACTGGACAACAACACGGTATGGTTTAGGAAATTTGAACCCATTTTTGTAGATCCATAACTTATTCAGAACCCGTCATGTTGTGTGTACCTTAACTTTCTCAATCCTATCTTCCCCATCGCTATTAACCACAAGGTAAATAAGCGACATTAAATAACTCAATTTTAATAATGTTTTCCATTGCAAGGCTTCAGGAACACTTTACAATCAAACCATGTGAACAGGAAGGATAGCATAAAAAGACTTTTAAAATAATTAACTGTCATGTTTCTCGTGGCTCATCTCATTAGGCTGATTTTGTTAACCTGGTCCTGAACCTGATGCATTTTCATCATTGGTGTAATTTTGCCAAGGCCCACTTCCAAATTCAGCTTCCACAGTTTTGTACTTTATGGGAAGATTATTTTTAGTTTTATATACATGTTTAAGTTCACAGTGCTTTTTCCACTTATCCTGGAGGTGAATGGTATTACACGTGTACTCCACACACATGTATTTGAACGGTCTTGTAAGACTCTTTGGAATGAATGTTTCCCTTTCAATTTACATAGTCAATAAAAGTAAGCTTTACACAACGAAAACTGACAGTATTATTTGTACAATTATCCAGTCAGTTGTAGCACAGGAACACAACAAGCGAACAGTAGCGGCGACTGAGTTCCAAAACTAGGGAAGCAAAGTGCCCAAACTGGAATGGGGGAGGGGGGCAGGACAGTTTACTTTCCCTTAGTACATGAGGTTTAGCATAGTGCAGGGGCAAAGGTGGCAAAAAGTGAGGGGGGGGGGCAATTCACCCATGCCCTCTTCCCCCAATCTCCGCCACAGCAAGCGAAACAAATCGTGCCTGAAATCATCCAACACTAAGACTGAAATCTGCAGTGTCCGAAAAACACCAGACATTATTTACTACTGGCTTAGATGTCAACAATCAAAAGGTGCATAACATTCAAAACCTTTCATTGCCATTATTAATGTGCTGAACCTTATTTTTAACAGTTTGTCTTCTTGAATATGCGAACAGTGCATCCCCTCCCCCCCCCCCCCAGAGTGCAAAATCATTTAAGACTGGTGTGGCGAGAAAGATCTTAATATACAAACCTCCTCCCCACAAACATACATATAAATTATATGATATACATATTTATAATGTTATTAAAAGTAAAAATAAAATACTAAGTTAAAAATATATTATTATTATTAATTACCCAAAAATAAATAAATTTGTAACTTATAAATATATCAAATATTATAAAGTAGCAAACTACGTCCTTTACTAACTGGTTAAAAATGTTAATAAATTATGAAATAGTTGAAGTGGTTTTATTATGTGTAAGTTTTTATTAAGTTTTTGCCTTACGTTAATATAAATCAATTAGATTTCATAGTAATTATTGTTTTGCATTCTTGATTTACTTTTATTGTGCGTAATGATGTAGATTCGTTAATGATCTCTTGAGAGAGAAAAAAGCATTGAACATGCACAACTACACTAATTGTGTATGTATTCGATATTATTCTTAGTACAGTATATTTGAAATTAAAAGTAATTGTTTATCTTTTGTTTGTTTTAACAAAAACTCTCCCCCCTAAAATTTTTGGTTGTAATTTTTGAGGCCAAGATTGTTGGGGGGGGGGGATATCCCCCACATCCTCCCAGGATTTTGCACCCTGTCCCCCCCTTCCAAACTGATTCTAAAGACATAAACGGTGATGCTTCATTTCAATCCCATCGCCGCGATTAACCACAGGTAGGAAGAGAAACTGTACATAATAACCATAACTAAAAATCAATAACAAGTCAATCAAATGAAATGATCCCCCATTTTTGTGTGAAAATATGTAGAAGTGGCAGCTAAACTATAAAATTTTGTCCCCCCCCCCCAAAAAAATTCCCATGACGCAGACACGTCATGAATCCCCTCTGTGGGCACCCCTGAAGCGGGTAAGCGACCAATCTAGTGTGATAAGAAACACAGCAGCGTGTAGAAGGAGGTTGGGGCAGCACCTCCTTCCCATGACGTCTTAACTCTCGGCACCACCACTGTTGTGTGGTTGGTCTGCGGCATAATCCCCGCTCCCCACTTTCCTGGCCAGCATGTATGGTGCCTGCTGTAAGAGTAGAAAAGGCCTATAACCCAAATGGGTACGTATACTAAATACAGATAACAAAAAAGGTAAGGTTTTACAATACCGGACAATTCCCCGATTTCATTCACATTTCACATACTCAATAATTTAGGGCTCCTAATCACGAATCTGCAGTTAATATTTGGCGCTCACGTGTGGAATTTCAAAAAAAAAAAGGGGGGGTCCGTGATCACAACCGACAATGCACGATTGCTCATTATGTACCAGAAGATTTTGTGTTTCTACGAAACTTACATTTTCTTACGGTGCCCCACACACCATTCACGCATAGCCCCACAAACCATTCACGCATAGCCCCACAAACCCTTCACGGTAAGGGTAGGTTAGGTTAGGCAAACACAGTTAAAATTTGGGGTCGTAGTAATATCAGGAGCGGTACATAATGAGCAATCGTGCATTGCCGGTTGCGATCACGCCCCCCCTTTTTTTTTGAAATTCCAAAAGCGCCAAATATTAACTGCAGATTCGTGATTAGGAGCCTTAAATTATTGAGTATTTGAAATATGAACGAAATTGGGGAATTGTCCGGTATTGTAAAATCGCTCCAAAAAAAAGGAAGCGGGGGAAAAATAAGAACACACAAATTAATAGACATGTAAGTCAAATAAAGTTAAGATCATGTGAAAAAATATAATATTTTTAATACACGAGAAAGGATAAAATATAATCAAGGGTTGGCAACATGTAAGGGGGAAAATAAATAAGCATAATGAGAATATTTGTTTACTCGTTTTTTAGATTCCAGCACACACAAAATAGTATTCGTATTCTTCATTTAACAATAGGTTTTTGAGTTTGTCTTTGAAGTTGTTGCGATTAGTGAGGGACGTTATGGGAGGAGGAAGTTCATTCCATGCTCTTGCAATTGAATATGTAAAATATGATTCAAAAAGCACTAGGGTGTACTTTGGAAGCTCAAGTATTAATTTACCCTTGTTTTATAATGATGTAAATCATGTTCAACATTTTGTTTGTGTTTAAGGTTGAGTGGTTATGATCATATTTTCTTATGTGATACATGAAACGGAGACATGAATTTTGTACTTTCTGAATTTTCATTTTGTTTCGAATGGATAAATTTGGTCCATAAATTATGTCTCAGTAGTCAATTATAGGAAGGATCAGTGATTGTATTAATCTCATTTTAATCTGTTTTTAGACTTTCTTTGAAACTGTATAGCGATCTTAGCACAGTGTAATCTTTTTTAATTTGTTCTTGAACATGAATGTTCCAGGTATGGTGTTCATCGAAAATGACACCTGGCTTTTGACCGTTATATTTACACCAAGTGTTTATACTGGATAAATCATCATTGAACAAAGCTAAGGTTGGATCTGGTGATTTCCATGGAAAGGGAATTTGTAGTTGAGTGTCATCTGCATAAAAATGAACTTTACAATACAGTAGGTATGTTGGTAAAAATGGTATAGAGGAGAGGGGCTAGAATGGAACACTAGTTTCCAATTAAAAATAATAAAAGAAAAATATCCCCGCTGGATCCCTATTTGCCAACATTGTGAACATAATGATTTGTTCTCACTATTAATAAGAGGAAACAAAGAACTTTTTGAAACTCAGCTTGCTAATTATAGCAATAATTACTGTATATTATATTATAATTTGAGTATACCTTTGCATGTATACAAATGAACAAAAAGGACAGAACTGGGATATGATGCCATTTTTTAAAAGAAAATTAATTTTTTTTCTTTGTCTTCTTTTGTCACTCATAATTGGAGGCACAATGTATAAATCTTACATCCTCTAAAAGCTCTGTCTTTAAAGAAAGAAAACAAAGCTAATTTCATATCTCAACGACAATTAGTTCTCGAGCAATATTTCTTTTCCATTTTTTTTAACACACTTCATGTGTACCCTCGTGCGAACCTCTGCCCTCTATGGATCAGAAACAAACCGTTTTTTGCCACATGCTGCAACAATTATTGTAGGCCTAAACTTTGAAATTAAAAGACTCAGCATGAAACACATTAAAAACTGTTCCAAGTATTTGACCCTTTCTCAAGATGATTATCACGGAGGAGAACATGCAGGTTGTAAGCTGAAGGAAGCTTCAATGGCATCTGCTTGATTTTGACTGCTTTTACTGCTAGGTGAGCTTCCCTGCATGTGCAAGTTGTTTATGGTGAAATCCTAACCTACTTTTCTTTTTATTGTGGTGTGCCATGTAAAATAAAAGTTTCCACAAACATTTCTGTTTAGATTAGTTTTGTAGTTAAGAATTTATCTTACCCCTTCCTTAACTTAATCTTCCCTAAGAGAAAGTAATATCTAAATGACGGTGTTTGTGACAATAAAAGCAAAAAATAGCTCGAGATTTCGTCATTAACAAACTGTACATGTGGATCTGTTGCATTTTACATGCATTATTGTGTTTAGAAGTCCTCCTCTGTGTCCGTGCAGTCTAAGGTGCTGTGCTTTGGATTCCGACTGTGGGACGGTGTGGGTTTGAGTCTGCTTTGGTTCTCGGCCTGTGTATAGGACCAGTGGTATATTGGTAGAATAACTGAGCAATATGCAGTTCACTATCACCTGTATTTCCAATTCCATTGCTACATACAACTATTCATTTTCGTTTCTATAGCAAAGTTAGAATTCCAAATATTACTTAATTTATACAGCGTTTAGCACAATAAATAACATAAAACGTAATTAATGTTGTTCAAAGTAGTAGTTATATATTTTTTAATTGTTAATAGAAAGTGACTCGTATAATATGAAATTATTAATTCAATAAACATAAAATTTATATTGTGCGGATCCACAGGACCTTCACAACATTCCCCTCCTCCAGGAAAATGAAAACTACGAAACACTGAGGAAAAGTTTTCGTTTACAAAACATTCAGTTGTTTATGAAAGTTACAAAGGCACAATAATATCTGACATTCGACAACAACGTGCACATAACAAACAGATATGTGTAACAGTTAATAACAAGTCAGAACAGAATACAATGTTTAAGTGCACAAAATAATGAACAGAAAATTTTCATCCAGTATCTACTTTCATAAAGTTATTTCTCATGGTGACAAGAGTTGGTTCCTCTTTGATTGTGAACAGTTAAACACTCGAAGATTTGAAAAGTTCACCTTGTCATAATATTGCTGGTTCATTGTGTAAATAACAGCAAAATTGTCTCTTTAATTTCTTAAAAAGGAATGTCTCAATATGCAAATCGAACAGAAGAAAATGCATTGAAAAGCCATTATCAATTGTACTATCTCCCAGGTGAGAAATTCTATTATTTCTATTCTCATCTCCTCGTTGAGCTTTTAACCAAATAGAAGAAGTATCATCTTGTGAATCTTCCACGATTACTTGATTGATGTATAATCTATCATCAAGTGTGGAATAACTCTTACAAGGTGGAAATCTGCTGAATGTATCAGCAATATTATTCAATACTCCTTGGACATGATATAATGTATAATCAAGACATTGCAGTTTGAGAGATTGTTCTACAAACTGTATATAACTTAAGTTGTTCCGCTGCAATCAATTTGGCAGTCGGAATAAGACATTTTATATTACACCATAACTCGTAACTGACTAAATTACACTGGCTTCCACTGTCGATGACACATTGTATGGTTATACCGCAAACTGTTCCTATGATCAGAGGTTGATCAGTAATAGGAGTAGGTATACCAATATCATTCAAAGTCCAAGTAGGTTCCTTTTCATACCAATCTAGTTGGAAAATATTGAAAGCGGATAACAATGATCAACTTCAGATAAAACTGAATTACTTAATACAGCATACTGACAAGTCTTGCCTATATTATCCCTATGATATGATTTATATTGACCCCTCTTTATGTTAGTGCGAGCAAACTGGTCTACGTTCACCCATGATGTTCGTTTCATGTTTCTTAAGGGGCAGAAGAAATGAACTGTTTACAAGAAGTTTCTCTTGGATCGAAAGATGGAGCATTTTCATTTAATGGAGTATTCGCCACTGTACATTGCAACTGTTTCCTGTTGATAACTGAGACAATGAATATCTACAATTGGCACATATGTTACATGGTTGGAATGAGTGGAAATTATCGTTAGAGAACTGAGAGTTACGATTCAGTGTAAATTACTGTTGATCTTGCTCGTTTCTGGCATTGAAACTGTTGCCCATAACTCTACCATTATTGTTGAAGTATTGACAGTTTGGTGTGCTTCTGTTTTGCCAGAAATGTTGAGTTCCTGCACCATTACGTCTGTATTGATTATATGGTTTTTTAGTTAGGTTAGGTTCCCAAAATTATTTATTATTCCTATAAAAAATCATCGTCTTTTGGTTGGAGGTTGATAGTTGGTTTTCAGCACCAGATGAAACATCTGTACGTGGAATCTTAATTCTTTTATTTTCATCGCTAGAAGAAACAAAATTAACACTATCATTAGGTCTTACGTTACGTCTTGAACATTCATTTTCATTAGGTTGATCACTATTCGCAAACGATGAACATTTAGCAACACCTTGAACTCGCAGTTTTGCCCTTTCACTATTATTGTCTGAAAAAATTTTGGAATTATTCCCATCATATCAGAATTTTTTCTCACGTACATTATCATGAACATTAAGACTCTTGTTCGATCTTGAATTCACTAAATCCAACCTCTTTAGTAACGCAATCACATCATCCATTTTATCTAATCTAGCAGCTAATATAGCTTGTGCAATAGATGTGGGCAACTGATTTATTAAAATATCAATAACTTCTGCATCATTCGGGCGATCAACTAAATTATAATATGCTGAATGCGTATGTATAGCAAAAACTTTCATACTACTTGTTGATTTAGGATCATATTTACGACTTTAAGTTCAGGCAATGGAGCCTGAGTTAACGAATAAGACGTGTAGTGATTCAGAAATTCGTCAACAAACTGTTTGTATGATGTAAACGAATCGACATGAGTATTATACCAACCTTCTGCAGGGCCTTGGAAACAATTAGTGATACATTCAAGTCTTTGCATGTCAGGAACTTGCAGTTAGTCTAACTAGGATGTTAAAGTTTTAATAAACTTACGCGGACTTGATTTTTCAGGATCTCTCGAATATTTAGGAAGAACAGTAAGTTCATTCAATCTTACCAACCATCGAGGTTCTTGAGTAAGCAAACGCACACAATTGTCAGGACAATCATGGTGATGATTCTGTCGGTTTGATGACTTTTGGTTTACTGACTTTTCTCTCATGCTGAGAATCATCAGATTACAAAGAATGGGTTGAATGGCATAACTTGTTGGTATTACTAGCTCTCACTTGATTATTTCTAGAACGTCTGTGCCTTTGTGAAGCAATGTGATTGTGTTTGTCATCAGAAACATCACACGATTTTAGAGAGGTTAGGTTCCATGCAGGAATACCAGGTTGACAGTTACCGTTCACGTGAGAACTGTAAACATGTACAGGATTACTTGATTCAACATTAGTCGAAATCTTAGATGTTAAGTTAGTAATCTTTTCTTCACATACTTTCACGCACTTTGTTATTTCATCCTTGCTCACAACGACTTGAAATCTTTGAACTTGCCGAGACAACCCTGAAACATTGCTCTGACATTCTGTAATCTGTTCATTCAACCAAGCAAGTTTAGCAGAATTCTCTGTACAAGTAGTGTTGACTTCCTCGATTTTCCCTGTTAGTCCTTGCACTTCCCTTTCCATTTCCTGATGTAATGAACATGTTGTTAATTTGCAGGACTCGGCAACTTCAGTTAATTCCTTCTGTAACAATTCGTGGAAGTCAAAGTTGAGTAGTATCTGCGAATTTTGAATTTCCTGTCAAGATTCTATGAGTTTTGTAAATTCTAGCTCTTGGTATTCCTTGATTTTTGTAAACTCAAGCTGTTGAGACACTTGAGTTTTCCTCATGGACTCTTGAGTTTCCCTCATTTTTGTAAACTCAAGGTGTTGGGACTCTTGAGTATGCCTCATGGACTCTTGAGTTTCCGTCATAGAATCTTGAGTTTCCCTAATTTTTGTAAATTCCACCTGTTGTGACTCGCTGATTTTCCTTAACTCTGCAAACAGATAAAACATTTGAAAAGGAACATTACTTTGCCCCATTGATGTCTCGGCCAACACAGAAGGACGAATGTTAATTTCTTGAACATTTTCGTGACTTTGTTTCCATTGCACGAAAGCTTCAATACTGAACAGATCATAAGATGGATAACAATCTTTGCAGAAATAATTTTCATTTAACTGATATAACTTCCAATGTTTATCGGACAAGGCCAAACATTGTAAATGATACCAATGGCCACAATTTTCACAAGCTACCAACTTTTCCTTATCGGGATCCTTGCAGCACTTCACCATATTCATGGCACCATTCCTGTTTTGTGATTCATCAGGTTCATCACCACAATTGATAGATCTAGGTGTAAGACTCGTTTTGGATCTCAGATTATAAGGATTACTTGATGCGTACATAATAGAACTTTATGTACAAACTAAATTCACAAGAACAATGGTGTAAGTTAACACTTAAGCAAAACACATCACTCAAGATCGTGCTGGTAACGTTCCACAATACTGGACCACCAATTATACTGTGACGATCACTGGTCAATCATTTGCACGATTACAATTCATTCATAAATATTTCGAATTATAACGCGAAGGTGAAGATACAACTTCTATGGGTCTATATATTGGTAAAATAACTGAGAGCAATATGCAGTTTACTATCATCTGTATTTTCAATTCCATTACATGGATTGCTACATACGACTATTGATTTTCATTGCCATAGCAACGTTAGAATTCCAAATATTACCTAATTTATACAGCATTTAGCGCAATAAATAACATAAAACATAATTAACGTAGTACAAAGTAGTTATTATACATTTTTTTAAATTGTTAATAGAAAGTGACTCGTATAATATGAAATTAATAATTCAATAAACATAATTATATTGTGCGAATCCACAGGACCTCCACAACTTCATATTAGCTGTGTAAAGTTGTTCCATTCTTTTGACTTACCCTGTGTAATTCCACATAATTAATACTACGAGGTGTGAGTGAAAAGTTCATAGACTGGGCTTGTAACTTCCAAATGGCAGAACTTACAGGTGATTGTGATTAATCCCCTTCAAACGTAGTCCCCTCCTGATTGAACACGCCAATTACAATGGTATTTCCACTTTTGGAAGAATTCCTGGAAGCCGATCTTGAGAGTGTTAAGACAAATCGCCAGATTTTCCTGGATCTCTTCAGTTGACTCAAACCGTTTCCCTTTGACCGGCAATTTCAATTTTGGAATAGGTAGAAGTCTGCTGGGTCTAGATCTGGAGAATAGGGGTTGGGGAAGCACAGAAATTTGGAATTTTGCCAGAAATTCACTGATTGAAAACACGATGAGCAGGTGTGTTATCGTGGTGCAGGATTCAGTTCTTGTCTTGCGAGAGTGCTGGCCTTTTCTTCTACACTTTTTCATGTAACCGCTGAAGAACACTTTTGTAGTATTCCTTGTTGACTGTCTGCCCCTGAGAAGGATAATCCTGGTACGCAATACCAGTAGTATCGAAAAATAAAAAGAGTAACATTGGCTTCACTTGGAACTGATCATCTTCGACTGATTGTCGGCCATCTTTAAATTTACTATACCAGTTGAAAACAATTGCTTTATATACACACATATCCCTGAAAGTTATTTTCAGCAGTTCGTACCTCTCTGAACGTGATTTTCCTGTTTTGAAGCAAAATTTTATGCACATACGTTGTTTCATTTTTCATCCATTGTTGTGCACACACAAAAATCCGCCGACAACACGTCTGGACTCAACAGGCTGCAGCTCACAACTAAACAGAGATAGATCCGTGACATTTTCAGGATCCTTCAAGGACAAAACAAACTTTCTCTTCCTCACACACAAACCCCGCAAAACCTAACCAGTTAAGAGTGGTGGATCCAGTCTTAAGAAATTTTCAATCACACCTCGTATTCTGCATTGAAACCATCCAACAAAATGTGATTGTTCAAGTGATTGTTCAAAAAAATATATATTTTGTGATTGGAATCAAAGCAGAAATAAACCTACGGGTTTTGGTGTTATCTGAAGGCATTTTTTTTTCTTTTCCAGCATGGGTAACTTTGAAGATGGAAGTCATTTAAATGATTCAGAAGATGTTTCTACAATATGCCGGTTTGCATGTAGTTATTGTCTGAAAATGTTTCATCATAGATTTCACCTAAGCAGACACATGAGAATTCACACTGGTGAACGCCCCTTCAAGTGTGAGTATTGTGATAAGTCATTCAACCAGGCCTACAAGCGAACAATTCATGTCAGAAGAATTCACAGTAAAGAGCTTCAATTCAAGTTCCAGGAGTGTGACAAAACATTTGTGGAAAGATCCAAGCTTAGAGAGCACAGTTATAAACATTCTAAAACAAAACGTTTTAAATGTTATGTGTGTGAAAAACCATTTAATTGGGTTAAAAATTTACACAAGCACATTAAGATCCATAATGATCAATACATTGCTATGTGCACCTACTGCCTGAAACCTTTCACTGATGATAATGATTGCAAAGCACACAAGAAAGAATGTGGATCCAAACCACAAAATTGTGAACGTGAAGCAGGTGGAAGCATCAGTGATAATTCAGAATACAGCTGCTCTGTTTGTGGTGAAAGTTTTACAGAGAAATGCTTGTACAAAAGTCACATAAAAGTTCATGAAAATGAAGAAGAGAGTGGTAGTAATAGTGAAGTAGTGTTGGGTACAACTCTAAAGAGTGAAAGTGAATTTTTAACTGATGGTGACCCCAACAAATATGGTATTGACGAGAACATCACGGGTGGTCATCATGAATCATCATTAACTGGAGATAATGACATGTGCAACACTCCAGAATATAGTATTAGTGCCCCTTTGGAAGAAGAAAATTTTTTAAACTCAGATAATATCTCATTATCGTACCATGATAGTATTTCCTTTTCAGATTATGAGGACTTTAAAATTGAGTTGGATAGTCAAGAGGTTAAACCACAAATTGATCAAACAACATTTGATAACTATGCAGAAAGGTATGATACTTTTTCACTTTTGTTGTTTGATGAAATTTCAGAAGAATGAAATATGGTCAATTTTTTAACACAGTCTGTGGTCATAATTCTTCTATGTTTTTTTCTGGGTCGGCCTTTTTTTTTCATTTACTTTGGGCATTCCATTCTAATGCTTCTCTTGGGATGCTGAACTTTTGTTGCAGAGTATGTCTCAACAATCTCAATTTTCTGTTCTTAAGTTCTGTTTTTTTATCTATTACTTCTGGTCATCTAATTCGAACAATTCTCTAGCATTTGTTTACAGGTTTGTCATTTATTATTATATTTCTTTGTTATTATTTATAATATTTATTTGTTTGGCAACCACGTAACAAAGCTGATTTGACATTGTTTAGAATATCCTTAATTTTGTTCCCTTTGTAGTTTCTTTTGATTTCCAGATTTTGTGTTGTTGTGGAAGGCTCCTTTTGCCTTTTATATTCTATTTTATTCTTCCTCTTGTGCTGCTCCCTCTTCAGTTAATATTCATCCTAAGGTAAGGTAAGTGTAGCACCATGCCATGAAGGCACATTATGGGGATATGGGAGATGGGCCCCATACATCCATTAACTTAAAGTTTCTTTGGTTACTTGAAGACCATGTTATGTTTTTCAGGATGGGTAATTCTGAAGATGGAAGCCATTTAAAGGAATCCAAAGATATACGCCAATCCATATGTGTACATTGTTCAAAATGTTTTCACTCTAATTGTGACCTCCAGAGACATATGAAAACTCACACTGGAGAGCGCCCTTTCAAGTGTCAGTATTGTGATAAGGCATTCCGCCAGACACATGCAAGAACAAGTCACGTCAGAAGAATCCACACTAAAGAGTTTCCATTGAAGTGTAATGAGTGTGGCAAAGGTTTCGTAGAAAAACGCAGGCTAGTATCCCACAGTCGTAAGCATTCTGAATGGTTCAAATGTTATTTGTGCATAAAATCATTTAATTCATTTGAAACTTTAAACAAGCATATTAGGATCCATAGTTATCAATACATTTCCATGTGCACCTACTGCCTGAAACCTTTCACTGATGATACTGAATGCAATGCACACAAGAATCAGTGTAAATCCAAACCACAACAGTCCGAACCTGAGGTATACGGAAACATCAATGATAAATCTGAATACAAGTGCTTTGTTTGTGGTAAAATCTTTGCAGAGAAATGCATGTACGAAATTCACATAAAAGTTCACGAAAATGAACGAGAGAGTGGTAGTAATACAGATGTAGTCTTGAATACAACTGTGAAGAGTGAAAGTGAATTTTTAACTGATGGTGTGCCCAACAATTATGCTATTGATGAGAATGTCAAGAGTGGACATCATGAATCAGCAATAAATGAACGTGATGACATGTGCAACATTCCAGAGGACAATGGCAGTGCCCATTTGGAAGAAACAAAATTGTTTATCTCAGATCATGGCCCAATAGGGCATTATGCAGATGTAAAGATTGAAGTTGATAATCAACAGGATACCACAGAAGTCCAAGGCTATTCAACACCAGAAAACTGTGCGGAAAGGTATGATAACAATTTGCTTATTATTGTTTTAATGAACATTGCAGTAACTTTTTTATTTCTAATTTACATTTTTTTTCAGTGTTATTGTTTAGTCTGTTTGGTGTGATGTTATGTTACATACAATAATATATTGGCAGTATGCTGTAAACACTCTCTCATGGAAGTCAAAATGCTCTTAAGAGCCCGTATCAGCGTCACTCGAAAAAAAAGCACCGGACAGATGTCAAATTTTCCTCCTAGTCTTACCAATATTGATTCCATTTCCCCCTTCGAACGCAAATCCATTGCATGGGAGACCTATTGAGACTTTACTGGTGGGAGGGTTGCTCTGTCGAAAGAAACAGAAGACAAGGTTCCCTGTCCGCTACTCACCCCCCACCCCCACCCTGCCTGGAAGGTCAGACTCTGACCATAACAGACCTCTCTTTTGAGCCCGCACGTTTATAACTCCGAGAGGGTTTCTGTGACAAGACAACACTTTTTCCGAGTGTCTGAAAGAAGAAAAACACACATTGACGAACATCGCAATACAACTTACATGTAATAGAGCCAAGGACTATTTAGGCGAAGCGGGGTGGGGTGTCCAGGGAGTCCGAATCTTCCACGAGAGACTTACGAAGTACTAAAATTAAATAATGTAAATATGCTTGTTTTGTTTAGCATCTGTCGTATAATCAAGAGAGGTGTATTTCCGTCAAACTTATTGTAAGGGAAGGATTACATTGGGGTCATACAACTTTGGATGACTGTATGAAAGAAGATTTATGCACACCACTACCTAAGTAATATGCTTAAATATTAAATAAAGAGCTTTACTTTTCGTCAAATGGATCTAACATCCTTTTTCGTTATTCAATAAATATTCAATTCCTTATCTGTTTCACAATCACCTTGCCAGGTCAGTTGCTTTTATAGAAATTGAAGCGATCTGAACTATTCATGAGCTAGATAATAAATACGTGCTGTTATATTCCTATTCTTATGCCGTCTTTTCCCATTCATGTGATAACAATATTAATTAATATTTTAATATTATTAATTTAATATTACTGTTATTTTAACTTGTTTTTGTTATTAGAAGAAGGTACCAACATCATAGGCGTGCGCAGACCCTGTGATAAGGGGGGGGGGGCAAAACCCTTGAAAATGAAGTCAAATCGGGAAAGAAAAAACTCATTTTATCTCACTGTTTTAGTTTTTTGCATTGATGTGATATATATATATATATATATATGTATGTGTGTGAGTACTCGTGCGTGCGTGTGTATATTATATATATACAGTATATATATACACCTAGGTATTAACATATTATTTAAATACATTACGTAATCTATTCATCTGCCCCTTAACAAACCAACAGCAAAAATTATATAAAATGTCTCTGAAATGTGAGCGCTCGTTTTCCTCCAAACCAAACTGTTATAGCAGCAACTGGCATACTACGAGCGAAGCGAGCAAGAAAATTTTTCGATCCAAATTTTTCAAAGTTGAAAACAGTATTGATTTAATAGGGCACAAAACATTTCATGGGACGCCATGGTATTCTCTTTTACAATTTTTCTCAATCAGATTGTTCGGCTCCAAGGACCAACTCCCGCTACTTCCTAGCTACGGTTCGGAAGTTGACAAGACTGCAAGAAAAGCAGGTACCGCGAGCGAAGCCAGAAAGAAAATTTTATGAAATGTATTTTTATTTGTATAAAATTTAAAGTCGAGGGGATAATTGCCCCTCTGTGCCCCCTGCAGGTGATCCTGGCCGTCTGTAAGAAATAATGCAAGATGGACGTGAAAACTAATTCTGTCTTGAGTATCCTTTTGTCCTGCTACTAGTAGATTCTGATAGTCTTGCTTTCTTTTACTTCAATGTATGTCCCCCCCCCCATAATTGATTTCCGTCCAAGGTTGGAAAAAGGCAAAAAGGCAATGCCCCCCTGTCTCCTTGTGGTTGCGCTATTTCCTTTTAGAGTGTAATATTGTTTTATTGTACAGTAGACGCATTTCGATAAAACTTTCATGAAAGGTCATTACAATGCTCAAGTATATTTCCTACTTCAGGAAGATGATACCTTATTATGATGTGTTCTAAAATCGTGAAAGGGCAGGGCAACTGCTTATCTGCCTGGATCAACAACGACCACTGATCATTTGATACTAAGAAATTGTTAAATCATGAGTCGCCAAACTTGTCACGATATTGACATGATATTTTGCTGCCTACCTGGTAGATGGATTTATTCAGTGGCTGTGAGATTGTTATTTGGTTCTATAGGTTATATATAGAGTTAAATTTGTACAATCATTATCCTCTACAAATGGTGTTTCCAATTTCCGGAATAGGTGTGAGAAATGAATTTTTGGAAGTTGGAGGACGTTCAACATCTCAAGAACCGTCAAGTTTATTTATCGGTTTGTAGTGATTGATTGATTTAGTTTACTTTACATTGCTTTTCTGCTTTTCTGTCACTTTTGGGGGATGAGTGATGATATGATGAAATTGATGAAGGGACACCCAACCCAAGCTGGGATTTGAACCCAGGACGTCTGGCGTCGTAGCGCGATGTTCTAACCAATCCGCCATGGGATTGTATGCTTTTCTGATTGTAGTTTCTCATTCGAGTATTTGCAATTAACATAATTTCAGCGATGTTTTCTCAATCCTTTCATCGCTACATCTATTTTTGTTATTGAGAACATCCGAGAGGCAAAAATACGACATTAAGGAATTAAAAGACTACAGAAACTACCCAACTCTTAAATGTTAAGGATTAGAAAGATTATAAGTGAACCTCCCCGTGGTAATAATGATGCTTTGTAATCGAGGGGTCACGAGTTCGATCCACGGTTAGGCACATTTAATTAAGTGGCTCGAATTCCACTATAGGCTGTAGGTTTTGTCCCGATTAGCCTTTGTGCAACGAAACATTGCAATTCAGTGCAAAAATCAGCAAGCTTGGGCAGTTTTATTCCTTGAAAGCCTAGGTCTACATGTTAATAAATTATTATTTATGACGTTGGAAAATAATTTATACCGAGTGGCCAATTACTATTGCATGGAGAAGAATCAGATGTGAAACACATATAAAACTATTGGTAGTTATTTTCACTACTAATCACTTCTGCCCAGTGCGAGAGCTGCAACTGTATCCATTGATTTATGTCAATGATATTGATAGTCAATGCTTTTGTCTCATAGTGTAGGTGAATTTGCACTGAAAATATGTTGTTCTCTGTGTTACCTTCGCAATAGAATTGGTAATATCCTCCAATTTATAAAAAATATTTTTTCACACTCGTTCCAAAAATAGTGACATGGTTTACATGGGATAATAATTGTTAACATTTAGCTTCGTAGGCATCGTATTATCATCATCGTTTGACCCTCCTACAACCAAACAGCAATCCAAAAGCCACTGAACACATCCACCTACCAGATAGGCAGCAGAGTATCTGCAAATTTTTTTGGCAAGTTTGGAGACTTGTGATTTAACAATCACTTAGTACGTATTAAATAATCAATGTCCGTTGTTGATCCATGCAGATCTGCAGCTGCCACCTCCAACCACGATTTTATGTACATTACATAATCTTGCGATCTTATAGAAGCAGGAAATGTACTTGAACATTGCAATGGCCTTGCCCTAAGGGAAGTTTTATAATGGAAAATATTACGTAAGATAGCTTCTAGTTCTTTTATTTTCGATTGAAAGGAGTCTAACGTACTATAAAACTCTGGGGGCTATAGGGAGCTTAGATCTGTTGTTGGGGTTTCATCCCCCCCCCTCCTAACCTCTTTGTAGTGCCGTCCCTGGCTCTATGTATTTTGTCCAATGAGTACAAGCTAGCAAAATTGTGATTTTCAACAAGTTTGTAGATAATTCTGCAGCTGTTCATAAAAACAGACGTATTTCATTAGTTTCTTGCTGTGGTTCATTTTCCATTTTCAGCAAAAAAGTATTCACACTCTTTGCATACGCTGCGTAAATGAGGGGGTGAGGGAGAAGTTGCTTAATAGTCTCACTTAGAAATTTAGTGCAGACGAATCTTATAACCCTTCTTAAACAACATTATGCTTTTATAGAAATAAAAGTAAATACTATTTTCAAACCAATGAAAGTTCCAAGTAACTACGTAGGGGAAGGGTAGTGTATTACTTCCTATGTAATTGGACTCTCCCACTAGCAAATTTCTTATTAACACCTCCACATATTTTATTCTTTAGTTGTATTATCTGTATGTGTCTGCAGAATAAATTGTCCATATATTGCACATGAATAAATTATGTGTAGTTGTTTTGAATTTGCGGTACTAATCCACGTTTATACGTAAATTAGTCTTTGAACGACAGAGATGGAAAATAAAGCGCCAGCTGAGAACAATGGTGCCACTGAAGTTGAAATTCATCTAATAAAGTGATTTCAGGTGCGTCGGGACACACACGACCGTGTTTTGTGCCCATCAATGTAATAAAAACAGTTAGATGGAATGAGGGTTTTATTTCGTAAGCTAACTTTTATCAAGGCCCTTGCTCCCCATAATCGGAGGATCTGAGCACGCCTAAAATTCCTTAGGCCTATACAGAAATAGTGTTACATTACATAGTGTTATTTGTCGTATATCCAGAAAGTTGATTGATTGATTGATTTCCTTTATTTTACTTCGCTTTTTGTGCCACTTTTGGCCAATTTGCGAAGATGGGGATGAGTGATGAATTGATGAAATTGATGAATGGACACTCACAGTCATCCGCGCCCAACCCGGAATTCGAACACAGGAGCCCTGGCGTCGTAGCGCGATGTTCTAACCACTCCCCCACGGTGGCCGGACCCAGAAAGTTAAAAGTGAATGCAATTTTTATGGTGTATTTTGTATGGTCATTATCAATAGTAAGTCTGTCATATTTATCCACTAAATAATGTCTTTGGAAAAGAAAAAAACAACATAATTAATGTATTTTATTTTACATAAGACCTATGCCTAAAAGTACTTTTGTATATGATGACACAGAACTATCTTATGTTGCGATTTATCCTTGGGTCTGACTGTAATATATACATATGTAATTGGTGAAAAAATAACACAGTAAAGTATTAAGTAAATATATTTTATCCCACAAATCATGAAAGGAGTCAAATCGAAATTAAATTGAACGGATGTTCAAAATGTTTAAAAATAGCACTATTTCCATAACAGATCTTCAAGTATTTTTTGACCATTGACCCTCAGAAATATCTCAAACTGACAATGAACGTTCATTGAACTTATTTATGATCGACAGCTAAAAAGACATTCATTTGCGTGACTGGTTGATAATCCACCACCAGATAGAATTTACACAATATTTACCTAAAAACTTTGGGTACAGTCACCTTCCCCCTAAAAAAATCCCTTGGTAATGGACTATTGTGTTCTCACAAAAAAAAGTTATAATTTGGCACAATTTTTATTTCGCGGGCAAATCTTTTGTAAAGGTGTACTTCAGTCTATGCAATCAGCCCTTCCCATTTGTGAACAATATACTGGGGAAATGCGCCATTCTTCACTGTTGTCATTGCATTATAATCCCATCGTGATTTAATATTAGGATATCGCGTAGTGAAGAACTGTTTACAAGCATCGCCCAAACCATTGATTCTCCCCCAAAACCTTTCCCTGCCTTCTTTTTTCTTTTCCTAGCTCTCAGCATGCGGTTTTCTTGGAAGACTGACCGATTGTGAAAGAAAAAAGGGACGGCTTAGGAGTGTGGAGGGGGGGGGGGCAGGGTTGAGCGCTAGCGGTACAGAGGGGGAATCGGCTAGCGCGACCAGCTTAGAAAAGTCGAAGTTAAAATTTACGTACATTTCTCTGTACGTCGAAAAACTACAGACATTCTAAAGAAAATTATGTAAGATCAGTTTCATTTCTTTGCTGTAGAAGAACAGTTGAAGCTTTCTTGTGCTTTAAAATGTTGATTTAAGTTATTACATACAATTGGTGAGCAAGTGAATTTTACGAAATTGAGATAAGGAAAACTACGTAATAAATAATGTATTTAAAAAAAGGCTTCGCAACATAACAAATTTCATATTTGATCTTTAACTCAGGAAAATTTAAATGCGACACACTTGACTGTTCGAGCACAGAACGTCGCAGCAAGAACCTATTTTTTAGGTATCATCACCAGCGGTGATACGGGCTCTTAAAGTGTAGTCAATTGGAATATGCCAAATAATGAATTTATGACTATAAATATTATACACAATAGATTGCATTAATAATATGTATATAAATTGTAAAGTGTTTTCAGAGGATTTCGTGTACAAAGGCATATTTTTCCTCGATTGTTTGCACAGTTGGACCATAGTCTGCTAAAGGTTTTGTCATTGCATAAATGTTAGAGTGACAATCTGTTTGGGTCCGTGAAATTTGAAAGGGATAAAATATTGCCATTTTTTGTTCTAGTATGTGCACTACCTACAACCAACAATATCATACATAAAGTTCAAATGAAGGCAGCATCGTATAAACCCCATGAACAGTCATCAGCCATGCTCTCATTGCAACAAACACTAAATGCACTTATGTGTGCATTGTGTTCAGGCCATAGTACAACCATCAATGCAGTGCCGGATGTGCAAAGACTGCCCCCCCCAAAATATTACCAAAGGCCCCCTCTACCAGCGGCATGCATTCTGGATACGCAAGGTACGCATTGTGTACCCACAACACAGTAAGAAAAAAATAATATTTTTTTCGCCTTCCCTGAACATGAAAATTCGACAATTATCGCTCCGAAGGTACTTCCACTGCAAGAAATTCCGATTTCTGCACGAACACGCTACTGCCTGCCTTGTGTCGCCTGTACCACCTGGTCTTCCTGGATGCAGTCCCGAATGATCCCGATTGTGCCTTCGGCGATGTCCGCACCCACCCAATCTGCGTTTCTGCCGATTTCCATGAGCAAACGCAGCCACTTCTATTGAGTACAGAAGAATTTCGTAAGGCAACCCCATTGGCTCAGATCAGCCCCGACCATATGTTTGGGTCTGCCCACACTCGCGCCATCCTGCATTTCCCTGTTCAAAGCAGAGAGGTCTGAGAAACCAGGGTACCAAGGATTTTGACAGCATCTGCAGTGTTGGCAGTAGTCAAAATGTATTTTTTTTCTGGAATGTTTAGTTTATTCACATTTATAGTGGAACCACGAGCAAAACAACCTGCGCAGACCCGCGTCTCCTGTGTACCGTATTCCTGTGAGTAGGGGAGGGGGAGAGTGGACCATGCTTCCTTATGGCCCGAGGTGGAGGGAAGAAGGGAAAGCTGCACGGGGACTTTTCGTCCCAAGGTTTTTTTCCTTGTGTTCGATCTATAGCATTCACGCGTAGATAGATCACTGTGCTCGATTGCAATAATAATAATACATTATAAGAAAATGATTGCTAAGTGGAGGGCAAGAATATTTTTGGTAGAAGACCATATTTAATATATGCTTAAACTATCAGACATAAAATATTTGTGATGTTTAAATTACGCTAGCAAGATTTTTGCATATAGAGAGGTGAGGAGAGCAGAATGGACTGAACGACTGAGGATTGAGTTTTGCGCGTGAACCCCCTTTTGACGTCGTCACTGTCTCAGGGAGAATTTATGTGAACAATTTGCAAGTTTCACACAATACTCAGAGTATGAAAGTATCTGTTTATCCCATTCCAGAGATCAACATTTTATTTAAGTTAATTTGCATTTCAGCCTATAAGTTGATGAGGATGGGCGTTCACTGTTGACCTGACAATATGAATGAATAGGAAAACAAAAAAAACATGAGTAAACACAATCCTACTATGGTATTCGAATGAGCCCCCTCCCTCCTCCCAGACATTTAAAAATGTGTTGTATATGGATGGTAGGTATACTGTGCCCAACATTTCTTTTTTAGCTTTTGAAGTGTGCTGGGATGAATACCATTGTATGCTGACGTATTTTCTTCGTGATCTTTATTATCTCCCTTCTACAAAATATTTCGTCGACTGTCAACTCCGAGTCATTCATCCACAAGAACGCGTGGTTTTCGGGGACAGCAGACACTTGTTACCGTGGGAGGTTGACTTATGATTTCTTCTGTCGTGTGATATTTGCTGCGTTTCGTTCATATTATTTGCTTGTTTGTCGGTGCAGTGAAGTAATAAAATGGTGAGGGGGGGGGGAGAGAATTCAGGAGTTATTGATGACATTCTGGAGATGGGATTTTCGGCACAATACTAATTACGAAAAAGTGCAAACAATTCGAAATGGGAGGTGTGTGTGTTCCTCAATTGCAGGACTTGTTTCAGGCAGGAGTTATTGAAGGATGGTAAGCAGCATGTTAGGCATTTTCAGAAAAATTTATATATATAACTGTACAGTTGACTGGCAGTAGAAAAAGCGAAAACTTTATTGTTTGCCTTGTAGGGTGGTTTCCTCTGAGAAAGGTGTGTCAAATAGTGGAGTATACGGAGGATACTGACATTTATCAAATTTATCACATGCTATTTGAAAGCACGAAAAATCATTATACCAGTTTGTTCCCGTTCATTGTTCATTGCGCCATATTGGTGGTCGCCATATAGAATTCAACTGATTTATTTTAAATGGGAAGGGAGTGATGTCAGAGAGCGTGATGCGATATATATATGACACTCATGGTGGTTGCGGTAAACGCGGTTTAAAATTACTTACGTGAAAATTTAGAAGATTTCGTACTTCCGCGTTGCACAATTTAATGGTTCAATCCTATTAATTTCGAAGATCCACTGTCTTCATTCACAAAAGGGTACGGCGTTTGAAGCGGAGATGGTACCGCGGTAAGAAAAAAATAATATTTTTTTCGCCTTCCCTGAACATGAAAATTCGACAATTATCGCTCCGAAGGTCCTACCACAGCAAGAAATTCCGATTTCCGCACGAACACGCTACTGCCTGCCTTGTGTCACCTGCACCACCTGGTCTTCCTCGACGCAGTCCCGAATGATCCTGATTGTGCCTTCGGCGATGTCCACACCCACCCAATCTGCGTTTCTGCCGATTTCCGTGAGCAAACGCAGCCACTTCTCTTGAGTACCCTAGAATTTCAGAAGGCAACCACAGTGGCTCAGATCAGCCCTGGCCATATGTTTGGGTCTGCCCGCACTCGTCCCTGTTCAAAGCAGAGAGGTCTGAGAAGCCAGGGTACCAAGGATTTTGACAGCGTCTGCAGTGTTGGCAGTAGTCAACATGTAATTTTTTCTGGAATGTTTAGCTTACTCACATTTATAGTGGAACCACGAGCAAAACAACCTGCGCAGACCCGCATCTCCTGTGTACCGTACTCCCACGAGTAGGGGAGGGGGAGAGTGGACCATGCTTCGTTATGGCCTGAGGTGGAGGGAAGATGGGAATGCTGCGCGGGGCGGGGACTTTTCGTCCCAAGGTTTTTTTTCCTTGTGGTCAATCTATAGCAGTCACGCGTAGATAGATCACTGTGTTCCATTGCAATAATAATAATACATTATAAAAAAATGATTGCTAAGAGGAGGGCAAGAATATTTGTAGTAGAAGACCATATTTAATATACACGTAAACTATCAGGCATAAAATATTTGTGATGTTTAAATTACGCTAGCAAGAATTTTGCATATAGAGAGGTGAGGAGAGCAGAATGGACTGAACGACTGAGGATTGAGTTTTGCGCGTGAACCCCCATTTGGCGTTGTCACTGTCTCAGGGAGAATTTATGTGAACAATTTGCAAGTTTCACACAATACTCAGAGTATGAAAGTATCTGTTTATCCCATTCCAGAGATCAACATTTTATTTAAGTTAATTTGCATTTCAGCCTATAAGTTGATGAGGATGGGCGTTACTGTTGACCTGACAATATGAATGAATAGGAAAACAAAAAAAAAACATAACTAAACACAATCCTACTATGGTATTCGAATGAGCCCCCCTCCCTCCTCCCAGACATTTAAAAATGTGATGTATATGGATGGTAGGTATATTGTGCTCAACATTTCTTTTTTAGCTTTTGAAGTGTGCTGGGATGAATACCATTGTATGCTGACGTATTTTCTTCGTGATCTTTATTATCTCCCTTCTACAAAATATTTCATCGACTAGCAACTCCGAGTCATTCATCCACAAGAACGCGTGGTTTTCGGGGACAGCAGACACTTGTTACCGTGGGAGGTTGACTTATGCTTTCTTCTGTCGTGTGATATTTGCTGTGTTTCGTTCATATTATTTGCTTGTTTGTCGGTGCAGTGAAGTGATAAAATGGGGAGGGGGGAGAGGATTCAGGTGTTATTGATGACATTCTGGAGATGGGATTTTCGGCATAATACTAATTACGAAAAAGTGCAAACAATTCGAAATGGGAGGTGTGCGTGTTCCTGATTGGCAGGAGTTATTGAAGGATGGTAAGCAGCATGTTAGGCATTTTCAGAAAAATTTATATATATAACTGTACAGTTGACTGGCAGTAGAAAAAGCGAAAACTTTATTGTTGGCCTTGTAGGGTGGTTTCCTCTGAGAAAGGTGTGTCAAATAGTAGAGTATACGGAGGATACTGATATTTATCAAATGTATCACATGCTATTCGAAAGCACGGAAAATCATTATACCAGTTCGTTCCCATTCAGTGCTCATTGCGCTGCATGAAGGAATTAATCAGAGTATAGTATTTGTGAATATAAATATAAAATATCATACATATACGCGTATCTTACTTCGTTACATTTGGATCTCTCTGGTAGCGTTTAAGGTTATATCAGAGATTCCTTAGTTTACTCGTTAATGTTTGTTTCAATTATTGACATCCTATTTTAAACTAGCTTCAGTCAGTTTCCGTGTGCACAAAGCAAGATTCAAATAACCTCTGCTCCCCTTAATCTTCAGTACATGTTCTTCGTAAAAGAAAATTAAAAAAATGGTGTGATTCTTTATTCTCAAGCAACAACTTTTGTGCAGGATGAACGAAGGTCTTACAAAAGGTTGCAACGATTGATAAATGCTGCTGTGCCGTTCCAAAAAGTGATTCCTGTTATTTGAAAATTATACAAGGATGATAAATTTTCCATTACAAAATTTTGGAAAAAGTAATTTTCTGCATAACAGGATGGACTGGGGGGGGGGGGTCTGACCCCTCTAACTGCCCCCTTCAATGAACCCATGTTGTGTACCCTAGTCTAAATGTCACCGCATGCCACTGCCCTCTAGCTACCTACCTTTACACACACACATATCAGCCTCCTTGATGGTGCAGTGGAAGCGTCGTCACCTTGTAATCAAGGGTCCCGGGTTCGATACCCGGTGGAAGCACATAGTGGTTGGTAGGTCCAGTCCCGAATAGCCTTACTGTGCATAAAGTAGACTTAAACACCAAATCAATCAATCAAAACACATATCATATATAATGTATGCGTGTGTGTGATTATTGATCTCATGTTGACAAGGTCACATATAAGGGCCTAGAGAGTGATTCCAAAGTCCCTTAACACACCCTATAATAATTAAAGGGGTTAGGCTGGGTACAATTGGTCATGATTGAAACAGGTTAGGTTTAGGGGGAACCACATTGTTGTGTTCCAATTGGACGTCCGCCATATTGGTGGTCGCCATATAGAATTCAACTCATTTATTTTAAATGGGAAGGGAGTGATGTCAGAGAGCGTGATGCGATATATATATATGGCACTGTTTTCTTACACCTGGAAAGTGATACATTTGTTACAATCATACAGTCATAACTTTTTTCCTGATTAAGGAAAGATAGGTTGACAAAATCTTCCTTCACCCCTGCATTTCTCGTGAAATTCTAACCTGATATGATTATAGTCTGACTACCACGTGGAAAACAAGGGGTGGGTGATTTTAGGTTGGAATTATTCCAGCTTTGTCCCTGCATAATGCAGCTCTAGGACCCACCCAGCCTCAAATCAAATGGTACCGGGAAAAGGGGGGGGGGGTTGCTAAAGGCAGCTGCAACGTGGTACTGATCACATCACTTCCAAGAATGTCGACATCGAAAATATGAGGGGCCCACATACCCTAAATGTGCCTTCATGGCATGCTGCTTTATGCACAGGAAACTTTACATTTCCCTGTATATATTGTATTCGCTTCTGTACTCCAGAGTACCTACGTTTATTTTTTACATACGCATATACGAACCCTGTATTATGCCAATTGATGAAGGCCCCCTAAAGGTTTACTTGTCTCCTGCCACCCCTCCCCGTGCACCGCAGGGTTTTGCGGATTGTAGATTCAGCACTGCATCAATGTGGGAAGCAGGGTTGAAAAAAAATACCTCCAGGGCCTACCAAGTGGCTTTTCATAGAGTGACTTGAGATCAATGCATCAATTCCTATCCCTGCTGGTTTCTGGTTTTCAAGAGCAATCCCACTAATATTGCTTTGAAGTAATGCCTCAATTGTCCTTATGATGCTACTAGGACTTGACTTATTTCATTGGATGGAAAATGGCTCTTCCAGGAATCTCCTCTGTTGGACTTGGTTCTGGACTTCTGCTCACCCTTTGTCCGTATGTGCACAGTCTCTGCTGATAACCTTATCCAGGTTTCCCTGCGTCATCCTTTTTTCCTTGGGAAATTCCATTCGAATGCTTGGCTTTGGGAACTGTTTATTCTTCGCAGAGTTCATTCTTTCAATCTTCATTTTGTGTTCATAATTTCTGTTTTGTTATCTATTATTTTCAGCTAACTGATTTCTGATTTACACAATTCTTCTCAAGATTTTGTTTACAAAGTTTTGTAATTTATTTATGTTTCTCGTTTTTATTCTCCATATTTGTAGCCATGTAGCAAAACCTGATTTCACATTTTTCGAATATCCTTAATTTTGTTCTCTTGTGAATTGCATACTGGGTATAATTGTGTAAAGTTTCATTTTGCCTCTTTTATTCTGCTTAATAGTCCTCTTCTGCTGTTCCCTCTGTAGCTACTATTGATTCCAAATTGCAAAATTTTTTTTCTTTTCCTTGCTTTTATTTCTGATATTTAATTCTGCATGCTCTTTTCTATTTATTCTCATTCTTACTTTTTATGTGTCTATCTCTGGTTCCTGTTTTCTTTTTTCTGCACATCTTTATATGTGTGCAAGATGTATGTGTTGTGCCTCTGTGTTAATTCTCATTTTAAGCCTCTTTTTTTCCCTTCATTTGCTTCATCTAATATCATTATAAAGGTAATTGGTAAAGATAGACTGCTTTGTTTTCATCTATTTTTATCTCAAATTGTTCAGAAAATTTAAACATTAGAAATAATTATCAAAGAAAGTGTTACATAGAGAAAACACATAGGTTGTAACTTATTGGAAAATTGTTCAATACAAAATTTGTTCCCTCACTTTTGCTGGAGCACATATAATGGCAATTGGTCTATTGTTTTCAATTTTTGCACTTTCACATGACAGGACAAATTCTTGTTTGCTTTCAGATCATATGGAAGCTGTGCGTTTTCATAATTGAATTATGAAATTATTGGCATGTATAATACAAATTTAATTCTGTGAGAATCATTTAATGAGTACTTAGGAACATATATTTGGTACGGTTAATAAATAACCGGAATGAGTTGTACGGACTTACCTTTTAATACTGGTCAGTATACTCCTCTATGTTGTTGAGGCAGGCATCCCACCACTTCACCAGATTTTTGATGCTCTTGTCCCAGAAGTCCTGTGGCTGCTGTGAGCACCAATGGAAGACCGCCTCCTGCATTTGTGCATCCGAGGCAAATGGAATTCCACTTAAGGTGCCTTTCAGTGGGCTAAACACATGAAAGTCACACGGGGATAGGTCAGGGCTGTAGGGGGATTATCTAAGCATTCCCAACCCATTTGTGTGATCATGTCCATAGTGTGTCCAGCTACAGGGGGACATGCATTGTCTTGCAGTAGGATGACACTTCGTGACAGGAAGCCATGCTGCTTGTGCCTGATTGCAGGCCTTGCCTTGTTTTGCAAGATGTCAAGAGTACAAGAGTACAGAGCAGTGTTCATTTTCTCACCCTGCCAGAGGATGCGACCGAGAAGTGGACCACGATGATCAAAGAAAAACACGAATATCACCTTGCGAATAAAGTAGACTTGTCTGCTTTTCTTTGGTCACGGGGACGGGGGTGTTTCCACTCCTTGCTCTCACGTTTACTCATTGGCGTATACCGACTGAGCAAGGTCTTGTCCATTGCCACTGTATCACGGAACGCTGAGCCTCCTTTGTGCCACCTTGACACTTGAACGCCATGATTCACCTCACTGAATGACTGACTGGCTCCTTGGAGGCAGACTGGCTCCTTGGAGGCAAATTACACATACACAACCTCCCTTCTCTGCCAGTGCTGCCACCTAGTGACATGGTCTGGACCTCGTCTCATAGACATGTTGTGTACCCCAGCCTGGCCTGCATATCCCATAAGTTTCATTGCTCTGTCACTTTATTTTGCTCTTTCACGGCATTAATCCGGTTATTTATTGACCGTACCAAATATAATTCTTCATAAGTAATGCTATTTATGCTCAAAGAATTAAACAAAATGTAAAGCAGGAATGAATTTACAGTTTTGTTGGTTCCTTGAAGACCGTATTATCTTTTTCAGGATGGGTAACTCTGAAGATGGAAGCCATTTAAAGGATTCTGAAGATGTTTCTACAATCTGCCAATTCACATGTGTGTTTTGTTTTGTTCAAAATGTTTTCATGGTAAATATAACCTACAGAAACATATGAGTAATCATACTGGTGAATGCCCCTTCAAGTGTCAGTATTGCATATCCAGATATTCATCTAAGTGTGGAGAAGAATTTCATAAGAACAGTTTAAAAACTCATCTTGCAACACATAAGGGAAAGTAGGAGGTGGTGTTCTCGGAAACACACGAAGACACATAAAGTGTCTAAAATGTGACAATATGTTCTCTACTAATGCTGAACTAGAGGAATACAAAAAAATGCAGACGGACTTTTGTTCTCTTAAGTGTCCATTTTGTAATGCGGCATTCTCTAAAAATGAGTATTAGATAAGACACATTCAAATTCACAAATAACCTTGATGATCTTCAATAAAGGTTAAATTTTATTGAGAGTGTGTTCCAATTGTAGGATGCCAGTATTTGATTAATAATTTTGTAACATGTTATTTGATAATTGCAAAAAGTGTTCAAATACAGTAATGCTGTGAAATCCTGACTTTTCATTTTCTTAGACTAATTTCCGAATAATGTGATTGGGTTTGTAAGTATTCTAAGTTCCCATTTCTGCACTTTTCATCACTTATTGCACTTATTGGCCATGCCACTGACATGAACTGCAATTATATTTTATTATATAATGTGAGACTATGTCAAACTTATATTCTCATTTATTTTTATTTATTATATTGATTTAACACTGCAATGTTGTTACTCATTTCCAATACTGATCATAACATTTTTAACAAGCCTCTGCCTCTCTCTCCCAGACAGAGAATCGGGTGTATAAACATCGGTAACTGGAAATCAATTTTCTCTGATGCAGCAAAAGGAGAACATATGCATAACTGATTGAAAATGTAAAGTCCACTTCTCAGTATGCTCGGCTTGAATGAAATTCCAAAGAATATCGAGCATCCCAATGTATTACAGCCACATAGCAGCAGTATCCTGTTATCTTTCAGAGTTAAACCAAATGTAGATCAAGATTTGTCAGCATCTCAGAGTTTGAACTTACATTAGCGTCTACTTCTGAATTGAGCAGGCATTGAACGTATCTCAGAAATATGTTCATTTGGAATATGCACTTTGCTTCTTCGACTAGCATGAATGTGCCGAGTAAACTATGAAATGATCCCTTGTGTCTCTGGCTATGGCTTTTTCGGTTTGATTTGATTTGTTTTAGTTTATTTTATGCCATTTCTCTGCTACTTTTGGCTAATCGCGAAGGTAAGGATGGATGAATGGACAATCACAAACATATATGGAGGACACAAGACAAGTCTGTGTGTAGCAGGTTCTGTGGTAAATAATCGAAAAGGTGATCATCCAGGGAAACCAGCCATTTCTTGACTTGCAAATATGCATTCACTCCACATTGCACTGTATTTGTGGGCAATCAAAGAGGTAAATCACACAAACATCATCACTAGAGCCCGGAAGTTCAGGCATTTATTTTCGTTAAAATAGGCATGCAAAAAGGCATTTATAATGTGGTAAATAGGCACTAAAAATGAAAAAAAAGGCAAAATAAACCGAAAAAAGGCACATTTAGAAGTAGCTTACTTTTATCTATAATTTCTGGCAAAATGTTAAAATCTAAATTGGGAAGAGCATTTCAATTTTCTCCATCTTGATTGCACATAACTACAAGGTGCTTTTTAAGTTCTCAACATTCATTGATAGTCGTCTGTCAGAGAATGTTTTTCATAATAGAAAATGATCTTTCTACTTCGACAGAAGTTATTGGAGCATACATATAACAAGCTAATGTAGCTGGACTCATTTTGGTAACAGCATTTTCACCTTTTAGAATATCACAAATTGTTTTCAATTGTTTCAAGTCCTCATTTGCACTCACTTCCCGTTAGCACTTTTCCGCAACAGCTCACCCCTTTTCTCCTGGCACTTCCATCATCTGCTGCATAGATTCCTCGAAGATTTTCATGGATGCTATAATTGTAATTGTCTCTGGCAATGCACCATAATGTGCAAAAGTAAACTTGAATAGCACAGGAGTTTTTTCACTTCACGAATTGAAGCTGCTTCATTTTCTGGAAGTGCGGGGTTTTAGAGAAGCCCAAGTAAATGCATCCGCCAGGCATCTAGGCAATTCAATGTGCCTCCAACAACAATGCATGGAGTTCTGCACAAGCGGCTTCGGTTGTATCCGTATAAAGTGCAGATTGTGCAACAATTCAAGCCAGAATTCACAAAGAATTTGGTATGGAAACCCCGCTCGAATTTCTTCCACCTTTTCCTCCAACTCACGATGCCGAGCTCCACCAGATTGTTTTAGGACACTGCCGGTTGTTAGAAACTTACTAAACCACAGCCTAATTGATTTAGAATCAGGTGCATCTCTTCCGTACACTCGTCTGAAATTTCGTTGCATTGCAATCACAGATTTTGTCTCAGCATACCACACCACTGCCTGCGCGCGTTGTTGAACAGTCACCATTTTAATTTATGCAACCATGGCGCTGCGTAGTGAGCAAATGGACAACTTCAAGTCATGAAAACAAAACTTGAAGATCTGGCCTTTCATTTGGTATTGCAGTTATTTCACAATTCATCGTACTTCGTTCACAGTAATTAATTGAAATTAGGGAGAATTGAACGGAACACTCTGTACATCTTTTCATCTTGAAATAGCCATACATCCACCCATTCCTCAGTCACTGGTACAAAGAGAGGGACTAATTTTTGGTATTGGACACTATGTCTCTGAACAGGATGTTCTGGACGGGATGCAATCAATTCCCATAATTCAGGCAAAATGAATGAAAAAAAAAACACTGGCATGATAATGGTACTTTTATATTCGTTGACACAAAACTCTTCTGTCTCACATTTCAAGGTCAACTTCTCCCAGAAAAATTATAGTCAACAGCAATATACTTGAAGTGACACCCTGACAAAAAACAGTACTACAGTGCAGACAATGTTATTGTTATGCTCACTCTTCACAACAATGCCGCTCATCTCCCAAATGTGCTACCTGTGGAGAAAACAGACATGACTAATCTTGTACTCTCCCTGCTAAATGATCAAATTGTTCAGGTACACATTCAGCTTTGGACAAAACACGCCCTCACTGGCAATTGGAACACAACATACAGACTCGTATGGCTCAGGAAAATATCTCTAATCACGATGCAAAACAAAAACTGTCGGGTACCTATCTACGTTCTTCCTCTCCGTAGGATGTCCTAAAACTACCTCATACTAGACCAGATTTTCCACCACTCCCAAACCCCAAAAAAGTTTGTTATCCATCCCCAGCTATTCATTCCTCTACTGATACCACAATCTCCTTTCCTCACACAAACAACCTCTACGATCATACCAACTCCATCTGGCAACACCTTGTCAACTTCCCACAATCTGGCCCAAAATCTGGGGACCACTCCCTCAATAATCCCTCATATACATATCAGAAACCCAACTCTGCCCACAATAAACCTCGACACCACAGACAAAGGTTCCAGAAAACCACACTAACTACCTCCGAACCTTACTCATCCCCCACCGATCAATCCTCTCAGGAGGAAGACGTAATTACACCTTCATCTCCAATTGGACATAAAGCTCGTCCAAACCCACACAACATAGTACATAAACCATCTACATCCTCTATTGACACAAGTAATACTCTGCAAGTCCCTCCTCACAGAGACAGTATTCATAATGTTTATACCTCTTTACTCAATACCAAACCTTTCATGTAGAATAACTTACTTCAATTACCTAACCTGCACCAACAACATACGCTCTTAGTACACATACATGAACTAACCACCCATCTTCTTACCGTTCTTGCTGACCTTACCTCTTCATTTCAGTCTTTTTTTTTTTTTTTAAAAAAAAAACCCTTGGTCTTCATCTTGCAATGGAATCTCAATAGCTTTTCCACCAGAAAACTAGATATTCTCACCCTCATACAAGAATACCAACCTTTAATCCTTTGCCTACAGGAAACTAAGGGACGTGTCCAGGAAACATATCGTTTAGCCCATTATCACCACATTGGTCCGCCATATTCTTTACATGACAAAGGCACTAGTATATATATCCACGAAAAACTTACCCACCAAGCACTGTCTATCTCACATCATCTTCGCCTTTTACAAACATATAGTGTAGAAGTCCAAGCTGTTCAAATTGAAATTTCTGCACAATTGTACACGATAATAAACATACATATACCCTCACACCATCTATCTCAGCACATCAGTACAAATGATTTACAAGCAGTATTACAATCTGTCCCTGGACCATATATCATCACGGGAGACTTCAATGGGCATCATTATATTTGGGGAACACAGAAATCGGATAACCTTGGCGAGACCATATCTGCATGGATGGATACTAATGACCTAATTTTAAATGTTCCATATCCCCCGTAACAGTAATAACCCATCATCCATTGATCTAACAATCGTGTCACCAACAATTTTCACCCACGTACAATGGTAAGACTACTGACAAATTATATGGCAGTGATCACGTACCGATTATAATACATGCCCAATTCCTCCCACCTCCCTCTCTTCCTCCTTCCCATTTACCAATCATTCGATGGAACACAGTTAAAATATCATGGGATATGTACACTACCATATTAGATTCTTTTATACTGAAAGAAAAATTAAATTCTCCTCTCCCATCACCTATAACCAACTCATACAACTGATCACCCAAGTACTTGATATCCTTCGTACAAGACAAAATCGTTTTTTTCCCACTAAATTTCCTAACATACCCTGGTGGACATCAGTGTGTGCAAAGGCAAAAAGTAAATGCAAAATAAGGGAAAAACATTTTGCACTTACACCTAATGATGATACACGAATTCGATGGAATCGGGCCATAGCTCAGGCAAAAAGAACATTTTTAAATGCTAAAAACAAGCCTGGATTGAATACTGTAATTCTCTCAATCTACAAGAATCAATAAGAACTGTATGGCACAAATTCAATTCCATCTGAACCCCTCATAAACCCTGTAAACAAACAATAGATAGTAATTGGCACGAGAATTTTCTTTCAATGATTGCTCCACCATCAGTGGAAAACCAATATGTTATAAATAATAATTTTCAATTTGTACATGATTTTCCTCCCCATCTCTCGCGATGAAATTTTTAGTCTACTTGCACGGATAAAACCCACTTCACCGGGTCTTGATGGTATTCCATACCAAGCAATAAAATTTCTAGCCAAAGCAGGATTTGATATAATAGTCAAATTATATAATAATATCTATCAAAGTGGAAATATCCCCCACGAATGGAAACGTCACATTGTACTACCCATATTAAAACCCAATAAACTCCCACAACTAGCACAATCATATAGTGCTATAGTATTAATTTCGGTTTTTGAAAAATTATTTGAAAGAACTTTACAAAATAGACTCACATGGACTCTGGATTTTTTTTTCCAACCCACTCAGATGGTCTTTCGACTCAAACACAGTAGTCAAGATCTGTTGCCACCCTTTGTGCAGTGATACAAAATAGCCATGTTACAAATTCCTATTGCTATAGTTTGTTTGTGGATGTTGAAAAAGATTATGATTCAGTTAATTTGCATCACTTATGCACCCAATTACACAATCTTCATATTCACCCACAGTTGTCTTTGATTGTTTGGAAACTATATGCAAATAGATCCATTTATGGATGGTTCCATTCCATTCTAACCCCTCCTCGACTTACCTTGAAGGGAATCCCACAGGGAGCCCCACTCAGCCCTTTATTAATATTTATACCCAACCTATTCATGCTTTAAATTTCCATAATTTCAACATCCTGCAATATGCAGATGATTTTTGTTTTTATAAAATCATACCAGATGCCACACAAGGAATCTTAGCCATGCAACATCTAATCAGAACCCTGCAAGATTGGTTACATTCTAAAAAACTCACTTTTAGTGCACATAAATCTGCGATAATTTTATTCAATAAAAAAATAACAATATCTACCCCAACAATCTTCACCATATATCCAATATTCCCGTAGTCGAAACTACCAACTTAAAGTACAGCTTGACCGGAAATTAACATGGAAACCTCACATCTCTTATTTATGTAACAAAGGTAGAAATGTCATAAATATTCTGCGAGGAATGACCACCATGAAATGGGGTGGCTACCCTCGAATATTACTCCTCTTTTATAAAAATTGTTTCTGCGCATATTTTGACTATGCAGCATTCTGTTACGGCAGTGCAAAACAACATTTTCTTAACAAAATAGACATCTTACAGAGAAGGGCTTTACGAATATGCTTAGGCCTCATGCCTTCTAGTCCAAATATTAGTGTGTACATGGAGAGTGGCGAGATGTCATAATCATTTTGACATCTAATACTCACCAATAAATACATACTTAAAACACAAGAAAATCATCTACATCCCTTCAATAATTTATTTGAGATTCAAAAACAATGGTTAACTGCAGATGTAATAGACCCACAATTTTTAACTCATATTATTTTATACATTGTTATCATATAGACAATGCAGCACACCAAAACATTTTTACTTTCCCCCATCCCCTTATTTATCAATTAACCATTCCATTACAACCACAAGCAAAGATACATCTACAAAATCTTGGACGGTATGAAATGTACAGGGACCATTGGCCCCAACATTTACAGATATATACCGATGGTTCCAAAGATATGAATGGAGTCGGGTGTGCATACTATATTCCCGAATACAATATCAATAAACAATTCCATTTATTGGATGATTCTTCGATATTTACAGCTGAAAGCTATGCGATATAGCAAGTAATCACTTATGCTATTGAAATTAATCACAAGAAGGATTACTTCAATTCTCTCCTGGATCGTCAGTGGCATCTTTCAAACTGAGGAAGAAAAAACAGAATTAAAACCTAGGAATGTAACCTGTAGGGTGACTTTTGCGCCACCCAGTATGTATGTGTGTATATATATATATATATATGGATAAAAGCAAGAGGGGCCAAAAGGGCTAAATAAAAATCAAAGAAGGAGAAAGGACACACTCACCGGACGGTGGAAAAATTCAAAATTTTCGCTAACTTGTTAGCATCATCGGTGTGAGACGGAACCAGAAGTTGGGGCCCTGCAGAGTTGCCAGGTCCCCATTGAAGAAGAAGCGGTGCGTAGAACAAAAAAACACTGTTTCATCACCAGGCTCGTCGAAAACTGTGTGTGTGTGGGATGGGTTGGGAGGGCAGGAGGGAGGGATGGGATCACTTGGGAGTGACGGTGGGTGAGGTGCGATCATTACTGGGTGGCCTTGTTCTAAAAACATATTTCCCGACAAGCCCAGAGTGGTCTTCAAATGTCCCCCCAACCTCCAAAACATCCTGGTTCACAACAGTCTTCACCACACATCCAACACCCCCCCTGCCCACAAATGCAACCACCCTAGGTGCAAAACCTGCCCCATCCTCATTACCTCTCACACCCTCCAGGTGCACACGGCCACTGGCAAATTCACCCTCCATCCCAAAGGGACCTGCCACGCCTCAAACCTGATCTACATCCTCACCTGCAACATCTGTGGTGATTTTTACCTGGGGGAAACATCAACGGCCCTCAACTTCCGCATCCATAACCACCGCTCCTCCACCCACAACCTGGACTTCACTGTCGCCGTCCACACCAACCACCACAACATCCGTTTCAACGACTGCTTCCAGGTAGCGATCATCCATCTCCTACCCCAACCAGCCAACACCTCTGTTCGCAAAAGATGGGAGAGGGCCTACATATTGGCCATGAGTGCAACCACTCCACCTGGCCTGAACAAGGCCACCCAGTAACACCCGCACCTCACCCACTGTCCCTACCAAGTGATCCCATGAAACCCATCCCACACACTCACAGTTTTCGACGAGCCTGGTGATGAAACAGTATTTTTTCATTCTACGCACCGCTTCTTCTTCGATGGGGACCTGGCAACTCTGCAGGGCCCCAACTTCCGGTTCCGTCTCTTTCGTCTCACACCGATGATGCTAACAAGGTAGTGAAAATTTTGAATTTTTCCACTGTCCGGTAAGTGTGTCCTTTTTCCTTCTTTGATTTTTATATATATATGGATAAAAGCAAGGAGGGCCAAAAGGGCTAAGTAAAAATCAAAGAAGGTATAAGGAAACACTCACCGGACAGTAGAAAAATTCAAAATTTTCGCTATATATATATATAAAATGTATCTTGGCCCATCTAAAAAATGTACAAATTTGTATATTTGGATACGATTCCATTTGAAACTACTATTGAATAATATATTTAAAAGTTTTAATAATTACCAGGTTTTTATAAAGCGTTCTTATGTCTCAAAATATTGGGGGAAGGCAAGTGCCCCCTTGTCCCCCCAATTTATGCCTCTGATTTAGGATGGCTATGGGTGAAATATTGACCAACCGCAGTCTGAAAACATGCCACAATGAGAGTTAGCCAGGGAATGCAAGTCTGAACATGTTCAAACAAGTACATGCTTGCTGTTTCCATCAGCCAGCATTCAGTTGTGCCTCGACTCTCCTGCAGTGAAGTTGCTCTTTGCTCAGGTTACATAAAGACTGTATTTCTGCAAGTTAAGTAGCGGGTTCAGTAAAAGGGTTATTATTACTGATATTAGACATTGTGTGAGTGTTGTTATGCTCCACTATGGCTGAAAAAGTAAGTGAAACGGCAAAGATTTTCTGTGCAAACCTTTTAAGACAGACAGACACCAGAGTGCTAAAAGAAGTCTCCGGCCTGTTAATGAATGGATGTGCGACATGTCGGACATCATTGTGGCAGGTATGAAAATTTGTCAGTTGTAGGAAACAAACGAAGTTGCAACAGGTTACAAATCAGAAGGCAGATGACTGTTCAGTACCAGTACCCAGTAGCAGTAGTACAGGGCTCAGTAATGTTGACGAAGCATTTGTGTCCGTAGATGTCAGTTTAGAGTATTTGAATAACTCTACATTCTCTCTAGAAGAATCACCTGTTGTTAAGATTAAATTGCAAATGAAATCATACAGTAATAAGAAAATATAGGAAAATAAAAAGATGTTTGAGAGAAAGGATACTGACAGAAGCAAGTACAGATGCGGAGGAAACTGTGGAAAAGAATGCAGAGTGTGAAATGATCAGTCAGCTAAAACAAAAGTTTCAAGAAGATAATGTAAGTGTGAGTGAAAAATTGCAAATTTTAACAGTACTACCTAAAAGTTGGTCATGCAATAAAATACAAAGATAATTTCAGGTTAGCAACAGAATGGCAAGAAAACCGAAGGCATTGGTTAAAGAAAAG